>NC_047658.1:131377032-132064532 GCF_011762505.2 Arvicanthis niloticus
ATCTGCTAGCACCCAAAGGTTTCTTGGTTCTGTCTTGGCTCCTGTGTCCCTAGCTTATTTGATGTGCAGTGCTCGGCTGCATGGGGGCTGAAATGAAAATATGCTTTGGAAATTCAATCCATGGCAAAGAGGACCTAACCTAGGAGCATCTCCAAAGATATGAGTTTGAGGTAGCAGGTAGATAAATTCAGAGGAATAACAATAGAAATGGTATGCATGTATGTATTGTATGTTTATGTGTCTATAGGTGTGCTGTAAGTATGAGTGTATGTGTGAATGTGTGTATGAGTGCGTTATGTGTATTGTTGTATGTGTGTATATGTATGTGTCATGTATATGTGTGTGTTGTGTGTATGTGTGGTATATGTGTATTGTGATACTGTGTATATGTGTGCTTATGAGTGGGTTTTATGTATGTGTAAGTATATATGTATTGTGTATATGTGTGTGTCTGTGTGTTGTGTGTCTGTATGTGTGCTAACAGTTTATGGTGACTAATATGCTTTTTTCAAAGTCAGTTTTCTGTCTTGCAAGAAATACAAGCATTGCCAGGTTCTTTCTTTTCAAGAGGTTCCATCCATTCAGAAGGTGATATTTATCTTTCTCCTGAAGTGTACACATGTATTTACTCACCGTGTTTCCAAATGCACACTTTGCCTAAGAGAACTCTTATGCCTCCTGGTTAACTGGAAATAGTCAAATCTAAGTAAATAACTGTGCTTTATTTTCAAAATATTTTTAATAAAATTCTCTTCAAAGAATAAAATTAACTCTACAGCTGGCCACATTGCCAGACATTTGATTTCTATAAAATAGAGTTAACTTAATGCCCTAAATACCTGCATTTAGCAAAACAGGCAAATTACATCTACAACCAAAACACCGTAACTGGCCATATACCTGTGAGCAACTTTTTATCCTAGCCAGCCTTTATTGGTAAAGTTGCCTATGTCAGGTTTGCCTGACTTTCTTAAGACAGAGAAATCCTTGAGGACAGAACTCAGGCTGTTGGGCCTTCAGACTCCAACCACAGTAGCTGGCATGCGGTGGGAGCTGAATGACGTTTGTGGACTGAAAGTCTATAGATTTGCTGCCTTTTATTTGCAGCACAACCGACTGAAATATTCAACATTGCCATGACTGTGAATTACATTGCTGTCTTTCATGCCGATGATTCTGTGCAGGCGTGGGGTAGGGACTGAGAAAAGGAATCAGCACATTTTACCTTTCCTGTTGTTGGGATAAAATACCCAACAAATAAACTTGAGGGTTTATTTGAGCTCACCATTGCAGTCCATCCTGACTGAGAAGCCAGGGAGCAGAAGCTTGGGGCAGCTGGTCTCGTTGCACCCAGAGCTAGGAGGCAGAGAGCAGTGAACACCAGTGCTCAGCTTGAGTTCCCTATGCCAACAGCTCCAGATCCAAGCCCAGGAATGGTGCCACTTACATTTAGAGCAATCTTTTCACTTCCAGTAACCTAACCAATAGAATTCCCTACAGGCATGCCCAGAGGCTGAGACTCTAGATAATCCCTCACAGGTGTGTTTGCAGGCTGGTCTCCATGGTGATCCTAGATCCAGTAATGTTGACAACCAATGCTAACCATCACAATGAGAGAGAGAGAGAGAGAGAGAGAGAGAGAGAGAGAGAGAGAGAGAGAGAGACAGAGAGAGAGAGACAGAGACGGAGACAGATACATAACAGACAGACAGACAGACAGACAGACAGAGACAGATACATAGAAGGAGACAGATAGGAGAGAGACAAAGAGATCTCCCTTGGCCAGCAGGGAGATAAAAGTCTGACAAAATTTCTATTAAAGCTTTATGAGTCCCTTACTTTTAAGTCAATAGATACCAGTACCATACACTCCCAACCCCAAAAAACCATTGAACCCAATAAAAGTAAACAGAAAATCATTTTAAAAACAAAATCATTAGATCACTCTAAATGACCTAATGGGATAATTAGAAAGACAGTTAATGTGTCCATTGGCCACAATACGTGATGATGCTCTATAGCATGCCAGATGTTTGCAACAGGAACCAGCAAAGGATGTTTCCAACACTGAGCTTACTACGATCTTGCAGGCATCAGGAACTGGTTTGAGAGGTGACACCATGGCACTTGAGACAAAATGTCACACACACACACACACACACACACACACACACACACAATGCAACTAGAGCAGTGATTTTAAGTCACTTTGGTATCTTGGTGTTGCCCCAGAAACAGCACCAATGAGCTTTTCTGTCAAAATTGATCAATGGTGGCCCATTTTTCCTCTTTGTTTCTCTACAAACCATTAAAAGAGTGGGGGAAAAAAAGTTGGCTCTTGAAGTCCTCAGAGTTTTTAAAATTTTTATCCTGGACATATTCCTTATTGCACTGGTGTTGAGTACTGTGTGTTTTCTCGGTTGCTTTTGTGCATATGCTCTCCTGGATGTGTGTAGGCAGGCAGGCAGTTCTAGGTAAACGTGCAGGTAAAGAGCAACATCCAGTGTCCTTTCCCACTTCCCATCTTATTTTATTTTATTTGTGACCAGCTCTCTCAGTGAATCCTGAGGTCATCTACTGGGCTAGGCCAGCGAGCCGGTGAGCTTAAGGGATCGTCCTATCTCTCCTTTCCTAGCACTGAGTTTCAGACATCTGAGGTTATACTACTGTACTTTGCTTTCATGTACATGCTATGAATGGGAACTCGGGCTCTCAGGATTGTGCAACAGATACTTCGACAACTGAGTCTTCTTCCCTGGCCTTTTTATTGCCTTAGAAGATGACAAAAAGATCCATATCTGAAGCAAGCATGTACTGACAAGAACATAGACTCACCAAGCACTTAATCTCAGAGCTCCTTATTTTGGAGGAAATGTGTCCCTAACTGTCCTGTTATATTTTATAGCAAACACAAAGCCATATTGTCTTCTAGCAAAGTTGTTTATAAGTTATATTAAATATATCAATATTTTATGGTATTCAAACAAAATGGGCATAATATCCAGATGCTTTATTACTGAAATAAAGTTCAGAGGAACCAAGAGTTGAAGCAAGTATGAAGCAAAATGAGCAACCAATCTGGTAACTTTTTGTGGACTTATGTCCCCAGCATCCTGTAAGCCTACTAGGGCTGCAAATAAATGCTCAGATAATATAGTATGCTAGTAAAAACAACGTTATTCTGATTGGTTTTATACGTGTGAAAGTCAGAGGGGTGGGCCTTATTCCACATCACTACATTGGGAAGGCTGACAAAAAGGTGTGGTTGGAACAAACTCCCATCCCAAATCCTGACCTGAGGTTTGGATTTAAATAGAGACCTTAGGTCGAGAAGATCAAGGTCTGATTTTGAGTTGTCATTGTCATGGCTCCAGTCTCTCTCTTTACAAGGGACAGGTCTTCCCTGCTGGCTGGCTCCAGGCAATCGTCCCCAAGAAGGGGATCTCAGCTTCTTGGAGACTATTGTTTCAACAGTCTGTGAGCCAAAGGGATGGACACAAGCATCTCTATAGACCGTTCTCAGTGCTGTCAGACTGGTTAATGAAAATGATTTCTTGAAGTGTGTGGGCGGCATTTACAATAAATCTTAGAGGATCATTAAATTGAGAAAACACTTTAGAATATGAAGTGTCCCAATAGTCATTTTTATGACCTTAATTTTCACTAGAAGTTTCAAATAATCTGTTTGTTTTTCTGAGTTAAGGTCATATACATATTGTTTTAGAATATTTTAAATACTACACTCTAGTCAGGAGAGCAGGTAGGCTAACTGTAGGTCTTTACTTCTCCCTCTGTTCCTCCAAATCTAATCCCCAAGTCTCCCTAACCTCCTTGCCACCATCTCCAATGGATCCAACATATCCCCGCCCTCCCCAGCCTCCACTCATTGCTATCCCAGTCCCAGCTGTTCTAAAAATTATCTGTGAATTTGGTGTGTGTTTTTTGTTGTTGTTGTTGTTTTGCCTTATGAGAAAGGGAGGTGCTATGTAGCCTAGGCTGGCCATGAACGCAAGCTCCTTCTGACTCAGCCTCCTGAAAGCTGGGGTTATAGGTATGCGCCACCACACCCAGTTCTGTGTCTTTAACATCTGTACTATTACACTGATCACTATACCTATTTCAGTTTGTGTTCCAGTTCAGTTGTGGCTATATGACAGTTAACTTCCACCACCAACTTGATAGGATTAAGGTATGTCCTAGGGCATTTGTGAGGCACACTTTTGAGTATGTCTGTAAAGACAATCATCTGAAGAGGGAAAATCCATCCTGAAGGAGGTGGTATCACGGACTGAGGGCCCAGACTGAATAAAAGGGGGTAGGGAAGAAAGCAACCAGAACACCAGCGTTCACCTCTCTTTGCTCGCTGATTGTGGACAGCGTGTGAGCAGCTTGTACTGCCATGCCTTCCCTGCAAGGACAAGACTACATCATCTCAAATTGTGAACCAACATGAGTTCTTTCTTCCCTAGACTGGTCCCCTACAGGTGTTTCATCACAGCAAGGTGATACAGGCCAGAAGCCTCAGCTTCTGGCTTTCCATATGACAAGTAGAGGTGAACAGAGGAAGTGGATGTTTTCTTCCCTCTGCCCCTTTTCTAGAGTGGCATCTAGAGTTTGTTCTTGCTGCTCCCAGCCCACCAAGTGACTTGCAAGACTTGGGGTTGATGGACTGAAGTTAGTCAAGGCTGTCACCCTTGAGGATGACTTTTCGTATGTGCCTAAAACCACCTTGTAAAACCCACCTTCTTCTGGCCACACTCTTTGGGGGTGGGTTTACAACACATAGAACAGGGGTGTCTCTCAACTATATCAGACAAACATAAATACAGTAAAAAATTATTGTTGGACTTATAGTGGGCACAGTGGGTGAGACTCAGTGAGCTTGACCTGTTTGGGAATTGAGGAAGCAAAGAAGTGAAGTTCTGTAGCGAGGCAGGACTTCTGCCCAGAGTGAAGGTTTGTGAGATGAAGACTGGCATAGAAAGGCAAGCCTACAGACATTTAGGATGCATACAGCCCATACTTTTATTTTATTCATACATTTAAAATGCTTTGAAAAGAAATCTGTTTTGTACAGTAACTAGATAAGTTGCTTGACTATCAAATGCTAGAAAAACTGAAGTCAGGGAAAAGTGTATTACAAAGGGTTGTTGTGTGATTGTTTTATATACAGCCTCAGCTTTTAAGATTTAAACTCAAAGACTGAGACAGAAAGACACTAGTCACCTGAGGACATCAAAATCAACGGACGGTCAGGAGAGTCACATGCAATTTGGGCTATCTAGAGCCACTCAAACCTCAAAAGACATGCTCGCATAGCTGTGGAGTTTGAATGAAGTTACGGAATCTTGTAATCCTAAGGTTTCCACTGTCAAAAAGAAACCTAAGTAAATAAACCATTTGTGAACCCCTTGCCTTTCCTCTTAATTGGTAAACAGTACTCAGACAGCAGGAGAGGTGGGCTCAGGGCATGCTGGTGGAGCAGGGGACCTCAGAAATGCTACTAAGTACTCAGACAGCAAGAGAGGTGGGCTCAGGACATGCTGGTGGAGCAGGGGACCTCGGAAATGCTACTAAGTACTCAGACAGCAGGAGAGGTGGGCTCAGGGCATGCTGGTGGAGCAGGGGACCTCAGAAATGCTACTAAGTACTCAGACAGCAGGAGAGATGGGCTCAGGACATGCTGGTGGAGCAGGGGACCTCAGAAATGCTACTAGACAGGGTCATCATCCATGAATCACAGCGAGGCATCCTATGGTTCTTAAACATGAGTCTTTAAGCTGATGTACACAGACTTCTGATCCACAAGCAGAGGATAAAGATTTAACGTAGGCCCATGCCACCTGGCACCCCATCTATATATTGTCACCTGCTACAATTGTTACCTGGCAGTTTGCCCTTTGAAACAGGGAACAGCGGTTGACTCTTGTAAATAACAAAGGTGGATGCAAATATTTGAAGTGCTTAGACGAGTATCAATAATAAGGTAGAAACTGACCAGTAATTCAGACTCAGGGAGTCTAGAGATAGACTAACACAGAGGGAGGGTGTAATATAAATGCCATATGGACCCATCCATTTCCTACCATGAACTACAAACGTGGTTTGAGCTTCCTGCTAGAGGCGGCACAAAGACACCATCCAGAAGGAAGAAGGGTATCCACATTCTCCTTGGAAGGAAGATTTCCATATATAAACATTTGACAAATGATTGCCATTATAGTGATGTTAGCTAAGTGACCTTATTCATTTGCTTTAATCTGCACCAAGGACCTGTGATAGAAGATTGAGGGTAAAGTATTATTAAAGCAATATCATTTCTTTCACTCTTGGTTTGGTAGGAAGATTATGCAACATACAGGGGGGAAATGAGCTAGCAAATCAAATGGTAGCAAGCTGATATATCTGTATTACTCACTTTCCTAGCAAATCAAATGGTAGCAAGCTGATACACCTGTATTACTCACTTTCCTTGCCATTGCTCACAAGATGGCAGACAACGGGAACTGAAGGAAAGAGGGCGTCATCACAAAGGAGCAGGCAAGGCAGCCTGCACTCAGTGGTAGCTGTCCCCAATGAGTCCTTTGTCAGGAAGCAAAGAGCCAAAAGCTGGGCTCCACTTAATGTCTAATTTATACCCAGGCTAGATTCAGTCTGTGAAAATAGTTCTGCCCACATTTAGGGTGGGTCTTCCTGCTCAGTCCAGTCAATCTCCTTATTTTCTCAGGATCTCTAAAGTAACTCTAGAGCTGTCAGGGTAGACATAGATGATCCACCATAGCCTCTCACGGAGGACCTATACTTTCTTATTTAACGTAAAATTTAACGAGATAAGCTAGCTTCCTTCTTAAAACCACATTACATCTCGAGTAAGGAAACAGAAACAATTGCAGAAGCGAGCATACTCTGAAATCGCCCCCCACCCCCCAAAGGGGTGAAAAGCAAAGGCAAAGACTAACAGAGCTGAGAGCCAGAAGACACACTGAACCCACAAACCACTCACTAGACACACAGACACACAAAGTAATCCTGCCCTGGACTCTGAGCCCCGCCTCCTTCCCCTCCCCTCTCCCCCCCAGTGGATCTGTCTAAGAAACTCTTCAGGAACAGCATTGTGATCCCATTCTGGTCTTGCTGGATCAACCTCAATTCTAAACACACCCTTCAGTGTGTGTGTGTGTGTGTGTGTGTGTGTGTGTGTGTGTGTGTCTGCCTGGAGAAGTAAGAGTTATGGTTGCTACCTGCTTGAGGCATCCTGCGCGTCAGCCCTGCTTAAGGGGTTCTCTCTCACACCTTTCCTTCCTTCTAACTGGTCTCCTGGACAGGCTTTTTCCTCAGGCAGTCCAGGCAACATCAGATCCTCCTGCACTTTGGCAGTTGGAAAGTTCACAGTTTCTCTCTGCAGTGTAATGTTTTCCCCAGGGTGCTATGAATTCTGGAGAGACAAGGACCCTATCTGGCTTTCACCAGAGAGAGTGTCTTTAATGACAAAATGAATAGGTAATGATTGTCACAAGAAAAAAGCAACAATGGCACATATTTTTCTAGTATATGTTTAAGTTTTATGAAAAGATACTTGGGGGACAGGAGAAGCTATACTTTTCTTCGTCGAAGCAAAAAAAAAAAAAAACTAATTATGAAGTAGAATGCGAAAATTCATATGAATTTTAAGGCTAAACCAGAATTCTGGGATGCCTCGGGCTACACCCGTAGATATTTCTGGAGATACTGTGCTTAATATGGAAACACTGTATAGTGATAGATTTATCTCTCCTTAGGTCAGATAAGGAAGGCTTGTATTCATTTCACTAGATGAGAATAAGTGTACGTAGACGGACTTGAAAATTATAAGGTTTTCGGGGGAATATGACCCTTAAGTTTTAAATTGAGAACTCTGTCCCGAAAGGGGGGGGGGGGGAGAGGTTGTAGCTATCGCATCGCGTATTACACATAGAGCTGGCGCCTGAACACAGCCCCACCCCCACTCCAACCCCACCTCCCAGCCCCAGGGGCCAGTACACCTTTTCATTAAGTCACAGCACCTGCTACCTGGTCCCTAAAGCTCAGGGTCCCCACCCTCCCGAGAACCTAGTCATATACCAGGCGAATTGCCTGTGCACGTCTGGAAGACTCTTTTAAGCTCCTAGCAACCAGCATCGAGAAGCCAAGTGGACCATTTCCCGACCCCGCCTTCCAGACGCTTTCTGGGTGGGGCGGGCTGGGCAGCGCCCCCAGTGGACGGCCAGACGCTCTGCTTGTTCCTCTCAAGCGCACGCGGGCTCCCCCTAGCGGCCACTCGGGGAGCACAGCGCCGCATTGCAAGCTCCAAGCCTTTTCGGCGGTTTTCAGGTCCTGGAAGCGGGAAAGCTGCGTGTCACTAAGCAAGAGGACACACGCAGCCGTCCACGCGGCTGCTCAGCAGTGTGTCCTAAGCGTGTCCAGACCCCTCACGCAGTGATCGGGCCCAGGATGAGCGTTAGGGACCTGGGGCTGAGGACGGTGGAAGTCCCCGTGGGTCCCCGGGGGAGGCAGCCACGTAGTCCAGTCTAGGCTCCTGGCCACGAGAGGGAGGGACTCGCGCCCGGCTACGGCGACGGCTGCGGACCCCTCGCACGCTCACGCGCGCCCGAGCCGGACTCTTGAGCAGCCGCGTCGGGCCCGCGCCGCGCGCGCACGCGGGTGGGCGTGGGAGGCAGGGGCGCCGCTGCACGCGGCGTGCGCGCGCTCCCCCCGCCGTCAGTCGCAGCCGCCCGGCCCCGGCGCGCGTCACGAGGGCGAGCGGGCGGCGAGCAGGGGGTGGGGCCGCGGCCGGAGGGGCCCAGCGGCTGCCGAGCTAGAGCCGGAGGAGCGGGGCGCGGGCGGCTGCGGTCCCGGTGGCGGCGGGGGAAGATGGTGGCGCTGGAGGCGGGAGCAGCTGGAGAGCAGCTTTATTCCCAGGCTTGGCACGGTCGCTGTCACTAGCGCCGCCTGCTCCCGCGGGCCCGCGGACCCAGCTGTCAGGCAAGGTACCACCACCAGGGCGGGCTGGGTGAGTGCCGGGCGCCCGACGCCCAGGACGGAGCTCGGGTCCTCGTGGAGGAACGATTCCGGGAGCTAGGGGTGCTACGTGGAACAATAGTGAGGGTGAACAGGGACAGCAGGCGACATCCAGGGGGGCAATGCTTGGAACCCGGGAGGCGGGGGAAGGGTGTGTACCAGAGAGATGCCAGGCGTCCGGTGCGCGCTGAGATACCCGGCTTTGGGAAGAGCGGGCCTGGTGACAGTCATGGAAGGAGTGTGTGTGTGTGTGTGTGTGTGTGTGTGTGTGTGTGTGTGTGTGTGTGTGTTAGCAGAGGGGATGGAGGTGGCAGACCCGAGGTGTGGTGGGGGATGACATTTCCAGGAATCCCCGCTAGGATCCCTCCTCTCTGGCTGACTGATGTTGGAAACCTTGAGGTGGGCAGAATGCACTTGGTGTGTGGAGTGTGGAGGGGAGGCAGTAGGATAAGGCCGGGTTTGTAAAATCCCGTGTAAGAGTGTGTAGCGTGCAACTGGATCCACGCTCCCAAAACTGCGCCCTACATCCAGCGATCTGCTTTTCCTGACTTGATGCCACCAGCTAACACTGTGGGACAGTATTGGTTATTTTGACCCTGCAAGTCTGAAAACAGTTTCTGTTCTGCTTCTGTTCTTGGATGGCTGGGTGTAGGGATTCTCGCTTCCCCTTTCCCTAACGTCCTAACGCTGGGATGTGGAAGTGAGTGGTTGCTTTGAGGCACATGGCAGCAAACCGGGATAATGGTTACACCTTTTGAGACAGCTGGTGTCCCTGGTTCTGCAGGGAGCTTTCTTTGGCATTTCACAGTCTCTCCTTGACTGCCTGACTCTGCAATTTCTATTGTTTATCTCTTGTCTAACCCAAAGAAGAGGGTGTTTAATGGTCATCTCCCTCTCCCGTTTCCACAACTTTTATCCCCAGACTCCCTTCCATATTTAAGTACTGAAAACCTTCTGGCTGAAGGATGAGTAGTTTTCGTGATGCTTCTTTTAGAATAAACTCTGGAGGTGTGTAAAGGGGGGGGGGGGGGGCTTTAAAAATCCTAGAGCGAGATTGAGAGGGAAGTAAAAACGAGGAAAAAAGAGCATCCTGAGATGCTTTACATTCTCTTGGGTGTTTTTCCATGGAAAATAGGATACTTTATTTTTGCTAGTGACAGCCACTCTCCCAGTTTTCACTATGGTTAGAAGGTCCATCTAGGAACTGAAATCTCCCGAGACCCACAGTGATAAGATCTCTGGTCAATGAAGTCCCCGATTTCCTTCCCACAGTAGCTCACTCATAGGAAATTTGGCAAGTGTTTGGCTCTCCAGTGATGTCTAGGAACCAGGGCAGAGAAAAGCACTCAGAGTCTATAGATGCTTACATTTCTCTGTGTAATAAAGATAGGATTGGAGAGGGCACTGGAGATGGCACATTCATATGCGTGTCCACTGCAGCTGGCTTCCCTGGAGTCTGTATTTCTCCTGCAGTATCCATAGGAGCGAATGTACCTTTATGCTAATAGCCAGTACTTTATTGATGTCATATGATTGAATTAGCCTGTCTGGGACATATTTCAGTTATAATACCTTAAATTCTACTGAATTGCTGTCAGAACCAAATGGGCTGCCCTGGGCTCTTTGAAAAGCTTGAAATAATCAAGACTGTTCAAATAAATGCGTGACTTATTGATACCAAAGACTTCTTTCTTTTTTCTAAACATTTTGTTCTTTGGGTAAAGATCTCATTATCCTGTGGATACATTGAAAATACATTGAAAAACCAAGGCCATCAATGTATGATTTTTTCTTTTCATTTATTATTTTTAAAAAATGAATGATGATATGTGGACCAGGTGCCCTGGAAGCTGTCAGTATAAAGTAAATTTCCCTGTGTCCTTCAAGCCTTCTGAAATTTTAATGTGAGGTTGTTGGATCCCACTCGAGATTTAAAGGAGGCCTTATAAAAATGAATTTAGAATCTTAGTTCTTTAATTCTCTTATTGTTTCCACAATATCTCTTTCTGATAGATGTAAGTCACTTAAGAGGTTTTGGTTTCCTTACTTTAAAAAAAGTTATTATCTCTGTCTATGCAAGTAAAACCATATATGCAAATTTCTTATAAGAATGCTCAAAAGTATTAGAATTACCAATGTTAATAACCTAATTGAAGAAGGAACCACATACAAACCCAATCCATGACTTGAGAATGTCTGATTTCCTTTCTCATGTAAATGAGATACTTTTTCAAATACCATGCCCTGCTTTTCTAACGTTTGGCTGGGTGAGGTTAAAGGTACAGCTCCGATCTGTAATTCAGTTTGGTAAATGGCTGTACCTTTCTCTGCAGCCTGCAGCAAGCCATTTGTTTTGCATGAATGCCTCTTCTTCCCTTAAAGCAGCTTTAATGCCTTTCTCTTCTATCACGAGCCTCTCTTTTTAAAAGTTTGTCTTTTCAGAAGATTTGGAAGTAAAGGACATTTGAAAATTGACCTGTGGGGCCAAAAAGGGATAAACCATGATGCCACGGGGAAATTGGGCTTTTATGCTACAAGAAAGAAGAAATAGAACATTGAGCAGTGGAAACAGACTTGTTCTTGAATAAGTTGGGTAGTGGAGGAGAAGGTGATACATCAAAGGAATGGTACAGCAGAGGGAAGGAAGCTGACTTTGGAAGCCTGGGATATGAATCCATTAAGAGGAAGGGAGATGCTGCAAGCAGGAGGCTAAGTTGATAAAGCCGTCAAGATGGTGGGCCATACCGGGTGGAGGCATGACTCTGGAGATGGAAACAGGGAATTCTGAGATAGAAGGAATGGAACATGGTTATTCTCTCTTAGAAAAGATAAAGGCAAATTGAGGCTGAGTGTAGAATTATGAAGGCTAGTAGCAACGTGTGAGTGAATGACCATCACCCAGCAAGGAGGAACTCTGTGTTTGAGTGTTCCAGCAAGCCCTGTACAATTATGCTTTAATAACTACTTAAATTTTGTAATAGTGAACATTCAGTATTGCTAAATTCAGTGGTGTCCCTTATTCTCCATGGAAAGAATGCTTTCTTTTAAAAGCATTTATGTTGCCTGAATTGTCTGAAACTCTATTTGGACAATTTTCTATGAGAACTTTCTCTTGGGGACCTTTGAGTTCAATAAATAAGGGTTGTAATAAAACAATGGAGAAAAACAAGGCTTTTTAAAAATAATTTTTTTCTTATATATTACAGCAAGACGTGGCTTTTACAGTGAAGTATAAAGTTGACTTTTCAAAACTCAAATATAGCACCTTACCCAACATCATGCCCACCATAAGTGTTCAATACATTTTTGTCATGTGAATTCATGAATAAATTAATTTGTTTTAGTAGGTTAAATATAGTCTATAAGACCTGAAATTTCAGAATTTATTTATATAATGGATATTCAGTGAGTTGTATTCTGTGACCTGTACAAGGCTATGGTAATATAAACCTGTTTATGTATTCATACCTGCTATATACACTAATCTTGAAAAAGAAGAACATTGTTTTCCTCAAAAAACTATGTATGCTTGAGACCTTTGATTATGATGATTTAAGATGAGATTATGAAATTCTTTCTGTAGCAAATGATAATTTCAAGGTTCTAATGATGAAATCTGTTTATACTTTTTACAAATATTCATCAAGTGCCCTCTCTGGGCCAAGCTAGCTGCAAGGATAGAATTGGCTAGTGGGGAAGGGAGTTGGAAGAGTTCCTGATATCACAGAGTTTTTAGTGGGAGGAGACTCCAAGGAAATAAATAGGTGACATTGTATAAAGTGTATTAATAAGAGTAAAATGGTGGGGAGAGGGGCTAGGTAGAAATCTCAGTTGTGAAAATGTTTGCTGTGCAAACAGGAAGACCAGAGTTTGGATACCTAGGTGGGTGTGGGTATGAAAATTCAAGCTTCAGAAGACAGACATGGGAGTCTCAGAGCATCCAGAGAGGTGAGCCATAGCAGCTACCTCTGGGTTTGATTAAGAGATCTTGCCTCAAAATAATAAGCAGTTGAGGGCAATTCCAACATCAATCTAGGGCCTCCTCATGCATGCACATGCAAATATAATATATACATATAAATACATAATATATGCATATGTAAATATGTATATATTATATGTGTATATAAAATATGCATATATGCATAGCACATACACAAACACATGAAAAGAAGAAAAGGAGTGGGGGAAGAGAATAAGATGGGAGGTAATAGAGAGGGACAATGGAGAGGATCATATTATAGAGGATAGCCAAAGATGACTGGAAACAGAACTTTAAAATGGGAGGGAACGAGCCATAAACATGTTTGAAAGAAGGGCTGCAGGTGGGAACATGCTTTGCAAGATCAGGGAACAGCAGGGAAGCATCTTTGGGTTTACCTGGACATATGGCATCCCATCTGATTCGGGGAGCAGCCACTTTTTAAGAGGCATCTACTTTGCCTTTCAGTATTAAATCTGTCACCCACAAGGCTCAGTCACAATGTACCGGGTGGTACTGACCCAAGAGGCAACACTGAGTTTCTGAAATGGTACGTGTTCTCAGCCAAACATGTTAAAGCTAGAAAACTTGAGGAGTGACTGTAGCAATGAGATGCTAGTCTGCAAGAAGCACTTGCCCTACCTGGGACACTCTGAGGTCTGAATCCTCTTTAAATATGATAATCTCGTCTCCCCATGCCCACCCTCACCCCATATACCCACTTCAAGTCCTGTTTGCAAGTATGAGGTCCTCCAGACTAGAACTCTGCTTTGTTATAGTTGCTATACCCCCACAACACACAGGACAACTCTTTACATTAATAGGAGATCATTAAGTACTCACTGTCAGTCATGAAATAAGACACTTCCAATCATTTCTACAACTCAGGTATAAGAGATGAGAGTATGAACCCCCTTTTAGCTTGCTTTCTGCAGACAGCTAGCTGTGTTCCAAAGCAGAACAGCAAATCACCACCTCTGGACTCATTTATACATTTAGACCCTGGAACAAGGACTTGAGTTCGGGGGAACTCAAGACAAAGAGAGGAAGCAAGCCAGCAAGAGATGAATTAGTGAGCAGGTCACTGCTTTGAGCAACTGACTTGTACTTAGAGTTACACAGAAGAGGATAAAGAACCTCAGGTGTTTCCCTGCCATCTACCCTGCAGAGGTAAGCCCCCCCGCACTTCCAGGCTGCTGGCTTACTCCTGAACACTGTTCAGAAGCCCCCAGCAGGGGATCAGGCAGAAGGGACTGGCTGGCATGCAAAGCAGCATGTTGGGCACAGTCAATCAAAGTTGTAGAGAAATGCAGAAGTGCCCTGCAGAGGTCCGGAGCCTCTGTTCCATATGGCACAGAGATACCACAAGGACTTTTTTTTTTTTTTTTTTTTTTTTTTAACAGATGAAGAATTGGTTTGACAGCAATTATCAGTATTTTAATATAGGGTTTTAAATTGCTGCAACAGCACTGTATTCCACTCACTCACAAGCCAGTCATTGACAGCGCTCTGTACTGGCGATATCCATCACCCTTGGCTGTTTTAGGACATCTAATAGAGGGAATTACACAAATCTTCCCAGGAATATCTACTCAATGTATAGTAGCCTTGATTAGAAGGTGGCCCCACATTTTCCAAAAATGAAGGTTTTGGAAAAGGTTTTATGGCCATTTGAATATGCACATCCTAGTAATATATGCTAATAGTGAAAAGTCTGCTTATACCTGCTATGTTAATTTACTTGAATATATTTACAGTGTGTTTGTAAAACTAGTACTTTGGAAACAGCACATCTACTCTCACACATTATGAAATCATTGCTTCTCATAACCCTTTAATATCTGTGCTCATTAGTTTTGTTGACTTGACATAAACTAGAGTCACCTGGGAAGAGGGAACCATCGGATTGGCCTGTAGTCATGTCTAGGTGACATTTTCCCCCATTAATGATAAGAGAGGGCCTAACCTACTGGAGGCAGTGCCACCCCTGTGCAGGTGCCTGGGCTGTCTAAGAAAGCAAGCTGAGCAAGCCATGGAGAAACTTGTAAGAAGTGTTTCTTCATGCCCTCTGCTTCAGTTCCTGCCTCCAGGTTCCTGCCCTGCCCTCTTTCAGTGATACACTGTGACATGGGTGTGTGAGCCAAATAAACAGTTTCCTCTCACAAGTCGGTTTGGCCAGTGTTTTATCAGAGCAGCAGAAAGCAAACTAGGACAACAGCTGAGTGTGTGGTCACATGACCACTTTGTGTCTGTCCATCTCCTTCCTTGTGGCACTCCTTGAGTTTCTGTAAGATGCCCCCACTGTGAACTCAGTGCTCAGTTCCATAACACACGAATGTCTCCTTCTTCTTCCTACAGAAGTATCATGATGCCCTGACCAAGGCTTCCCCATGGCCGTATTAGGACATCCAATAGAGAGAATTACACAGCTCTTCCCAGGACTATCAACTTAGATTACTCATGGCTCTTTAATCTCCTTTCCCCATGGATACCATAGTTTGTGGTATTTCAATCACACAGCCTTCATGGGCAGCCCTGTCTTGTATTGGGGCAGTTTTCTCCCTGCCAGCCCCTGGATCACCACTGTTACTTTTTATGCAGCCGTCTTACGGCTTCTCCACTTAGACGGGTCTCTCCCTTTAAAGTCAGTTTCCATCACCTCTGCATTAGTGACCTGTGTGATTGTCAAGGCCAGTTGTCTCACAGGCTTCTGGGTTTCTGACAATGAGAAGAAAGTAATTAAGAGAATGCTCTACAAAATGGGGGACCTTTGTAGGTGTTCAAACATAAAGCAGATTTTTTTTTTCTTTCCTGAAATGTGAGTGTGTGTGTGTGTGTGTGTGTGTGTGTGTGTGTGTGTGTATTTGAAGTGGCAGTTTCCTTTTATTTTGGTGTCTGTGAAGTGACTGTGAGAAGTTGTCAAGAAGTGTCAAAGCCCACCATGTCTGCCAGGTTCCCCCAGAAGCTTCCTCTTCCACTCTGTGGTGTACTTGCTAGAAACCAATTAGTGTGGATTGTTTATCTTCCAGATAATGTGAGGATCTACTGCCTGACTTTTGATGATTCTGTATCTCATGATCAATTTCGTATTTGGTAGTAGTTACATATTAAAGAAGTATACTTGATGAAGGAGACCTAAGTATCCTCCCCTCTCCACAAAACTATAGCACTGTTATGCAGACAGGATCTTATGCTGTTGGCCTAGCTGCCTTTGAACTAGCCATCCTCCTGCCTCGGTCTCCCTTAGGAGTAGGTTTGCAGGTGCCAGGTCATTCCAAGTTTTAGCATATTTTAATGCAGTGGGAAAGTTTGTCACTTAAAGAAATTCCATTTAACAGGAATAAGTACCTCCTAGCGTTTCTATTTAATGAGCTAGGATTGTTACACTAGACTTTACTGCAGTGGTTCACATTTGATTGTAATGGATTCTTGCATGTTCTTGACCATCACTCTTAGCAAGAATACAACTTACCATGGTACTATAGACGATTGTGCACAAATATCCTCACTCCCACGCCACTGAAGCAAGTGTGTTCAGCACTATCTGTCTTCTGTTACATGTGATGCCCACTGTTTTCTGCTCTGTTCTGCTTCTATTTTCTCATGTTTGCCAACACGCCAAACTGATCTCAGCATTAATGGGCCCTAACACACAGTGTAAAACACACTGCCCCATTATATTAAGCCTGACAGAAGGGTGCTTATTTTTTTATAATACAAAATAATTTCATGTCTGAAGGGTTTTTCCATTTGTTTCAAATCATTAATAGATTTGGGTATTTGGTGTTGTGGGTGTAGATGTCATAACACTCAGAATGGCACACATTGTTTTTTGAGTATGTAATTTATTTCCAAAAGGAGAAATTATTCAAGGTATTGAAAAGTATGCAAAATGGAATGAGGAGATTGGGCTGGTTCCCAGCTAAATCGGGTAGCTTCCTGGGAGTATGACCTGGAGTGTGTAGCTTCCTCACTGGTGGGCTCCTGTCTCCTCGTGGGTCTTTCCTGACCCTACTTCCATCTGAGCCCCTCTTTCAGCTTGTTTCCCTGTAGTGCCTGGATGTTTGGTTCAGATATTGAATTCAAATTTTAGTTTACTGTATTTTTTCCTAGTTGTGGAAATAGTTTTTATATCCATTTTTTTTTTCTTCCAAATGACTTGGAAACACACAAGTCTTTTTGCCTGAGCTGACACCTGGGGAAGTTTTGTTCTGAGGGAGCCAGAAGTTAGTGCATAGATGAAAGTTTCCATGGTGACAGGATGAACAGAAGCCTAACTGAATCTCCTGTGTGTTGCTGAGGACTGAACCTCGGGCTCCACGAGTGGTAGGCGAGCATCCTGCCAACGAGCCCCATTCCCAGCTCAAGCCTACACGCGAGTAGGATTGCCCAGTTTGTGGCTGCCTAGCTGTGTAATGACGCACGCACCAAATCCTTCTCTACAACCTCAGTGCAATGACTACACACAAACTAACACAGAGGAGTGCCGGGTGGTGTGGCATCTGCATGCCCAACTCAGGTTTGCTTCCTAATGATTCTTATGACTTCAAAGCTGCATCCTCAGAAAAATTATAGCTGAGATGGAACCTTGAGACCCACCATGGACTTCTCAGAAACCAAAGGACAAGGCAGAGGGACCTATCCTGAGGCCCATGGATAGGAATGAGGCCAGAGTGCTCCTAGAACCCAGGTCTCTTCTGTCTTTCTGCCCTCACAATGGTGTCTTACCATAACTGCTCAAGCTGGACCCTCAGTTATGATGCCCTCATCTGTGTATGTGAGTGAGGGGAAGGGAGAGAGGAAGGGGGAGTGAGAGACGGAGTGTGTGTGTTGCATGGACTTCTCTCAGGTCTAGATACCAAAGACTCAAGACAGGTCAGAATATGGTGCCACCATAAGCCACCAGCAACAAGCAGGGCTTCGTCTCAGCTTTCCCAGATGCCAAAGGGCAGGAACAAAACATGGCCTTCCCATGGCCTCCCACGCTGCCACTGGAAAATCTAAGTGAGACCTAAAAGGCTAAAGTAAGATAGACACACCTCTTCCCTTCATAATGACACTAAGCAAAACTGACTCCTAGTCCTTAGCACCACCGTCCTCTACACCAATGGTGGCAGACTCATCTGTTGAGAACCAGAGGGTAAACCAGAGGTTCCGTGCCATGTAGTCTTCTGCCACAGCGTCTCTCCTTTGCTGCTGTGCACAAAAGCTCTTGACACTGTGGTGGTCAGCAAGCATAGCTGTGTTCTGACAGGTACACTCAAGGATGCTGGCATTTCTTAAGATTGTCACATGTCAGAAAATTTTAACTGCTCTTAATACTTTCTTTTCAGCTACCTAAAAAATAAAGAGCTGTTTTAGTTCTTAAGCGGTACAGTGGCAGGCACTTGGGTTAGATTTGTCTCATGGACCTGAGTTTGCTGACTCATGCTTGGGTTTTCAGAGTTTTAATTCACCTCAGAATCCACCAGGTCAGGCCCTGTCCCTCATTACACACAGTGCACCTGTGCACGCACACTTCCTGTATAGTGAGTATTCACTCACTAAACGTCTGGAGAACCTTGTTTGTCCGTGTTTCCTATTTTTCTGTCTTATGAAAGGACTTCTGTCTCCACTCTAACAAACCTTTGGGAGTGACCAAGTTAATGTCTTGTGATTAAATTTAGGGGCTCTGAGATTCCTGCCTTAAAGTTTTACCCCCTCTGCTGTCTACCATAAAAGGAAAAGAATGTCAGAAGAAAGAAGGGAAAACAAACAGACCAAACAAAACAAAGCCAGCATTTCAGCAGGAAAATGGCTTGCTGGAGAGAACTGCAGGGGCCAGGGCTTCCATCCATCCCTGGGCTTTCTGTCCCTCAGGCTGCAGCATTTCTTGGCTTTGCTGGTCAGCACCTCTGCTTTTGAGTGTAATTTCCTCAAAATTGGACAGAGGATTAGACTTCCACACTAGCTACACACAAAGAGAACCTAATGGAATGCTGTTACCTTTTGTGTATATTGAGGAATCACACACATATTCTTTCTGGAGAGCAAAGGCTTGACTGTATCTCCTGTCTTACTTAAGAATAACCCCAACTCCAAGCTTGGAGGTTGGATTATTAGGAAGTACATAAATTTGAACTCATCTTCCCAAATGCAGTGTGCAAACACTAGAAGATAGAGTGGTAGCTGCATGTAGTCAGCCAGTATATTATGGTAAAAACAGATGCTCCCAACTTATGATGATATGTCCCAATAAATCAAAAAATAAGAAGAAATTCCATTCAACACCCCTAGCCTACAGAATACCCTGGTTAAGTAACACACTTCATTGTAGAGCATCGGCTGTTTGCCTTTGTAATCTTGTCTGGCTACGAGCTTCAGCTCCGTGTCACTTCCCAGCTTCCTGAGAGTACACCATCCGCATGTCAGCCAAAGAAAAGATCCCTCTTCACAATTTAAAAGTGTGCTTTCTACAAAATGGATATAAATTTTGTGTCACCAGGAAGAGGGAAACCATAAATCTAACTATTATAACTCAGAGTTAGGGTCTTTCAATTTCTGCAACGAAATACCATGGCCAAAAAGCAACTTAGGGAGAAAGATTGTTTGGCTTACACTTCCATATTGCTGTTGAAGGAAGTCAGGACAGGAATTCAAACAGAGCGGGATCCTGGAGGCAGGAGTTGATACAAAAGGCACGGAGGGGTACTGTTTACTGACTTTCTCTCCACATGGCTTGCTCAACCTGCTTTCGTATAGAACCTAAGACTACCAGCCCAGAGATGGCGCCACCCACCATGGGCTTGGCCCTTCCCCATTGATCACTAATGGAGAAAATGCCTTACAGCTGGATCTCATGGAGGGCAGCATTTCCTCAAGGGAGGCTCCTTCTTCCCTGATAACTCTAGTGTGTGTCAACTTGACACACAGAAACCATCTGCATATAACTCTATAATGGGTCATTTTTTTTGTGTGTGATACCATGTGTACATATGTGTATATACCTGTGTGAGTGCATGTGCATGTGTGGTGTTGCACACATATATTTAAGAGATTGGAAGAAAGGAATATACTGTATAACTGAGATAGAAATAATTAATAGTATAGATTTCTCATTAAAATTTATTAAGGAAAAGAACAATTAGGTCATTGTTCAAGTAGCTACTTTATCTTTGCCTGCCAAAACTCTAATTTGCTATAACTTGGGAAAAATGCATGCTATGTGTAAAATAAATTGTAAAGTGTGCTTTTTACTTGGCATGCATTATGACTGCTATGGCAGATGATACCTCATCTTAAAGATAGAATGTGAAGTAAGTGTTAAAAGTGTGCGCTCCGTGTAAGTGATGTGAGGTCTCTAAAGCCTGCTTGGGGACGAGGGGCTCGGGATTCTGTTCCTATTATGTCTAAGCTGCTCCACATGAGACACAACATAGTGCTTCCCAGCTGTGCAAAGACTGTTTGCAAAATTACTCCTAGTGAATGAATGCGGAGGGGCGGGGTATTAGGGGAGGGCAGGCTTAGAAATGGCTGGGTGGTGGTGGGTAGCTAATTATCCATCTGTTCCCAGTGTCTCATGCAGAAAGAAGCTCCTCTTGTAGAAATGGAGAATGTGCTTATGAAGGTGAGTGATTTGAGCTTCATTTGCCGTGTTATCTGAGCATCGTACTCATGTGAGACGTACCTCGGTTTTTCCCTCAGACTGATGCTTCCCTTCCTTCCCACTCTCCTCTCTTTCCTCCTCCTGCTTGTGAAATGACAGTGGGCTTATTTAGAGCTCACTGTTTGATGACTCTCTTTTATGCTGGAGGCTTTTAGCCAATGTCTGCCTGTCACTGGTTGCCCATTCTTAGGACTGTGACACTAAAGCTGGCCAGAAGATCTATAGCTGCTGAGGTCTGGCTGGTGCTGATCAGATTCTGTAGAAGCCGACACAGAGAAGGGAATCTGTGTGGCTCTGGGCTCTTCTTTTAAGGAGATGTCTCTGTCAGGGAAACTGGAAAGGGAAATGGAAGAAGTCAGGCTAGGGAGTGATCTCAAGGCGCCCTGTAGGGTCACCTCACCCTGGGGGCAGGGGGTGCTCAGAGTGGTGTGTCACTCTAGCTCAGCATTTACCTTCTAAGCTAGGGAGGTTTCTGGTTCCTTCTGCATGCCTGTCAGACACTGGTGAACATAAGAAAGAACTCTGCATGCTGCTGGCTTCAGGTGACAAGTGTGTTGCTCAGAGTAGAGGCTGTGAAAGCTCACTGGATTCATCCAATATATCCTCTGTTTCCAGAATGTTCTTCATGCCGTTCTTTGATAGGCTTGCAGCACTAGGTTCTACCACCTCACTATTGCAAAGAAATCTGCTGAAATCCCTCGTTTGTGAATCTTCTCTCATATTCCCTTTATAGATGTATATATGTTCTATATCTTATACTCAGCAAAGTGGGTTCTTGAGGGAAAAAGGATAAATAAATTTAGTCTGTTTGCCATCTTCAAATAGGCGCCACCCAAAACAAAAGCAAAAAGGGGTACTTTACATCAATAGAAAGCTACTTTGCTTGCATGCTTAACATGATTTATTCCTGGGGCTGGAGAGGGAGCTCCATGGTCAGGAACTCGACATAGGCCCTATTCTGACCTCTGTCACCTAAGAGCACTTTCCATATGACTGGAATCATTTAGTACACAACATCTTTGTCTGTCTTTGTTTAACATTACTTTAGATATCCACCTGTTCTGTGTATCAGTAGTTTCTTCTGCTTGCTGTAGAGTTCATATATGAATAGACTGAGTTTACCCATTCTTCTCTTAAAGGACACTAATGTTGCTCCATCATAAACATTCATGTACATTTATCTTGGTGTATATACATACCGAGTTTTGTAGGGTGTGTATCAAGGTGTGGAATTGTCATAATATAAGTATGTATTTAGCGTAAAAGATTTTGCTGAATAGTTTTCCAAAGTGGTTCTACCAGCCAGTTTACTTCCCCAGCAGCAGTTCATTGCTCCCTGTCTGCAGCAGCTCCTGGTACCCTACTGAGTACTAAGCACTGGAAACTCTGCTCAGGGTGTAAGAGTGTAAAACTTGTCAAGATTTAAACCAGCGGTCCCAGCTCAAGCAGGTTGATCCTGTGGGGTCCCCATAGGTCTGACTAGCCTTTGTTTTTATGATAACAAGAATAAGAAGCCAACCCTATGAGGCCTGTGTTGACCTCCCGGAGTTTGTCTTGGTGCCTTTCCTGATATTTTAGGCTCCTGAGACTGTTATAACAAAATACCTCAGGCTGGGAAACATAAGAAATCACTTATGTTTTCACAGTCTGATGGTTAAAAGTCCAAGTCTGAAGTTGGTGGATCTGGATTTTCTGGAAGCTCCCTCCTTGGCTTGCAGAAGGCCACCTTCTTGCTGTACCCTTACACGGTCTTTTCTGTCTGAGCATCCCTGACAGCTCTTCTACACAACTCATGTCACCCATATTCCTCCCCTTGCCTTAAATGCCTCTACCAGGCCACCTTCCACTATGATCATGTTAGGGCCTCTAGCTTCAAGAATGACCTTTGTGGGCTACATGCGTCAGTCTGTATCACATGGCTTTATATGTTTGTCGGTAGATCACTCTGCCAACTCTTCAATAACCTATGGAATAAACAAAGGGAAGTGTGTGTGTGTGTGTGTGTGTACAGATAGGTGAATTTTGCACATGTAATGATCAATGTAATCACTTACCACATCAAGATATATAACACAGCATTGTTTACATCATAAGAGTTTCTCTCGTTCCTTCCTGCTCTGTGCCTATTTCCTCCTTCTTGGGGATAAGCAGTGCTCTGATTTACTGACCACTACTGGCGATTCTTAAACTTTATACAAAGACAGTCACTGTGTTAGTAAACTTTCCATCACTGTAGTAAAATACCTGAGACAGTCATCTTATAAAGAAAAGAGGCTCAGTTGGGCTCTTGGTTTTGGAAGTTTCATGGCCCATGTTCAACTGACTGTGTTGTTGCTTTGAGTTTGTGGCAAAGCTCCATCATGGCAGAAGTGGGTATGAAAGCAAATGCTTATCTCAAGACCAGGAAAACCAAAACAGAGAGCATGGAGGAACCTTTGTCTTATAATCCTTTTTGAGAGCATACCCCCCCCCCCAATTGCCTAAAGACCTCCCATTAAAGTGTGTGGTGGGGGTGTAGTAGGGGTGTGTGTGTGCATGCACACATGTGCATGCATGTGTGTGCATGCACACATGTGCATGCATGTGTGTGCACAGTGTTAAGCTAGCATTATACCACTGAGCTACAGCCCTAGGTCCTTCTTTACGCTTGAGTCGCTGTGAGTATATGTGCTCTGTTGTAATACAATGACTGGTTGAGTTTGATTTGATTGTGAAGCACAGCTTACTGAATGTGATTTTGTTCTCTATGTATCAAAGGTAAACAAGGCCATGTGCATGTGGATTCACTGGGTATGAACAGGCTATTATGCATATTTGAGGAATGGTTTTTTTTGTCACACTCTGTTAAGCCAACAACCATCCACTAACAGGCATTTTGTTTGTTCTATCTGAATCAACAAGGTTATTCATTCAGAATATTTTCATTAGAATAGTTTTCTGTGAAAGAAAACATGCCAGCGGATATTTTAACTTTAACATTTCACTTTTAAGCTTTGAGTTCTGTTGCGACCAAAATATAACAGCTTCAGTCAGAGTGCTGTGAAGGCTCTTTTGGAAAACACACCCAGTCATAATGGAATGGTAGATATTTGTGTGTTTCTTGCAGTGGGCAGCATGAGACCCTGCTCAGAGCATATAACAAATACCTCAACTCATTCAGTCCTCATAACAGATCGACAGGATATGCTGCAATCACAACCCGCTTTTAACGGAGGAAGATGGAGAATTTTAGTGGACAAAAGCACAGAGAGGTTAGGAGATTTGCCCAAGCTGAGAGACTCAGCACACAACAGAGCCAAGATTTGAATGCAGGTAGCCAAGGTCTAAAGTCTATGCACATTTAATTGATAAACTATACTGTTTTTTTTTTTTTTAACTCAGTCTCTTTAAACCTTTTGATCATACATGGGGAAGAGGTCATGCAGAAGAACATTTCTTTCTCATCTGGGGGCATCTCTCAGCCTAGACTGAAGCAGCTGAAGTCTTTATTATTGCTTTAAAAGAGTCCATTAGTGAGATGTTTGAAGGATGCCACCCTGTTGTCACTGCCTTCAAATATCACATCAGAACAACACTGCCCTCACCCCATGTACTCCAGGAGGTCACACTGGGAGATTCTGTTAGAATAATGTTAGACATTATTGCTCCAGAACTTTGTAGACCCTGAAAAAAAAAAAAAAAAAACAATCTTTAAATGTTAGTGCCATTTACCCATGGCTGTGAGTCCCAGGGAGACATGAGTGCCAGCATGTGACAGAGACCCATCCCATGCTGCCTATCTAGGAAAGGGACTTGGGCAGAGGGGAGAGCCTGCACAAGACTTTGGGAAGGAAGCCGGTATCTGCAGGGGACAGTGAGGGTCTGCTAGCTGCAGACTGAGCTAGGGAGCTGGCTAGGCCAGAGTTCCAGGGCACCCTAAGGATGCCCTTTATTGTGCAAACAACAGGAAGCCATTTTAGCATTTCAGATAAAGACCTGATCAGATCTGTGACCTAGACTGGGAAGGGGCTGGAAGAGAAAACACAGTGATAATTTTACAGAGTGAAAGTTGTTACTTATTCAGAGGCTGCTGCAGAACTCAGAGTGGGAAGAGCCATGGAACATCCTGGAATGAAGCACAAGAATGCAAGAGGCTGGAGAATAACGGGTTGTGAGCACAGGAAGGATCCCAGGTTTTAGTCACTGAACAGGAGGTGAAAATTTTAAAAAGTTACTTAGTTGTGAGGATAGACAGGAAGAATGTATTCAGGTGGGTATGAGGCCCCAAGAAAGAGTGTAGATTGGGTCTTTGGACATAAAATCTCAACACCATATCATAGGGTTAGAAGTTAAACAAATGAAATCACACAGATGATTTGAGCTTTGGAAAATCAAGTGTTCTCAAAAGACAGCATGGAGGGGCTGGACAGATGGCTCAGTGGTTAAGAGCACTGGTTCCAGAGGACCCACATTTGATTCCCAGCACCCATATGGCAGCTCACAACCCTCTGTAGCTCCACTTCCAAGGGATCCAATACTGTCTTCTGGCCTTGGTGTGTACAGACACATATACACAAGCAAAATACTCTGTACACTAGGTATGGTGGTAGCACATGCTTGTAATGCCAGAAATGGAGAAGCTGAGGCTGGAGGATCACATGTTTAAGGCCAGTCTGTGCTTGATACTGAGAAACAGAAAAAACCAACCACAACGCAAAAAACAACCAACCAACCAACCAAACAGTAAACCATCAGCAGGGATAAGAGCTATTATAGCAGGCTGCCAGGAGGGAGGCTGTCTGGATTTGCCCTTGTTGAAAAGCACATGACTCTGTGCCAGGGGACATCTTGAAGTCCTTAGACTATAGAACTTTTTAATGGCTGGGTGTTCTATGTCATTAACATTGAAAGCCTCTTCATGGTTTAAAAGACCTCTTGCCTATTGTGTAGTGAACAGATAGGTTGAGAAGGGAAATGGCCGAGGTTTACTGGCTTGTAAGCATTTGATGTTTTCATTGTTTATCTAGGTGAGTGGTGTGGGTAGCCACATGTTAGCATGTTTCCATATGAGTCTGGACAGTAATAAAGAGCTTGCAGCCTGCCATGTTGACTTCCTAGAAAGATGACTTCAGTGCGGAACATTGTGTGTGCAGAGTGTTCCCTGTCACTTATGTATCTGACCAGGAACAGTCTCATTCTCTATCCTTTGTTCATCCCTGCTTTGATTTCCCCCAGTCACCACTCCTGGTGTGAAATGCTGAGACAGGTGCCTCTCAGCCGGCAACTGTAAGGAGCTGGGAAGAAGGGTTGAACACACTGCTCCCTTCCTGCCCGGTGACCAGCCTTTGACTGGGACACTGTGGACAAAGTACATAAGGGCCCTGCAGTCCTGTCCTGTGAGCACTGCCTCTACCAATCTCCATGTTGGTTCCCCTGTGCCAGCCACCTGAAGCCCAGGCAATAGTCTGTACCTTGTTAGAAAGATCTGTTCACACTTGCCCCACCCTTCCATTACTCCATACAGATATTTGGATTTCCTGGGAAACTGTTTTGTAAGAACAGTTAAGAAGAAAATTATCGAGAACCCAAGAGAGGTTTCCATTTTGTGTGTCTGTGTCCTTACATCTCTATAACAGAGATTCTGGTGCTGTCTGGAAGCCACTTTGATTTGGTGAGGTTTGTCTTTCTGTTTAATGGCAGGAGTGTTTTAAATTACTGCTTTTGTGACCTTGAATTATAACCTAAGAACGAACTTAAGGAAAACACAGTCAGGAAACCAGAGAAGGGACCAACTTCAGTTGTTGTCCATCCTGGGAGCTGCCAAATAAAGGTTATGTATAATATCTGGCTACTTCATTGTTTTTAAAGCATTTTTTATATCCAGCTACCTTGTAAAATGCTGATAAACTTTTGGGATTGATATTAAACTTTGTGGATCGATATTAAAAGTCATAATTTACAAAACTTCATTTATCTGAGGGAAGCAAGAAATAAAGAACACAGGATCCTAGGTCTGGCTTCCTCTCGTATATTTCCTGAAGAAAAACATTAATCAATGATAAGCTGTTATGGTTGAACACTGTCTGCTTTCTGAAAAGAAAAAAAAAAAAGCAGCCTATAATAGCCATTAAAATGTCATGCTGTGAATGAAGCCTTTAGCCTGAGCATCAAGTTTTATTTGGTGACTGAGGTTCTGTCTGCTGTGACTAAGGCACTGAGAGCTTCTGGAGGAGTTTGAATATTAATCAAAATTAATTAATTACTAATGGTGTGTTTCCTCATGTTGTGGTGACCCCAATCATAACATTTTTGATATTACTTTATAACTGTAATTTTGCTACTGTTATAGATCATAATGTGAATATCTGTGTTTTCTGATGGTCTTAGGTAACCCCTGTGGAAAGGTCATTCTACCCCTGGGGGTCGAGACCCACAGGTTGAGAACTGCTACCCTAGAGGGAATGAAGAGAAGCTGCATGCAGGTTTGGCACAGAGCAGGGGACTGTTTCCTCCCTCTTTACTGGCAATCTAGAAGAGCACAAACTGATCTGTGTTCTTTTCTGTCCCAGGATTTACTCAGGAAGGCGGTGAGGAGCCTAAGGAAGTAGCCTCTGTCACAGATTCATGGGTTCCTGAGTGTCTGGAGTCACTATACCCCCATCCTCCCTTCTCTTCCTGGCATGGTTCAAGTGTTCCCTCCAGCACTCACACAGGGGCAGTCTTCATTATCAGTGGGGTGGGCCTTGAGGAGAAACTGGGGTTAGATAACATCACCAGGGAGGAGCCCACATTATGGGTCTGGTGACTTTACAAGGAGAGGTAAAGGAGCCTCCGCTGGCACATGCTTGTGCATCTTGCTGTGTCATGATGCAGTCCAATAATGCCATTGCTCTTGGGTGTCCCAGCTTCCAGAAGCATGTGTTAAATAAGCCACTCCCCTTTATACAGGACCCTAACTTGGGTATTTTATTACAACAACAGATTATGGACTAAGATGCCTCTCAGCTTTGGAACCAGAGAAGGAATAAAATGAGAAGACAGGAACTCTGCCCATGTCACAGCCAGCAGAAGGCTGTGCCTTAGTGCTGGGTCACCCAGGACAGCGTGAAACTTTCATCACTCCAGCTCTCAGCCCCACAGGATAATGCTACAGCATGCCTGGTGGCTTACCTGCAGACAGAGAGGAACCTAGAATGCAATCAAGGTCAGAGGTCAGAGAGAGATCCATACCCAGAACACTTCCTTCTATACTCAGAGGAGGGAGGGCGCGGTGAGCAGTGATTCACAGGCTTGCAAAAGAAAACAGGCAGGTTTCTATGTGTCAAGAAAATAGACTGGTAGCAAACCCTGACACCATGCCCCAGAATGATGTACAGTTATTACCTGTCACTAAAAATAACAAAGATACATGCATGGTAGAAACTTTATCAACTGTATATCCACAAAATAGAGGGAGTTGGTGCTTCTCTCTTGAAATCCCCAAACAATGACAGCATTCTGGTGTAATTTCTTCTGTGTAACAGAAACACAAACTCTACCCTGTTTGTATCTTGTCTCCTTTCACTTAGAAATATCTTATTTTAGTTTTCATAATTCTAGAAAAGAATTCCTGTAAGCTTATTGAAAGACAGTGTTTCAATCTGAGTGATGCACACTGTTAATCCCAGTGTTGGGAGGCAGAAGCAGGCAGATCTCTGAGTTCGAAGCTAGCCTGATTTACAGAGTGAGTTCCAAAACAGCCAGAGATACAGAGAAATTCTGTCTTAAAATAAACAAACAAAAGACCAAGATAATATTTCCTATGATAAAATGGTTATATATCTATATATGTATATATAAATCTATCTAAATCAATCAATCTATCTATCTATCTATCTATCTATCTATCTATCTATCTATCTATCTCTGTCTATCCACACACTATATATGTATATGTGTATGTGAATGTGTTTGTATACATATACATGTGAAATTAAAATTATCTGTGGTATAAATGCCTATCCTCCAGGGTTTTAGATACAGTAGAGAAGGCAGCCTTGGCTGCCTCTGTAGAAGCAACTAGTTGTTACTGAACTGGACCTCCATGAGGGCTGATCCTCAAATAACACCCAACAGGAGACCTCAGAGCTGGTCTGACAAGAAAATGCCAGCTCTGCCAGCTCTCCACATTACCCTGTTTCTGTGTCAGGACTTTACCTTAGTCACACCTGCTTACCCTACCATTCAGAGCTTCCCTGGCTGCAGTAGAGACCCCGGAGCAAGCATTCAGCATTTGCTCTTACTTTGAGAGATGTCTTCTCTGGCTCACCCTGGGTGAACATGCCACACAGAATGTTGTTTGGGCTGTGGGTGTCCGGGGAGGGAAACATGGTTGGCATGTGTCATGTTGCTTTGAATCTCTGCCTTAACTGATGTTTCCAAACAACTGGCTGCTCTCTTGCCCCAATCATGACAGAGAAACTGTCTTGGCTTACGTGCCTTAAACAAATTAAATTTAAGAAGAAGAAAAAAGCCCTTATCCATAGAATAATGATCAAGCAACTTGAAAATGCACTGGAAAAAAAATAGTGTGTAACCACTCAAATCCTCAACCAATGTCTTAAAACCTTCCATTTCAGCCTCCTTCTCAAACGGTCATCTGAGGACAGCCCGGCTCTTCTACTAAACGATCTAGTGACTGCTTCTAGCTCATCTTCTTGGCAGTGCCTAGTAGTCCTCCCGCTCCCCCTCCACTCCCATCCCTGTACACACCTTCAATTGCTAAAGTATAGATTCTCATTTTCTGCAGCTGGCTTAGTCATAACCCTGCTTAAGCCCTCATCAGTCTCTACTCAAAACCGTAATGCTGCCAATATTGGCCATCTTCCTGGAGGACCACTCTCATTGCTTGCTCAGAATCCATCAGCAGCTCCCAGCTAATCCCAGGACAGACTCCGTCCACAGCAATTGGGATAGTTCTCTGTCTAGCCTACTTGATAGTTGTCAACAAGCATCCCCTACCTCCTCTGTGCAAACCAACCACACATGCTCAACCCCCCCAACCCCGCCCCCTGTGGCACTGCCACACTGTGTCCTGTGCCTGGGTGCCTTCCCTGAGTTCTGTCAGTTAAAACTCCCCATGCTTGTGTTTCTAAGCCTCTGTCATATCTGTCACTTTTTCTCTAGCTGTTTTCTGGTTTTAGGAATCATCTGTTTTGAGCTAGTCGGTTGAGCTTCTTCATCCTTTCTTATTACATTCATTATACAAAATAATGCATTTCTTTATACCATTCTCATTTGTACATATAGTGTACTGTAGTCTTACTCCTTGTTAAAGAACCCACCATCATCCTCATTCACTAACTTACTGATTTCTGCCTTATTTCCTTCCTTTTGATTCTTTGGGATTCTTCTGCTTTAGGGATTTTTATTGTTATTGTGTGTGTGTGTGTGTGTGTGTGTGTGTGTGTGTGTGTGTGTGTGTGTATGTGTATTCACACATGCCACAACATGCATGGAGCTAGGTTTCTCCTTCCTTTATGTGGGTACTGGGGATGGAAGTCAGGATGTCAGACTCCATTACCTGGTGGGGCATCTCACCAGCTCCCTGTGTGCCATTGTTTCCTATACCCAAATGCGTTTTCTTGCAGTGTGAAAGGGCGCTATACTTCTGCTCAGGTCCCTATTACTCAGCAGTCACAATTAAGAAAGCATCTGGAGCAAAGGTTTTAACGGTTGGCTTTCGTGTAGCAAATGATCACTTAATCTCAGTCCACAAACATTTATGAAGCTGCTTTTGAATTCAAATCACTGTGCAGAAATCCTGCTGATAAGTTTAAAACAGTTGAATCTCCCAGTCTCATCTAGGAAATGGACAAGTTGGAAAGAAAAGAACACAGCCACTGAGCCTCTTTTGGATGTCTTAGAAATAGCATTCTATGGGATGAGCAAGTGTAGACAGAGGCTGCCAGACTGTGATTGGCTGACAGCAGAGGAATGGAGGTGAGCCTCTTATTCAGAGCTAACACCAGAGATTTAGGAGAAAGGAAGAAATTTGCATAGGAAGAGTACAATATACTTTAATCGTCATAGTTAGAAAGTTACACTGTGGGACACTGTCAGTGCATGTGAACAGGCTGTCATGGTGGCCACTTAGTTACTGTAAAACACACAAATTAAGAATTTATTCAACCATATTTATGAAGCATCTACTTTGTTCCAGGCATGAGGGATAATGGTAATAATGTAGGGAATCTAGCAGCTCCTCCAAAGATTGAAGGCTGCTCTCTCCAAGGGAAACGGATAATAAACAAGCTAACAAGCAAATGTGTGATTATGTCTCTGTGTGTGTGTGTGTGTGTGTGTGTGTGTGTGTGTGTGTGTGATTGTGTGTGTGTGTATTTATATACATAGCCATGTTATATTTTTACAGTGATGGAGCAAATGGAAGACAGAGTGATGGCAAACACTAGGACTGACAAAGGGCTTGCTCTTAGATATGGTGGTCAGAAGACCTCATAGAGTGAGGAAGCAGGTCCTGTGGTGAATATCTGTAGGCAGAGCCCTCTAGGCAAAGACAACGGGAAGTGCAAAGGCTTGTATGCAGGAATGTGCTTGGAGAGGAAGGTCAAGGATAGTGGTCAGGGGTCAACTCCATGTGGACTTCCTAGGCCCAGAGGCTGACCACTTCTGCTCTACTCTGTTTTCCCTCCCTGAGCATCGTCCTCTAAGCCAAGTCACTCACTCACTGATGTAAGTGCAGGCTTTCCCACCCATGCCCCAGTTCTGGAGTAACGACTATGAGATTTATTATTTATGAATGCCTAGCTCAGTAAGCTTGGGCTTGTTCCCCAACTAGCTCGTCGCTTAATCATCCCGTTTAAACTAGTCTAAGTTCTTCCAGATGCCTGGTTACCTCTCCCCAGTTTCACATGTCTGTCTCCTCAGAGTTCAGGGCAAATCTCTTCCTGTTCCTGACTCTGTCCCAGAGTTCTCTCTTTCTACTCCCACCTCCTATTTCCTGCCTCAGCTTAATAGGCTATCTGTCTTTTATTGGCCAGTGATTCTTCCATACAGTACATAAGAGATTCTCTCTATACACTGGACATTGGACCTTGAGGTGTGAACCCTGCATATATAGCCAAGTGGATATCATGATTGTCAATCAGTCAGATCGACTCTCCTGAGAACTTGGATATAAAGACTTTATGACATGGTTAGAAGACCAATTGGGCTGGGCTGGGCCAGCCATATTTAGCTTATGTGCAAAGAGTAGTGAGGAGATATGACACAGGAGGGGAAAGAGGCAGATACAAAAGCATGGGCACCGAGGAGGACAGATGTGCCAGTCCTAGTCCCGGGCTATTCTGAAGCCTGTCTGCCACTCACATGGCAGCATACAATCATCTGGAGCTCCATTCCGTTCAAGAGGTTCTGTCGCCCTTTTCTGGCCTCTGCAGGCACTGTATGCACACGAGATACAGGCATATGTGCAGGCAAAACACCCATACATATAAATAAAATACTAAATAGTATTTTTTAAAATATTCATATTATCCCCACAAGGTCCATGTATCCCTTAGTCATCCCCTAAGTTGCAAAGCCCATATCCCCACAGTCTCTGGCAGCCACTCATGTGATTTCTATCCTTACAGAATTGTGATTTCTATCCTGACAGAATTGCTTCTTGTGGAATTTTGTATAGATGAAATCCTACAGTGTGTAGCCTTTAATATTTTATTTTGTTACTCAGGATGGTACTTAGAGGTTAAATCCCTGTTGTTGTATACATGGGTCTATAGTTTGTTTTATTGCTAAGTGTATTCCATTGCCATGGTTTGTTAATCCATTTATTATTTGATGCATATTTTGGTCATTCTGCTTTTTTTTTTTCTATTAAAAGAATAAGTCTGCTATTCCATTTGGATAGGTACAAAGATTTGGTTTCAGTCTATGGGTATAAGAGTGAGACTTCAGAATAAGGCATAAAGGAATGAGGCAGAGGTCATTACAGGAGACTTTGCTCATCATAGAGCAAGGGCATGCTGGATTTTGTAACAAACTGAATTAGATAAGGGGTATATGCATAGGTGGAGAAAAGAAAGAAGAGAGAAGGCGAAAAGGAGAGGGTGAGGCAGAGGAAAAAGACATACAGATGGAAGGGGAAGACTGAAGAATGGGATAACTGTGGACAGTTGGTAAATCCAACATTTTCAGGCTAGGCCAGCAGGCTGGAGACCCACAGAGGAGTTCAAACTTGGGTTCAGTGGTATGTGCTGATGGAATTTCATCTTGCTCAGAAGTCAGTCTTTGTTTCATTAAAGCTGTCAACTGTTTGCCTGAGGCTCACCCATGTTTTGGAGGATAATCTGATCAGCTTCAACCATTAAGTGATGTGTGTGTGTGTGTATACATATACATTTTTATATATATATATATATATATATATATATATATATATATATATATATACATACACACACATAACACATATACATATATACATACATATATACATATATGTCTTCACAGATACATTAAGAATGTTTGGTCAAATATCTAGGTGTCTGTGTTTTTCTGTCTCACCCTCTACATTTTTTTTTTGTCTTCTCTTTATGTCCCCTCCCCACCCCCATCACACACACCCCTTGTGTAACACAGTTTGTTACAAAATTAAGCATGCACTTGATCCGAGATGAACAAAGTCACCTGTAATGACTTTATGTTAACCCTGCAAATTGGATACATACAATTAACCATTGGGCCAGCACTTTACAGACTCAATATAGAAGTTCTCATTACGTTGTATCCTTGCCAACACTTGGAACTTCAATTATTTTGCATTTCAGTCATTCTAGTAGGCTATAGAGCTGAAACATTACGTTGTATTTATGAAAATAATGTTGAATCTTTTTCCATGCAGCAAGTGCCAGTTGTGTGTTTTCTTTAGTACCGTGTCCATTGAAGTGTTTTGCGTTTATTTCTAGTGGATTGTTTGTCTTATTGACTTGGGAGAGCTGTGTACATGTTGCAGGTGAAGTCCATCATTGTGTGCAGCTTTGCAAACATCTTTGCATCTATCCGAGTCTCATTCTCTTCACAATTTTTAGAAGGATAGACGTTTTTAGATGTTGACAGTGTCCAAACAGTCACTTTTGCTTTTACACTGTGTGCATCTTATCCAGTATTTAAGCCACCACTGCATAACCCCAACCCAGACAGCTTTCTTCTAGAAATTTTATAGCTGTGTCTCTTACACATAGGTCTCTCTGACCCATTTCAAGCTGATTCCTGTATACAGTAAGAAACGAGAATCTAAGTTCTTTTTCCTTTATTTTCTCTTTACTGTTCCCTCCCCCTTTTCTTTCCTTCCTTGTCTCTCAGTGCTACAGGGTTGAACTTCAGGGCTTTTATAAATGCTAGGCCTCCATGTAACCACTAGACCATGACCTTAGACCTCTTTTTTCTATCTAGTTATTATATCTATAAATATCTAGTTATTTCAGTGTCATTTATTTTTAACATCATATCCCTTAATGAATTATATAAACACTTCTCTTATTAATCAATTTATCATGAGTCCATTTTTAATTCTATTTTGTTTTATTGATCTATTGTTCTATTGATCAGTCTTGTGTTAATATTGTATTGTTGTCTTATTGTAAGTTCTAAATTCAGATACGATCCTTCCAACTTTGTGCTTCTGTATATATTTTATAATTAAATCCCCGGCATTTCCATGTAACTTTTAGGAAACACTGTTGGGCTTTGTCCGGTATTATATCGAATCTGTAGATAGGTGGCTCTCAACCCTCCTAATGCTGTGACCCCTTAATACAGCTCCTCATGTTGTATGAACTCCTCAACCATAAAATTACTTTGTTGCTACTTCACAACTGTAATTTTGTTAGTTATGAATTGTAATATGAATATCTGGTATGCAAGATATCTGATATGCAGCCCCCAAAAGAGGTCGAGACCCACAGTTTGAGACCCACTACTGTAGATCCTTTTGGACATAATTGACATGTAACATTATTGAGTCTTCCAATCCATAAGGACAGTAGATCTCCCAACTCACTACTTCTCCCTTAGTCTCTTTCACCAATGGTTTCTGGTTCCTACTGCACTTATTCTGTTAAAAGTATCTGTAAGTGTGTAAGCTTGGATGTTTCCATTTTAATTTCAATTTTGAGTCATTGTGGTATATAAAAATACAATTGACAATTTTATATTGGCTATATATTTTGTAACATTACTAAACATAGTAGTTTTATAACTTGCATGTATTGCTAAGAATTTTCTACACAAATGATTGTGTCATCAGCAAATAAAGAAACTCTATTTCTTTGTTTCTTTTTTTCTGCCTATAATACAGGCTAAGACTATATAGAAGCAATAAAAACTAAGTGGTCTTTCACTCTTCAGTGTGGAGTTAGCTTTGGGGCTTTTAGTGGCTACCCTTTGTTAAGGTCATTCTATTTCTGGTTTGCTGAGAATTTTTATTACAAATATGAGTTGGATTTGGGAAATGATTTTTTTTCCGAATGCACTGAGATGATTGTGTGGCCTTTTAACTGGCTACATAGCTGTAGGCAAGTTACTTCCTCTTGTTCAGAATTAAGGGATAATAATAGCTGTGCTGTGCTTGTTACATAATGTGGGTGAGGTCCAGTGTAGAACCTGGCGCTCAGCAACACATTTAAACTGTTGGGATCTTCGCACCGGCATTAGATATATTAAATAATCTTACAGTTTTAAAAATATAATCTTACAGTATGAAGCAAGCTATTGCAAATTATATTAATCACCATAGTTATACATGTCTACCAAAGGGTAGCCTGCCTGTGTCCCAGGTGAGCATTGCTGCACTAAATCATCCAAATTTGTTTTATCACTCAAATATGAGAGCTCACAGCACCTTATTATTTCTAAGTAAAAATTATGCTTTAAATTATAATGTGTTTCCAAGTAACTTTCAAAGCAACATTTTTTATAGTAGTGTGTGTGTGTGTGTGTGTGTGAGAGAGAGAGAGAGAGAGAGGGGGGGGGGAATGCATCAAATCTGGATAAAGCTTTATTTAATTCATATTCTTCTTTTATCTGACTCTTCCTTTTGTAATTTATTCAGAAAACTATAGAGTTTTCCCCTGGAGGATACCTTGTAACCTGGGTTTTAATAGCTGTTCCTTTTACTATGGGCCCATTTAACATGCCCTCTACTCTCTGCATTTTATGCAAGTTGGCAGGAAGATTTACAAGTTTCATCAGATTCTACCTGTATTATTTTAATTTTCTTCTAAAACTGTTATTTTATCGAGAGCTTTTTATATGATGGCACTCTAACTATACATTCTTGTATGTATTGGTTGAACTTCCTCTATAAAGAGAAATTTACTCTTGCTGCTATTTAGTTCCTCTGAAATATAATTCATACTGGCAAGACAAAGCAAATACAAGCCTCCTCCCTGGTTGTACATGTGTGTGTTCCCTAGTTTGCAAAGTGAGGAGTTGATTTGTCAGCATCTTCCAATGATAGCCAGTGAGGAAGAGATGGATGCCATGGACTTCAGTGCTGGGAATCTGAATACATTCATGTTCAGTTCATTCGGAGCCTGTTCTTTCAGTATCCCTTGAGGAACTTCTGGTGGTCAATGATGGTCCCTTGCTTCTGGTGTCAAATGTTCCAAGGTCATTGTCACACATTCTGCCTCCAACCTGAAATCAGCCATGCACCCTGAGAACTCTGGTTCCTTTTAGTGAGAAAGAATACCCTAAGCCAGTTCCATGGGAAAGCTTGAGAAAAAAAATATATTTCATATATATATATATATATATATATATATATATATATATATATATATATATATAAAAGATAGCACACTTCATGGTTTAGCATGATCCCTCCCATTCATATTCAATATGACAGGATTGCTACTGTTTTTGAAGTTCCCATGGCCTCATGCAATCTCCATGAACTGTACCTCAGTTGATAATTGGTGGATGCATACAATACCATAAAATGCTTTATATCACAAATTCTCCATGCAAAATGGAAGCCTTTGTGCTTAGACCTAGTAGAATAATGTAGGATAGATGAAGGAAGAAGAGATTGGACTGCGACAGAAGAGAAGCCTCTGTATATTCTTGAATAGTTCTGGGGCTCTGGAGAACAGTGCATGAACTCTCCAGTTTGAGAAGCCCCAACCTAGTCTCTAGCTCTATACTGTTCTCCTGTGACTTCTTTTACCCCTTATGTGTTACTCTGGACATTCTGAATGGGCACTGAGCTATCTAAAAGCAAAATATTTTTTCTATCTTTCCTTTGACCCCAAGCTTATCTTTTCTTAGTAAACATTTTCTGTGAGTTTTATCCACTTCCAAGTGCCCCGTTGGCTTGAGTCTGAACAGTGCGTTCATATAAGCACACACAGACCTATGTGCATATCCCCACAAGCCTAATGTAGAGGAAGTGAGGGCCAGGGGCAAGGGCTGTATTAGTAACTTTATAAAATATTCACTTGAGTGGTCGGTCTGTCCATGAAGCCAGATCCCCTAGTGCATTTCAAATGTGATTGTCTGCACTGAAATCAGATTTGTATACAGCAATTTAGAACCATGTCTCTTGAGTAAACAAAATTACAGCTCATCAGACGTTTTGTGCTTAGGAAGGAGGGACACCCTTGTGGCAGGTTGCTGATGCTGTGCGGTGTGGATTCTGCACTTGTGATGGCACCACTCCTGAATCGTGTGCTACGATTAGACAAGGAGGTTAGCTCTGGTCGTTGCTGTTTCTTTCCTTCTCCGTGTCTTACTCCTTCCAAATTTCCTTCTGTTCAACATCTCTAATCTGGCTCCACATTTAGGCAGGATCCACATTTTACTAAAATGTAGCAACTTCAGTACTTACTGTTCATAGTTTCGATTTTTAAAAATATTAAAACAGTTGAAGACCTTGTGTACTTGGCTCTCAGTGTTTGGGGTCCCCAATTCGATTTTCAGGCGACATCGTACAAGACAATACGTTTCTCTGCAGTGAGAATGTATCAGAGCTACTTCATACCCCAGCTCGCCCTGCTGGGTGATTAAAAGAGACCGCTGCCCCGTTTATTTATGTGGGCTGATGGTTTGTCACTAAGGCAGCACAATACTCTTATGGAATCATTGTCTCATATAGATCATGACCTAAAGATGCAGTTAATGATTAGCTCATACTGTGAGGCTGAAAACTCATGCAGGTGTCACCTGCTAAAATTACTCTGCTGGTTATAATTAAGTGTTGCAGCCCTAGGGCATACAGTGCTACCAAGGGCCTGTTTGACAGCAGGATGCATCTCTAACTCCAGTTCCTCCAGGCCAGCTTGGGAAAAAAAGGATGAGGTAGCCCTGTGAGATGCTTGCATTTGAGCTTGTTCTCCAGGGCAAGGTGTCAAGTGCTCTTGTGGGTTGAATTGGGTAGAGAGGCAACTGAGCATCTAAGAGCTGGAGGGTCAGCAGAGCCTCTGATCCTGTACACTGTCAGAGAGAAAGGCATTTCATGAACAGGCCAGCAAAGCTGGTGGATGCTAAAGACCTCACTTGGCCCTCCGTGTGAGCTGTCCAACTTTTGTGGTAGAGGAGTTTGAAGTGGAGTGCTTGGCACAGAGCCTTGACTGGCCCCACTTCTGCTTTTTTCACTTGAATAAAGTGTTCAAGGGGTCACCTTGTCATCATTTTTTTTTTTTTTTTGAACAACCATATGTCACTACATTTCAGCTTGGGCCCTAGCAGGAAATATCCTCATTTAAAAACGTCTAGTGAAAGGCCCACCTAAAACAGAATGTCTGTACAGAATGGAACAGGATAAGCTCAGAAGCATCCTGGGGCTTTTAACAGTGGGAGACTGGGGTGTTCCAGAAAGATTCACACTTATTTTCTGTTGCTACCTAGAAAGATAACTGAAGGTGTTTGGTGTGTTTGAAATCATTTCTCACAGTAAAGAATTTTAGGTTAGATTAATAAGGCAAGATTAATTTGTTATGGGTCATTCACAGTGACCCCGCCCATGACAAGTTTAAGGTATCTTTCTTCTTTACTGTTATTTTCTTTCCCCTGTTAATTTTCTAAGCCTTTGGGGGGGGGGGGGGGCGTGAGCAAGACAACAGTATTTGTTAAGTGCTAGGTATTGGTTGGAAACCTTGGGATGGTAAATCATTGTATGTTCCTAATAGCCGTACAGGACAGCTATTAGAATCTCTGTTTTACAGGTGACAGGATTGAGGCCAGGAGATAGAATATGCTGTCAGAAGTCATGTCATTAGAAAGTGCAGGATCTGGCAGGTCTCCACCATTGTGTCCCTGTAGACCAAGACATTTCCTAAGCCAAAGTCGGCAAGGCTGTCGGATGAGCCTTTGGTGCATCCAAACCCTAAGTGTATTTTCACATTGATACTTATATTTACTCATGGATAATTTCCAAAAGGAGTAGTTGAAAGGCATCCAGAAATGGCAGGAGAAAACAAGGACATCTGTGATGATGGGGGAGGGAGGACACTGCTAGAAAGTAAGCATGGCCACCTTTCCCAGAGGCAGCAGGAAGTTAGATAAGCAAAAGCCATATGTCCCTCGAGTTCGGCTGCATTGGAGGTCATTGGTGACTTTTAAGGGAAGTGTTGGGCAGATACTTAGTGAAGGAGAGGCCAGGAATACATGGCAGGGCCGGGCTCAGAGCTACATGTCTAGGCTCATTGTTTGGTGAAATTTAGGGAAGAAAGTGAGTGGTAACCAGGAGAGGTGGGGAGGGAGTGGGAGAGGGGGAGCAGGGGCGGGGATGTGGGAGAGAGAGAGAGAGAGAGAGAGAGAGAGAGAGAGAGAGAGAGAGAGAGAGAGAGAGAATATTAGGAGAGTGTTTCAAACTCAAGAGTAGTGTCCAGATGGGGAGAGTTCAGCCAAGTAGCAGAAAAGCAACTGAGGATCCAGACAATTAGTTTCAGATGACCTGGATCTTCCCCTGTAGTAGATCCTGATGCTTGACCATCATGCCCTCTCTCAGGTTTTCTGTCTAGACGGTCCTGCCAAATGGTCTGACATTGGTACCTTTGTGTTTACAATGCCCACTCCTGGGAAAGTTCTGCTTCTGGGTTAATGTATGTTTGGCTCCTCATTGGCACTGTAATCTCAGCTAAAATTTTGTTTTCTCAAAAAGGGCTTCCCTGGCCACGCCATGTAGAGCAGTCCCCTGCAGGTCTATTCAGTCTCTGCATCATGAGCTTTTGGTCCTTACGTCATAGTTCATATCCTCCCTGCTCAGATGGACCTCACTGGTGCTGAGCCTGGTGCTTGGCTTGAATACCCCATTTACAGTTGTGACCAACTGCAGCTCCTCATACATGCTTCCTGTCACCTTTGTTCTCAGTCTTACCTGTTCTTTAACATCGAGCATACTAGTGATAATCAGAGTACATGACGCAAAGCTCATTATGACTAAGTGCCTGTCCCTTGGCAGATGGAATATTAGTTCCATGAGGGTGTACACCTCTGCCTTCTGTGTTTGCTGATGTAGTTAGGCCCCCACAATACTGCCTGGTAGGTAGGGTGCCGGACATCACTAATGTGTTTGTTTGAATCTGCCTAACTTGACTCTCAGAAATCACTTTGGTTTGTTGTCTGCCTCTTTGTTCATTATCTAGCGTGCAGCAGCAGGGGCCCACTAGTATTGCATGGTGTTCCTGTACACAATAACTCAAGGAACAAATACTGTGCAATTGATGGCTCCATCCCTTAATGTGACCAAATACCCAGCCATTGGCCCTTTGACTTGCCTCCAGAGATGATCCACAGTTTTCACCTTGGACTATAAGTTTCCAGATCTATGTCATGCCTTGCCCCTCTAGAAACTTCTATAATAACCATGTCTGTGGTAACAAAAATATGATTCTTCATTTCATGCAACTTGTCATTCCTATATAGGTGACTCTGTGTTCATTCTTCCTGTAAACTCTTAATGCCTTTAGATGCTTAAGAAAAAATTGTTCGTTGGGGTGTGATGGTGTGTGCCTTTAATCCACACACCCAGGAGGCAGAGGCAGGGAGTTTGAGTTTGAGACCAGCTGGATCTATAGCCAGGCTGTTACTAAGAGAAACTCTGTCTTGAAAAAAAAAAAAAAAAAAAAAACAAATGAGAGAGAAAATTTCAAGTGGGGGGGATTCAGCACTTAAACTTAATCATGATAAGTTAGCATTAGGAAGAATCTTAAAAACTATTTGTATCTATAGGATCTACCATGATCAATACTGGGAATAGTCTGCATTAACATCTGTTGTTTAATCACTGTAGGAAGTAACGCTTCAGCTAAATGCTCCAGATATATGGGCATTGAAGAAGCGATGGAGTGTACCAACAGAATCCTGAACACACAGGATATGTTTAAAACTGAAGTCAGTTTCAGTTCTGAGTTTAGTCTGCTTCATTATGGAGGCCACATGTTCTAAAGTTACTGTTTATGTAGTTTTTTTTTTTAACTTATCTGGTTAATTTTTGACATTCCCGTCCTACTTAAAAAAAAAAGTTGTGAAGTTTTTGGAATTATAGAAAAATGTAACTAACCCAGGAGCAAATTAATACACAAAGTATCACAACCCTTTTCAAATAGTTTCAAGGTATAGTATAGTGTGAGGTGGGATTTTTCTTTCTAATTTACTTCTATTCAAGAACTCTCCTACAAGCTCACAGGTATGGAGACTTAATGTCATCTCACTTGCATGACATCAGCAGAGAAGACAAATTGATTGTCTCTTGCTGTTCTTCTTTTCTAGTAATCTCCAGTGAAGCTACTTAGAAGCTTCCTCTAAGGAAGTGCAAAAATCTTACAATGTAATAAGATTTTTGAACATGTCACTGCGGCCACTGTTTTTCATTATCTGCTCCAGAAGTTGCGTTGGTTAATAAGCTTTCCATTGTAGCACTCAGAGCATCTAAGAAGCTAACAGACATCCTTTGGAACATTCCACAGTGTTCAGCTGGCTCTGGGTGATGCTCTCTGAATGTGTCTTCGTATGATTTTTTTTCTTTTTTCTTTTTTTTTTTTTTTCTTTTTTAAAGAGAGGAATTGACAAAGAATCCTTCAGCTAGGCTTAGACTGATTTGGACTCCGTATAAGGATAGACAGGGCCCTTATTTCTTCTCTCAGTGTATAGTACCCTTCTGTTCCTGAATAGCACATCGCTCTATGTATTTAGCAGCTCAAAATAACACACGTTTCTGGCCACACATTGGCCATGCCTAGCCCAGGATTACACAACGCTGCAGTTTCAGGTGCCTTCGGGCTATATTCTACTCTGCAGGCAGAACCTGCTTAAGCCCTGTCTTTTGGATTCTATCTTCATAGCTGTGGCTGTCACTGAGGATTCAGCCCTTTGGTATTTGTAGACCAAGGGTCTACCCAGGTCCTTGCCATGTGGCTTTTTCAACACGGTCACTTATGTCTTTAAGAAGGCTCACCCCAACCCACTAAACCTGTGTCTGATAGAGTAGTGGTGGAAACGAGGTCCTAATCCCTATGCTCTGTTCTGTTGATTAAAACAAGTTACAGGGGAAAGTAGCAGAGATTGTATGGGAGGAGGCAGAGCCATCAGGGTCACCGTGGGGTCCTGCCACCCTACTCAAGTGTACCATCCTCCCTTCACTTCTGACCTCTGGTTATCATATCACACCGTTTGCTTAAGTGACTGATGATGGAAAACCAAGGTAGCTGGCCTCTCTTTTTGTTCCTAGGGATGCGACTAATTTGTGTTCCATTCTTGAGCTTCTTTCCGTTGTAGGATTCCCTCATGGTTACTAGGGGTGTGGAGAGAGCTCCAGAGGATATCAGAGGGAAACAGAAACTACTCTAGAGGAAGGGAGAGTTTGGCTAGCTCCATGCTTCGTGTGGCATTAACCGTGTTTCTGCTTGGCTTCTCATTATGCCACCCAGGAAAGCCGTTTAGGTTATAACAACAAATTAGCACCCAGATGGCACACACACTGTTGAAAGAGCCCTACAGTTAGGGGGAAACCCATCCCACCCACTATTTCTCTGTTCTTGTTATAAAATTAGAATGTCTGCCCTCTCATGCAAGCCAGCCAAGGAAAGACGTATCCCCAGAGTGCTAGTTAATGAAAGAATTGCTTTTCAGAATCTGACTGGAGGAGAAGGAAGGAAAAAAAAAAAAAAACCCTAGGGTGAGTCTTACTGTGCTGAACTATAATGAACCTAAAGATAATTAAAAGGGGGAAATAAAAAGGAAAAATATATAGCGACTTTTTACAGGTTTTTAGTAATTTAATATTGTTGATACATTTGAATTTTTCTAAAATTTAGGGTCCATGTTATTATAATTACAACTTAGCTTATTCCTGTTTGTTTAATTAATGGTTTGCTTTTAAAGTGCTTTAGAAAGACCCACAGTATGGGGGTGATACCCTCTGCCCCCTCACCTCTTGCCACTTGCTGCAGTTGGGAGAACTGGCCCTGAAGGTCATTGGAGTGGAGAGAGGACCCTGCACTTCACCTGGGCAACACAAAAAAGCCTGACCCTGCTGGTATGGGTGCAGGTGAGCTGACCCCGCCCCTGGCCAGCTGCAGCATTGGCTGAGCCAGCTTGACAGTGATGAAGAGTTCCCCCCATGGTGTGGGTGTGGGAGAGTTGATGGGCTGACTAGCTCAGCTACCACCCAGGCCCAGATCCAGGGCTTTGAGTTGGCCTGCTCCAACATTATCTCATATGTAAACTGCTGGAGCATGTGAAAGGGCCAGTCCTGCAGATCCAAAGCTGCAGGATCTCCATGACACAGGGCAACAACAGGATACCTGAGAGGAGTCCCCATGAGGATCCAGTATTGAAAGTGTAGCAGAAACCAGTGTAGGTCTGGAACCAGACCAGTGACTCATTGCAATGAGCATTTGTAAGTAAAGCTGTATGGACCAAAGTTTCACACTACAGCTTCCATGAAGAGATGTTTTCTAGGCTGTTTTGTTTGTTTATTTTATGGTTGTTTGTTTCCTTTTGGGGGGAGGTTACAAGGGCAGAGGGCAGATATGAAGGGACAGGGAGATGAGTGGGACTGGGGCATATAAGGGGAACTCACAAAGAATCAATAGAAAGTTAAAAAAAAAAAAAGGCCTACAGATAGCATTAGTCTTATTCAGAATAAAGAGGTCAGCGGTGCCTCACATTGATTGAAAGGTTCTGAATAGTAACTCGAAGGTACTTGAGAACACTGACAGCCAGAATTACAGAGGTAGAAATTACAAAAGTGAAGGCATTGCTTGAACTAACCGTGCTGAATTCGTCTACGTCTTCTCTACCCCCTGTAAGTACTGTTTTCCCCTCACTGGCCTCAGAATTATAAGCTTTGGGGATGTGCAGTCTGGCATTAGTAGGTAAATCCACAAGGAGAGACACCACTGGCCTTTATGGTTAGCAGCATGCATTGGGACGTGAATATAAAATCATAATATTTCTTTCTTCTCTTGGGTTTGGAAAGGTCATATGCCATTTCATTCTCTCCGGGAGGCTTGGCTAAGTCTTACAAGTAAATTTATATAAGCAGACTGAAGGGCCACGTGCTTCTCAGAATTGTGCTGGCCAAAGAACAGCCCCTGCTATTCCCTAGTCTGTGTTTTTCAGGCTCTGTCTGTCCTCCACACCCACTGCACATTCTTGCTCTCCTGTGTGCTGCATGCATCTCTGTGCCTCCTCTAAAGCAAGGGTGATTGCATATTCAAATGGAGAAATACTGATTTAAACGTTTCTTAAAATTTCCCCACTGTTACCTGTCATCTTATTCTTTAATACTGCTAATAGCTTCTAATGTACGTTTTTTTCAAATAAAGTATTTTCATAAAACGTTGAGTGCTTTGTAACCCGAATTTGTGTCAACATATTTGCTCTTACTTCTTCTGGTCAAGGCTCATGACTGAAGCTCACTTTGTCTTCTGCATAGCCTCATGTCTCACCAGGATGTACCTGTTCTTTGATGACCTTTTAGCTCCCGAGCTATTTCAAATCTGCCAATTCTTCTAGGCCAATGCTATATCTAAATACTTGAGCAAATATTTCAGATGACCTATACAAATTCCTTTCCTCCTAGATCCTGAATAACATTTTAATGGTACTGTTTGAATCTCCCCAGGATACCTCTTATCCAAATTAAGTAAAACCTTTCCATATGATTGGGTCATGGTGGACATACCAACCCAGTAATGTACTTGGGGTTGCATCTGCTGAATTTATTCTCAGAAAGCTATTCCGGTATTATTAAATCCAAGCCCAGTGATATAAGTTGCACCCTTGCATATTCAAGCTGACCATGTGCACTGACAGAGCCCCAACTTGTCATAGTTAGAGGAGCAGTGTTTTGACTCAGTAGCACAAAAAAAAAAACAAAACAAAAAAAACAAAACAAAAAAAAAAAAACAAATAAAACCTGTGGAATGAGTATTAATTAAATTAGATCTGGCAGAGGACAATACTTTAAATATGAATCTGTGAATGACACGTTTCTTAACCCAAGTGCTTGAGTCCAAAGATTTCTTCAGGATGTAGTATCCATCAGACATTTTCAGGCTTTCCTTAATTCACAGGCCCTTGGGCTTTCTATGTGCCAGTCGGAGTTCTAGACTGCAGATGCTACAGTGGTCAACAGAGAGAATCCTAGCTCCTAGGACACTAACACCCCATTTAAAAAGGCATGGGCTAAGGATCAGTCCTGTATCCATAACTAATGAGGCCATCATGAGCAACCATATGTAATGGAGTCATCATGACTAAGGGTGATGGTGAGAGACTATTAGGTAGAGAGGCCTGGAGGGTTTCAATGGGAAATAAGACTTTGAATGAGATCCCAGCATCTGGAAAGATGGGCTGTGGGAAAAGTGAACTGAGAAGACCTTCTAGAAGTTTCTGCTGGTGTGTTCTTGGTGTTGAAGGACATGTCTAAGGCTTTTGTAGCTGTGCTATATGAGGAAAGAGAAAGGGGGTCTAATATAAGGGGTAGGCTTTGTATGGCATGCAGACACATTTGAGTTTACGTGCAGACATAACAAAAAGATCCTTGGAATGTCTGCTGCATGACAGCAGTGTGGAGGCCAGAGACCTGGGAGGATTCTGCTGGGGGTTGGTTCTTGTGGCTCTGAGTCTAACAAAGGCTGGCTGTGACCTGTATTTTTTTTTTTCTTTCCAAAAGGAAGAAAAACTGGGAAAATATGTTGCTACTAGCGAAAGAGAATTTGGCATACTTTTTTCTGTATTGTTGCTGGCTCTCTAAGCCTCATTTGTGAAAAGCTATACATCATGTTTTGCTTTTTAAAACCCTTGATCACAGTTTGGTCACACTGCTATTATATAAAAAAAAAAAAAAAAAAACTGATGTAATTTCTTAAAATTTTGACTTTAGTGGATTGCCTTCCAAAACCTAGAACACATTTAGTCGTCAGATGAGGCAGGTCTACTTAGGTAAAAGCATGAACCAGGTCCTGGTGACCAGCTAGGTGTCTTCATTTAGGATATGTGGGGTCATGGTGGAGACTGGGGCAGGGATATCCTTGAGGGATCCCTTGCTCACGCAGAAAATGTTCTTTAGGAGCACTTTCAGAATAATTACCAAGAATTAAAGTAATTGTTGGGACTAGAAACATTGTTTCCAACTCTAGTGCATTTTTGCCCCTGGCCCTGCTCTGGTCTGACTAGGTGGCATGGCAGAGTGGAGACAAACACTGTGGCTACAGAAGCTTGGTGGGGCTTGGGTCTCAGGCACATCTTGCCCTGATCTGATGCATTCTGGACACCTATCTTAATGCTCACAGGATTACAAATTCACACTGCTCTGTATTAAATTTAGAAAATGTTGATTTTCATTGAAAGCTGGCACAGGCTGCACGGTAATTCTACTTTGGTTCTCTGGGAACTTTCAGGCATTTCATATCTAGAATCTTTCAGAAGCCCTTTGCCAATATATCCTAAATACAGGTTATATACGAGTGAAAGGATTATGATAATTTGCGTTTTATATATTGATATTGCTTTACATTTCTAAAAATGCACCCATCCCTACCCTATGTGTATCTGCATGACAGAGATTACAAGAGAGCTGAAGACACCCCACAGAAGAGACGCCAACACAAATCAGACATCAAAGACCTACTCAAGGGCACAGTCTAATATAAACCAGTTTCCTTCAAACCTTATAAAGGGTGTAAACTGTGTTCCCCAATATTAAGACTATCATTTTTGTGAGTTAATTTTTTTTATCCAGCTATTTGGCTAAAAGTGCTTGTCAGATGTAGTGTTCCCCAGTGGGGTGTTTAGGGACACTTATGTATACTATCATATCACCTGCAAATAAAGATTCTTTGACTTCTTCCTTTCCAATTTGTATTCCCGTGATCTCCTTCAGCTGTCTTATTACTCTAGCTAAGACTTCCAGTACTATATTGAATAGGTATGGAGAGACTGCACAGTCTTGTCTTGTTCCTGCTCTTGGGGGAAACTTTTCTGCCTGTTGGGTTGCCTGGTCTGGCCTCTATGTGATGGTTTTTGCTTTATCTTATTATATTTTCTTTGTCATGTTTGGCTGTTATCTCTTTTCTAATGAGAGACAGAAAGGGAGTGGATCCAGAAAGAATGGGAGGGGAGAGGAACTGGGAGGAGTAGAGGAAGGGCAAACTATAGTCAGAATAGATGAGAAAAGAATCTATTTTAATAAAAGAAAAATATATCTTTTTAAACAGGCTAACCATGTGCTTGTTAGAATACAGGTTCCTGTGATCCCACAAAACCTACAACAGACAGTTCAGTTTCAGATGCAGGAGTCTGTATTTAAAGGCCTGACTTCCCTGGCTGACTTCCATGGAGAATGTGTGCTTTTATGCAGTGTTCCCTATTTTTAATTGGTCAAGAAAGACAAAGACCCATTAAACAAGTCTAGGGACAGGGCAAAAAGCAGGGGTGCAAAGGCAAACTTCAGGACAAGAAAGCTACATATGACAGACTCTCTTAAGGAAGTTCCCAGCTATAAACTTATTGCTCTAGCCGTGATCTCTAAAGACTGAAGAAGTTCCTTGGCCAGAGCAGTAATTCAGGAGCTACCCAGTAAGCTACTTATGAAGCTCCTTTCAAGGCATAGCGCCCAAGTAACCAGAAACCCAAAGGGTGCAGATGCCCCAGCTGCAGGTGATGCATGCTAGGATCGAGCACCTGTACATTTGGAAAACTAAAACTTTATTAAGTCAAAAAGAAAAATAAAGGAACAAGTAAAGGAACGGGTAGGTCTAGAAAAGTCAGCCCTTGACTGAATTGTGAGGTCGAGGCAGATTGTTTGACTTGTCCTTCTCTGGTTCTGAATATGTCCTTCCCTCTATGACTTCAAACTTTCTCTCTGCCACCATTGATCAGATGGCTTTTGAGAAGAAATGAACAAAGGCTGAACCTGCCACTTTTCCATAGAACTTGTGCCTTAAACAGATGCATTCTTGGAGACATTTGGGGATGAGGAAACTTAGGCACCCTGTAAGTTATAAGTTCACCCTGTGTCATCTATTTCACTATAGCCTCTGGCCAGTCTGGGTCACAGAAAATCAGAGAAACTGGGCACACAATGAAGTCTAAGTATCCCTTAAAAAGCACATTTGGAAACATAATAACTTAATATTAATAGCTTAATAACATAGGGTTTTTTTTTGATGAGTCCCTCCAAGCTACTCTTGAATGTGCAATTTTCCACATTTTTCCATTAGAGTTTAGCTATTTGAGACAAAGGCCATGTCTGATATTGCCCCATTCTGATAAAGCCTGGGTTTTATCTTTTTAGCAGGAGCTGTGCCTCTGCCAAGGGAGTGGACATTTAAGTCATGAGGTCATTGCTCAGTCTGTGGCTGCTTGTATTGGTCACAAAGACAACACTGCTGTTTCTAGGGACTGTGATTGCCAAACCACCGTGGACAATGAACTACTTTCCAAATATTAGAAGGCTTTTGGCATTGGGAAACGTTGTCTCCAGTGATGACTCTTCTAGGAGAGATCTTTAGCATGGCAGGAATTTAAAATAGTTGTTCTTGGGCGCATGGAAGAGAAGATTACAACAATGTCAGAGGCTTCTCAAAGTAAAAAGGCATAAAAGTAGGCTTTGTATTCCTCTGGCCTGGGGATGCTTCTTACCAAGTGACCTCACAGAGTAGAGGCACCTTGCACTAGCATTTTTCTCTACAAATGCCGACCTCATGAAACCTGGCTGTGAACCGCACATAGACACTCATCCTTAGTCGTCCCCAGGCATGTAGCCCATGGTGCCACATTCGTGTCTTTGCTTCACTTGTGTGCTGTATGACATGTGAGCTTTGCCTCGCCTCTTGCTGAGATCTGTGGCAAACAGGCTAATTCTGTTGAGTCTACAGTGCATCATCTTTGACAAGAAGAAAAATGGATTGAATCATTGAATCCAACACACATATATTATTCTAGATTCTTTGGATATATCCCAGACCAACCGAGACACAGTCTGAGTGAAGGGCCTGGGGATGTGTATTTTTTTAAAGTGCCCCTAAAGTTTCAGGTGTTTGGTTGCCTATCAGATGATCTTTAAGACTATTCAGTTTTGATGGGACAAAGGACAATATCTACCCGGGTCATCAGGCTTATGGGGGATAATAGAACATTCTTTGTTGCTAATCATAGCCACCATTGGGTTCCAATTAATTATTTCACTTTTGCCAAATGCCATAGCTTATTCACGAGTAGAAGGCAGATTAATGATCATAAAAGATTTGCCTGCAGAGCCTGCTAAGCCTTATTCACACATATTGTTCCTATTATAGAAGTTCATGGAAAAGAGTCGTAACAATGATCTACCACTCCTTGTCTAAGTTATGGACTTCCTATGAACTTATTATTATGTCCATTTTATAGATGTGGACAGTGGCACACAAAGAGAACAAAGAACATACCCATGGTCCCACGGTTGATAAGTAGTGGGACCAAAACTTAAACCTAAGCTATCCATCACAAGACCTGGGCAGTCAGCCTCCATACTATTTGGTTTTCATTGGCTTTACCTCCAGGGATGAAGGGTGGTTGGAATGACTCCAGTTGGTCAGCAGAGAAGCTGCCTGTCTGTTGCACTGGCTGAGTTTGAGGTATGTTGTGGACATGTGGAATACTTGGGTCTCTCACTCAAAGGAGGAAGCATGACTAGAAGGCAGACTGAGAAGAAACACGTGGGTAGCATGTGGTGGGTTGAGTGCAGATGGCCAGGAGCATGGAAAGCAGCCATGGCAGTGGCCTCCCTCCTGGACCAAAAGTCAGGGAAGGGCAAAGAAAAGGTCAGAGAATAAGAGAAGAGCTAGGAAACAGCAAGAACAGATTTTTCTCCGGTTAAGGTGATATCAGCAGCGGCAGGAAGTGCTGTGTCAGATCCCTGGAAACCAGAGATGAGGTAGAAACCTAACAGCTGTGGCATGCCTTCAGGAAAGGCTTTCATAGCATTCACATACTGAAATACTAGATGACAAGGTACCAAGTGGGGTTAATGTGCTGTATTTAATTCACATAATCTTGTGTAATGCATTAAATGGGAGGCTAACACTATCAAAACTCCCCCCTCACATCACAATGACTGGGTGGCCAAGCAGGTGGCTCTGCTGTCTCAGAAGCCTTTGAAATCAGTCCCCATCTCAGCACTGGCTCACTCACTGCCTGTGCTCTGCTCAGCCCAGACTGCTCTTTCTTTATGGCCCTGGCTACTATTTGCCTGTATAGCTGCTAGGGCAGCCAGACTGGCCAGGCCTGCTCATTCTGACTTCCCTGTGGAATGAACGCACTGGGTTTGAGAGACTGAGGCAGGCCCCTCCTGCAGCTTTCTGACCTTTCAGTGCTTCCCCGCCAGACATACAAGGAAAAGGTGACTGTGGATTTACTTATCATCTCCAGAGCCAAGCCCCCTCCCCTGCCCCACTGCCAGCCTGGGTACCACCCACCTCCTTATCACATCCTCTCCACTTGCTCCTTACTGAATAACACTGGCAATGCCAATGTGGGTGAGATTGATGTCAGGCTTTGTTTTGGTTTAGAGGATAATTTTTTTTTTAATGTAACTCACTAACCAAGCCATTCTCAGGGGAAAACTGGAGGGCCTTAGTGCTGGCTGCCCCAGCCTCGATTTTGGCAAGACAAGAAGAGGCAGTTTTGTAGCCAGCATCAAGTTTTTCAGAGACATGTGGGTCTTTGAGACCATGATGTCAGGGGAAGGCCTTCCACTGCAGTGCTTAGCTGTTGTTTCTCAGTGTTGGGAATCTCCTTTCCCCAATGCTCTAGAATAGGCCTCAGGAAATGTTTCACACAGAACAAAAAGTTGTGATGTTGTAAGAAAATTTGTTTGTTTGTACAGACATTAAATGTTGTAATAACTGTGAGACTGCGCTTATACTCTTTGAGGTAATGTAAATGTGGTGTCTTGCGTTTGTGTGACTTCTAAAGATGGTAGAGTCCATGCATGCATTTGTGTGACTTCTAAAGATGGTAGAGTCCATGCATGCACATTGTCCTTAGTCTCACAACAAGAGAGGGGCTGTTAACCTGGTCCTTGTGACAAAGAAAACATCCTAGCTTGGTACTGCTTGTCACCTCTCTCTGATTTATCGTAGCCCAAGTAGGCTTTGACTGAACATAGCTGGCAATTCTGACTTCCACAGTATCTCTTGCCATAGGAAGTTTCATCTCCAACTCCTGCAGCCATTATCCAGGTACCTATCTTAACCACTCCAGGACATTGACCACATGCATCCTACTTACCCCGTAGTCACAGTAGAACCTAGAATACTCTCATTTGTACACAGATACTCTACACCAAACACCTAGTGAGTGCTATTGAGGCAAAGAAACTGAGTGGTTCCAAAACAGTCAGTGTCAACCCAGTGGCTTACACCATTGGCTCTTGAAGAGTCTGAAGAAATATGGTGATGCCCCACAAAGCTATCATCGTCAGCTGTGTGTCTGTCAAAGAACTGAACCCTATTCCCTTTGTAAGGCCCTAGATTACAGCAGCCAGTCTAGCAGTGATACATATGGGGGTCACTATCCTTCATTACCCAACCCACACCCGAGTCACTGTGCTAACCATTCCCACAGAGCACTACCCAGCTATAAGTACACATAGACAGATAGAACCCAGGATTTAAGGTTGACATTTTAAAAAATGTATTTGCTCCACCTGTGTTGCTCCACTCTGATCAGCACGCCAGCACCTGGGTGCTGTATCACATGGCAGAGAGGAAAAGGATGAGGTCCTCCAGACCTTTTGCAGAGATACAGAAGGCTACTCACAGGGGATGAGCTTCCACACCCCAATGACCTCCATGTGTGTGAACATGTGTGCATGTGTTCGTGCATGTGTGTATCCACACATGAAAGTAGGACAGCAGAGTAGCTGGACCAAGACCTTAGCATTGCTAGACATAAGTATGTCAGCAAGAAGCAGACTGAATCTTCTGATTGAGAGGAGAGAAAGATTTAGAGAGAAGTATTATGGTCCAGCCAGTATGAAAGTATTCGATAGTGCTGAGCTGCGTACCTAGAAATGCCTTTGCTAGCAAATTCTAGATTTTGTATATTTTTCTATACCTTTTTTTGACAGAAACATCGGTATGTTTCTTATTCCTTTTGTGTATTTGTTTTGTCCTATTCTGGTTTGTTATTGTTTATTTTTTTAGATGCCTGTATGTTTTCTAATGAGGAAGAAGAAGAGAGGGTGTGGATTTGGGTGAGGAGAAAGTAGATCTGGGAGGAGTTCAAGGAAAGGAAACTGTAATCAGAATATACTGTATGGAAAAACAAAAACTATTTTCAATTGAAAAAAAGCTCAGTACTTTCGTGTTGATACTTTCGTGATGAATAGTCGAGACATGTAGAGGTTTGGAGGACAGTGGCAAGGTCATGCAGTCCCCTCTTGTTGTCTATGATTTTCCATCACAGCCTAAGTCTATAAACCTAAGTCCATAACAGATATGTGCCATGAGCTGAGGTGAACTGATCACAAAGATGAATTTCTGACTCTTACCATGGTGCAGTGTGGGAAAGAGTCCACAGGGGCTTGTTAATGCCTGTAATGTTCAAATATAGGCTGATGCACACAGACGGCTACATCAGCCTTTGTTCTGGTCTATTTTGTACTGCTAACACAAAAATCCATGGACTGGGTGATTGATAAAGGACAGAAACTCACTGCCACACAGTTGGAGGTGGAAAATTCAAGATCAGCTCACCAGCACCTGGTTGCTGTATCACATGGCAGAGAAGAGAAGGAAAAGGATGAAGTAGCTCCTTCAGACCTTGTGCAGGGAGACAGAAGGCTGTTCACAGGGGATGCGCTTCCACACCCCAATGACCTCTTAAGGGCTCCACTTAACTATGTTGGAAATGGGAAACTTGGAAGGGACAGCCACTATAGATTTTCCAGGATAGATACAGTGAATTCTCCGTTGCTACATGATGCTGTCTCACTTTTTTGGCCTTTGGCTTACACAGACTAACTATATGCCTATGGATGTGGGATTGGGCAACAGTATTAAGGATTGAAGCCAGAGCCTAGTATATGATAAACAGGTACTCTGTCACTTGAGCCCTTTCTAACTTTTATCATTTCTGCCCCATCTTCTGAGGCAGCTGGGGTATAGGTTTGCAGCACTATGTCTGGCTATGCTATGAGTCTTACCCTTACTGTACCCACCACGATTTCTCCCTCCCACTTCCAGGTGTAACGCCCATTAGGAATAAGAGAAGCATTTTTCTTTTTTGGGGGGTGGGGTGGTTTCGAGACAGGGTTTCTCTGTATAGCCCTGGCTGTCCTGGAACTCACTCTGTAGACCAGGCTGGCCTCGAACTCAGAAATCCACATGCCTCTGCCTCCCAAGTGCTGGGATTAAAGTCGTGTGCCACCACTGCCTGGCTGCCTTTTTCTTTCTCAATTGTTAAGTGAAGAAATAGAACTGATAACTGATTTGCTTTTATGTTCGCCACCGTGCTCAGAGCAGTCTCTTATGCATACAGCACAGGGTTATTGGATAAAGTGATACTTTAGATGAGAAACAGATTGTCCACTGTGTTAAATACCACCCACTTGCACATAGCAAGAGCTAGCTAAATACTAATGGCTGATAGTGGGTCGCATCTGGAAAATAGAAAAGACTGTGGTAAGGTGTTCCCTGGTGTCGAGAAGGGACATCTACCATGGAGAGGAACAGGACGAGATAGAAACCAGAAAATTGGGCCTCGAAGTCGAGACAGCGTGCTAGACTGGGACTGAGGGCAAACCATAGTTCTTCCTCTGGGTGCTCATTGCTTTAATTAGCTGGAGATAATTGCTCTAATTAGTCTTTGTGCCTTTACCATCACTTTTTAGGAGGATGAGATAACCATTGTGACCCTTTTGAAGAGCTTGGCATTCATAGCAGCCTCTTCCTGGAAATGCTGAAGCAGCATGTTAGAAATGCTGCCTTTAAGGGGCAATGCCCTAAATAAATAAGACTTCCCCATGTGGTTGTCCCTCTTCCCAAACTGCCACCATCACTCTCCCTCTCTGCATATTCTTCCCAGGCCTTTGAAACCCAAGTGATAGCAGCGGGCATTTTGTTACAGTCCTGCTCTGCTACCTCATCCCATCTCCTTTTTAGTAGACGGATAACAGAGATGCAAAAATTCCTTGCAGTTAAAAAAATGTACCATATGGATTAAAATGTGTCTAATCTGGCGTGGGCACATTAATGTATCACTTTGGAACTTTCCACCTTGGTAAACATTTCTATTTTTTAACTACTGAGTTCGCAGCCAACAGTATTCATTATTTTAATTAAAAAGATTCCGTGATTTCTTTTCCAAATATGGCGCTAAGTATTCTAGGGGGAATACCACTGCTTATAAAAAGAATGAGTTGTGGAGTTAGAGTATTATGCACTTCCTATTAGGTAAATGTGATCTATTATGTTCAAAGTAATCTAAAAATAGTAGCCTGTTTCCATCAGATGCTACATTGTTAGCTCTACTATTTTCCAGACATAATCTGATAAAGTAACTAGCATTGATCTGGTTCTTATTATGGAAAACACACTCAGTGCTTTACACCCATAACTTCACAAATGCTTTCCCTGTGAGAGATCTGTTGGCAACATCCCCATTCTATCGATAAGAACTCTACTTAGGAATAGGTTCAAAGCAAGATAGGGACAGATAGAAACTACAGCTGGCTCGGTTCCTAACTAGTCCTCTTTCCCTTGAGCCATCAGTTGGTATAGACTAGCTTGAGAAGTCAAAATTAGTAGAGGCTCTTGTTGGAAACACCATTAAGGATGGTGTGTACTGGCAGTGCACAGGATGCAGCTTAGCTGTGGAGGTGAAGGACCCTTGAATCAAAGGCTATGTGTGCCCACCAGTCCTCAGGGTACCAGTGGATGGTGCAGCCTCTACACTGATGAAGGTCAAACTTCTCATATCCAAAACAAATAAATTCAGCCTGAAAATATGAGGGTTTCTATGATCTAATTTGTTTCTTAGAAATAAATATGACTATGTGCTTTTTACTTTTTAATGGTCTGTCTCTTGAAGACAGGAGAGCCTGTCATCCTCTGCTCTCTCTTGCTATGTGCCACTTTTTTTTTTTTTTTTTTTGGAAAGAGGGTGGCTTGAGAACTGTGAAAAATTCAACTGGACAGGGCAGCTTCCCACTCCCTGTGTGTCAATTTGCTTCACTTTTCAGCATCAATTTCTCTGTCAAAAATATAAGGAGCAAGGGATGGAAAGATGGCTCAGTATTTAAAATGCTTGCATCTTAAACATAGGGGGAGGACCTGAGTTCTGATTCCCAGGGCTCACCTGTAATTGCAGCCCTGGAGAGTGGAGACAGGAGAATCCTTAGAGCCAGCCAGCTGGCTAGTGAGATTAGCCATATTAGTAAGGTCTGGGTTTGGTTGAAAGACCCTACCTCAGTGAATAAGGTAGAAGAGACATTGAGGATGAGTCTCAAAATAAACCTTGGCATCCACATGTACATGCATGTATGCACACGTGCATCTACACATATATGTATGTGCACACACATGGGGGTGGAGGGAAGGAGGGAGGAAGAGGGAGAGGGAAAGAGGGAAAAAACAAAATATCATAGCGTTCTTGGAAAGTTTAAGCAACAGATATGAAGTTGTCAGCGTGGTGTTGCTGGCCTGTTGCAGGTGCTAGGCAACAACGTATTCTAGTACTGTTCTCAATTGCTTCCTCCGGTTCCACAGCAGTTTGATAATGCTGGGTTTGCTGATCAAAAGCAATTTGTTTATTTATTTATTTATTGATTGATTGATTGATTGATTGCTGATGGCCAAAGGTGCTCTCTTTGTCAGCATTGATATTCTTGGGAAAGGCCAATGAGTTGTTTGCACATAAATGCTTTTTATTCCACAGTGATTTGTACATAAAATCTAATTAGTATGAGACTAGATTTATTTTATGTGTGTGCACAGCTGTCAAACCTGTTGGTAGGACTCTTGGCCTGCTTTGTTCCTTCAGATCCCAGTAGACTGAGGACCACAGGTAAATTTCATTTGGTCACAAGAGTTCTCTTTGAGAATTTTCCATCTCTTCTTTACTCTTCAGTTTACTGAGTATGAGTCTGTGGAATGTATGTGTATATGTATGTCGATGTATGTGCTTATATGTATGTGTCCATATGTGATATGTATATACATGTATATGTCTGTATTTGCACATATATGTACATGTGTGCATTATTTGCATTATATGAATGTATTGTGTATATTTATGTATGTATATGTTCATATGCGTATGGGTATGTGTGTATGTGTATACAAGGTGAGAAAGTGTGTACTACAACGTGTATGTGTGTACAAGGTACACTGCTAACTACTACGAACACTACTAGTAGTCAACAAAATAAACCCCATGCTCTTTATTGCATGGAAGTTATAAGTTCAGTAAAAGTCATCTTGAGGATTTAAGAAAATTCAATTGGAGCACATTCTGGATTCTCTGGTGACATCTTGAAGCTTGATGCTGTTGTGAGGTTTTAGTGCCCACACTGGCATGTGACCATCGGTGCCCTGGCATCAAATAATGGATTTTGTTTATTACTATCAACTAAAATGACTGATGTGACTGTAATGACAAATGACCCTTTCCAGCCAAGGCCAAGCCTGAAGACAGTATGGGGAAACCTAGTGACACCAAAGGCTGCAGTTGAGTCTGAGGAGGCAGAAGCAGGTGAAACCTGAGTCACTGCATGCCATTGGGCAGAACAGGCTGGGCAGACTCTGAAGATCCAGGCCGCAGTAAGGAAACTAATGTCAACCCAATATACTTGCATGAATTAATGTGATTCATTTGGATTTTATTGGTTTTGTGGCCTTGTTTATATTATTGGTTATAAATTTGTGCTGATTTTATAGCAATGAAAAAGCTTTAAACATAAGGCATTCATAGAGTTATAATAATAATAACATTTTTGCTAGCCCTTGGGAGGTCTGAAATAAATTCTTTTTTTTTTCTGTAAAAGAGGCCAGCGCCATTACTCAAGTACAAATGCTTGCTCCAGAGAAAGGTTGCCTACAGGTAAAATTATATACATATATGTACACATATATGTATATGTATAGATATATGAATATGATGTATATGTATATATACATATATATATAATATATATATATATAGATTAGAGAAAACCTAGTTATAACCCTGATTTATCAGAAAAAAAGAGCTACATGGAAAGATATAGCAGTTTTTACCCCGCCCCCAGATCTTTGTACTTGTGGACTGGGCTATTATATTCTTATGTTGCACAAGAATGAATTGTTATATGCCTATTTCCTATATTTTAATTAATTGATTAATTTTGAGACACAGTCTTGTAGAGCCCAGGCTGGCCTCAAACTCACCATATAGCCTCATTCCTGGAGTTGTGCCAGAACTGTACTCTGGAAGACCTAAGAACCTAGGCTCAGCCACCCATCCTCAAGACACAATGGTAACACACTAATTTGTAACAGAGAAAGGAGATTTATCCAGTGTGGCCACATTATAAAGAGGAGTAAAGAAGTCCAGTGCCCCCTGCTCCAGTTCACCTTCTAGGGCCCTACTATGACCTTTAGATTCAAAGAGAGGGCAAGAGGTATACATAACCTTGGCAGGATGGGTTGCAGTCATTATATAGGCTACAATCTTTCTAGCAAGGTATATGACATCTCTTGCAGGAGAAAAGTTGTCCCAGCATCAGGCTTTCAACTTTTCTACCAGCATGAGATTCTTAGGGAATCCATAACTTCTACTTCTTCAATAATCTGAGAGCATGGGGAAGGCTGTGGATGTCTCTTTAGAGTATCTTCACTCCTGCCAGGACAGTTACAGCTGAGAATGACCTTGAACTCTGATCTTCCTCTCTCTACTTCCCAAGCACAGGGGACTTACAGGCATGTGCTACTGTGCTTGTCCCTTATACATACATCCTTGCTACTCTCCTATGTCTGTCCATGTACACTCATGGCCCCCTGGAGCCTCCTCCCACTAACTCATACCTGTTACTTGTCTCTCACCATGTACTGCTCTCTGGAGCGTTTCGACACTAGGTTCAAAGGCTTTTAATATTCAGCCCATCTCAAGCCTGTCCTGAGATTAGAAGAATCATAAGAGATGACCTCTGTGAAACAATTAGCATGTTATACAATGGAATATAGCAGTGTTTTCTCTTTCCTCTAGCGTCTAGGCAGTGGGTCAGCACTGAGGTACAGCTCTCCGCTAGCACCCAGAGGGTGCCATTCACAGGGTGACCACACGTCTCCCCCCATTTGTCTGGGACTGCCCAGGTTCATAACTGATGTCTCACCTTATCTATTAACAGTGCCCCTTTCACTCTCATCTGATGATAAATTATAAGCAGCTCCATTTCTGAAAAGAACTTGACCCATGGCCCTATTAGATCCAATTAAGGCTGTTTCAGTTACTTTCCTTATTAACTCTCTGTTCTCACTGACCCGTGTTGACGCCTAAGATGTGATATTCACAGACAGTGTTTGGTAATGTCTCTCTTAGAGTCTCTAACACTGTAAGTCTTATATATTATAGACTTTCCAAGTCTTACTTAGAGAGTGTATAATAGCAGTGACAGAAAGCTGGCTACTTCAGAGCAGTGATTGACTGATTTTCATCAGCAAAATCTTTTATAAAATATGAGCTGATAAAATTTGACACCCAGGGGGTCAGAGCCTGCAAATCCTGGTCAGTGAATATAAGATTTAGACATATTCTCCCTTCAAAATATTAAAAACAAAATTGTACCACCTTGTCCCACCCAATACAAAAGCATCAATGACCAACCAAGGCTCAAAAAGGTTGGGCTGTTGCCTGCCATTTTGGATGTGAGTCTTGTTTTTACCAGAAACTTACTTTGCTGTCAGAGCTGAGACATTAAACCAGTGACAGGCTCTAAGGACATCCTGTGGATGAAGGCCTGTGAGGGTATGTCTGATTGTTCTGGAGTCCAGAGTCTAGATTGCCCACGGTGCAGAGCTCACTTGATTCCTACCTCTTGCTCATTGGCTGTTTGGTTTGATCCTCACAGAGGACCAAGAGGAGAGAAGACAAAAATGTCTACTAGTGTTTTTCTGGAAAAAGCTAAAAAAAATAAAAAATAAAAAAAAAGATGATTAGATCTGTTTTATATATTGGTGTGTGTGTGTGTGTGTGTGTGTGTGTGTGTGTGTGTGTGTGTGTGTTGTTTGTGTATTTGATTAAACATGAAGCAGCCCCTCCTTGCCTGGAGAATGGGGAGCGAATACAATAAAAGGGCTTTAGTGGATGGCAGAAAGCTCAGGCAATTCTGAACCCTACACACACTGTATTTTTTATCATGCACACAAATCTATAATAAAGTTTAATTCATAAGTCAGGCACAGTAAATCTAAGGATAATAACTATAATACTGTAACAAGTTTCATGAATGTAGTTTCTCACTTTCTCAGGGCATCTTACAATGTACCCATCTTGCTATGATGCTGTGAGGTGGGATGAGGACAGGAATATGGCTCAGCACTTGCCAAGCAGCGGCCATAGCTTCTACAGTTTGAGAAACAACTGCAAAACTAGGGTGGGCCTCTGTTTTTCCATCTTCACAATGCTATGGATAAACATAAAATAAATAAAATAAAGTCCTTTGTTGCGGTAAATCTCTCGCCCATTGGTAGTCCATAGAAGAAAAGACACAAGTCAATAAGTATCAAATGAATGCTGCATGCCTAGATTGGGCAGATTTACCATTAAACTACACTATTCCCCAGCTATGAGAGCTCTTAACAACTTGCGGTTTCCTAGGTCTTCTTCGTCTTCTCTCTCTCCACCAACTGCCCTCTGCTTCGACCAACTGCCAACTCCCTGACTACGAATGGGCGAGAGATTTACCGCAACAGTCCTCCTTAGCATAGATCCTAGCAGCCTCAAGTACAAATGTTCCTTTCTTTAAGAACTTTTACTCGTTCAGTTAAAGGAGCACCGCACTGCTTGTCTTTGGTGCAGCTGGATTGCTACCAAATCTTGTGGATGGTTAAAGTACAATTGCAGTAGCTTGAAATATTGAGATACCGTGACGGCTGGTCTGGTAGGCAGCTACAAAGTGGTTAATGGGAGGCCAGTGTGTTCAGCGTGGATATGCTGAGCAAAGGGACAGTTGATTTCTTTGAAGCATGGGTAAGAACTGGCAGACCCAGAGATCCTCAGAAGGACATGCAGTTGAAAACCTACTTGAGTCGTGAGATTGAAGAGATGGCTCAACCAGGACAGTGCTTTCTGCATGAGCACGTGGATCCAAGTTCAATTCCCAGCACCCACATACAAAGCCACTGGGCGTGGTGGCACTTATTTACAATCCCAGTGCTGGACAGGAGGAGACAGAGGAAGCCTGGTGTGGACAGGCAAGCCAGAATAGCCCACTTAGTGACTTCCAGGTCACCGGAAAATTAAGGTGGGCAGCTCATGAGAATAACACTTAAGGTTGTCCCAGCTACCACATAATGTTCACATGGAGTATGTACTCACTCCCCACAAGAACACATGTATAAACTACATGAGTAGTGCCTGTACAGGGACACAACAATTTACAAATTGTGTGTTTCTGGAATTTTAACATTTTCAGACTTCAGTTGACCAGAACTACAACTGTGGAAAGAAGAACAGTACACAGGGATCCCTGACTGTAATATATATATATATATATATACATATATATATATATATATATTTCTATGTGACTAAAGCAAACTGTGTGTGCATGTATGCACGTGTGTGTGTGTGTGTGTGTGTGTGTGTGTGTGTGTGTGTGTGAAATTTTGAAATGCATTCAGACACTGGAATTAGAAGTTCCACTAAGGCAGGCTTAAAGCCTATTTTACCTAGTGGTCTGCCCTCCAGTACTTAAATCAGTGTCCAAGGCCACGTTGGTGCACACAGATTGTAAGGATGAGGGAAAGCCATGGAGGCTGGGAATGGACAACTAGAGGGAAGAGAAACCTGAAAAGTGATTGCTAATGAGTTCATTTTTCTTTGGCTGTGGTGAGAATCTGCTGGGATGAGATTGTAGTAATGAATGCACAATTTTCTGAATGCTTTATTAAGCACCATTTCATATTTTATAAGGATCCTGTTGTCTGTTAGTATATTTTTATTTCAATTATTCAGTCACAGTAACTATGCAAATTAATGGGTTTATCTGAAATTTCTATTCAAGGCACGTGCCCATCATATACTCCCCCCTTCTTTCTCTCTCTTGCCATCTTTCCCTTTTCTCCTTTTCCTGGGTCTCTTCCTCTTCCCCAATACTGCATCTCCCATGTTCAGGTCATTAAATGGATTAATTTTGTGGAATATTAACTGTATCTTATTTTGGCTCACAAAGACAAAGGATGAATACATTCTATACTTTTGGGGATGCTGTAGTTGGTGTCTAATAACTGCCTCTTGGGTAAATTGATGATCACTTTTCTATGCCAAAATAGTCTAAATAATTGCCTCCCCCAAAGCATGGTTTATGGGTCCCTCATGTGTCTGGGTTGTGATCTGGTGAAGCCTGCGCTATTTGAGAATAGAGGGCATTGGAACATTGGGAAATAGACTGGAGTTCCTCTGGGATGGTACTTCTGTTTGTGCATCAGAGATAAGAATAACAGCCTGTCTGCTGAGGCTGTTTGATTTTAGAGTATCAAAGGAGAGGGCAGTGTGGTGCTTTTTTGAAATACTGGAGAAAAAGAGACCTTTGTCAGAGGGAGTCTTGGTTCACATTCTCCCAATTCTTTTTCTGTGGTCCTGTTAAATCCATTTCAAGTCCCTACAGTTCACTACCCTTCAGAAAGTGAGATCTGTCAAAACAGATTAATGCCATCACTGGAAACATTTAGCTAGCCTGTGACAACTAATCTGGAAGGATTTATCAGAATTCGTGTAATTTAGCCACTTGATGACTGCCAACAGGTGGTTGGAAGGAGTCTTTCCGGTCAGTAGAGGGAATAAAGGTAGAGTCATTTCTCCATCCTCTTCCATACAAGGATGATGTCAGGCAGAATTTCCTGTATTTACAGTGGTTTTCTTGTATGATCTTTTCTCTCAAGCAGTAGACATGAAATCAATCTGAGAGTGTGTCCTGGTGTGTGACCACACAGAATTGCCCTTCCTGTAGCTGAAGGACTCTGCTGAGAGGACTACAACAGACACTGGATTTCTCATCAGAGAAGCAGTTTGAGCCTTTGAGATTTGGAGCATAGTAACTTTTCATGTTTGCAACCATTTCTGGAAGGTTCATTTTAAGTCCTGTTCAAGTTAAGTGAATGTTCTCAGTACCTTGTACCATTTTTTTGTGGTTGTTGGTTCAAGTTCTTGAATCTTCTCCATGTCCCACTGTATACCAGTTTTCCTTTTGTTTTTAAGATTATATTAGCAATACCTAATATTTACATAAAAGCTTTGTATCATTGTTAATATTAAATATATTTTTCTACCATATGGGAGGTGTACTATACGCATTAAAAAATATGATCTTGGGGCTGGAGAGATGGCTCAGCAGTTAAGGACACTTGCTGCTCTTGTGGAGGAGCCAGGTTTGGGTTCCAGCACCCACATAGTAGCTCATAACTGTTGGTAACTGCAGTTCCAGAGGATCTAATGTCCTCCTCTAACCCCCTAGGCACCAGAGAAACATGTGATGCACATACATACATGTAGGCAAAACACTCATGCACATAAAATAAAAATAAGCATATGTTTTTAAAAATATCACTTAATCCTCACAGTTATCTGAGCTGGAAGGTGGGTAAATATCATTGTTTTGTTTCTTCCTTTAACCCAGTCTGACTTCGAACTCTCTAAGTAACCAAGGATGACCTTGAACTCCTGATCCTCTTGCCTTACCTTCTAAAGTGCTGGGATTGTAGGCATGTTCCATCATGCTCAGCTTAATATTTCCACTCTAAAAGTCAGGAAGCTTGCTCCAGCTTAGAGCATATAGCTGGTAAGTGATAGGGTGAGGTACAGACTGTGCCCTCTGGCTGCATTTCATAGATACCAAAAGAGGCAGACAGGGGCCACATGGTTAGTAAGAGCCCAAAGCTGGACATGAGTAGAGCTCTCTGCCACTGCTATTATTTCCACAGAATTATCTGGATCATAGTTAGGAAATTGCTAGTGATCATAGCCTGTGTATTTCAGATATGTCTATGACAGAGAAAGGGGTACTAACGGTACCAGTGTTGCGAAGACCCCGCCCCCCAATCCAGGTCATAACTAAGGAAACCACAGACCAGATAAGAAGGGAGAGGAGAGCTGCTGATCCTCAAGACAGGCCGGGAGGTCAGTGTGAGGCTTAGGATCCTCTCCTGGGGGCTGCATGAGGCTATAACCAGATGAAATGTGTATGCCATGCTACCCAGGAAACGTGCGCCTTCAGCCATTGTGGGTGTCAGCTTAGAATCTCTTGAGAAGCAATCCACATTAACCTTCTCTTGCTCTCTTCCCTCTCCTCTGCTGCTTCCTTATGTTTTGGAGGTACCAGACCCCCAAGAATGGGAATTCTTATACTTCTATGTACATGGTAATTCTCCCAAGAGTTTGGAAAGGCAGGATTCCAGGCCTCACCCCCAGAGTGTCTGGGTAAAAATCAGCAGGGCACCTTGGAAGGTCTGACCATGGACGTTGACAAATTACTGACTCTGTCAGCTGGTTTGAGAACTCTGGTGAGGCGGCTGGAGAACTGACTTAGTGGCTGAGAGCATGTTCTTCCATTGTGGAGGGCCCAAGTCTGCTTCCTAGCACTCATGTTGGGCAGCTCCTAACTGCCCGTAACTCCAGGAAATTCAATGCCTCTGGCCTCCGTGGTCACATGCATTCACATACACATAGCCATATACAGATACCTGAACACAACTAAAATAACAATTTGTTTTAAACTGTTTTGAAGGAGCTCTGATGAGCAGATTGGAGTGGTGGGGTTGGGAGCTAACAAGCTGAAAGTCTGCTCAGTTGGTTAGAAACAACAATTGGAAGGTTCGCAGTGGACCCTGGCTACTGTGGGTGAGATGCAAGACGGCTCCTGAGCACTCGAATTCTCTCTTCCTTCCGGACAGGTGACCTTGAGTCACACTCCGTACAGGAACCCACCCTGTTGATGCCTTTAGAGAGAATGTGGTCCCCAACCTCATCTTTTCATTTGTTTGTTGGCAGGTGCACATTTATCACACGCTAGGTGTCGCAGTGTGTGCTTCAAGGGTCAGGGACCTGGAGGGAAGCTTGTATTGCTTCTCATTACCCTCCGGACTGCCAAAAGCCTCCATCCCGAAGAGCTGGAGCACATGCTCCGCCCCTCGCTGCCTGCATTCAGCGAGATGAGCTGTAGCAGCAAGCACAGCTCCTCAGGATGAAGCTCTGACTCTTAATGTCTTCTAAAATGCTTGACTGGGTTGATAGGAGTCTCTTCCATGCCTGAACAGAACGTACACAGGTAATCTAACCCTTGCTCCATAGCCGAGGTCGGTGTTGCCCTGCAAATACAGAGTTGCTCGGTCTCCCACTATGCGGCTCTGAGCTTGTGTGCATAACTCAGCAGCCACTGCGGTGTCACTTGTCACTTCTCAAGGTGTCTTCACGCCCCTTCCTAATCAGCTAGCTCAATGAAAACCTCACAAGAACATCAGATCTCCCAACCAGTTGAACTGGGGATAGTCTGTAGCAGAAGCATGGTGTGTTTTTCAGGATCTTTTCTCTGTCTGTCTGTCTGTCTGTCTGTCTGTCTGTCTGTCTGTTTGTTGTGGAGAGGACACATTTGTGTGTGTGCCATAGTGCATGTATATGTGAATCATACATATGCAGGCCACAGGTCTACCTTGCTGGTTGTTCCTCGGGTGCTATTCCCCCTTTTGTGGGGTGGTTGTCAGCTCACTGATTAGGCAGGCTGGCTTGCCAGTAAACCCCAGGAATCTTCCTATCTCCTCCTTCCCCAATCTAGGAATACAAATGTACACAACCACACCCAGCTTTTTGTTACAAGGTGTTCTGGAGATCGAACTCATGTCCTTATACTTACAGGGCAAGTACTTTCTCAAATGAGCTATCTGTATGTTCCCTCTACTTCTGTACCTGTAGAATTCTCAGGACAGAGGACTGAATCCATTTCCAATGCTTACAATTTTCAATTTTTTTCCTGGTGTAAAAGCAGCAAGCATCCAGCAGGGACTGTACAGAAAAGTATGAAGTATGAATCTGGATTTTTATGCAAAAGACTGTGAGCTGGTGTCTTGATTTCTCACAGAGAAACCTCATTGTAAAGATACACAGATGAACTGGATGGAGAGCTGCAGATGCCTGACACAGGAGGAATTCCACGTTGTTGACTTCAAAAGCCAACATCAGCAGACCCAATATATATGCAAGTGAAAGGAAGCTAGTCTGATGGATGGGGGTGTCACACATCCCCTTTATCCCCCTCACTTCAGCTCACAATCAGAACAAACAATCCAGTTATGTAAGGGAACCTTCCAGAGCCTAGATCTTGGGTGGTAAACAGAGTCACCTCCCCTCAGACTGCCGCCGTAGCCGAGCTCTCCTTGAGTGTCTCCTTGAGCTTCAGCCTCCTGTTCCTGTTTACACCAACCCACTGGATACCACGAGGATATGGATAGATTTACCATCACCTTGGTGAATTGTTAACAACTTCTCCCACCTGGAAATGATCTATGAGTCCCTAAACAAAAATATCATTGAATACAAACAGAAATAGTCACCAGTATATGCATATTCTTTATTGCTCAGGTCCCATGGAGCCACCCTCGGGTTGCAGGCAGTGGGCATAGAGTGGTATATGAATTAATGACCCCCTAGAATAGGTCTTCAAAGAGTGGCAGACATATCATCATCACTGGAGAGCAACCTGGACAGTGCAGTCTCAGGGGTAGTCCCAGAAGGTAGGAGCAAGCTGGGCTTGCTTCAGTCTGCGCTAAAGTTCCCCATAAGCACAGATTTTCTTGGAAGTCAAGCTTGAGAAGAAAAAAAACTGAAAATACTAAATACCTAGTATTTCTTTGCCTCATTGCTTGTGTAACATTTAGTGTTAGAACTCAGGTCACAGCTAGGGGAGGTGGTTCCCACCTTTAATCCCAGCACTCAGGAGGCAGAGGCAGGCGGATCTCTTGTGAGTTTGTAGCCAGCCTGGTTGACCTAGAGATTGTTCTAGCACAGCCAGAGCTACATAGAGAGACCCTACCTCAAAAACAGACAGACAGACAGACAGACAGACAGACAGACAAAACCTCAAGCTAAAAGACATTATAATGAATACTCAGATACTCCATGGCAGCTTTTGTAGGATGTGAGCATTGGTTTTTTTGCTTCATTCTTTCCAAGATTGTTAATCTCAAGTGAACTTTAACTGTGGGTTTCCTGTTTGTGTTTTTGTACTTATTTGTGGATGTAGAGGAGAGGCATGCCATATCATGGTGTGTGTGTGTTGGGAGAGGGTGTGGGGTCAGAGGACAATTTTCAGGACTCATTTCTCTCCTTCCACCACGTCGACCCTCGGGATTGAACTCAGATCATCAGGTTTGACAGCAAGTGCCTTCACCTCCTGAGCCATCCCACTATCTTGAACCTGTGTCTTAATATTAATAGTGTTTATAACATTTGTCATGAATCAAGTGATTGCTTTGTGCCAGCCTTTGTAGTAAGCATCTCATTCTGTGTGTACTATTTAATTCATGTAACTAAATTTTAATTGTTAATATCACATACTACAGGCAAAGAGATTATATCCAGAGATACCAGGTCATTGCCTAATGCTGCAAGTATCAGCAAATCATGATTCCTGGCTTTTGGAAACTTGAGTGCAGTGTGCTCTTGCCTGCAGCTTCCTATAGAAGGCACAGTATGCTTAGTCTGAGTAATGCCTCATTTCAGAAAAAAACTAAGATTATTCCATAGGAGGCATTTAAGAACTCTTTGGGAGGCTAGTCAGATGAACTTTTCTATCAGTATTTAGCTCATGTTATCACCATAACATCCTCAATCATGTTCTTAATACATGACTGTATTTCCATCACACATGGTCACATGACCGTAGCATAGGTACGCTCAGTTACTGTACTCTCTCTGCAGCCCCCCTTCCTCTGTGACATCATCCAATAACTGTCTTTTTTTTTCCTCTTCCCCTGGCTCTCACACATCCCTCAGTTACTTTTTTTCTGATCACGTCCTTCTTGGGAGTAGTAACCCGGATGGATAAAGAGAACTGTTCATACCAGACTACTGTGAACTACTGACCCACCAGAAGAGGCGGGGCCTCGATGATTCACTTAGCTCTTGGGGTCTTAGAGTAAAATGTGTAGCCAGAAACATTGATGTCACCTGGGGGCCAACAGCAGTACAGACTTAGTGTTTATACAAACTAGCTAGATCACAATCATCACCATGACCTTGCTCCCCACCCCCAAGTACTTTCTGGCACATAAACATTTGGGCATCTTGATCCTTGCCACGCTGCAGCCATGATGTGGCATAGGTCATTCCACAGGCTGATTCCAAGTGGAAATTAGAATCAGCAGAAAGAAGACTCAGCCTGTCGTCAACTCGAGGCCATGATAAGCCAAGGGAATGAAGGAGCTCAGAGGCTTCCTCAGTATAAATAAAGATTGCCCATGGAATCAGACACCAGCAGACTGCCCAACTTGGGAACAGTAAAATCCAGATGACCAAGGTCATGAAAGTCATTCAAGAGAAGTCATGAGAGAGTTTTCCAGAACAAATCTCATGAACAATGTGTCTTTCAGAGATGAAAATAGCTGGTAAAAATACAACACAAAAACAAACAAAACAACAAAACACGAAAGCGCTCTTATTTGAAAAGCAATCTTGTTTATTTGGGTTAATTTTGAAACATCGTAGCCCTCTTATCTACTTGTGGCTTTCATTAGAGTCAGTAGATGTGTGTGAGAATTTATCACATTTGAAATTTCCAGTCAGCAAATGGTCAGGCCTTTGTCTTCTGCCCCATTGTTTTCCAAACTGATGCACAAAAATGCTTTGCTTCCAGCCAAGAGCAGACAACTTTAACCTGCTATCCTTTCCCAGCCTTACATCATGTCTGTCTTCTGATTCCCCTGCCTCAGCTCTGCAAGCTCCCCACTCCTTTGCCACCTTTACCTCCTTGTTGGTAGTTGCTGATAATTCTTAGGGTTATAACTCTTTTGATATTTTCTGGCGAGGATGAGGAATTAATTACACACTACATCTTCCCTACTGGAGCTGCTTAATATCATATCCACACAACGGTGTACTTGCTGATTTAAAAAGCAATTCTTGAAGCAAAAATGTCATGCTTTCAGAGATTATAAGCAAATAGACACAGAGGAGTGCAGGTCTATTTTTGTCACCCAGCAAATATTCTGATCCGGAGAAAGAAATAGTTTTTTCATTTGACTTTCAAAGGGCAAATGTTGCATAAATCAGGCGCATAGTCTTGTATTTTAAAAGCATTATCTTTGGAAAACATGATATAAGGAATAGACACTGTAAAGCCAAAGGCTGGGCTCTTCTCTCAGTGGTAATTATTCTGAAGTAGTTGAATGACTGGCTGCTTTTCCTATCTGGCATTCTTGATAGTAGAGACCTTTGTCATTCTACTTCATTTAATTTGATAAAAATGACATATCAGAGCTCTTTACACAAAAAATACTAAGTTCTTATTACTGGATTACAATCATACACACACATATGTACATATATGTGTATATGTATATATGCACATGTACATATGTACACATGTCTATATATGAATACACACACACACACATATATATACATACACATACATATATATTCATTCCAGTTTTCAGGTTCAGGGCAATCTTATTAAGAATATGAATAGCTGGGGAGACCTCCATGGATAAGGCACTTGCCACAAAACCATGAGGACCTGGTTCAAGTCCATGAGAAGTTGGTCATGGTGGCATACATCTCAAATGCCTGCCTTCAAGCATGAGATGGGAGGAAGAGAGAGGAGAAGCCTCAGACTCTCAAAAGTCATCTGTCCTAGCGTATATTTAGTGATGAACAAGAGAACCTGTCTCAAACACGGTAGAAGGCAACTTCCACACAAACACTGTGGTGTGTACACAATCAGATTCACAGATATGAGCATACACACATAGGGGGAGACATTTAAAAATGTGATGAAAACCTTACACAAGGAATCACTTTCTTGGGCTTAGAAATGATGGATTTGTGATTCATAGAAGTAAAGATATTGTGACCATAAGATGTAGAGAAGAAGGAAGGTTTCTGTTCAACCTTTAAATGGGCCAGTTTAGGTAAATTGCTTTCTAATTATCTAAAGTGATAAGAGTAGCTACTTAAAAAGTCACTTTTACAAATAAGAAAATGTAACCCACTAGAAAACATTATGTAAATGCACTGTTGGTCGCAAACAGGTCAGCTGTAACTGTAAGCTGTGATTTAAGAAGCCTCCATCCACCAAGTCACTTGGAAATTGTGAGTACATGCTACATACAGATCTGTCTGTTGACACAGGGCATGGGTCATTCATTCATGTGTGTGAATTCAAGGAGAATTCTGTGTGTGACCTTCAAGGAGAGTGGCAGGTGTGTTTTTTGGCTTTCAAGGAAAAAAAGTAGACACTTTCCTTATTGAAACATGAAAGAATATTGATTAACAACCTGTTTTTAGAAATACTGAATGCTATCTCATTGATTTGATTTAGTAATCAACAGGGAAAGACTGGACATAAGAAAGATGGGGAATCCAGACTGGGCAGATGGCTGAGCCATTAAGAGCACTGGCTACTCTTTCAGAGGACCTGGGTTTGGTTCCAGGTACCCACATGATGGCTCACAACCCTCCGTAACTCCAGTTCTTGGAGATCCAATGCCCTCTTCCAACCCTGCAGCCATTGTGTGCATGTGGTGTATAGAAATACATGCAAGCAAAACATGCATACATTATGAAATAAATAAGTCTAAAGAAAAGACTTGATAGACAACTACAGAGAAGAGAGGGCTCATGGTGGGAGAGGGACATGCACGTACAGGACAGTCCATAGCAAGTAGGAAAATGGAGCCTGAAGCCTGCCCCATCCCACCTCCCACCACCACCCTTACTCTAGAGAAAGCATTATCGCTGTTTCCTGCTTGTTCCTCTTCCAGTTTGGAACAGAGGGATCATGGCCCTCCTGGAGTCTTGGCCACAGTGGTAGTTCTTCAAGGATCCATTACAATCCTTGCTGATAGAAATGTTACACTAAAAGCCATTCACTTTCTCTTAGGACTTTGGTCTTAATGTTGAATTTGAAAGCAGGTGGAGATTAAAATGCACACATATGCTCTGGGCTGTTACACTGTCTGCTGTACATGCCAGGGAGCAGAAGACCTGTCATATTATTGCCATGACCTTTGCCTAGTCCCATCCTATGGAAGCCAGGCATGAGAAGCTGAGAAAGTGCAGAGTATGCACTTGAATAGGAAGACCGACGGTTATGAGGGTTCACAGTATAATTCTCTGTCTGCGGATCCAGAGTGGTTGTTTCTCTGTTACTGGTTTCAGCATCCTTTAGAGGTCACTTAGCAAGGGACTTTGCCTAATTGGAGAGCTGCAACTGGGGACAAGGTAGAACTGGCCTGCATAATGCATTCTTCTCTGTAGATTATTCATCTCTATATACACACCATTAACGCTAGAACTGAGAGCCCCTCAGAGCTGAGTGAGTCCAGCCTTTATTTTAACTAATGAAGAAATAGACCTACAGTGTGTAAAGGGCTTGTCCTGAGGTATATAAGGAGCTCTCCAAAAGCCTGGGCTAGAACAAAGGCTTCAGATCAACAGTATACTGTCTGTCCATCATGTAGGTCAACAATGATTTAGTTTTAACCATACCGAGTCTTCCAGAACCTGGACTGAACCTTAGACTTTTTAAGATAGGATACATGTGACCTCTTTTCACGAGGAACACAGTCCATGAAGGAGAGATGGCAATTCATTGGTAGCATATTTTATAATAGAAAAACATTAAGACAGGAGGCCCCATAGGAGAGCGAGCCAGTAAAGAGCACTTGTGCCTTCTTAGGAGTAAGAAGGAAGTTGAAAGGACCAGAAGGGTAAGTCTACAGAGGCCAGTGGGGAATGGGCAGCAGGGCCTCTCACTGTCCTGAAGCCACCACAGGAGTTCCTGTGGCCCTCCGCTAAGAAGCAGCAGCCACATGCCACTTCTAGGGATCCTCTACTGAAAAGCAGTCAGGTCTTCACTTTTTATTTAGTATCTCATTTCTCTTTAAATTGCAGTGGAAGACGCTGTGAGCATGTATTGAATTATCCTTTTTCTATTTCTATTTCATCAAGTGAAAGATTGACCTAAAATGTTTGGCCAGAGAGAAATAGAAAAGCTAGTTCCAGTTTGAATTGCTTGAATCTGATTCAATCAGTCCTTGCTTGAGATTGCAATTTTTGGAATCTGTGAGAGTTGGGGGATGGGAGTGTAGTGCACAGAATGACTTCTAACTTTACCACTATCCCAATAACCTGAAGGGCCCAGTTGAATGGCATAGGACAAATGAAATACTGAGTGAAAACTGGACAGGATCTCCACCTCTTATGGCTTCTGACAGTTCTATGCTTCAAACCTCTAATGCAAACTGAGAGTGTGCCTGTGTATAGCTCTCTAACTTCAAGTGGAAGGTGGAAGTGAAGTACTGGGTCAGAAGTCCCTTACTACAAGGAGCAGATGAGTGAGTAAGGAGGTGAGCCGGCAGAGAAGAGAGATCAATATAGAGGCCTGCCTTCAGGACCCTCATTCTTCTTTCAAGGAATGAGGAATCACACAGCAATGGCTGAGTGCCTTCTAACTACAAAGCCTTCTGCCCACTGCTTTTGAGATGCAAAGAGAGAGAGAGGGCATGGTCCTTCTCCCAAGTACCTTGCATGTGATAACGTCTTGTGTCAAAGACAGTAGAACTCTTCTTCTGTATCCTTAGTAAACATATTACTTTTAACCAGGTTTTGTTGTATGTAAAACTAGGGTGCTAGTTGACAGGCACATCCTGAGATTTAGTGAGACAGTCTGTGTAAGGCATCTCAACAATGCCAGATATTTCATACATGCTCAGTGAATATCAGCTGCCTTCATCATCCACAGCACCGTCAACATCCTCATCATTATCTAGAGGAAGTTAGCTCTGACTTATGAGCATAGATGTCTGTGTTGACATCTCCACATGTCTTAATAGTCAGATCAAATTTAACATCTCCAAAATTGGAAGTCCTGATTGTTTACTTCCCCAAGCTTGGTCTAGTCATAAATTGCCATCTGATTAAATGGTATTAATCTCTATATATTATTTTTAATCACCATGACTAAATACTTGTCTGAAATAGCTTCAGGGAGGAAAGGTTGGGAAGTCTGAGTCCATCATGGCCAGAAAGGCATGGCTAAGTTCATGGCAGAAGGAGCGTGTGGCAGAGATTCTTTGCATCTTAGTGGACCAGAAAACAGAGAACACAAGTCAGAAACAAAAATGATTAGACCCCTCAGTGACTCACCAACCAAGCTAAACTTCAAAGTCTCTGTAGCTGTCAAAATAGCAGCATGCTCTGGGGAGAAAGCATTCAAACCATGAGCTGGTGGGAGCTGTTTTACAGTAATACCATAACAGCTTCTGTAAGACATTCAAGTCAACAACTTAGGGAGACATTAATTTCTCTTTCTTTAACCCTTCCCTAACATACAGCCAACCAGCAAGTTTTGATTGTCCTGTTTCCAAAAATACATTGGAAAATCACCTCCTTCTTTAAGATTGTGGCCAAGACATCATGTTTTACATGTACTGCCAGACCGTTCATTCTCCTGCTATTACAAATCTCTGATGACACTAACTCCCATCTGATTCTCCCTTTTTGCCTGACAATCCCTGAATTCAGTTTTTATCTATTGGAATCATTCTTTCTTAGCTCTGTTGCTTTCTCAATTTTACAAATCAGGCCTCTGTCCAAATGTCATTTTTATAAAGGTTTCCCTGGCAGTGTCTCCCCTACCTCCAATCCAATTTCTTCCATTCCTTTTATTCCATTTAGAACATCTTCAGGAGTACTTTGTGGGGTCAGTGAAGGGGAGGACCTCAAAGGCTGTGTTTAGGAGAAGTCTTGGGAATGGCTTACTTCTGCATTATACTTTAGCTAGAGTTCATTCTCATAGCCCTCACTTACCTATAAAGAAGGCCAGGGAATCTTTTTGCTCAGGAAGAGAAAACAGTATGACGAGTATGTCACTGGCTTCCACACCACACAGTCTAAGTGTGAAGTTTCATCCAGATGCTTAATGACTCCAGATCCCCCATCTTCTCTTTCTGTTTCAGGTTTCCCTTTTATTGCCCACAGTCTCAGGGATACCATCCTCTCTCTTTTTGTTCCCACTTATAGCACAACAACATTGATAATCACCTGGAAGCTACAGTAGTTTGTTGACCCACCTAGGTCCCTGTTCCATCACAGAGCCACTTGCCACTACTGTTGATGACCTCAAACCAATGTTGTGTCCCCCCATCTTTGAACTTGAGACATGGCCTGGGAGCCACACAAGCCATATTGGATCAACAGTGAGATAGAAGCTACCATGAAAGGACTCCTATCGAAAATAGGAGGGATGGTTGACAGTGTTTGAAAATAAAGTTACAGATTCTATTATTTATCATCCAACTGTATACAACTCTCCAAGTTGGTTCATCTCAGGACCATTTTCTTCTTAAATGATTCCTAGAAACACTGACCTCTGCCAGAAGCATATTGCCCATCCACAATAGTATCAGAAAGAACATGGAAATGCTTGGTTTTTGCTTTTTTTACTTTAGCCTGAATTTACTTTCACCTAGGAGAAACTTACCTGGGGTTCATGGTAGTAAAGTGATAGGTTCTGTTTGAGTTGCTTAGTGTAAGAGGCAGCTGAGACTTCCATTATATGAACTCAGCCATCCTCTGCTGAATTCCTAGAAAATTCAGTGAAGTTTTAAGGCAATATAAAGTAAAAACTAATGGAAGAACAAGATTCTTGGAGGAGATAGATTCAAGGACCTTAGGAGTCATGTCTATTTTGACATCATCCACAATGATGATAGCCAGGAAGTTTCCAGAGCCCAAGGGATGGAGTTAAGTGAGTCAGAGGTAGTTGGATGCATAAGAGAGAGCTTTAAGGAGCAAGGATAAAATGATAATGGAAGCTTAAAGAGAAATAAGGAAGATAGCAACTGTTCCTCTGGGCAGAAAAGTAAGAGTCATGCTAAAGAAACAGTCACCACTGAAAACTTTATAAGGGAAGGATGGTCCTGCTGAGAGAACTGGGTTGTGGCCATAAAGAGACCATAAAGGACATTCTCGGATTAAGATGGTCCACATAGGAGCCAGCTGATCATGATTTCAGTTTGGGAATGGACTGAGTCAGGGAAGACCTTGTGTCTGTTAACAAGAGTTACTTTGGTAAAGCAATAAAAACAAATGTGTGTTGAGGCCTGTGGTGATCTGCCCTGTATGAAGTTCAGCAGATACAAACCTGGTCCCTTCCCTGGTGGAGTTTATAGTCAAGGAGGAGAGCTTGATACAGATGTCCCTCCAAGGACCATATGTCAAAGGCTCAATATTCAGTGTGACTATTAGGGAATGGTGAGACCTTTTAAGAGGACTCACAGGAGGTTTTAAGTCCCAGGAACATGCCCTGGAAAGAGATGTTTTTGACCATTGTCTCTTCTTGTTTCGCTGCCTAGCTATAAGGTAAGCAGCGTTGCTTCTCACATTCTCTCTTACCACAGACCAAAAGCAAATGCAGACTGAAATTTTAAAGTATAGGAGCCAAAGGGAAAATTTTTTTTTTAATAACTGAGCTGTCTTGGGTATTTGTTATAGTAATGGAAAGCTGGTGAACACAAAAAGAGGTAAAAACCATCAAAAATAATATCAACATAGGTGCGTTGTAATAAGAGTTTGCATTTGGGGCTAGCGAGATGGCTCAGTGGCTAAGAGCACTGACTGCTCTTTCAGAGATCCTAAGTTCAATTCCCACCACAGAGGTGGCTCACAACCGTAATGGGATCCAATGTCCCCTTCTGGTGTGTCTGAAAACAGCTACAGTGTACTCATATAAAAATAAAAATATCTTTAAAAAGAGTTTGCATTTGGAATATAAGATACAGTTCTCACTGAGTCTGTGTCAGAAGTCTAAGAAGATTTTGTCACTCCCAAGGCTGATGCTTATGGGTAACAACTGCAGGGGTTGTGTCTTAGAAACATACTGTTCCACTGTTTTCAAGGTTGCGCTGTGGGGGGAAGGGGGACTGAATGATGGTCCCAACTGCTTGTCCCAGCAGAGAACCTGTCAAGGTGCCACAGTGAAAGCTCAGGAGTTTCATGCATCAGAGCAGAGTCTTGGGCCATGCAACTGGTTATTGTGGCAGGTTTCTACCCTGCAGTGATGACAAGGCAGGCAGATACATCAGTGAGCAGCCCAGAAACAAGCCCACTTTGAAAAGGCTGATGAAGTATCAATGCAGGTAAACGACCCATTTCATGGCTGTGTGAATGGACCATAGAAGAGATGTGACTGATTTATGACGAGGATGGACAAGTAGCTCTAAATTCTGTGCTCAGCAGGCAACCAGAGCAAGCTCTGCTAGACAGAACAAACGGGAATGTCGGTACAGAAGAGAGGGAAAGTCTAATTCTCACAGCGGTGAGTACAGGTCAGACATGGTAGAAGAGGTCTGAAGACTATACCCAGGATGGCAAACTCTACTGGTTCTTTCTCTTGCCGCTGTAACAAAAGGCCTAAAAGATAAGTTAATGTAAATTAAGAAGGAGCTATTTTGGCTCAGCTTCAGAGTAGGCAACCTGTGGCTACTTGGCTCTGTGTTGCTAGACCCCTCAGGAAGTCAGAACCTCGTGGTGGTGGGATTGTGTGTCATGGGAGTCTCTTCCACCTCATGGTGGACAGAAAGCAGAGAGAAGCAAATATAGAAGGAGCCAGAGGGGGAATGTGGCTTAGTTCTCTGACTCGGCCTCACCTCAAGTTTCTACAATCAATCAATCTTTCTTTCTTTCTTTTGTTTTTGTTTGTTTTGTTTTGTTTTTCGAGACAGGGTTTCTCTATGTAGTCCTGGCTGTCCTGGAACTCACTCTGTAGATCAGGCTGGCCTCGAACTCAGAAATCTGACTGCCTCTGCCTCCCAAGTGCTGGGATTAAAGGCGTGCGCCACCACTGCCGGGCTACAATCTCAGCCGCCTCTTGTGCCTTCACTCAGAGGATCTTGGCAGGGCTGTGGCATCACTAAACTAACTGGCCGGACCGATGATTGCAGTGTGGTAACTTTAAGTCTTTCTGTTCTAAGTTTAGGATTTTAAGATAGTTTTGCAAAAACACAATTTTAGCTAATTAGATATACTGCCTAGCATATGATATCTGTAATCATTTGTAGCTCCCCAAGTTAGGCAAGATTGCCAGCTCCCCAAGAGCTAGGTCTTTGTTTATTCATTGCTGGTTCCTCAGAGTCTGGAAGAGTATATATCATGCATAGTTGATGCTGGGCACGGTTGTCGAGTGAACAGATGTGAAGAACTGAATCAGCAAGTGAGCAGTCATTTTGTTGGACCTTAACTCTACTCTTCCCATACATTTTGCCCGTGTTATATGACTCATAGGTCTATGCTAAGTTATCTAAGGTTTCCTCTGGATATTGTGTGTAAATGATGCATAATTCTTCCTGGGCACCAAATGGTTAGTCCTTCGTCCTCTCTGCTGTTCTTTGAGTAATTCAGATTTTTACGTTAAGTCAAAATGTAGTACATTAAATTAAATTAAATTAAATTAGCAAGAACACCTACAGTATACCTGACAGTCTTTTAAGCCTTCAATATACATTCTTCTCCCTTTAGAATTGCCTAAGGTACTATATCGGTTTTGTTGTGACTGCCATTATTCTTATTCTTATTCTCATTTGCCATTGGGAAATTGGTATGCAGAGACACTAGGGCAAAGTAGCTTGCTTAGGGTCATACTGCTCAGAAGTGGGAGAGATGGGAGCTTTTGTTTTGTTTTTAAAGAAAAAGATTGAAGATCTGAAAAATAGCCAGAAGACTGAGGTGTTCGTAAATCTGTAGCTACGAGATGCATTATGTCCACCATGTTAAATGTATATTAGATACTGTACAAAAGCCACCATTCTTCACAGAGACACTTGTTTTCTGCTTGTTCATGTTTAGTTTTACTTCAAAATAGAACAACCCTTGCTAAGGATGGTCTCATTAAGTGCCATTGTTAAAAAGAACAGACATGCATAAACCCTGGATTGCACACTCTGACTTGAACCTTAGGCTCTGGGAATGGAGCATTCTGTCTCAGAATGTTAACATCTGTTCTAGAAGTGCACAGTGTCAAAGGGACAGAAGCACTGACTCTCGATGCCATGTCTGCCTGTCGCACAACATTGACTACACGGGTAGAAACTCTGAGATGAAAAGGAAAATGGGGGACAAAAGGAACAGTGACTTCTGTGTTCTCTCATAGTTGTGCACTGATGTCTTCAAAGTACAGCATTTGTATAAGAGAAAGACTGAGAGCTGAACTGAGTTTACAGAGACCCGGATGTGAGTGAGTGAGAGCGAGCAGGCCTCTCACTCTGCTCTCCCATGTTACTCATGGGAAGCCACTTGTCTTCACTGGTACTAAACAAGTTTCAGACCTTGTCACCAGGTCCTGAGAAATCATGCAGATAGTGCAGTAAGAAAGCAGAGTTTTATCTATCCAGAGATGCAGAAGCCAGCATCGCTCTGGTCTGTACAAATAATCTCCATAAATGTGTCCCCCTACTTTCTCCATTTTAAATTACTATATGCCTTCTAAAGGTATGTCAGTAAATATCATGTAACTCTTCAGTTCCTGGATGAGTACTGATACCACATGGGTTTCTTGTGAGCATCACATATAAAACACTTAGAACAGGATCTGACGCATACTCAACAATTATTGGCTTTTCCCACCCATCATCCCTATAGGGATCCCAAATATTGTAGGAAAGATGAGCAGGGTGCAAATACATCACACACATGTATATGCACAAATGTGGGTGTATTTAAATATGGATGGATGGGCTGGAATTTTATTTTGGGTTAATCAGCATTTCCTTAGAGTAGGGGAAACTTGGAAAAATGAACCGATAGAGGCTTATTGTGCAAATACCCCAGCAGGGTGATGGATTGCAAACTGCAGCTGTCCTTCAGCTGACCTGATGGAAAAGCTTTGTGTGATGGAAAGACGGTGGCTGACATTTGTTCAGTGCTCACTCCGCTGAATGATGCATTTGGATGTTTGCCAATCCCTTCCAGCTAGGTACCGTTACCCACATTTAGGAGATGGAGCGATGGGTTCTGGGGAGGCTAGGCTAGGGGCCTCAGCTGGCTAATGCACACAGTAGAGCCTGTGCTTTTAGTGATTCTACAGTACTGCACATAAGAACCTCAAGATCGCTGGCTGGGTGAGAGGAGGTGGGTCATGAAATGTTCTGCTCTCTAAGGCTTTTCATGAAATACAAGGCGTCGTCAGACAGAAACTCTGGTAATTTTTTAAACTATGTAATTAGAATTCTCTTCTAAGGTTTTTTTCTTTTTAAATCCCATTCATTTGCTGGATAATTTTCTTGAGCTAGCTCTAATAACACCATTTTAGTATAATTACTTGAGATATAGGAGCCTAAGATAGAATTCTTAAGAACACCATCTGATTGATGTAGGGTAATTTTAAAGTGCAGTTATAGATTTAAAATAAATCCTCATTGTCATAGTCATTAACACGCAAGGCTTCTGTATGGGTTGGTTGTCTCTTTCTTCATTCATTGGCTTCATTCATTTATTCACTCAACAAACACATATTGTGCGCCTAATCCAGGGTTTGTTCTAAAGTAGCATGACAGCTTCCAGCTTGCATGAGTCTCACCTCACCTTCCTAGCTGAGGATGAATGAGAATGTATAATTTGAGGACTAGGAGAAAGGCTAAGTTCTCAGTGAGAGGAAGGAGTCGGCAGCAGTGGGTAGAACTGGTGATCTGAGGCTAATGTGGATGAGGCAAGCAAGAGAGAAGACATTAGAGCAGAGTTCCAAAAAAAGAGGGCAGGACAGTGCAATGGTGTCTCCTCACTTCACTAGGAAAGAGGCTGGGCTGAGAAGGGAAGGAAAAGTAGGACTGGAAGCTACCTGAGCTGAGGTGTGAGGAGCAAGAGGCAGAGAGTCACTGAGAGGACACACCCTTTTGTTCAAAGTCCAGGGGTTAGTTTCCTAGGCTGTTATATTTCCATCTCATAAGCTAAATCTCATGGGTGGAGAGCCACTAGTTCTGATGGCGGAGTGTCTGAGCTGAGGTAGAAATCGGGGCTGTGTAAGACTGTGTGGATCCCCATACTGTCAAAGGAAGGGCTGAGGTCTACGAGAGTTTCCACTGTTTGCTTACTTCACTGGGTCTGATCTACAGACAGATCATGGCTCCCTTAATATGGTAGGTACCAGCTAGCTGTTCATGGATTCTCAAACTAGGTTTGTCTATTTGCTGGGAAAAAATAGCCTTTTCTTTCCATATTACCTGCAGAGTCACTGAAGTGAGGCCCTCAGACTTTTGTAGGAGTCACTCAGAGCAACAGTGTGATTCACCTGGTCCTACCAGGACCTCTAAAATACTGGCTCTCTACCCAGGACCCTTGTCAACAACTATACTATACTAGGCTCTTCCACACAGACAGCACTCCATCCTGCCCACTGTTTTCAGGCAGATTCTGAGAAACCAGGCTCTGGTACTTATCCCTGGGTCACCCCCAAGAAGACCAAGGCCCACTCATTGGGGAGTCACACATCAAAAAGAAGCAACGCAGGTAGGAACTTGGTTCAGATCTTCCCTTCTTTGCATAAGGAGGGATTTGAGTTCAGATCTGCTTTCTATGCCTCTGTTTCCCCTAGGGCATTGCCGTGAAGGAGTGTGCTTGCAGTAGTGATGGAGTGCCTACTATGCACGATTACTTTTCTGTTCTGGTCATGGCTCTGCTATATCTTGTATTGAAACCAAATTCCAAAGGGGAAAATATAATTGTCCTTGAAGTATAGACGTTTCCCACAATCAGCCTCACCATAGCACACCTGAAGACTATGTGCCTCCTTAAAATAAGTTGGCCTTTTATACCGCTAAGCTTTTTATGGAGACAGGACTTGCTTGTTCCCTGCCCTATTTCCCCCCTCCCCGCCCACACCCCTGTCCTCAGAGACTTGTGGTGCGCTGAGCATCCTGTACGTGCTAAAGGTAAATATCAGGTATGTTTTCTCAACGAGCCTCTCCATGACCAATCGTATTTTCATTCGCAACAGAAATAATAGCAGTAGTCAGGCAAATACATAATCTAAGGTGGAGAAATCGCAGGGCAGAGTTAAGGGAGATGTATTTTGACACTCTTGCCATTTAAATGGTGTGCTTTGCACCTAAATTTGATTTAGGTCAGATATACCAGAAAATAACAACGCTGGAACAGGGTGCATGGAGATGAGACCATTCGCAGGCTGTATGGGTAGTATCACCAATTGGGGCCATCTTTGATCTATGTCACCTGCTGCTAAGGAAATGTAGTATTATAAGTTATATAAAATGTCAGAGGCTCATAGAGGCATAACACAGATGGATCCAGGTCAGAGTACCCATCAGGAATCTGCAAAATAATCCAGCTATTCAGTGTGGGGATAACTACTGAGCTCCCAACTGGTTCTCCTTTATTTAACTGCCTAAGAAAAGTCCTATGAAGCTGCCAAGGTGACACAGAGGGACACTTGGAGCTTATTTAGTGGAGAGTGTGAAGGTACTTTCTATAGCCTGCGGGCATCTGGAGGCTCAGTCCTTGTGTGGAACACCATTCACTGGGCTGAAAAGCATTTCACGGTTTCCGTTTCCCAAAGGAGGCCTGTCAGCAAGTTTCCTACAGAAAAAAATAACTGTGCCCGAGTCAGACTCCACTCAGAGTCCTATCCAATCAGATAGTGTCAGACCACTGTGGAGAGGAATTTGGGGCTTTGCTGGAATAATGGGCTACTGATAACTACCAAGGGGATTCATTTGATTTTCACTTTTTTGTGGGTCTGAGGGTTAAAGTCAGGGCTTCACATATGCTAAGCACATGTGCTACCACCGCACCTCATACTGAGCCCACCAACAGAATTTTGTTAGTACTGGCCAAGAGGATGGGGGTGAGCCAAGGACCACTGGCATACTGTCTGTATACCCTCTGGCTAAGTCCACTTTCCCTTCTCAATATCCAGTCTCCATCTTGAATTTAGGCTGTGTTGCTCTGGTCAGTGTAAAGGTTTCTAAGCCTTAACTTGAAGAAGGGAATTTGTGTGTGAATATTCACTCAGTGTTGTCACCATGCTGTGTGTCCCAAGTGGACATCTCAATTCATCGCAGCACCCACCCAAAAAGGAACCAAGCTTCAGGCTGGAAATCTGCCACGAGGGCTCTTGGCAGCTGCAATCAGACAACAGAGTCTGGCAAGCAAAAGAACACCAACATGCTGTCCAGACATTTAAAGTGAGTTCCTCAAGAGCAGAAGGCCAGCTATGGGGCTCCTCACATGGCTGTCTCTGTTGTCCTGGAGAGGTCTGCTGCTAAGTTTGCATTTGCATTTTGAGACTGCTTTCAGTGGGCAGATATAGATATGTGTTTAAGAAGTAAAAAAAAAAAATCCATATAGGACTACAGATAATCACAGCTGTAGGCTAAAGACTGACTGGTACAGCTAGGTGTGTTCACAGCTATAAAACTCACTCCTGCAGTTAATTGGCTTTTGAGAACTGGGATAAAATGTGCAAGCATCTAATTAGATCTACTTCCAAATTGGTTTTTCTTTTTCTCCCCTAAACACACACACACACACACACACACACACACACACACACACACACACTTCTCCCTCTTGCTTTCATTTGTGCCATATTTGCAGGAACTTGGACAGCATGTACAACTGGCATCTACCACTTTGCGTTCTCAATAATAGCACTGGCGAGTTGCTTAAGATCGCTGGTTTAAGAATCACACTGTCTGGGTTTGATTCCCCTATCCTTTTCTCTTGATACCTCTGATCCTGGCCAAGTTACTCAGTTCTTTGAAGCCTCAAAGTACTTAGTAGTAAAGTAGATCTAACCCCAGGCTTGAGTTGCTATGAAAATAAAAATGCTATTATTACTTAGATGGATATAAAATACCCCATCTATTCTTTAAATGACAAATTAAAGTAGAAAAAAATTGACCAGAAAACATATAAATAGTCCTTCTATAGCTGAAGTCTGTATGAAATGCAAGATCATAGACAGGAAATCTCTAACTAGTGTCTCTCTAACTAGGAGAATATGGTGTTATGATTTATGTCTAAAATATCCCAGAGATGCTGTGTGCTATGGCTTAGTCACCAGCCTATGGCATTATTGAGAGGTGATGACATCTTTACCTCACCAGGATCATGCCCTTGGAGAGGATACTGAGGCCTTGGCTTTTTTCCCACTTTTGTTTCCTGTCCACTGTGAGATGAGTAGCTTTGTTCTGCTATGTGTTCCCTCCCCCAGGACCCATATTCTGCTCTATATGGATCCAGAACAACCAGGCCAAGTGACTGTGGACTGCAGCTTCCGAGACCATAAACCTAAATCACTCCTTCTTCTTTCTAGTAGGTCACCTCGGGTATTTTTTCACAGAAACTGGCAGCTGCCTAACAATTGCTGTCCTCTTTGCTGCCTTCACTGATACTGACCTTCTAGGAAACAGAACTCAATTCTGCTGGAACTCCATGTCCTGATCCACTTTTGTCTACTGAAAGAATGGCTTTCTATAAAGCTATGTTTGACCAAATATTTCTTATTCACACCCCGCCATCCAGCAATCCTCCCATCTATCTACACAGCAACCATTTAGTGATTTGTAATGAGCTAATGTGGTGCTTGGTGCTGAGTGCAATGTGTTCGCAAAGACAATGCCCCTGTCCTCACAGAGTCATGGACTTAAGGTTTGCAGTTTCAATACAATGGTTTGTTTCTGATGCAAATCTCTTACAGCACACAGACTGTATTCACTATGTGGATTGTCTCTACAAGGGAAGAAGCAGAGATAATGCCAGTGGTATCCAGGGTAGTTGTCTCCTTGCTCCCCACTAAACCCCACCACATCTTCCCAGCCTTCTGTATAATATCCCAACAGTGAAAGATGATTGATCTCTCAATTGTTGTAAAATACAAATAAAAACATTTTAGAAAGTGCAACTTCGTATTTAGAGCCCTTAAGCAGCGTGCTTGCTTTCAACCAGACTACCATCTCAAAGTCACGAGTAGAATTTAGAGGAGAAACCTGTGAAGGCAAAATGACTCTGGAACCTTCCAAATGTGTGAATGGAACCTCAAAAGATGATTAAAATCTTGACCTTAGATGCCTTTGGCTCCTCATATTGGGTTGCCACATGCTCACAAAGGAAGCCATGGTGTGGCAGTTGTACCTTCTGGGAGTGGTAGGGTCTGCAACACACAGACTACTTTCAGGGTTAGATTCTGTGTTCCTGTGTAGCCAAAGAGTTGTCTGGTGAGCACAGAAGGGGCGGTGAGTCTGGCCAGGCTGTCTTGCCACAGCAGCTGGGATGCTCTCACTTGGCTTGATTTAATTTCTCAGGCTAGAGGGAGAAGCTGCCATCAATGTTGGCTAATTCGCCTCTGGACTCCTTTAGCACAACAGAGCTCCAGTGCTTTATTTAGTAGCTAAGAGCTGCAGAAGAGGGTGTTGCCAGTCCCCCGAGACAAAGGATTTCTGCAGCAGCCAGGCCAGTGTGGGTTCTGGTACTTTGCCTACATTGCTGCCACACAGGAAGACGTCCAAAATCATGAATTCCAACTGTGTTGCCTTATTCAGCACTCTTAACCTCTCAGGACCTGTTATGAATCATGTAAAATATAAAGAATTTAAGTTAAATAAAGCAGTCCCTAGAATAGTTAGCCAGATGACTTTATACTTGACTTTAGCTAAAGGCCAAGCAGAGACAGTCGGATGATTTTAGGTAACTAAAAGACGAGCATTGTTTAGCTATTAGGTTATATTCATTTTTAATACCTATATTCCATTCATGTTAAGTGGCACTATGTTTATAATAATGCTATTCTTTACAAAATTTCATTTGAATAATCTAGACATAGTTTCACATCTTATAATGCCTACCCTCAAAACTCTGAGCAGAACTGGGAGTTTGAGGCAATCCTGTAACTTATAATCCTGTCTCATAATAATAATATTAATAAGTCATCATCAACCTATTATTATGTAATTGACTAACATTTCCTCATGCTGTCTCTTCACTCTCAAGCTGTCTCCCCTGTCCTATCCTGGCGCTCCTGTCTCGTCCATGCTTCTTCCAAAGCCTCCCCACTTTGCTTCCCTGTTCCCTCGGCACCACGTGTGCCAGAGCGTGTCCTCGTAAGAAAATGAAGAAAACACGAAGGCTCCTCATGATATAGGGTCGGCTTTTCCAGGGCTTCCAGATCCTGCCCTGTCTCCTCCCTACAATCTTCATAATCACTCTAATTATTTCATGTTTTATTAGTCTGACTCTCCTTTTTTATTTATACAAAAATGTTAAGTTTCTTATAAAATGTATTTCCTGCGCCCTAAAGTAAAAGCAAACCAAGTATACTGTCTTCCAAAGACTAAGTGACCCTTTATGCTGGCTCAACTCTTATTCCCCAGAAACTTTACAAGGTCTCTTTCTCCAGAGTTTGATAAGAGACTGAAGCATTTATTGCTTTTGTTGCAAGTTATCTCTATCAACATGGGCTTTTAAAAAAAAAGTTAACTTATTAATCTTCTGACCTCCATTTTTAACCCAGAGTGAAGTATACATAGGGGAAATGAATAGAAGCAACTGTTTGCCCTTAAGATGGAAGGCGAGGGAAGTCATGTTTGGAGAGGCGTAGACGTGCTGCAGGCTATGAAGGATGAGGTCTGTGCAGGTGGTTTGTAAAGTTTAGCAAGCTCATGATTATTCTGGCAGTTTTCTGAAAATCCAGAACCCTGTCGCTCACATCAGATAGGATTGAATGCAGGTGATGCTTACCCAGGACCAGAGACTCAATTATGTTTGAGCACCTATCATTTCAAAAATATTTGCCTTATTAGTAAAACTTGTATTTGAAGATATATAATTTCACGTGCACACACACCCCATAATTATTTCTACTTTTATAGGATGAAAATGTCTGAATACCACCAATTTCATAAAACCTAATAAAACAAAGCTAGAAGGACCACAAAGTCACCAGGTCAGGGAAAGAGGAACATAATAACCACAAAGGAAGATCACACTGAATCAGGCCAGGGAAGGAGAGAGATAATCACACAGGAAGATCACAGTGCTGAATGGCCAAAGCTACCATTCAGTCAGTCGGCTCTGCAGCCACCCTGGAAGCTGAGGAAAGTGACCAGCCCTGAGCCTTTCCAACCTGTCAGTGTGGTGTGTGTGTCTCATCAAAGCCCATGCTCTCTGTGGCAGGGCCTGTCTCTCAGGGAGGGCCCTAACCCTTGCTGCTGTGCCAATTCATTTGGAACACTACAGCAATAGATGGGAGAGGATGGAGACTGGGATTTGAAGAAGCCAGGCCCCATGATTCAGCAATATAAGTCAAAACTCACAATTCCACTGGCTCAGATAGGTTTCTCTAGAAGAACAGAACTGAAAGTGTGAATGTATGTTAGTGTGAGTGAAAATGTATGTGTGTGTGATGTTTATGATGTATGTGGTGTACATAAATGTGTATGATATGTATTTATATGATATATATTTTAAAGTGCTTGCCTTATTAGTAAAACACGTATTTGAAGATGCATAGTTTCATATGCACACATGTCCATAATTATTGCTATTTTTATAGGACAAAAAAGGTTTAAATATCACCAATTTCACATAACCTATTAAGACAAAGCTAGAAGGACCACAAAGTCGACAGTTTAGGGAGAGAGGGAGCATAACCACACAGGAAGAGATAGATAGATAGATAGATAGATAGATAGATAGATAGATAGATAGATAGATAGACAGACAGACAGAACTTATTAGAGTGGCTTACATCGTAAGTGGCTAGATACATAAAGCAGATAGACAGATGTTGGGCTACTGTCAGAGGAAGTGAAGGGATTTCCAAAAAGAAAACCCCATACTTGAGAGCAGTGGAAGCCAAAGAGAGGGGAGACTGGTGTGTACTCAGTTCACTTCTAGTTCCTTTGGCTACAAGTGAGTGCTTGGGTGCCTGGGGAAGAGGAGGTGAAAATAACAAGAACAGCAGCACCCTTCTCTGGGTGCCCTGAACATGTGAGGACTCTGTGTCATCTCATACATGTCTGGGATTTGAAGGGCCAGTAAGTCAGGATACTAAGGAGAAAGTTCCACGTATGTGCCTGTGTCTGTATATCTGAACTGTGCTTACCATGTTGGGGACTTTGGCTGCCTCGGTTTTAAGAAGCACAAGCAGAAATTAGCTCAGGGTGGAGAGGTACTAGGTGAACATTCCTAATCTGAAATCCAAAACATCCCCAAAGCCAGAAAGAACCCTCTGAATGAGGATTCCCTGCTCAGAAAGCCTCAGGCTTTGGGCATTTCATTCAGATTCTGTGGGTGCTCAGCCAGTCAAGTCCATGCAACCATTCCATAATGGAAAACGTGGCAATCTGTTTCTGCGAGTATTAGATAAGGAATACCCAACCTACAATTGAAAACAAAAGTGACCTGTTCTTCCTCTCGAAAGGAATCATAATTAATGGAATCTTATATGATTGAGAAATGATAGTTATCAACACAAGAAACATAGAGAAGCTGCATTTCCCTTACATGGTGATGAATGTTCATTACAAAAGATGAAATAAAAAGTACTAAGAGATAATTCTACCATCCAAAAGCTACCATATCCCTCTCTCTGTCCCTGTCCATGTCCCTGTCCCTCTCCCTCTTCCTCTCCCTTTCTCTCTCTCTCTCCCTTTTCTTCCCTTCCTCTCCCTCTTTCTCTCTGTGTGTCTGTACACTTAAAAATTATGGTCATAATTTCACAGTTTTATATCTTATATGTATCATTTAACTTCCTAGTGAGGAATTTTATTATGCATGTAATTAAATGTCCTCAGAAAAGATAGCATCTATATAATATTCCATGTTATAGAGAAATAATTATTTCAGTGAATCACACAGACTTCATGATTAGAGCTTTGGAAAGTTGGTGGAGGCGATAATAATGTTGGAATTATCCACAATTTCTCCTCTTATTCTTTTACGGTGGCTATTTTCATAATTTAGTTTTTAAAAAATGATTTTCCAACCTTGGCATTCATTTATTCACTCAATAATTAACATGTTTATTATCTTAGAATTTCCAAAGTTACCAGTTGATAATGAAAGCTAAGCTTCTGTTTCACATCCCACCTGGCTTTAGGTTTACAAAGAAATAAATGTTAGACAGAGGGATGGAGAAGTCAGAAGTCTGTGCAGTGCCCTCTTAAAACCATAGCTTCTTAAAGTCCAGGAAAACTGATCTCACAGCTACAGAGCGGTGGGGAACTAGAAAGAATGGGAGTTCTGTGTGCTGTGAGACAGGCTTCCCAGAGGCTCCCCTCCACCCCTATCTGCAAGGAAGATTACTCTGTCAATGTAATAAGTCAGGAAAACCAGAAGGGACTTGTTTTATTAGGCTTCGGTTGTTCCTGCTGACTTACTAACACAGTATTTTTTTTTTCCTTTGAACACATTCGCAAGCAAACCAAGAGGAACAGCTGGACCCTCCTCATAGACTTTAGGGATCAGTGGCTCTGGGGTGAAGTGTGATTAAATTCAGGGTCTGCTCACATTCATGTGGGGTACCTGCAGTGCTACGTATGAACAAAGGATAGAAGCTAGCTGGCAGTCCTATTGTTAGAACTTGTTATTTGCATAAAAATGATAGAAAGAAGGTGATGGGCACTTCTCTCTACTGCATCTCTTGGCTCCTTAGGCCAGCAACAGAGTACACTTTAAAGGGGAATTCTGGGACTGTAAAAGCTTTGTCTCCGTGAAGGGAACCATTCTATCATATTCTGTTCATAAATCTCTATCAGAAAAAGGCTCCAAACGCTTTTTGGAAGAGGTACTTTGAATTAAGATAAAGAGTAGGCAGGAGTGGTGGCTCATGCCTTTAGTCCCAGAATTCAGGAGGCAGAGACAGGTGGATCTCTGTGAGTTTAAGCCCAGCCTACTCTATGTGAGAAGTTCCAGGCTAGCTGTCGCTACACAGTGAGACCCTGTCTCAAAATAAAACAAGATCAAAAATAGATTCTAAAATAAACTATCTCAAAAAATGGTCACATGCAGTGAAGAGAACTCCTAGCTTTTCAGTATGACAACTACATTTAGGAAGGGGGTGGGGATCACTTTGGTAATCCATATGCTATACAAGCATGAGGAGCTGAGTTCGAGTCTCTGACACCTATGTAAAAGCCAGGCATCATCGTGTATGCCTAGAACTCTAATATTGGGGGTAGAAGAGCAGTGGAGTTGGATCCCTAGAGCTCCCTGGCTCAGTTGGTGACCTCTGGGTTTAGTGGGAGAATGGGTCTCAAAAGATAAAGTGGAGAGCAGGAGTGGAAGACTCCCAGGGTCAGCCTCTGGCCTCCACACATGTGATCTCACACATGTCTATACATACCTACATGCACACCTGCAAAGACATGTATTCTGTACATATACATGTCTATACATATTTACATGCACACCTGCAAAGACATGTAGTCCATGCATACACACCAAACCAAACCCTGTGTTTATGTGACGGGCTCCAGCACGTACTTCTAGTGATACCTTAGAGTATGTTATCCGCGCACACTGACATGTTCCTTCAGCTCCAGGAATCCAGTGTTGATCTTCCTCATGTGCCCTGCCAGTTTAGACCTCAGCACCTTAGCACAGGATCCCCCTACACCCAACGTTCTGTCTGGAAAATGGTTCTGCATCCTTTAAAAAAATCAAGAAGACATCCTGCTTCCCAGATTATGACACCTGGGTTTCTGATAAGACCATGTGACCATCAGGTGGCACCACTACATTAGCATTGCTCCTTTGTTGTGAATGTCTCCATCACCAGCCAAGGGAAGCCAAGGGTGTCTCACTCTTCTGTGTCCTCATTGCCTAGGATGTATGTAGTAATACTATGTTATATTATATTTATTTATATTATATTTATGTTATATTTTATACTTATGTTTATATTCATTTATGTTATATTTATATTAAATATATTTATGTTATATTTATATTATATATTATAATATATTTATTGTGTTTATATTAAGCACAGATGAACTAAGCAAGTTGTGTTTGCGAGGACCACTTTGTTGGTTTGTTTGTTGGTTGGTTGGTTTGTATGGGTGTGGTGCTGTAGACAAACCCTGGAGGTTGCACATGCCAAGCAAGTTCTGAACCACTGAGGTACATCCCCCCATCCCAGCTAGTGACCCTTAATAAGATGTTCTGAGGGCTGTAGAAATAAATATAGAGTGTGGAGAAAATCAGACATCAGTTCCCAGGACCCAGATGGGCAGCTCCCAATCTCCTTTAACTCTTGTTCTAGGGGCTCTGACTACATCTTCTGGCCTCTTCAGGAGCCTGCATTCACATGTACACACCCACACAAGTATACACTCATTTAAAATTAGTAAAAATAAGAGTTTTAATTAAAAAGATGTAGTGAGCAGGCTTTAAACCCCCATGCCCAGCTACTAGAACAGCAGTTCTCAACCTGTGGGTCATGAGTACTTTAGGGACTGTATATCAGATATCTTGCATAGCAGATATTTACATAATGATTCACAATTAGCAAAATTACAGTTATGAGGTAACAGTAGAATAATTTTATGGCTGGGGGTCACCATATGAGAAGCTGTAATGAAGGGTTGCAGCATTCGGAAGGTCGAGAACCACCTCAGGGCTCTGAAAGGAAGGGGGGGGTGTTATATGCTCTTTGAGCTTTGCAGATTCCCGATTAACATTCTCAGACTTTATCTTAGAGTATGTTTAATACTCTCCTAAGTCCCCACCCATCTGGCAGGGGAACAAGAGCCCACAGAGTGTCCCACAATGAAGAGTGCATGCCTGGTGGCAGCCTTAGTTATGACCATGTCCTCAAGACTTACAGTGGATTTAATCCATTCTGGGGGCTCCATTCAACTACTCTTAACTGTCTAGGAAGAAAGAAAGCCTCTAGGAAAAGTTTCTCCCAAGGGGGAGGATTTTTGAATCGGTGTTATTCTGGAAGAAAGCAACGGGAAACACCCGCCTCCAGTTTTTAAGCCTGGGACTTGTCCTGTAGTCAAGTGGTTTAGATGTTGCTGCTGTTTCAGATGGCTGCTGGGTTGTTTAGAGCTGTTTACAGGAGCTGGGACAGGGGGAGGGGTGCCTTACTAGTGGATACCTCACTAAAGAAAATCTCTCTCCCTCCTCATCAACCATTATAAGTCCTGAGGTTGTGGGCAGGTGGGGCATGTTCATAGCCCCTCTTCTTTCTATGACAGGGTATTTCCGAGGCCCAATCTGTGGAGTTCATATTCAGGTAATCACAGTTTCTGTGATTACAAGAGTATAAAAGCATAGAAGTCAGAATTTCACCCCAGTCCTGCCCCACTTGAGCCCAGTCTCAGCCTCTTCTCCATGATATATTAGTGTTTTATTGTGATGACAAAATGCTTTAGAGAAATAAAGAAGGAAAGAAGCTTGTGGTTTCACCCTGGGCCCACTGCTTAGAGCCTGGGGCAAGAGAGATCATGGAAGTGGGAGTGTGTGACTTCAAAGGCATAACCCCCATTCACATATTTCCTCTAACCAGGCCTTGTCTCCTAAGAGTCCATTTAGCTATGAACTCACCAGGAGAGTTGTATATTGATGAGCTCAGTGCTCTCCTGAACCAATCACCTCAATGGCTCTACCAGTCAAAAAGCAGGTTTTTAACACATAAGCCTTGTAGGGATCTGTATGTCTCTCCCTACACATGGTCTGTGTAGTATATGAAGTGTAGTGGCATCCCTGGCCTTTACCTCCTGGGTCTGCAGCATGCACACACGTGCATACCACACACACACACACACACACACACACACACACACACTCTAATAACAAATGGCTTCAGGCATTAGCAACTATCTTGGGTATGGGAACAAAATCCCCAGTTGAGACTCAGTCACCCACACATGCATTATAATATATAGAAATCAAGGCATGTAACATACATCCTCATACTTGGATAGCATGGGAAGTTCTGTTTGGCTTTCATTTGTTACATGAAAACCACATGTTTTAGGAATACCTGTTCAGTTTACAGATGTGATGTGAGTACATGTATAAAGCCACACCTGAAGAAAAAAAATAGCCTCCTGGAAAGGTGGCAAAATGTACACACATCTGCTTGCAGCTAAGTGGACATTACACGTGTTCCTTCCTCTTCTGGATCTTTCCATTTTGAGCATTTCTTCCCAATAATAGATCAAATTGTGAATGCTAGGCCCTTCTACAAAGTTCATGTCTGGAACTCTGGCTCGAATACACTTGCAATAGTCTGGTTTGGAAGTAACAGAGCTGATGGGGGTTGCCCAAGACATGCCAGGCACTGCCCTAAGTCTGATTCTCATTGTTCTCTCTTGTCTTTATGACAATCCCACTAGGCAGACACTGATAACGCCACCATGTAACACCTAGAGAGCCAGCTGTGGACCATGAGTACACAAAGCAGCTCAGGGACAGGGCTCACTCTCGGTAACTTCATGGTGTCACTACCCAAAGAACATGGGTATTTGCTTTCAAGAACCTTAAGTAACCATAATCATAAGCAATATATATATATATATATATATATATATATATATATATATATATATCCTCTTCCGTTGCTGACTGAAGAGGGTCATGCATTCCTTTTTAAGGCACACTGAAAATTCTAGCAGAGGCAACCAGAACTTGGGGGGACGGCCATTGCTCATTCTGCTAGTGTACTCACAATAGAGTGCATGCATTCTGGCTGTATTTTTATAGCAAATAAGTAGGAGATGTAATTAGTTCTCTTCTGTTTCAAATAATGGATTAAGCTATAAAATCTAAAGTGCTTGGCTAGAATCTTTCTGCCTAGATTTAGATATTCAGAGAAAGATGTGATTCGTTATAGGCCTAGAGAAGGCTATTGGTTGCTGCTGGGGCTTCCTTCTGCTGCAACTACTGTTGACATGGATCATGGGCCTACTAAGAAATCCCACATGGTGCATGGGGTCTTTTCAGGATATTTAAGTGACTTCTAGCTCTTCTCCTAGGTAGGCTAGGCTGTACAAGAATGCAACCATCCCCCTTTCTGCCCCCTCTCCCTTCCTTACTTTGCAGTTTTGACCAAAGATATGATGCTTCTTGAGGGATGTAAAGGGAGTTTTCTGGGGAGTCTGTTAGCAAAAGCCAGTCTTCCTGTGTTCTGAATGGAAAGCCACTATCTTTGTAGAAACTTCAAAAAAAAATTTAACTAATAAAGGAACATGAGCAGATAGACACATGTTATAGAAATACTATCTTGAGAATGTTTTAGGAAAGACTGAAAAACTAAAAGGGAACATTTGGAAGCTATGCCGAGGCCAAGGCGAAGAGCAGACCTGATGGGTGTGACGTGGTACCATGAATTTAAACAAGCAAAGAGCTGTCTGAGAGGACACAGAACGTGATGAAGAAAGATGGAGTCTCAGTTGTGACCACAGGGCTGGCTAGAAAATGGAGCATGTTGGGCTGTTTAGCCCGATACCAACAGAAGTGACATCATGTGGAGACACAGTGAGACAGGAGTGAGGGTTGATACGCTCCATTGGGAGAAATGTGTGGCAGCTGCGAGATGACATATAGTAAGCCGGTGGCTGTCTGGTGGCTGACGCAGGGATACGCCCTTGGGATCCTTATGGGTAGATAGTTAAGGGAATGGGCAGACGGAGCCACACCAGCTGGGTATTTTCCACAGGTCTCTTACAGATGGCCATGGCAGAGGTGTAGCCTGGTGTTTCAGGACTGGGAGGACCTGGAGCAGGAAAGGCACATTGCAATCAGGAGGGTCTCTGGGCAGGTGGCCTCTGAGATGATCGATGAACCCGAGACTCCACCTGACAGGTGCCTCCCTTCACCTTCATATTTTGGCTGTTCAGAGATTTTTTTTTTTTTTTTTTTTTTTTGCAGCTGTTTCCTGCTGTGGCTCTAAGATTAGAACAGGCATTTTTGGATGCTTCCTTTCGTGGCTCAATGCTCCTTGCTATCTGAGGAGCCACAAAGGAAGATGGCCTTTCTTCTTCCTTATTTCCCCAACCTACAACTTTTCAACTGACTGCCTTACAACTACTTTCTTTCTAAAAGCATTACTGGACTCTTGGTTCAAAGGAGGGGATTTCCTTATGGGTCCCTGCTTTTGGCTAGTGTGCATAAGGCTGTCAGGGATGTTAGTGTACAAGTATCTGTTGGAGTCTCTGTTTCACTGATTGTGAGTAAAAACCCAGGGAGGTGGAGTTGCCGAAGCATGTGGTCATTCCGTGTTTGGTTTTGTCAGAAACAGTGTTCTGTCTTCGATAGCAGTGGCCCCATCCTCCAGTGTCCCTCGTCTTGCCCAGCTTGTTTTCTGATTTTCATCCAATAGTCACTCAGATGGCTGAGAGACAACACCACCTACCTCATCCCAACTGCTCACTGAGTGAAGCACACATTGGGTGTTTACTTAGAACCTGACAAATTGAAGGCACGGGCTTTCACTGTGGTCAGCTGAGCAAGAGCACACAGACATCACATGACCTCCTAACCTCATTTATAAAGGTGAGCCCACACCATAACCTGTGGAGATGAGAGGAAATGGCCCTTTAATAGTTCAGAAATGTTACCGCTGAAAGCGAAGACATGCTTTTGTTTTAAACTGTTGCTCTGTAATGGCTTATTAATATTCATAAAGCTCTTGGGAGGAGATTGTCATTTGGTGTTGAGTCCATTACAGTTGTCACTGGGTTCAGAGCATTGCTGCAGAGATTAAGTTGCCCCCACTCCTGCCATGCTCTTCAGACTGTGTTCGAGTGTAAGGTCCATCACTCATCTGCCTGTCCTGAAACTGAGATGTACTCATTAGAAGTGCAGAAGTCAGAGCAAATGTTCGAGCAGGAGCTCTGGGACTCAGGGCTAGGGAGTCACATGTTTTGTGTGCTTGTGGGAGACTGGGCCTCTGAGACACCTGCAGCTTCAGTGAACACCACATTGAAGGGTGGCTACATTGTATTTCTCCACACTCTGTCCTAGTGACTTTCACATCAACAAAAGCTAACTGGGTACTATGGAAATAATCAGCTCCGGCAAAGCTAGAAAGCCCTGCTTCTTGTCCTCCCTGTATCCTGGGGAAAGCTGGCCACCACAGTATCAGAAGCCATAGGATGCCGAGCTGCGGATCCTTTAGCGGTCTGGTCTTAGTGGACAGACCAGTCTCTCCAGAAAAGTGGGCTAAAATTAAAGCTAAGTCATCAGTTATTGGAAGTGATAGATTCTCTATGTGCAGGTACCAGGTGAAACTGATCAGGCTAGGCCACTGCCCTGGTTTGGTAACCATGCAAAACATGTAATTACATTAACCCACACAGTAACCTTTTTACTTCGGAATTAAATGGAATGTTTTCACTTCAGAGGATAGACATTATATCTTAAATTGTATCTTGAGAAACTATTAGTGGCAGAGAGGCTTTGAACTGCAGCCTTTAAGAAGGTTTGATGCACCTTTTTTTCTACTGAGACAAGACATTCATTTGCATTTTTTAAATTTCCAAGTCCACTTTTACGAATGGGGAAAACAAGTCAATTCTAGGTAGACAGTTGGAGCTGGTTACACTTTTTTACCTCAATTTATTGCCAACGACAGAAATCAATATATGCAAGATCCTGTAATCCACCTTATTTAGGGTCTTCCCAACTTGGGTCATTTAAAGTTTACAGGCCAAGATAGACTTGAGGTTTATGTAAAAAAAAAAGGCTTCAGTTTCCAAGTGAAATAGCCTAGCCTAGGGCAGCCAAAGAGGAGAGCAAAGCTTAGCAAAAGGCTTTATGTATCATCTGATGATGTCCATTCAAAAAAAAAAAAAAAAAAAAAAAAAAGGAACCATTCATTTCTGAGGAAATAAACTAAATTGTAGAAGCAACCTTGTGTGGAATTGGTAGGTAGTAAATGTTAAGTAATTGCTTCTCTAGAGCTCTGCTCTACAGCAATACCATTCTGTCAGACTGGCTCTTAACTTTCTTGCTTTTTAAAAGTCAGTATTATAAAAGATCCCTGTCATATATGTAAGCTCAGAACTCAAATTTTCTACTTGAGGGGCTGGAGAGATGACTGAGCAGTTAGGAACACTGGCTGCTCTTCCAGAGGACCTGAGCTAGATTCCCAGCACTCACATGGGAGCTAATAACCAACTGTAACTCAAGTCGCAGGGGATCCGGTGCCCTCTTCTGGCCTCCATGGACCCTGCAGATACATGGTGCACATAGAAATAATAAAGAATATTTAAATTATAAATAAATAAATAAATTTTAAGCTTCTATTTAGGCAAACTTAGTTTGTTCTCTTTGAACAGAGTAAGCACAATACAGGCATATATAACACATGTGTGTGCATACGTGTGTTTGTCATCCTCATATCATTAACCTAATTAAAGCAGAAATAGAAATAGAGCCAGTAAAAATCTGAAGTGTTTTTAGAGTACTGATAATATTTACATTAAAAGGTATAATCTTCCTGTGGTTGAAATCTAACGTTTGACTTGGCCTTATGGGGACCAGCTAATTCCTCTTAAGTGTATGTGGAAACCATCCTCTATATATGGAGCTCAGCAAGTGGTTACAACTGATGCTTCTTGGGGAAAATAATGAAAAGCCTAACTTAGGAAAATGATCGCCTTCCCCTCTCTCACTTCCGATAGCAGACGAGATTGCTGTAGCAGCCACAGTCAGCAATACGCTAGTCTCCTAGACCCATAAACGGTAAATTATAGGATGGGCAGAGCCATCCGTATCCCCGCATCACCTGCTGTCAAGGCTCCAGGGAGCCCCGAAGTTGGCAGCCGATGTTGTTCTTTATTAAATGTCCTTGGATGGTGTGGCAGAATTCATTCTACTTCCCATCTGAGGTTACTGCTTTACTCTGGTCCTGAGCACCCAGGATACATTCTATATAGAATGATAGCATCGATCTTGCCATAATATTAACCTTTCCCTAAAACACTGGGCTATGTGTCATGAGCCTGCAGTGAGTCACACCCTCACAGAAGCCAATCACTGCAGAATACACTCTCCAGTGTGGTCTTTCTCCATGTACTGACTTACTCACTGAGGCAAGGCCTTGCCTCATTGCTATGTCTCTCTACCTTAATTTCTTTCTGATTTTAGACCATCTCTCCAAGCCTGAGGAAATTACAAGAGCATGGTGTTTTCACTGGTAGTATTTGAAAATAATTACTTTACATAGAATAGTATCTTTTCTGAGGTTTTGCTTTCTATAGTCATCCATGGTCTGAAAATACAGTGCAGTACAATGAAGAATTGGACTATTTAGAGATAAAGAGACAGAGAGTACATTTATATACATTACAGTATATTATGATAGGCTTGCCTGCTTTATTATTAGTTATTGCTAACCCCCAACTGCACTTGATTGATAAAGCATCCATTATTATAGTATTTATGCATAAGGAAAATATAATAAATGCAGTGACACTGTTAAAGTTTCAGGCATCCACTGGTAGACTTACAAAGTACTATGTGCCAGGGTTTGCCCTTATATCCAACATATACAAAGTCTACATTGTTATTTCTAGTTATTCCATTTTATTCCTTTTCATGAAATACATTGTGGCTAGACTATCAGCTTCTACATTACCTGCTTTTTTGGGTAGGCAAATTAACTAAATGATATTTTCACATTGTTTAACAATATTAATGATTGGTGAGGCTTTACTAAGGGCTGCCTGCTTTATATGTAGGCACATATTTTATCTTCACAGTAGTGCTCTAAGGTAAAAATTTTTATTATCTTTCTCTTGATGATGTGGAGACAAAGACTTCAAGATCTAGTATAAAATAGTTAGTGAGTGGTCACGGGGCTGTTTGGAAATCAATAGTATTCTAACTGCCCTGTTAAAGAGCAACTTGCTTAGGACAAAGAAATAACCACTTTAAAGGACAATTAGCCTTGTTGGGGTCTGAGGCAAAGGTGTGGGCAGTATGCTCGGTTCACTGGGCATCAGTGAGCCCCGCTCATCAGTCATGTAGATCATGCAGGATTAGATCCAGCGCACTAGAGAGCAGGTGGTTTTGCTCAAGTTGGCTGTGGTTAGCAATGACCAAGATGTAAGTCTCTACCTAAGGAAACCTGACTATTGACCTCTCAGAAGCCTAGGTATAAGGTAGAAAAGTAAGTGAAATCCTCTGCTTTTAGCAGCATAGCAGGCAGAGTCAAAACAAAGTTATAAAAATTGGTTAAGTCTTTTCTAATACTTTTGTTTAGTATCATGAGATTATTGAGATCAAAAGAAAGAAAAAGACTGGAGAGGTAATTCAGTGGTTAAGAGCACTAGCTGTCCTCACAGAGGACCCAGGTTTGATTCCCAACACCTACACAGCAACTCATTAACCACTGGTAACTCCAGTCCCAGGGCATCACTGATACCCTTTCCTGATGCCCTTTGAGGGTCCCAGGAATGTACATGGGACACAGACAGGCATGTAGTCAAAATACCCATACATATAAAATAAAATTTTAATTAAGAAAAAAAGAAAACAAGTAGTCAGCAGGTAGGAGAAAGGAAGTGGACACTCAGATAAGACAAGCCCTGGTGCTGGGGGATGCTAGCTCTAGAGACAGATACCTGCCTGAATTCCCATACTTGCACAGGCAGTAGTCATGACTTGGAATTTTAGAACACCAAAGACAAAGGGAAATATTTTAAACCTAAAGGGGAGAAAGTAAATAACCACAGGAAGTGGTCATCAAAGGAGAAGCAATTGCTTTGCCAGGATAGAGCTTTCCAGCAATAATGAAGACTAAAAGAAAATGGAATAGACTTTTCAAAATATGAGGAGACAATTATTGCCCCAGAATTCTATACCCTCTTAAACTATCTCTTCGGGGTGATAATGACATGGGATGAAGAAAAACAATTACAGATAAACACAGCAATCTTCCAAAACATTGTATTGAATGAACAGGCCAGAAACAAGAGCAATTATTGCATGGTTCTATTCATATGAAATTTAAAATAGGAAAAACTAATGGCTAGGAATAGCCATCTGAGTGGCAGGGGCAGTAACTGACAAACAAGAGCTATAAGAAAGCCTGTCTGTTGCAATGAACTGTTTTAAGTCGATCTGGGTGCTGTTTGCATGGCTGTGGACATACCCAAAGCTCACTGTCCTGAAGAGCATTTGCTCACACTCATATTCCACACACCCCCTAGTGTGTGTTTCAAGACTTATGTACAAGGAAATAGTGTTTAAAAAGAAGGAGTGTATAAGAAAACGCATTCAATTTTATCTTTTTAAATACTAAAGTACTGCAGAAGACACATTTTCTGGAAACTATGAGATAGAGCTCAGAAGGTTGAGTGGGTTCTAAGAATGAGCAATGAAGGAGAAAGTAGTTGTAAGTCCTTTCATTCAAGCAAACAGTGACTAACAACAGCAATGACCTTGATGGGAAGGCACTACCGAAAGGCAGAGTTGACACACCAACAGCCAGGGGTGGGGGGCGGAGCTGGAGACAAGGTCTAAGATGCTTTTTTGTTACTCTAAAGAGGTATGGTGTTGTTCGACTTTGAATTGATCTTAAAAACCTTTTTGAACTGGTCACAAAAACAGCAACAGAATATCTGATTTTCATGGACTGTCAGGAAAGAAGAACGAAGAAGTTACTCCATCTAGTAAAATTCAGGAAAGGAGAAAATATGGAAAAGGCATAGGTAGTAGAAAGGAAAATAACAGAAAAGAGAGAGCCAGTTAATAGTCATAATACAGAAGTAATTTATCAATGTGTGTAACACATGTACACGCACAAACATGTGCTTACTTATACTCTGCTTATATCAAAAGGGGGGCTTTTACACAGAAACCATGTTTTAGGAGTAAACAACTATGAAAGCACAGAAGTCCTGAACCTTGTAAATAAATGTGGTGAGGAGACGTCGTCAATTTTACAAAAGCATTCAGAAATGTACGCACACAGCCCTTACAAGAACATGAGAGCTCAGGCAGACAAGAGACAACCAGAGGGTGACTTAAACAACATCTATATATATAAGCTTGACTTTAACTGTGTAAATGTCCTCGTCCCAGGTGGGACACAACACCCATCACTGATATGAATTGAACATAAGGCCACAAAAGAAGTGTCTAGAAAGGATAAGTCGAGGGTCTTCCTATGGCAAACCCCAGATAAAGCAAAAGGCTTCTACTTCTACATCACGGTGAAGGAGCGGCTCTGAGATCACTCAGGGTGAAGCATATGCTCCTGTTCCCAGCCCACCTTGTCAAACTCTCTGGTAGACTTACAGTTTTCTTCAAGGAAGGAAAAGCATCGTGAATAGATAAAGCCTTCTATCCAGTCATTTCCGTGTTATAAACATTTTCTATTTGGGGAATGGAAGAAATAAGAGGCAGAGGGAAATGATGACTAAGAGTCCCTTGTCTAACGTTTGGTTAATATAATTTGTGATAGATTTGAATTTTTTTCTTGGTCCTCAGTAGTTCACCCCTGGGAGAGGTTGAATGAAGTCTTTCTCTGAATACATGAAAAAACAGATTAAATATTTTTCTCCCTGCAGTTACATTATATTTACACACTGAATACATTTAATAAGAGCCCACACTGTTGGACATAGATTCTCTGTGTGAAGTTGAACAAACCCATAGTTTATCATGGCGGTTGTGGGAATTCTACTTATTTGTCTCAGCTTTTTTTCATGATGTGTAAATAACCATTATCATAGCTACAGTATTCAAGATTGAGACACTCCTACTTTATAAGCCTAGAGTATTCCTAACCACGTATAAAGGACACAGGTTAGCCCCTCACTTTGTTAGGCTTCAGTATCTCTTCTGCATCTTTTGTTGACTTAGAAATTCCAGAGACAGCTCCGTTTTTAGGTAGATGGGATGTTGCTATCCCAAAGTAAGCCAACAATCTCCCACAGGTGGCTCTCTTCAAACTAGAGTTAGCCCGTTTATTTACTACCTAGGATCCCTGCCCCTGAGAACATTTTAGTCAAATGATCCCTGATTTTTCTTCTATACTCTGCCTTCGCAAATTAGACATCAGACTGTCTTCTGCAGTCTTCCTGAACTTCCTTCAGTTATGGCTTTGATCAGCAAATTATGTATCCCGTGGGTGTTTCGGTTGACACAGAAGGAATGAAGCCATCTGTCACCGTTCGTTTTATACTATAATTGAAGAACTAAAGCAACTATTGAGGGCAAGCTTTGTCCTACGTCTAGGGATTAAATTCAGTGTACAGATCTGCACTTTTCAAAAATAAGTGATGTTGGGCCCATCACAGAGCAACGAAACACAACTGCACTCGGTCACACACCCAGTCTGGGCATCAGAATCCTTCACGTGATAGGAGCTGCCTCTGGAAACATCTGTAGAAACCCTGACAGGCAGTCTGTCTTAGTGTCTGTCCAGCATGTCCCTGCTTTCCTGTTCCTGGCCCAAGACTCCAGACTATATTGTGTGAACAAAATGACCATTTGGGAGGCTGAGGCTCATCCTTTGCTGACCAGGGGAAACTTTGTTTTCTTTCATATACTGATACAATTGATTGATTTCATATTTTCCACTTGACATACAGTAGGAGACACATCATGATGGTGGCAAATCTGGGGTCATGTTTGAATAATTGCTGTATTTTTAGGTTTCCTGTGAAAGACTCAATTCACTGCACCCAAGTCCCCAGTGAGAAAACTAGCTAATGCTGTTTCTCAAGTAACAGTTCATGACCCGTTATAAATACAGAAGTTGACTGTTGTTGTTTTCTGGTTTTGCCTTTTGCCACATAGACTTTTTTCTCTCTGTTTGAGTTCAACGTTAGATTACTCAGGCGCCTAAATCATATATAAAATCTTGCAGTTATGTGAACAGCAGCCTCATTATGTAACCAGGTTATATAATTTTTATGAATAACATCGAGGCCATAGCCCATAAATGAGCAGAGAACCTAACAATTCTCTAAAGAGAAAGTCAGACAGCCAGGGAGCACCGAGAAACTGCCCAACTCACCAGTAACCACCAAAATATGAGTGAAAGCAACCATAAAACATCCTCTCTCATCTTTAGGTTACTTATTTCTAAAATTTCTGGTAATGAAACTTGGGAAATGACTCAGTGGGTGAAGTGCTTACTGTACAAGCTTGAAGACCTGTGCTCAGATTTCTAGCACCCCAACAAGATCCAGAATGTCTATCTCCCAGTGTTGAGGATAGGGTAGTGGAGACAAACAGATCGTTGGAGCTCATTGGTTAGACAGCCTAGCTGAAAAGACAAGCTGAAAGTTCAGTGAAAAAAATCTCTCCTCAAAAATAATGTGGAGAGCTAGTGAGCTGGCTCGGTGGGTGAAGGCACACTTGTTAACCAGCCTGGCAACCCAAATGCCATCTCTAGAAAACATATGGTGGAAGTAGAGGACCGTTTCCCAAAATTGTCCTCCTAAACTCCATAAGAATTTCTGTAGCATGGGTTCTCATCACACACACACACACACACACACTCACACTCAAATTAATGCTGCTGCTGCTGCTGCTGATGATGATGATGATGATGATGATGATTATGATGATGATGGAGGAGGAGGAGGAGAAGGAGAAGAGGGAAAAGAAGGAGGAGGAAGAGGAGAAAGAGGGAGAGGGGAAGGAGAAGGAGAAGGGGAGGTGGAAAGGGAAGAAGAAGAAGAAGAGGAGGAGGAGGAGGAGGAAGAGGAAGAAGAGGAAGAGGAGGAGGAGAAGAGGAAAGGAGAGGAGAGGAGAGGAGGGGAGGAGGAGGTATTCAAGTATTGAGGGGTCTTGTTAAAATAGTAAATTTTCCTATATGTATTGCCGAAGTATTTGCTAAGCTGTTCTACATTCATACTTCCAAAGGATGTCACTATTCAGTGAGAGATCCTTATCTCTCTATACCTTTGTCTACATTGAGATGGTCATACTTTTGTTGTTAATTTTTTCCTGATTTGTTCATTTTTATTTTATGTGTATGGGTATTACACCTATATGTATATCTGTGTACCACATACAGTGCCCACAGAGGCCAGAAGAGGGTGTTAGATCCTTCAAAACTGGCATTCCAGATGGTTGTGAGCTGCTACGTGAGCCAGGAATAAAACCAGGGTCCTCAGGAAAAGCAACCAGTGCTGTTAACCACTGAATCGTCTCTCCAGCCCTGAGGTAATAGTTTTGAAGCACTGGCAATGATTGGGTCAGCTGATATACAACCATAATACTTAGAGGAATTAAACACCCATTTATGGAGATGGTTTAGAACCCAGATAGCATGTCTATGAAAAAGACAAATGCTAGTTTAGGTAGCCCCTGTTTCCACCACTCACCTCCCCAGACAAGTGATCAGGAGGGTATGTGGTGTCCGGCTCAGGATGGACATCCAGTTCGTTTGTCTGCCCTTTGTACAGTCTAACCTTTCTCATGCTGGGACCCTTTAGTACATTTCCTTGTGTTGTGGTAATCCCCAACCATAAAATTATTTCATTGTTACCTCATAAATGTACTTTTGCTGCTGTTATGAATTGTAATATAAATATCTGAGATGCAGGGTATCTGATTTGCGATCCCTAAAGCGGCTGCGGCCTACAGGGCAAAACCCACTGGTCTAAGAAAGGTCTCAGAGCTGAGTGAACAACTCGTTACTATAGCTCTGCTCTTCCCATGCACTGGAAAACAGTTATGCAAGTCACTGAAGCTCCTTTTTCATCATTCTGTCATCCACTACTGTTCAGAAGAAACCTGGACTGTCTCCAAGCAGGGTACTTGTCCACTGATGGAACATCCTTATCTGCTGTTGCCTCTCTTAGTTCTAAATACTTAAATTATGGAAATAGTGTCTTCTCAGGACATGTGCAAAACATTGGACTCAACAACAGCTCCTTCAGATGGTTCTCCACACCATCACCTGCTTACATATGCAATACATCCTGAAGAAACTGTCATCGCGCAAAGGGAGCTGACTTTTCCACGGATGCTCTTACTACAGAACCAGAATGAATTGCGAAAGCTCATACACAAAAGCCTTGTCACTGGGATCTGAGCTTGTCACTACATGTGTTTCCAACCTAAAAATACCTTCCATTTCAAGCTATTTTTAAAGTATCTGTCTCGTTTGAAATGCAGTGACAAAAAGCTCACAATCAAAATAATGCTATTTTAATGTGGAAAAAAAAAAACCAAAACAAAACAAAAAGAAATGTTTTTGGCTGGGGTGGCATAGAGCATCACTGGAGTCCGTTGCTCTCAGCACATCAGACACATCACTGTTGTCTACCTAAGTTCCTTGAGAGGGCTCTGTGCTGATGGAAATTTGTGCAGTCTATATGCTGGTCTTTTGGCCCAGAGATACTTGAGGTCTTCAACATCATGGGAGAGCCATCTGCATTTGTATGTCTTCTATAAGTAGGAACCTTGTAATGCCAACCCATTGTTGTCCTGGGGTAAAGCATGGCCTTTGGAATCTGGCAATCTCAGGTCAAAGTCTGGCTTCACTAGATATTGAGAATATGACTCTAGTTTACCCAATGCCCTCAAATCTGACTCCCCCTCTGAAATGTGTATGGGTGGGGGGATGTACATTTATTTGGCAAAGGAGTGAGGGTTTAGGAAAATGTATATGATCTATAAGAACCAACATGTGGTTCTTACTAAGTTATCAGCATAGGTGAATTGCACAGATCACAGATAATATACATGTTATTCAAGAGTCAACATATGGTAATTACAGTATTTACCTTGGTTAACAGTGTACACAGGAGGTCTTTGAATAAGTTCCTTCTTGGATGACCTTACAGCTGTGCATCAGGAATGATGTTCATTGGTTAAATTTCTTGTCTGAGTGAGGAGCTTGCATGGGTGACGCCCAGTAGTATGCCCTGGTGAGAAGGGTCGGAGGTTGCCATTGTTTTCTGAGACACAAGAAAAGAGCCCTTTTAACCAGAAAAAATAGCAAGCCCATCAGGGACTGTATGCATACATGTGCATTCATTATCACTGTACTGAACCAAATAGATTGAATTGGATACTTAATAATTCTGATGCAGACACTTTTATAGTGTAACAAAAATGTGTTCACTCTATTTCTGCCAGGAACTTGCAATAACGCATCTACAACAACTTATAAAAATATCTATGCTGATAACTTAGAATTCTCAGCTCATTTCTTTAAAAAAAAAAACTTTTAATAAGTTTTTGAGAATTTCTGTATGTGAATACACTGTTTTTAGATCATCTCTACCTGACTCTCTCTCTTCCCTGCAACTCCTCTGTCCCTCTATTCCTTCTCAGATTCATGACTTCATCTTATTCTGAGTACATTTAGTGTGGTTCACATATACATGTGTCTCAGGCTCACTGTTTGGGTTTGGATAACTATCAGGGCACTCATACCTGGAGAAAACTGATTCTTCCTCCCTCCCTCTGAATCCCTTGCCTCTCCGTAGTTCTTCATCTAGGGGTGGGGCTTGGCGAAATTTCCCTCATCCCCATTAGTGTTTCAACTGATGTAGTCATTATATATATAAGTCTTCTTTAGGAAACTGTGTTGTTGAGACTTCATGGGTGCTGCATCTCTGCCGTATCTAGAAGATACTGTCAGGGCAGGTATCCTGGTCCTCGGCTCTTACAAGCTCCCCCACCCTCTCTCCCACTGTTCCCTGACCAGTTCGTTTCTTATCTCCATCTAGCCCAGTCTTCAACTCCATTAAGATCTGTCAGAAACACTATCCACAACAGAAACAACCCATTAATGAGAGAATGAATGGATGGAAAAATTGAAGTATATCCATGCAACAATATACTGGTCCACAATTTTAAAAAATTCTGAGGAGCTGTTTAATGCAACAATATAAGGAAATCTTTTAAATTATTTGTTGATCCAATGGAGTCAGACTCAAAAGAATATTAATGTAAGATTCCACTGTTATGATATTCAGGAATAAGAAATCTAATCTACAGAGATAGGAATGGGGGCCACATACAGGGTAAAGAGGGAGTGTTGGCTAGAAAGGAAAAAAAGGTTTTGGAATGATGGCAGCATCCTATTATTTACAGATAGAAGGATATGCAGTTGCACACACACACACACACACACACACACACACACACACACACACACAAATTCACCACTGCAGTCTATGCATACACAGGATGCAACATACACATCCATTTTCACTGGTGCCCAAGAAATGGAAGAATGAATATGGTGAAGGTAGGGAATCTACCCTTAAAATCCTCCTGGGTCTGGAGAGATGGCTCAGTAGTTAAGAGCACTGGCTGCTCTTCCAGAGGACCTACATTTGGTTCCCAGCAACCACGTGGTAGCTCACAACCATCTGTAACTCCAGTTCTAGGAGATCCAGTGCCCTCTTTTGGCTTCTTTGGGTACTACACACATTAGTGTATAAGAATGCAGGTTGACAAAACACCCATAGGCATAAAAATTAAATTTATAAAAAAAAAAAAAAGACTTCTTACAAGGTTTAAAATGTACAAATTCTAATATTGTAAAGTATTTTTTCTGTTTTACAGAATTTATGTTCTAGAAATCCTGTTACACTGATGGATTCTATAAAATTCTATTATATTTAGATAATATAAACTCTGTAAAAATGGAACTACCATTCAACCATGATCTCAAAACCAAATAAAGCCTGCAAAGTTAGATTCTACTTTACAGTGTGAATACATTATTTCCTAATTTTATAAGTTGTTTTCTGGAATACGATACATTGTTGTGATATAAACAATCGTCACTTTAAGTGCTAGAGGGCATCTCCATTTTAAATTCCAAAATGACACTGATTTTTTTAATGTGTCTTTGAATGCATTAATGTTTTCGTCTAGAGAAAAGAACGGGTTGTTTTGTAAATTCGTTTTCCCAGCTCGGGCTTGTTAAACTCCTCCGTGGGAGAAGTTGGAGCAACTCATTGCTTGGAGCAAACTTTAAGAGTGTGTTTGAACTCCATGTAAGCTGATTTCACGCGGGACATCTTTGTTTTGTGTGTGAGATCCCATCAGTTGGCTGCTCTCATTTGTTCTGTGGTGCGATTTTGCTGAAGAGAAAAAGCATAATGTAGCAGGCAGGGTGGAGGCGACGTGTAAGCTGCATCTAGACAGGGTTTGCATCCAAGTCATGAGGACAACCCGGAAGTGTTTACTCTTCAAAACCTTCATGATGGTAAAAAGTTTGTAGACCATCTGCAGGGGTAGCAAAGCCAACCTTGCTGCCTTATGCGGTGTTCCTCATCTTCGGGAACCTTAGCCCCAGCTCTTTCTGTACCTCGGACCACATTTCCTTAAACCCGCAGGGCAATCCCACCTCACTCTCTCAGCAGGTACTTCTGCCCCTGCAGTGTATCTTCACCTTTGTGTTCGAAGCCCAAACCCCATTCCTCCCACAGAGCAGCTACCAAGGTGCTTGGGGAGGAAACAGAGCCTGCATTTGTCTCTACCCAAGATTCTTTTGGGAATGGAAATGTTTCTGATTTGCCATTTCCTGGTACACAGGGGTTTTGTTTGTTTTTGTTTTTGTTTTTTGTTGTTGTTTTGTTTTCTTTTGTTTTGTTTTTGTTTTCACCAAAAGATTGTATGGAACCTCTCAGCCTCCAAAACTTCATAACATAACATGGCGTAATTAGGATTTTTCTCCTAACAACGACAATAACAACAGGTCGCCCAGGCTACTTTCTGTGACAAATTTACAGTGGTAGCAAAAGAAGAAAGAAAAAGCGTTGGTTCTGAGTTCCACACACTACAATAAGAAGGCAGAGGCCATTGGTTTTGAATACACATATTAAGCTGAGAAGCCCCACATATCCCCATGAGCCCAAATTTCCGACAGCAATACAGAACAGCCAGGACAGTCACCTGAAATCTGAGACCCAGCACCGGTAAAGGACTCAGATGCATTTGTAAGCACTGTGTTATCTGAAAGCATAACACGCCAACATGGATTTCTCCCCGATGCTTAGGATAATGCCTTAATATATATCTCCATTATTTCCTGTTTGTGTATTCCTATCCACACATATTTCTACATACATCAATACAGCATATACAAGTGTCTGTGGAATGACAGTAAAGTATAGATGTTGGTAAACAGTGTAACAGTTTTCCTTGAGTCTACCTCAGGACCTTTGAACTTTGAACTTTGAACTTCCGTTCCCTTGATCCAGCTGCTTCTCCCTCCCCAGATAACCAGATACTCCTCTCCTGCATTCTCACTTTGCTCATTCCCAGGCCTCTTTCGGAGCTCAAAGTATATACTTGTATTGGAAACTCCTCAGTCTGCGTCGAGTAGGGGCAAATGCCCTGGCTGTTTTACACAGTCCATGCTTCTAGTATTTACCACAATGCCACACATATCAAAGAAACCCAAGAAATGTTTACAAAATGGAAGGAGGACAGGGTGCTTTAAAGGTGATCTGGCCCCATGCTCTACGGTACATCAGGCATCATTCCTAGTCAAAGCCAGTATGCATGAGCCAACTAACTGGCACTCGAAGAACAATATGAAGACGAAGTGGAGACCGAAGAGGCTAAAGGGTGGGGGAGGGGAGGGGGACTGGTTCAAGTTGAGCTGAGAAGAAGGAGGGGACTTTCAGAAGGCATTTAGGAGAGTGGCAGAAAGAGACATGGTTGTGACCACTGGTGAGGTGTGTCAAGAGCCAAAAATCCCTCAAGGTCCAACCGAGGCAGCAAGTCCGAACCTGCTCACAGTGTTCAGCACCTTATCACAGCTGGCTATCTAGGATGGATGGGTATGATTAGTCCCGTTTCTCAGGTGTGCAGTTGAATCTCAGAGACTCAATGGGGAGGCCAGTGTGTACATCTCTCACGTGCTCAATCCTAGAGTTGATGCTTTGTCTTTGGAATCTGACAAGATTTTTACAACAATCTTGAGTTTTAAAAAGCAATAGGAAAATTCTATCTCCCTTGCCTTAATGTAGGCCTCAGTTCCAGTTGCATATTCACCTCAAACAATTCCTTTTTTGTTGTTTTGGGGGCTTTTTATTTATTTTTGTTTTTACAAACTTATTTCAAAAGCTGTCTGCCCTTCTCTTTTGGGACACTGGCTTAACAGGAATCAAATTCAACTTGCGGCTCTTCACTCTGCAATTACACATGCTTACCACAAGAGGGAGCTCGCAACCCGGTGAGGGCAAAACCTCACCTCTTCTGAGTAGTGAAGAACTTGAGAGTTAAAATGTAGAGACCCCTGACAGGCTGTGAAGTGATGACTCTGTGAATTGAGCTGGTGGGAAGTGAGATTTGTAGCTTTGAGGAGGACCTTGGGTGGAAGGGGCCTGGAATGCAAGAAGACAAAAATCCCAGAGGCCCCTCACTACCACTGTCCCTGGAGGGGTTCCTGGCATACGCAGGGTCCCAGGTGGTGTGCCAGGAAAGTGAGAGCCAGGGCCACTGACCTCCCTCAATCAGTAACTCAGATGACTGGCAGGCTGGCAGGCTGCTGAGACCCTTGCCAGTCTTTTGCTTTAAGGACAGACTAGGGACTTGCGCTTAGCCAGCAGCACAAGGATGACTCATTTCCTTTTCTCCTGCTTAGCCTAGTAGACTTTTGAGGTTGTCCCTGGGACTCCATGTGGGCTCTCGTTCACTTGGCCCTCTGTGAAGATAAGCTTTTTTGCTCTTCCTTTAGGAGGTCTTGCGCCCACAGCCTCGGGCCTTCAGGGCTTCCCCTGCCTTCCTGTCTCACCAGCTGCTTCTGCAACAAAAGAGATGTCCGCTCATTATTGTCCAGATTAATCTGAAGTGGATGACCCTGTCTGCTTCAAAGGAGGGTGGGTGGGGTGGGGCGGATGAGCAGGATGTTCTAACTGGGGCATCTCTGCACTGCAGACCCTGTCCGAACGTCATTGGAAAGAGGCAGCCTCCATGAGGCCATGCCCTTTCCCTCCTGGAGTTTTGTTCTCCACTCTCCTCTGTATGCCTTTGGTTACCTTTCCAGGCTTCCCCCTGTACCCCAACATTGTCTTCTGGTTTCCTGCTTTCCTGGTGGCCCTGGCAGAAACAAAGGAAGATCCTGCAGCTTTATTCAGTCTCTTGTTGGAACTGTTTACCTGATGCTAATACTTTAACTCAAACTGTCTTGAAGAGCTTCCGGCATGGATATGCTCTCTCTAGTCCCCCACACACAAGCCGCCACAACCCCTACTGGGTTCCTTTAACTCACCTGCCTGCCCTGGGCCTGACCCCTCTGTGTATCCCAGAGTGTAGTTATTCAAGGAACAAATATATGCAGTGCCACTCTTATTTTTAAGACACAGCAAGAAACTCACTCAGGTGCCCTGGACACCCTACTTCCATCTGTTACCCTTTGAGAGCCCCACCCCCATCCTCTGTCCTCCCATTAGCTTGTTCTGCACAGATCCAGGGGCAGTTCCTTATCGCCGTGCATCAAAACAGGAAAAGTAGCTCCTGCCCACCCATGTGTATTCATTTCCTGTGCCTGCTGTAACAAATGACTGTATTAAGACTGGAACAGGGCAAATGTATCAACTTTAGAACCGTGCACCAGAACCTGACACAGGCTCCACAGAGTAAATCTGGGAACTCTACTCCTTGCTGCAGACTTCCGGGAGGGTCTGTTTCTTTGCTGGTTCTGGATGGCAGAACTTAGTTTCTGGAGTTGTAGGACTGATGTCCTCATTTCCTGGTGGTTGTCAGCAGAGGGCAATCGCCAGGTGTTGATAATGTTTGACTTGATGTTCTTCCTTTGTCCCCTCAGCCAGCTGTGCGTCAAGCTGTCCTCAGTCACCAAACCTCTGCTCTTTCTTTGGTCTTTCATTCAGTTGGAAAAATTCTCCCCCTTCAAGGACTTGTTATTAGGTTGGGCCCAACCTGATAATCTGGAATAATCATCTCAACATCTACCCCCTTTCCCAAACTGCAGAAGCCCTGCGTGGTCCAGGGCACCATGTGCCTGGGTCCCGGCATTTGATGTGGACATCTGTGGGGGCTGTTGTTCTGCCTAGCCCAGCACTTCACAGTTCTTTCCACGGAAGGAACCCCACGTGGTGGCTATGTCTGGAAATGCAGCTCGTGCAGCCAAGCGCGCACAGTGGGCAGGGAAGCTGTCTTCTTTCAGCCTTGCGTTCACCAGCCTGGCCAAGGCTGTGTGGGCTCTGGTGTTTTGGGACACGGCCAGTAGGCTCAGCTCTAAAGTATGATAAAGCAATTGAAAGTTTATAAAAACAAGGTGGGCATGGTAGCTGACACCTGTAATTCCAGCATTCATGCAAGCTGGGGCAGGAGGATTGCTGCCAGTTCACAATCTGTATGGGTTGTGGTGTGAGACCCTGTGGGAAGAAAAACAAAAGAAAGAAGGAAGGAAGGAAGGAAGGAAGGAAGGAAGGAAGGAAGGAAGGAATTTCTGTTAGCATTCTGTTGCTGACATAAGAGATCCATTCAACATTCAATCTTCTCTTTCTAATTATTCTTCTTTAGTAAGAGAATCCAGGTTTATTTGGGCTCAAGCCAGCTCAAAGAAGGTGACCATGTTCACAGGGAGCCTCCTATGGACATCCAGACCATCAGACCACCGATGTCCATAATCCTTGGGTCACGCTATAACCCAGTCAGATCATGAACGGGCAGCAATCCTCCTGCTCCAGTTTGCATGGGTGCTGGAATTACAGGTGTAAGCTACCATGCCCAGCTTGTGTTTTATAAACTTTCAATAACTTTTATTATACTTCAAAGCCAAACCTACTGGCAGTGTCCTACAACATCAGAGCTTGTGAATGCAGGGCTGGAAGAAGACGAACTTCCCTGTATGTGCTCAGCCGCACAGGTGATCCATTAACTGTGAAGCCTCCCCCCACCCCACCCCATCCCACTTCCTTACCCAAACTCTCCAACTGTAATTAAACCACAGCAGCCTGGACAGGATGCCTCATAGAGAAATTCCTCAAGGAACAGAGCTGTGGCCAGGAAAGGAAGCCCTACAGCATGAGTCGGGCCATTACGTCACAGCAGGGTGAATAAGGTTACCGGTTTTTTTTTCTAAGTCTTGGGGATTTGTCTGGAAGGCAAAACAATGATTTTCATAGTGATCAAACAGAATCTAGGACAAAAGGTACACACAGTAACCCCAAATAGAAACGACACTCTCATATTGCTGAACTGAAGAGTTCTCAGTCCAAACTGTGAACTTCCAAAGTAAATTTATCTTGAGGTTGGCGACTTATCTCAGTGCTAGAGCGGTTACTTAGCAAATGCAAGGCCCTGAGTTCTGTCTTCAGCTGGGGGGAGGGGGGTCAGAGGGAGCAGTAGATTTATCTTTCTATTTTCAAAATTCATCACACATCAGAAAATGTATAAATCCCAGAAAGATAAAGATGCCGATCCCACCAGCCGAAGCCTTGCTGTCTCTTCACGTGTTCCTTATTTCCACGGAAGAGGTGACTTCCACCTGGGTCTTTCATGACATTTAAAAACCAATTTGTTGAAGGTCACCCAGCGGTAAGCTAATTGGCTTAAACATCCTGTTTTCAAACTCTCTTTCTAGCATCTAAAAATCATTTAAGGGATGAGCCCAAAATAGCAGGAGCTGGGAGACTGCAGAAGGACCATTGTGACTTGGAGTTTAGAGAGGTTACGAATTCTAGCAGGGGCTTAGTGCCTGCTGTCACTGTGTTCTCAAAGGGGGAGAGCCCCATCAAAGACATGGCAAAGAGAGAGAACAAAAAGATGTGAAAGCTTTGTCTGTTTGACGTCATCTCCCAGGGCATCAGCGGTTGTTTCCCACCCACCAAGACCTTGTGTTCTTGTTTCTAATGCTTAGAATTATTGTTTGCAATAGAACCAGGTCAAAAAAAATAGTGTAGGAGGAGAAAAAGGCAGAAAGGAGATACTGGAAAGGTATGTGGGTGTCTTATGGGTCCCAAGAGCCAAACTGCAGCCTAGCCATTAGAGGGACCAGACTGCTGCTGGCAGGACTGGACGGTTTGGGATTGGGGTTCAGGCTTGGGGTTGGTTTTGTTTTGTTCGTTCCGGGCTCCTCTTGCCTGCCCTTACTTTCTCTTTCAGTTCCCTCTGTGCCTGGTAGCACACCCATCAAACCCATTTTGGGTAATCTGGATAAGGTACAGCTCCTTGTGGGTTTTGTTCTGTTCAGAAACTCAGCCAATGAGATGTGAGATCTTAGTCCCCTTCCTAAATTTGTACAAAAAGAACCATGACCCCTGACGGGTCAGCTGACTAAGTCTAAGTGGAAAGAACAAGGTGGGCAGGTGCCAGTCTTGAGGGTACTCTGGAGGGCACGGAGGAAACTCTAGAGATGGGAGACTTGCAGTGAGCTGCGGAGCCCCCACAGGTGTCTTGGGGCTGAGCCTCACATTGGATTCTAGGCTGTGAACCCCGGCCTGGGTGAGAATGGACAGACAGGAAGGTGGACACTCATATTCACCGTGAGTCTTTCTCTGCAGTGCTACCATTCTCTGAAGACTGAGTCAGTACTACGCCCGAGAATATAAGGGCAGATACTTTTCAGATTTATATCAACACTGGTGAAATCTGGCAGTTTAAACTCCTGTTTCTAAATTAATTATATCTTGTAGTCATCATGTACCTTTGCAATTACTGGGCACCATAATAGGGACATTTTTATTTGGGCACAATACTGAAGAACCCCTGTGTGTCAGGTGAGGCATGGGCCAAGAAACTGGATGTATGCTAGCTGAAAGGAAGCTGTTCCGTGAATTTTATTTTTATGTGTACCCTCTTTGCTTGTATCATTATGAACTTGTCTAATGACACTTTGCTATGTGGCAGCATATTAGATGCATACATACAACAAAGTGCTAGAATGTCCATTCTGAGTCTTAGAGGGTGTTGAAATCGACTACTTTTGTATTATTTTCAGACACACCGAGTAGCAGGAACTCAGCCAACAAACGGCTGAGAAGCAAAGAGCCTCTGCCACCTGCCATAAGGAATACTTAGGCATGACTTGTAATTTGTGTGGTGGTGGTTGAAATGTGAGCAAATGCTTCCAGCGTGTTTCAGAAATATCCCTTAAAGGCGCCACGAGTACTGAAAAGACTGGCTTCCCCATTTCACCAACTCTATTCACAAATGCTGCAGAAGGAAAGGCCGTTCGGTTTCAACATCGCAATCCAGTGAGAGTGGCAAAAGCCAGTATTGGCGTCTGCTTTTCTGCTGCAGGGTGTTGGCTCCCTAGAAACCTCTCTTTCTATTCTTGTGACAGACATGGGCACTGGATCTATGCCTGTTTCATCCAGAAGGACATTGAGTTTAAGACCCATGAAACGTATGTCAAATTATTTGGATCTAAACTAATGTGCTTTTCCTAAGTGTTTGTGAAATACGCCTTTGGGTGCAAACTGTAACGAGTGAGACACCCAATTAGCACGTTGGGTTAAGCAGGAAGATCTAGACATTGTTGAGATGGCAGAGAGGCACACGGCTTTCAGTATTCAGGAACAAGCCAGAGAAATACAAGTTCAAATCCCAGCCTCATCATTCACTTGCCTTGTGACTGTGGAAGACTCACCCAACCTACCTGCTTCTAGGTTTCTTCCTATTAAAGTTGAAGGCATGCAATGACCACTTCATAGAGCTGTTCTAAGGATGAATAATAATTGAGCACGCATAATAGCCTCTGGGACATAAGAAATGACATTCACAGCCTGGAGCATGAGCACTTGATGTGTGGGCACAGCTACGGGGTATGTTGAGCACAGTGGCTTGCTTCATCAGCAGGCCAGGCTGGGAAGGGGGCAGGAAACATGATCAAGCTTTCCCTGCACTCTGTAAGTCTCCATTTTCTGATGGCTTCTAAAGGTCTTTACCCTCTCACGAGTATGGAAACCAACACCAATGAAAAGCTGAGATATTATGGAAGCTGCATTCTATCAACAGATAGGAAGGCCAGCAAAATGGGGTGAGGGAGGCAGAGGGCCAGCAGCCTGCAGCTCAGCGCATGCTCAGAACTGTCAGGGCTTCTCTGTGTTCATCAGATTATCAACCCCAGTCCTAGGACTGCCGTGGGCTGCTTGAAACCCATGGGGTACCATTCGTGGAAGCCAACGACCCTTGATAATTGGACACCGAAGGAAGATTTGGCCTTGAAGGAGTGAACATCATACAGTCAGTCAGAGACAATCTGACCCCTATCCAAGATGCAGTTTGATGTCTGAGCCTACAGAGCTGAGTGTCCCTGAAAGGAAAATGAGACGAAGGACATCTTGGCTGCTGATACATTTGGAAATGAGGAGGGAAGGGCTCACTTGCCCTTCTGCCCCTCCCTAGTCATCCCCAGAAGACTGATTGCTGAATTTCTATAATTTGTGAGAAATTATCTGTCTTAAATACGGGGATGGTCTGGCTTAACATGTATATTTGGATAGTTTTGAGAACCAAAGGAGTCACTCAACATAACTAAAATTGTATAATTTTCCTTGGAAGATTGTTTGGCAGCTTCTTAACAAGACTAAAAATATGCTTGCCATGCGTATGATTCATCATTTAACCACTTGGTACTGGCCCAAGTGTGTTAAAAAAAAATTTTCCACAGAAATTTCACATAGGGATGCTGATAGCAGCGTTGATCCTAATTGACAAACTGTATCAGCAGCCAAGACGTCCTTCAGATGGTACATGAGTTTTAAAATTAGCATTCTACACTAAAAACAAGTGAGCTGCTATCAAGGCACAAAAAAGCATGGGAGACTCCCCGGTGTATATACTATGCAGAGCTGTCTGAAATGTTCATACTAATGGATCAATTATGTGTGTTCCTCAACTTATAGCAAGGTTCAGTCCCGATGAGCTGGCTGTAAGTTGACGATACATTAAGTCCACAGTGCATGGACTGCTCTTAGCCCGCTGAACGTCTTTGCTTGGCAACAGAACACACTGTAAAGTACCAGAGTTTCCCTGCTGAAGACATCCTGGCTGCCCGGGGACTGTAGAGCTCACTGGTGCTGCCCCAGCATCTCCAGCAGGATGTACCATCTGTTGCTAAGCTGGGAAGGAACCAAGACACAAAGTTTAAAGCACTATAGCATGCGGATTGCTGTAGAGATCAGAAAGTCAAAAAAAAAAAAAAAAAAAAAGCATAAGTCAGCCATCATAGGTTGAGAAGATTGTCTGTATAGGATATTCTGGAAATGGCAAAACTATCAAGGCAGATAACAGTGATTCCAAGATGCTGGGTAAAGGGGTGAATGGGAGAAAGAGCCCAGAGAACTTGAAGGGCAGTGAATGTGCTCTGTATGGCGTTATGGCAGTAGTGCAGGTTCACATATCTCTCAAAACTCATAGAACACACACCAGGCCTGAACCCTAGTGCAAGCCCTGGACATCTTCACTGGACAATGACTTGCTGGCGTGGTTCACAGACTGCAGCGAATGTGCCTCTCCGGTGGAGGTGACGGTGGTTGGGAAGGCTGAGGCGGGTGTGGAGAAGGGGTCTATGTGGGAGCTTGCTATGCTTTTAGCTCAGTATTGCTGTGAGCTTAGACTGCTCTAAGGAGTCCTTAGTTTTTAAAACTGTGTTGTTTGTGCATGTTTATTAGCTCCGCCATAAACTGTCACACTTTAAAAATAATGTCTGAAAATATTTTTATCCAAAAAGGATTATTTTAAATTAGAGAGCAGAACATATGTTCACCTTACTTCTAAGCAAGATGCTCTTAATTGGAGCTAAGAAGAAAAATAAATGTCAACGTGCTTATTAAGCAAAGGGGAAGGAAATTGCTTTTCTACAGTGTGATTACTCTTTGTATAAGAACCTGTACTAAAGTCTCTCCTCCCCACCTTCTGGGTCTAACAGTAGTGATTTCCTCTGCAATTTCCGGAGAACTGGGTGCTCTCTTAGGTGCTCTGCAATGTGTTGATTTAGTCATTATTAGCTAGAGGCTTATTCATTCATTCATTCATTCATTCACTCAAAAATATTTACTGATCCATAACTCAAGAAAACAACAATGCAAAGAGAAAAAAAATGAGGAGGGAATCACTTGACTAGACATTTCTCTAAAGATGTGGTACAAATAGCCAGTAGGTACGAAAAAGCATGGCCAGCATCACTGAGGGCAAGTGCCAATCAAAATCACAACAAGGCGTCTTCTCACACGTTAGGATGGCCCCTCTAAAAGTAAAGATGCTTTGATGCGGATGTAGAAGAACTAGAAGCTTTGTATTTTGCTGTTGAGGCTATAAAGTCCTACTCCTGCTATGAAAAAAAAATGTATCAAGATTCTTTTTCTTAAAGATTCATTTACTTTTTTATGTGCACTGGTGTCTTAACCACATATATGTCTGTATGAGGGTGCCAGATCCCCTGGACCTGGACTTACAGACAGTTGTGAACTGAATGTGAGTTCTGGGAATTGAACCTGTGTCTTCTGGAAGAGCAGCTAGTGTTCTTAACTACAGAGCCATCCCTCCAGCCCAAAGAGTTTTTTTATTTTTGTTGTTGGGTTTTTTTTGTTGTTGTTGTTGTTGTTTTATGTGATGGACATAGCCTATTGCCCAGCAGCCCCATTTCTAGGTATTTATCTAAAAGAACTGAAATGAAGACCTCACAGAAACATCCACACTCTCGTGCTCTCTGTAGCACTATTCACAATAGCCAGGATGTACAAACAGCTTAAATGCCCAGGGATGAAGAACGATATAAAGTTGACGCATATAGTAGAATAGTATTCTTGCCATTTGCAGTAACACAGGTGACTCTGAAGGACATTCTGCTGAGTGAAATAAGCCAGTCACAGAAACTCTTACATGAAGAATCTAATATAGTCAGCTGACAGAAGGAAAGGATAGACGGCAGCTGCCAGGGCCTGGGTAGTAGTGGAGAGAAGCTGCCGTTTGACAGGTAGAAAGTTTCAGTAATACAAAGTAAATGATGCCCACAGCTCTGCTGTATATCTTACTTACGGTCAACATCACCATATTATACTGTTTAAGTCTGTTAGTATATACCTCATGCCCTGTGTCGTCCAGTAATAATAATAAGTCAATGAGTACTAGATGAACATCACGCACTGTTCCTCTGGGGACACAGTACATGGAATATAATAAAATGTATGGGGGAGGAAGATAAATGAATGGAGAGTGTGTCAGGTGACACTTAAAAGTAACGTGCTGTGGGCTGTGACTCAGGGAACGTCTCTTATACGGTGACATTTGAGCAGACCCATAACAAGAAAAAGTTGTCTCTTGTCTGGGGGACAATCAGTTCAGGCAGAAGGTCAGAGAATGCAGAGGAAATGCTGGCATTTTATGACGTTGCAAGAAGGTCCCTGTGGCTGGGTTTGTATGTGTAGAGGTTGGGGTCAAAGGTCAGTGAGGGTAGAAGGAGGCATCGCTACATCGTTAGGAGAGATGTAGGATGTAACTTACATTTAGGCATGGCTTCTGAAGCTAGAAATCGATTGCCCGCCTCTGGGTAAGGGATAGTGGCAATTTTAATGAGGGATAGTGGTAAGAACAGTTTAGTTAGTTCTTGGCCGAGTTTGAAGGTGGGAATGGTGAGCGTCTCACAGATTTGCCGGAGTGTGGAGGAAAGGACTTGAGAATGATGCCAAGGGTTTGAGCTACTGGACTCATCACAGAAGTGATCGTGGAAAGAACAGGTTTAGGAGGAGAAAGGCAGAAGTCTGTTCTTACTCATCCTCCTTGGCGGCACCGCCCAGTTATCCATGGCAGCAGGTTAGGGGGGCAGATGGCATCTGTAGGAGCTCAGGGGAGGGGGTGTCTACTGCCAATATAAACCTGAGATTTGTCACTACAGATGACACCCAAGCCTGTATGAGATTGTCTGAACAATCCTGGGTAGCCAGTAAAAGATAAAACAAAACAACAACAACAAAAACAGCCTGAGACCAAGTGTGGGTCCTCCAGGGGAAAGAAGCCTGGAAGAAAAGAAGCAATGTATGAGACTGGAGAGGACCAGCTCTGAAGGCCAAGAAGAACAAAGTGCTATGGAACCCAGGAGAGAAACCCGCTTCAAGAGACAGCTGTGACCGGCTGTGTCAAATGCTGCAGAAGGGTCACAGTCTTTACTGTGGAACCTAGCACGTGGGGATAAGTGAGTCCATGGAGCAGTAGGGATGAGAGCCCAGATGGAAAGAGTTTAAGGCAGAAGAGAGGGAAAGGAGAGACCCAGAGAATATGGAAGGATGGAAGATCTCGCTGAAGGAATATCTTTCATGTGACAAAGTTAGAATTTAAACTCACATGTTCGTCCTTCAAAGCTCAGGTTGTATGCGACAATGGAGAGTTCTGGATCAGGAGTTGGGGCAGCTCGGACAATTGCTAGTCATGTGACTATGAGTCCTGCCCCACAAAACATCTTCAACAAAGCCCTGTAATGTGCCAGGTAGGTGAATAACTAAGACCACTTGTCCTGGCTTGTGGTAGAGAAGGAAGATGGAGATAGCCCTCAGTGGGTGGAACAGCCCGGCCTCATTCTCATCACACCTTAAGCAGGGGGGTTAGACCAGGAGAACTCTAAAGGTCTTTTTTGTCTTTTAATCCCATGGGTTTTGTGAAGAGAATCCTCTCATCTCAGATGGACAAGAGCGAATAGAACAGATACACTCTCCAGAGTGTTTTAAAGGTGCCAATGCTTAATTAGAATTTCTAATTGGGAGAAAAGTGTGCGGGCACTTTAGGCACAATTAGTGCCGTAGATTAAAATCATATAAGTGGCCTCGTTCACTTCCCAAACTGTTTAAATTGATTTTATAATTCTGCCCATGTGTAGGGCCAGGTGTCATGTGGATAACTAGAACCATTCATAGATTTTAATGAGGTTTTTCTTGTCCACCACAGAGAAAAGGAAGAAATTATTATAGATGCCTTTTTGACTGCACTCGTAGGGAAGAAAGCTTCCCATTCACAGGGCAATGTTCATCTGTTCTCCATGGCATTGGGAAATAAGTTTTTCTTGAGACAAAGAAACAACAAAGGCAGTCAGCAGACAGGTGGCACATTGGGAGAAAATATTTACAATTACAACCATGTGACAGATAAACATTCAATATCTCTAATATTCAACGACCTCCTTCAAGTGGCTACAAATCAAAAAGTCAATCAAAAACCCAAGCCATTCAAAGAAAAGGAAATATGATAGCCAGCCAGCCTATGAAAAAGAGGCATCTTTATTAACTGTCAAGGAAACTTGAGTTCAAACATCCCTCACCAGAACAGCTAGGATTCAGTCTCTTTATATCATCTGATAAGGGAACTCCATTTCCCGTGTCTTGATTTGTTGTGGAATAGGTGTCTTCCTCTCCCTCATCCCCAGAAGGACATGGTGGTAGTAAGTTTAGGGAAATGGGCCAGGAGAGCTAGTTGTAATCCGTGCTCTCTTACCCATGAGGATGCATGTCATATACTAATATCCCTGTTGTAAGGCTTCTCCAGGTAGGTTCTGTACCTGTCAGGGTCACATGTAGCTGCAGATGTCCCAGTGGTACCCAGTGATAACATAGGATACCCATCTACTGCAGAGATGGAGACTAAGACCCTGTGGCAAATCTGAGAACACACTGTACAACCCAGCTATTCGGGTGCAAATTTACATTTGTATTTCTGTGGCTAATGCATATTTCTTTGCTGGTTAAGAACTTAAAGAAAGTTTGTTTTTCTTTTTTCCTATGAAGGAAACAAAAAGAAAGAAGACAGACAGAGAGAGAGAGAGAGAGAGAGAGAGAGAGAGAGAGAGAGAGAGAGAGGAGTGATGGAGGGGGAAATATACCCATGGTTATCTGTGTAGAAAGAGGAATTCTTCAGAGTTAGTAAAGAATTGCCAAGAATTGAGAAAGTCACTTTGTTAACAAGTATTACAACATAAACATGTTGTAATGTTAGAGGTTGTACAAGAATAGGGATGCCTTTAATGACATGTAAATGTACATTTACATATGGTTAGAATGCTAAGTTTTTATGTATGTTTTACTACAACAAAAAAAGTGTGTTTTAGGGCCAGCAAGATGGTTCAGCAGTAAGGGCCAATATGCCTGACAACCAGAGCTCCATTCCCAGAATTCACGTGGAGAAGGGAGAAAGGTGACTCCAACAAGTCATCTTACTTCTCTGTGTGCACAGTTCAGAGAGAGAGAGGGAGAGAGAGAGAGAGAGAGAGAGAGAGAGAGAGAGATCTAATAAAATGTTTATTCAAATGATGTAATTATTGGATTTATTGCATTGACCTCAATATAACCCAAGAAGAGGCAGCAAGTGACAGAGTCATTGATGGACCACAACTGGCCTTCATCCTGTCTTCAACCCTCAGAATCAAAATGGAGGATAATAACACTGTTCTCTCTAGTTTTCCATATGTTTGCATTTTTCTATAATATATGAACTATTCTTAACCACTTAATCTCACTTCCTGGACATTCTCTCATAAAAATAACCATACCTACACATAATGACATATGTCACTAAGAACAGTTGTCAAAACATGGTATAGACAAATGTAAGAAAGCCCTAATGGTCATGAGTAGGACAGTGGCCATCTCAACAACAGTTTGCCATTGCTACACATACTGAATTAGGACAATCTTGGTGGTAGTCCATTAAGGAGAGCCTACACCCACCTTGTCATTTGTTTCTGCATGGGATACATGGTGGGGACTTCTAAAAGTCCAGCAGAAGGAAAGACAAACCCAGTGGCTCCAGAGAAAAGAGAGCTCCCACCCATATGTTCAGAGAGCGCCAAGAGCTCGTAATATCCTTAGAAGAATAAACGTAACCCAGATGGTGGAGAAAGGCGCGGATCTTAGAGAGTAAGTGAGCACAGACTTCAGTGGGAAGGATTTAGGGAAACAAGATAGAAAATCTAACGGGATATAAAAGAGGGAGGGGAGGAGAAGCAGCAGGCTGGAAACAGAAAAGCCATCAAAACTGGAGCATCTCAGAGGCTCTGATGTCTGATGTAGTCAGAACATTCTCAAAGCCTAGGAAAGACGAGGTCTTCAGATTGCAAAGCTTTCTGCTGCACAGTAAATGCCCATTAAGGCCTAGGCTCACTGTCTCAAGATTTCCAAACACTGAAAACAAGAGAAACATTAAAATATACCATGGGTGGGTGGCTACTGAGGGGTGAGCTAGTCTGGGCCAGGATGTCTCGTCAGCACTGTGACATGCTCAGAGGATCATCATCGACAGGCTTATGAGACCAGACCCACTGACAAAGCTTGCAGTTTATGGAGATCCCTGGGTGATGTGCTTGTAAGTGAGTTATAACAAAGCCGAGTGATAATGTCAAGCCATTAGCAGGGTGAGGTATGGCATCGTTATATGCTGGTCAGCTGGATGTAAGGGTATGATCAAAGCCCTTTGCGACATTCATGAATTCAGAATGTCATAGGTTTGAGATATACTCTAGAAAAATGAGGAGAAAAAGAAAAGAGGAGAGGAGATGAGGAGGAAGAAGAGGAAGAGAGGAAAAGGAAGAGGGGAGGGGAGGGGAGGAGAGAGGAGACACGAGAGGAGAGGAAAATGTCCAGTGATCCATGACGTGGCATACTAAAAGACCACCACCAAAGGGAAACTGACTGTGGCTGTTAGCTGACTAGGAGAAGCAGAACACTGACCTAGCAGAGCAAAGAAAAACTGTGAAGATGAAGGCAGACCCATTCCACAGTTCAATTGACTGAGACACCAGAGAAATTGACAAAATGGTGACAGCATACTTTTTCTTTTCTTTTGGCCAGTAAGATGGAAGGTTAGTAAGAACGACCAAGAGGTTTAATTAAAATAAAAGTTATTCAAGTTCATCATGACCCAACTGTTTACTAAACTACCCTGTGGCACATTAAAGCATTCAGTGAAATTGAGGGGAATTCTTTTTGACCTTGGTGCTAGGAAACCTCTTTTGATTGACACAGGAGTAGTGACATTGAAAGACCAAAATGTAGTGATAGCAGTCTTCGTGACCCACAGATGGATGTTATTTGCATAACCTTGTTAAAGGAATAGCTGTTTATTGCTTTCCAACATTTTGAGTCACCCTCTGCGCTTACGTACAGAAGACTTGATTGCGGCTACAGGGCATAAAATAAGCATTAGATAGATATGTACACAGTATAAAACTGTGATGGACAGTAAGAATAAAGTGGAAAGATTGGAGGATGTGTCAGCAAAGGAAGCCAAAATGCTCATTACAAAAAAGTAGTAAGCATTAGGGGGCAGACGGAAAAAGACTTCAACTAACTGTTCATCTTTTATGGCAGGAATTCAGGAGAGAGTGTCATATGTATATGTCCACATATGTGTATCTATATATGTGTATACCATATATGTATTTAGGTATATATATATACATATACCTGAATACATATGGCAGAAATTCAGGAGAGAGTGTCATATATGTATATATATGTATATATGTGTGTGTATGCGTGTATGTGTATATTCCATATATATGTGTATCTATATTTATACATATACATATATATATATATATATGGCAGGAATTCAGAAGAGAGTGCCATATAGATATAGAAATATATATCTATATGGCAAGAATTCAGGAGATAATATATCTCATATGTATTATATATGGTATGTATAATATATATTCATTCCAAAGCTATGGAGATGGCACCTAGAAACAATTAAGAAAAACCCTACAATAAAATCAGCATGGCATCAAGAAGCCTGACAAATGGAGAGGAGATTCAAAGCATAGCTGAAAGTTTACAGGGATGCAACCCTGTCTGGGAGCCTTCCTCCACAACCCGGGAGGACGTGTCTCCCGGCTCTTCACCTTGGAAACAAAAATTGCCATCCTGTCTAGCAGGCAGAATTTTCACTGTGTTTGGATTTTAAAATAGGTTCATTGCTCAGACACCAGAGAGTGCTTATACATGAAAACCTGCCCAGTTCTCATTCTTGCCTCTACTCCAAAGGGAGCCACTGGCATTGCTTTCTCCCTTCAGGTGTGTGTGTGTGCATGTGTGTGTGTGCATGCACACTTATGGTACTTACGGAGGAATACAGTAGTGCCCCTTATCCACGGTCTAAGTTATCACAGTCAGTCAACCAAAGATCCCCAAATACACTATAGTACAATAAGATCATTTGAGAGTGACCACATTTATGTGACTTTTATTACAGTGTGTCGTTAAAATTGTTCTATCTTATTATAGGTTACTGTCGATGGCCTCATACTATGCCTCATACTGAAGCTCAGGGTTCATTACCATTTACAGTTTCCCACACCCAGTGAGATTTCTGGCACCTATTTTCCCAGGATAAGAGGGAGAGGTGCTGCACTGCTCTGACTTAGCTTTGATCTTAATGGATTGAGAGTTCTTTCTGTGTCTTTTGTGTTTATCTTTTCTGTCCATGGGCAATCCATTATTACATGTGAGCCTTGCCAATTGCCTCATAGTGGATTCTGCTGTTGTTTTCCTGTCTTTTGTGAACAAAACTGTAAATCACTCTGTACTACTTGAGTCATTTTAGACACCTGAAGTGAGTACATATGTAAATTCTGCCCAATGGTGATTTGGATAGATACTTTCAAGTTATTCCTCCTCTTCCTCTCGTTTCATAGATGAGGAAAAGGTAAGCATGAGTGATTGTGAATCAGGAGCTGGAAACAGATAGCTTGTGAGGAGGAGGATTTTTCTGAGTTAGACACGGGTTAAGCGTCATAAGGTCGATGAAGCTTGGTGTGTTAGCACAAGCAGAACCACTCAGCAATTCACCAAGGCACAGGCTGGAATAATGAGGCTTGGCGGTGGCAGGCTGGAAAGTCACAGTGGTAGCTGTGAACTGAGTACTGCCAATGGCTGAGCAGACACTCTTTGAGCCAGAGTATGGGATCCAACTTGGTAGGAGGCTTCCTGAAATAGCATACACATGGTGTGCAGGCGCTCACGCGTTCACACACACACACACAGAGTGACAGAACATCAAGCTTTAATGTAAGGAATCTTTGTTTCACATACATATTCATAGATATATTGAATATAAATACAAAGAGACAAGTTTATATACATGCTTAAGAGCAGCTTAGGCTTGTGAGACCATTTAATGCAAAGTAGTGAATTCCCATACACTCAATCTTCCCTTCAGCGGACATCTCATCTCGGAACATGGGTTACAATTGCTGAAGTATTATCCCAACTTCATCACCCCAAATCTTATTAGGGTTCGCTGTTGGTGCTGAACAGTCTGGGTTGACAAGTACATTTTTTGTTCTTGTTCCTGGTGCTACTTTTACTCACTGGGTCTTCACAACGTCTACCCAGCTGACATCACTTCCACTTGCAAAGAGGACACAGAGGCACAGCAGAGCTAAATGGCTCGCCCAAGTTCCCGTTTGGCTCAGATTTGTCAACCATCTTTTAACCATCTGCCTTCGTCCCCAGTCCCTGAAGTTTCTTTCCCCTTCCTTCCCCGACTGAAGGTCCAGGTTTCCCCAAAGTCACATTGCTCCTTTGAAGAATCCTTAAACAACTTTCCTGCTCTTCTCTGCCGTGGAGCCTTGAGCACTGAAAGGCAGGGGCTGTGAGTAGCTGTGATTCCTTGAGGATCACCTTGAGATAGCAAAGGAGGGGCGCTGAGAGAGAAAGGGGAACATGGCAGCTACTGGATGAGGAGGCTGAAGGAGCTGAGCTTAGCGGACAGCTGTGCAGATCGGAGGAGGCGAATCCTTAGATCCAAATCCTCGAGGTACTGTCAATGCTAGACCACAGGGCAGAACTCTCCAGCTTGTCTATTTTGCAATCAATATGTGTGGTATCTTCAGCAATAAGATTATATTACTACTGGCCTCCATGAGAGACTGACGGCTAATTGTAGAATATTTGGTCACAGAGCACAAGGACAACCAGGTCTCACTCACTCAAGTGTGTTCCCCATCTTCTGTTATTAGGAGGGAAAATTCTGAACTTTTGTTTGGTGATCAGGGTGATGGTCCTGTAGACACAAAATTATTTCCTAAGCCAAATCTTTTTCCTATTTTACTTTTTTAGGTTAAATATTTACATTAATTAATTTTGTTCTTTGACAATTTCAGACGTGTATATAATGTATTCAGATTACTCTCACCCCACCCTCTCTCATTCCCCACCCCCCACTCCCCCGTCAACATTTCTTCATCTCTACAGATCACATTCCTATATTCATGGCTGTTTGTTTGTTTGTTTGTTTTGTGACCCACTGAGTTTAACCAAGACCATGGGTTTAGAACTACCCACTGGAACTTGGTGGGCTCCCCAATAGGTAAGCAACTAAAGACAATGACTCTACATCTCCCAGAATCTACCATCCACCAATAGTTCAGCAGGAAGAGGTAGGGCCCCGTGGGCCCACTCCCATGCAAGTCTGGCTTTTGACATTGCCAGTGTTGTACAGACCCAATGCACGGAACGCAGCTGCTCTGAGCTCATGTTTGTAATCCTTTTTGCCATACCTGGAAGATGGGATTCCATAGCCCTTCTCTCTGTCATCTGGCTCCTATATCATTTCTATCCCACTTCTGTGTAGATCTCTGAGCATTAGAGCAGGGGGCTAAGCAGTTCACAGTCACTTATTCTTAGCTACTGTGAACAGCCATGAGTCTCTGCATTCACAATTCACCACTGTTCCCAACAAAAGGGAGATTTTTTTCCAGTTAAGACTGATAGTAGCATTCATCTGTGAGATATTTAAATATTTAGAAGGCAATTTAATGCTATGTCAATTTAGCTAAACAATACTAGTAACTTCCCCTCTAGGGCCCATGACCTCTCTAGTTTTATATTTTACACACACATACACACACACATACACATATACATACATACATACATACATACATACAGCCATACATAGGGTATCTGGAGCTCCGCTTAACAACAGTCAGGTACAGGTTTCACACACCTGGCATTGGGATTTTTGTGTAGTAATTCATGGCTTCTAAACACAGCATTGTCCAACTATGCAAAGTATCTCCCCTCCGATTCTTTCTTAAATTTCATTTTTGAAAACTTTTTTAAAATTTAATTAGCTTACAAAGTAGCATTTTCTTACATACAAAATTTGGCTGCCCTTCCCCCACCCCAAGCCCTTTCCCCAAGTCCCTATCTTCCTCCCAGCTTAGACTTTTAGGCTCAGCATTCCGTATTCTTCTGTCATGTCCACATGTGTTTTACCACCCTCTCCACCCCTTTCCCTTCAGATTTCTTTGGCTCTTCTTATGAGCTCTTTCTGCGTTCCTGCCTGCCATCTATACACAGACTCCCCCACATAAATCCACATGTATCACAATTAGAAGCTAGGATCTGTATGTAAGACAGAATATGAAGATAATCGTCTTTCTGAGCAGAGATTAACTTAATGCAGCATTTTTTTTTAGTTTCATCCCATTTCCTGTAAATGCCATAATTTCATCTCTCTTTATACCTGAATAAAAGTCCATTGTGTATACACAAGATACTCTCTGAATGTACTCTTCTTTTGAAGGAGATCCAGGCTAATTCCATTTCTTTGATGTTGTGAACAGAGCAGCAGAAAACATAGATGAACGACCGTAGTCTTAGTCAGAAAGTCCTTCCTACACCCATTATCTTGAAGTGTTTGCCTGCTTCAACCTCTAAGGGTTTCAGGTATTATGTTAAGGTCTGTGGTCCGTTTGGACTTGAGTTTTGGGCAGTGTGGTAGATAAAGATCTAGCTTCATTCTTCTACACATGGATATCCAATTTCCCAGGAATATTTGTATTTGGGGCACCTGAGATGCGCTCTCTTTAATCAACACAGTCAGTGGCTTCTGATGGTTTTCCAGATTTACCCATGATTCATTTGGCAGGGAAAATAGTTTTGCACCTTTCCCTCTTTATGTTTCCCTCCCTGTAAACTTTTCGCTAATGTGACGAAACAAAAAGCTTACTGCCCTGGGAGACTTGGGCTCTGTATGGGATTTCTGCCTCATCAAACTCAAATTCAAGTCTCTGCTTGTTGCTACATAGTAGTTGCTTAGTGGAATTTGTTTTTAGGCTTGAGAGTGAGGACCTTCCTGCATGCAAGTGCTTATAATCACCAAGTTTAGTCCATGCTTCACGTATTTGAGGATTAAGTGAAAATATTGTTTGCATGTATGGACAGTAGACCCTCTGCTGACCCACTCCTGACCACTGAACAAAAAGAAGTCCAGAAAGAAGAACTTAATTTGAGGCTTTATAATTAGGGCCTTGGCTGACATTCTGGTGTCTGTTTGGGGAAGGAAAATGAACAGAAAAATAGGGGGATTTAAAAAAAAAGCAAGTTAACTGGCTTTCTAATGAGCCAAATAATTTGTAAAAAGTAACAGTAGCAGTAAATCTGAGGTGATGTGGTCTCAGAGGCAAGATTGCATTTTAATGAATTACCGTTTCATTTGTCCTTAGCTGGAAACTCCCCTGTGTCCGTCTTCTCTCACAGTGTGACTTAATGAGCCTCTGAAAAGTCACATAGCCAAACCAATTTCAGAGTCTTATTATCATCTTTAACTCTGTGATGGTGGTAATAGTTGGGGTGGGGATGGGGTGGGGTATTTCTGTATGAAAGAAATATCAGGAAAATGTTCTAGATTGGCTGTGACAGGTGACTTAATACTTTTGAACTGAGCATAACCCTGCAGAAATCATAAATGCCAGAGGGACCTGGGAGGAAGTTGGAGCATACAAAAAGGAATTAGAACCGGAAAGCCATATCCAGCTCCTCCAGCGCTCTGTAAATTATGGAGTATGTAGATATGTTTGATTTTATACCAGAGGCATTTCACAGAAATTCAGAGAAACTTAATCGGCTTTGATTTCCAGACAGTATCCCTTGAGTTTTCAATAAAAATTGTAAATTTTCCCCTCTGACTTTCTGTGGTTGCCTTGGGCTTGCCATGTGTATTTTATTGGAATCAGAATGATGAATGAGTGATTTGATCCTTAAAGTGTGCAGGAAAGAGATAGAAAATAAGGAAATCTGAATAAATTTAGAGATGTCTTCTTAACCAAAGGCTGGGCTATGACGGAGCTTTGTGGTTGAAATGACTAAGATCACTCTTGCTGGTAAGCTGACCGTGCTGCTTGGTCAGCATTAATACTGATTTCAAGGCAGGATGATAGTAACAGACCTGATTTTAGAGAAATGGCGTAGGGGTCCACCCATCCAGCTATCCTCTACACCAGTTTCATGGGTGAGGATAAAACCTCGTTATGAAAGATGGGGTCGCTGACCAAAGCAACTCTTAGGGCTACCCTTTGCAAGGAACTTCAGAGATTTGACTTCAATTTAGTAATTGAGGCAGCTGTACATCTTTATCTTTTAGGAACAGATTTGCTATTTGCAGAACATCAGAACGTACCAAAAGACAAGAAACAATAAAATTTAAAAAACACTATAGCCAAATCTTTTGAGTCATAGATCTGGACAATACCTGTTATGGGGTTTTTTTTTCCTTAAAAAAAAATCAGAAGCTGGGCAGTGGTGGCCCATGCCTTTAATCCCAGCACTTGGGAGGCAGAGGCAGGCAGATTTCTGAGTTTGAGGCTAGCCTGGTCTACAGAGTGAGTTCCAGGACAGCCAGAGATACACAGAGAAACCCTGTCTCGAAAAACCTTTAAAAAGAAATCAGATATAATTAACTATAACTGTAGAATGCTGAAAATTACCCACTGGTGGTTTTAAAACCCTTTGGCTAACTTAGAAATCAATTCCAACCTGAGAGTGCCCAGAGTGCTTTGAACAAAGGCAGTACCTTCAGAACAGGAGAGTCTGCCAAGGTCGCCATTCTAAAAGCAATTATACCAATTTAAAAGGTTTTTTTTTTTTTTTTAATTATTTTTAAATCAATCGCATTACTTTCTGGGCTCAGCGTAATGTAACAGGAAGAACACAGTGGAGAGCCAGTAGATCTGCCTCCATCTCTTTCTGTTCTGAGTGACCTTGGACTATTTATTTCAGCTGTCTGAGCATCTGCTTCCCAAGCAGCAGTTGGAGATAATATGTCCCACTGAGATAGTTGTGAGAGTTAGAAATGGAGTATATGAAGCACTGTGTGTAGTTGCTTAGTCTGATGACTGGATGTTTTCTGATGGATCTATATATACCTAGTCATATTTCAAGATGGACTTAGAGACTTAACTGCTTTTTTTCTACCTATTAGCCAGTAAATTATAATAGTAAGAAATACATCATGTGCCCTACATTCATATTGTTTGAATATTTTTTAATTCTGTATTGACTTCTTAAATGCTAATTATGGTATATCCAGAAAAATGTAGTAATAGACATTAAATTGTAGTTACACTAAATTAGTTATTGTTCTGACATACTATAGTAAGTTATATATAGTGTGTACTATACTGTATTATATAGATTAGAAACTATAAAATGGGACATTTACTGTAAGTTATTCAAAGTTAAAGTTAGTAAGTAATAGAACCAGGGCCCAAACTTGACATTTTGTCTCCTAAGCCTGTTCTTTTAACTAAATACTACATTGCACAGAGTAAATACCAAATCTAAATTACTAAGGACTACATTATATAGAGTAAATGATGGGATATCTTCTAGGGACTTAACAGTTGAAAAATGCCATTGATTTTCAATACTTGTAAATAAGGTGATGATACCTTCTTTGAGGTCAAAAAACCAAATGTGATTAAATATTACTATTGCATTGTAATTGTATTATAGTGAGACAATACTCTGGTAACCTCAGATCCATAAATTAACATTCAAAGCTACTCCCAAGAGGAGTGTCCAAGGTCCTTCAACATGGCAATGCCCTTGAGACATATAAGTATAGAGTCTACCAAGCCCAGTTGCAAAAGAAGCAGGCCTCACATCCCCAGGCTGGGCAAGTGTTAGAAGGCATATTCAGCTGCAGCTGTGGATGTAAGTTCATTCTAACTGACAGTCTACATATTGGGTATATGACAGTCATGTGCTACCCTAGCTATTGCTGCTGAGGTGGGAAGAGGCTGAGACCCAGGCAACAGAGGTTGAATTATCCCAGTGAATGAAGGGCAGGTAACCAGGATAGAACCATGGAATCAGGCACAGAGGCTTCCCAGCACAGGACTTCTCATTAGAATGTCACCTTCATGGTTTTGACTACAACCGTACTATTTAGAATATTGATTTTGCTGACATGTGGACTAGTTGCTGTGACTAATTTTGCCATCTGTTAATACTGATATAAAAACATCCTACCTTAAATAACAGTTAAGTACCAGTAGGCAATTGATGAGTATTCAAATCAGGTAGTTTACAGAGATACAAAAACATAGTATTGAGGCTAAAAAGACATAGCCTGTACAGGACCCCAGCACTATTATGGTCCATAAGACTAAAAGGGGAAGGTGTGGGGCGCTCATGTCTTTATAGTTATGTCATTAGGACTGGACATGTTACTGTCAGAGATGACCTGAGAGAATGAATACCTCAACCCCAGACTCCTTCATCCCACTGTTGTCTCATCCCTTGTTGGCTAAACATGAACAGGGGACCACATACCTAATGGAGTGCCCAAAGAGTGCCTTGAAGGGCACTGGCAGACAAAGCAGCAGAGTGGTGCTGCAGGTGGGCAGTGAAGATGTACAGCCACACCATCATCTAAGCTAGGCAAGATTCAGCCCAGGGACCCAACACTGCAACTTCACATTGACTGGCATCTAGCCACTCAGCAACACACCTCTGTTCATTTCAGAAATCATTTCAGGTGCCATCTGCCAGGTCCTACTTCGTGGTATCAGATGCAAAGTTATGAGGTGGAACCAAATCCTTTGCTGGAGCAAGATGGTCCTGTGTTAGAAATGCCTTTTGGACCACGTGAGCCATCTGAATGGGACTGAATAGGAAGGAGAAATTTATTTAACTGTCCTTCTTTAGGCTTACATGATTGCTAAATTTAATTTCCAAATGAATCAAATGGGGGTTAAGCTTTAATAAGCCCTAGTCTTCTTCATTCTTGCCTCTTATGGCAGTCTTATGAATAGATGCATTTCGCTTAAAGGGGCTCAGGATGCAAGGCTCTTGAGACCCTTTGAACTCCTTATTGGATGTTTCACAGTTAATCTAACTCAAAAAGCAAGGAAGATTGTTAGTATAGGAAATCTGTGTGTATTCTTACTCTCTCATGCTTTGTGCAAAATGAGAAACATTAGTAGCTGGGGAAATAGATCCGGGGTAAAGCACATCCACAGATGTTAGTTTGATCCCCAGAAACTATTTTAAAAAGAGCCATGTGTGTTGTTGTGAGCACTTGTAATCCCAGCATTGGGGAGGGGAGAAGAGATGGACAGATCTCCTGGGCTCACTGGTGAGCTAGTCTAGCCTAAGTTCTTAAGTTTCAGGTCAGCGAGCAACCCTGTTTTTAAGAAAAGAAAAAGACTGCACCTAAGGAACACTCAAGGTAGTTGGGTTCCACATGCATGCACACACATACATGCGTGCACACCTGCACACATATGAGCACATGTGCGAGAGCAAGTGCGCACTCACACACACACACATGCACACGCACACACACACACACACACACACAAGATTAATCACAACATATACAGAACATGCATATACTCACTTGTCACATCCCAGGCATAATCCTATTCAACAACCAGAATTGTTTATTGCTACGAACATCTCAGGATTACATGCTGCCCTTGCCTTGACTGAGTGACAAACATCATTTTACTGAAGTAGTGTATTATGTGTGAGTATTAGGACCGACTTCAGTCTCAAGAAGTGGGACTTGACTGCCAGCTCCAGTGGAGAAAGACAAGAATTAAATGCTTTGGAGGTAATTGTGTGAATATGGAGTCTACCAAGGCTAACTGAGTGAGGATAGGACCCAGCCCCTCGTGCTGGGAGATCACTAGAAGGTAAATTCAGTTTGAAAGGATGAAAGTTTACTCTGGCACTTTTCCAGAGGCACCTGGGCACAGACATAAAAGCTTAGATAAGGACAGATATAAAATCTCCTATATAATAGAATCAAAGTTTCTTTTTCCATTTCAGTACCCCATTCCACTTTTAAGTTTTTCCCTGCATCTGCATGACTAGTACCACCCTTGGCCACACACACACACACACACACACAGATAACCTGTGTTCACGATAACCTGTGTGTTAACAACTCGTTATGCCTGTATTTGTTCTTTTTTTATGTTCTGTTTTGTCTGTAGTCACACATTTCTTCTAGAGCTACTTCTGAATGTCTCAAAAGCAAGGAAAACAGTGAACTGGGAATGCTGGGTAACAAGGACAGATGACCAAAAGCAAATGTGTAACCGCCCCTCCTATCAATCTCAGATTAATATGAAGCTTGACAAACAGTATCAAATACCCAGATTTGGCCTCTGAATCCTGGAATTCTGATTTCTAGACATTTCTGCAGCCGTGGAATGCCTTCCTTTTGCTCATTCTCTCCAGACCAGGGAACATTCCAGAACTGGGAACCAGAAGTGGTCCGTGCTTTTCCACAGGCAGCCTGCAGGCTCTCTGGGTCCTGCCGTGCCCTCCCTTCACACTGTAGATGCCCTGAGGATGAGACTTTCCTGCCTATGTATTCCTGGTCCATAGCCTTTTAATAGGTAGATGGAAGATGGAAAGGGTTTCCTTCAGCTCCTCATCCCTTTGCTCTTGCTTCCTGAGGTGCCAGTGCCACTATCAATGTCCCAGTTGGATGGTAGTGTCCTTCTTCTAAGCCTGAGCTATTAGATGCTGGTGAGCTCAAGGACCACAGCACTTTATTGGACCTTGTCTTAGGGTTTTACTGCAGTGAACAGACACCATGACCAAGGCAAGTCTTACAAAGGACCACATTTAATTGGGTCTGGCTCACAGTTTCAGAGGTTCAGTCTAGTATCATCAAGGAGGGAACATGGCAGCATCCAGGCAGGCATGATGAGGGAGGAGCTGAGACTTCTACATCTTCATCTGAAGGCTGCTAGCAGAATACTGACTTCCAAGCAGCTAGGAATAGGATCTTAAAGCCCACACCCACAGTGACACACCTACTCCAACAAGGCCACACCTCCAAATAGTGCCACTCCCTGTGCCAAACATATACAAACCATCACAGACTTGATGTGACACAACAGTTTCCATTATTTTCACTATGGACTCCTTCCATGTCTTGAACCTATTTCCATTTGCATTCATCACCAGGTATTGTAATTATTAACGCTATCTGTCTATGAAGGCCGGGATCATAGCTTAGACACTTTTAAAGCCCCTTTGCCCAATACAGTGTCTAAGCATGTGCCCAATAAATGCCAGTTGGGTTCCACACACTCAAATGTGGGAGGTTATTAAATCACTAGTATATACCTTTATGTGGGCAAAATGCTCACATAAAACTACATGTTTTTAATGATATTTCCCCCAAAGAAGTTTCCTGATCAGGCTTTGGTATTTTTATACAGGTACAAAAAATATCCATGCTAGTCAGATATGATTTACCTTAGTGTAGACTAAACTTTCTTTGTAATACATCTGTGAATAGAAAAGCCCATTTTCACAGAAAACAGTGGCTTTGTCAATTCTGTACCTGGAATCAAGAACTGTCAGCCATTCAGATTACTGTGTGGTTATTGTATTTCTGACATTGACCCACGCAGCCCAGAGATGGTGCCCAGGGAAACCTGTTGTGTTCCTCTCCATGAAAACTTGCCATGTGCCCATTAGAACTGGGTTGGTGCACAGATCAGAGCCCCTGTGATATGTTTGTGTTTATTGTCTGTATTTGAGTCCTTGTAAAGGAAACAGAAGCAGTGACCTTGTACTGTATTGAACATTTGTACTGTCCACAATCTACTAGGGACCTCTTGACCACGCAACCTCAGCCCCAACACTTGCTTTTTCTGTCCCCTGTATTCACCTCCATCAAAGCCCCAGTGATGTCTTAGTCTTATTTTGGGGGGAACTTTCTTGTATCCTGGCCGCGGTTAACTCTTCTCTGGGGTTTAATGAAAAGAGACCACATTTTTTCCCAGAAGAGACTGACTCTGATCTGGTACTCTTTTCAACCCCCATGGGGGAGGGCAAAAGGTTTGGCATGGTAAACCATCATTGTTTACTGAGAATCAGCTGGGCGTGGGTCCACCAGGGTCGGGGTGGGGATGTGCTACTCTGCTTGAAGGTGGGTGTGGCAACCCCAGCATAGCCTCCTTTTCTATTTGCATTGGAATGGAATTCGCGTGGTTCTGGTAAAGAGTTGAGTGGAGTGTAATGGATATTGATATTAAGAGTTGATTAGGTATCCCTCTCTTCCTCGGCTGTTACATTTAAGAGTACTTCTGCTCACTTGAATGAAGGACTTGACAAAAGAACACAATGAGAGAAATCCAAACATACTATTGAACCCATGTCCTAGTTTGCTTTCTGTTGCAGTGATTAAACCACTTTGACCAAAACCAAACTGAGGAGGAAAGGGTTTATTTCACCTTCCAGCTTTAGTCCATCGCTGAGGGAAGTCAAGGCAGGTAGGTATACATGGGAAAAGCTGCAGGAGTCCTGTTGACTGCCTTGCTCGGCTACTTTATTACACAGCCCAGGTCCACCTGCTCAGGAATGGCATATCCATAGTGGGCTGGGCCCTCTGACATCAATCACCAATCAAAAAGGCTTTGCAGACAGGGCATCGGGCCAATCTCATCTAGGCAATTCCTCACCTGAGGTTCTGTCTTTCCTGGTGACTGGATTGTGTGAAGCTGACAGCCGGAGCTAAGTATGACAGCCCATTTACCACAGGTTTCTGGAAACCCAAAGAATCCTGCCTGGTTTCTTTGTTCATTATACACTTTGTGTCTGTTTCTATATATACCATGTACAGGGTGTGTGTGTGTGTGTGTGCCTGTGCGTGCATATGGGGGCGCTATACCAGCACACACACATTTAGAGGCCGGAGGAGGATTCCCATCTTCCTTGATCGTTCTCTACCATACTGTTTCACAGTCTGTATCTGAATCGGAAGCTGTCCATTTGGGCTGGGCTAGCCAGCTGGCAAGCTCCCAGGATCCACCTGCCTCCCTCCATCTCCCAACGCTGCTGCAATTACAGGCATCCACAGCCATGTCTGGCTTTTTCTACATGCTGGACGTTTAAACTCAGGTCTTCTTATTTTAGCAGCAATTGCATCACCCACCGGAGCCATCTTCCCCATCCTTTAAAAGCTACTTTGTGAGAATTAGGAGTTGGACTCCATCTTTCTCTCTAACGGCAAGTTCCCCACAAATAGGTGGAGACCTACCTTCCCCATACTTTCTGAAAATTACCCATGTATTCTAGCTTCAGATGGCATGACATTCCCAGAATTACAGATTTTAGATGGCGGGAGCATGGGAGAAAGGACCAGAAGCTGCCTACTTTGTGTATTTGTCAGAACTCTGGTTTCTAAGTGTTTCTGGGTCAAATGAGTTAGATGAACCCCGCATTTTGTAACTTCCTCCCCTTGGATATCCACAGTGAAACGTTAACTGTCACTCGACTGGTCTCAAGGTTATTTAACTAGGGATTCCATTTTCTCCTGTGTTCACCTTGCATGTAAGAAATGAACTGTCTTTGTGAAGATCTAGAAAGCTAAACCCTTGTTGGATGTAAGAGGACAAAGGGGCCTATTGGCGGTTACCAGCCTCTCCAGAACCTTACACTAATAGCAATGGCGTCAAAAATATTGCAAGGTCTCTCTCTCTCTCTCTCTCTCTGTCACTCTCTCTCTTCTCGCTCTCTCTCTCACTCTCTCACTCTCACACACACACACACACACACACACACACACACACACACACGAAATTTATTTAAAGAAATGCTTCTAAGATCCTAGTTTAGATATTTCTCTTTGAGCAGATATGCCAATGGGCCCACTCAATTAAGTAGTACTCTATCCTCGGACATCAGAAAATGCAACCCAAAGAGCATGCTAAGAACAAAGTGCCCATGAAGCTGGTGACGTCTGAGGGCTTGGGAGGGTGAAAGCAATAACCAATTAAGCAAGTAACGTGTGTGAAGAAAAGAGTACTGTCAGATGATGCTTAAATTTGCCATCATGCCTTAACTGACCCAGATTCAGAAGGGATCAATAGCGAGTGGTTTTCTGTCTGTCTGGACTCTCAGCTCAGAGTTCCATTCTGAACCACTCAGCAGCCGCTCTCCTTGTTTCTTCCAGGCCCCGTGGAGCCAAAATGAGCGCGCAGTGAGCCAGCTCAGCCTCTCGCCAGCCAGCCCCCGACGCCCACCATGAACCACTTGGAGGGCTCCGCGGAGGTAGAGGTAGCCGATGAGGCGCCAGGAGGGGAGGTGAACGAGTCCGTGGAGGCCGACCTGGAGCACCCCGAGGTGGAGGAGGAGCAGCAGCCGTCGCCATCGCTCCCGTCGCTCGCAGGTCACGCGCCCGAGGACCACCGCGCGCATCCCACGCCACCACCGCCGCCACCGCCGCCGCCGCAGGAGGAGGAGGAGGAGCGCGGCGAGTGCCTGGCGCGCTCGGCCAGCACCGAGAGCGGCTTCCACAACCACACGGACACCGCCGAGGGCGACGTGCTAGCCGCGGCCCGCGACGGCTACGAGGCGGAGCGCGCGCAGGACGCCGATGATGAGAGCGCCTACGCCGTGCAGTACCGGCCCGAGGCCGAGGAGTACACGGAGCAGGCGGAGGCCGAGCACGCCGAGGCGGCGCAGCGGCGCGCGCTGCCCAACCACCTGCACTTCCACTCGCTGGAGCACGAGGAAGCCATGAACGCCGCCTACTCCGGCTACGTCTATACGCACCGGCTCTTCCACCGCGCCGAGGACGAGCCCTACGCCGAGCCCTACGCCGACTACGGCGGCCTCCAGGAGCACGTGTACGAGGAGATCGGGGACGCGCCCGAGCTGGAGGCGCGCGACGGCCTGCGGCTCTACGAGCGGGAGCGCGACGAGGCGGCCGCCTACCGCCAGGAGGCCCTGGGCGCGCGCCTGCACCACTACGACGAGCGCTCCGACGGCGAGTCCGACAGCCCCGAGAAGGAGGCGGAGTTCGCGCCCTACCCGCGCATGGACAGTTATGAGCAGGAAGAGGACATCGACCAGATCGTGGCCGAAGTCAAGCAGAGCATGAGTTCGCAGAGCCTCGACAAGGCGGCCGAAGACATGCCCGAGGCGGAGCAGGACCTGGAGCGCGCCCCGACCCCGGGAGGGGGACACCCCGACAGTCCCGGGCTGCCAGCACCTGCCGGGCAGCAGCAGCGGGTCGTGGGAACCCCAGGAGGCAGCGAGGTTGGGCAGCGGTACAGCAAGGAAAAGAGGGATGCCATCTCGCTGGCCATCAAGGACATCAAGGAGGCCATCGAAGAAGTGAAAACCAGGACCATCCGTTCGCCTTACACCCCCGACGAGCCCAAAGAGCCCATCTGGGTCATGCGCCAGGACATTAGCCCCACGAGGGACTGTGATGACCAGCGGCCCGTGGATGGAGATGTAAGTATGTGTAGGTTTGGGCGGGCTGGACTGCAGGCCCCTGGGGAGGAGAGACTTGAGCTCTGTGGTCTTACAAGTCTTTGGGAAGTTACTTTTATGGAATAAATGGTCTGTGGGGGCGCTATGCACCTCCTCTGGGTGGTTTCATCCGGTGTGGCACCAGCAAGAGGGTGCTAAGAATGGACTACTTATCAGTCCCATAAGACATCCCTGTGCTTTCCAAATTGTAACAAGAGGGCTTGTGGAGAGTTGCATTTTTTAGGTGCATGGCCCTCTTTGAGCTCATTGAGAAAGTCTGGACTGAGATCCCAGAATTAATATCAGGTCTGCATTTTGTAAGAAGAGGCTTGGTTGGTGAGGATATTTGCAAATGGCGTAAGTACAAGATACACCAGGGCTCCTGAAAGGAAGGAGTAAGTACAAAACGTGAAAATGAGATGGAATGGTGGCTTGGCACGGGTGGGCATCAGGATAAAGTTTTAGCCAGAGACCAGCCCGTCCTCAGGTGTGAATGGGCACCTGGAAAAAGGAGGTAACTCCACCAAAGTTAATCTAAGGGCTTCCCCCCCCCCCCCCCCCCCCCCCCCGTTAATCAGCAGTTCAACTAATCACACTTAAAAGACTGTCAATGTGGAGAGTCTGTCAAGCCCTGTCATGACCAACAGAGGGCATCAGAGAGTCTTCGTAAGACAGGGAAGAGGGTTCTTTGTAGTAGACTGTTCCACAGAGCATCAAGGGTGGTTCTGGGATTTCAAAATGTGTTTTTGTTTTCTAGGATGGCAGGGGCCAATGTTTTCCCAGCTAACAAGGTTCCGGGCTATGATGTTGACCCTGGGCCACAGTTAGAGAACTATTGCCATGTAGCCATCTCTTAAAGATTTGGATGGTCACTGTGGTCTCTTTAATGGTAACCCCCTGTCCTGCCAGGGGTTCTGCAGCACCACCACCCCGGAAATACACACACACACACACACACACACACAGTGACTCCCTCTAGCACAGAGTAAGCGTTTGTCATGCCACGGTGATATGCTCTCCGTTTAAAACCACATGTGCTTCACTGTGAAGAGCGACGGGCAAAGCTGTTGCTGGCCCTGTTGACTGTTTATTTGCCATTTTTGAAATACCTAAGACAGCTGAGACCATGTCAAGCTGAGGTGTCACGATCTATTGAAAATAAATTAAGAAGGCTGACCTTTACCCCTCTACCTTGCCGTGAAAATGCTTTTCGCTCCAACTCTCCCCTTTCTGTACACTTCAGTAATTTCTAAGTAATTTCATTTTAAAGTGGAGCTTGAAGTCAGAGTAGGGTCAAGAGGTTAAATTCAGTTTCATTTAATCTGATGCAGGTACTGGCCTCCTCCATCAGCATCTGTAGCTGCATGGGCTCCTTGAAATGACCTACTAACTGCTTGGCCAGGAGCTTCACTCTGAGCCCCAAGGACAGTGGAAGGGCCAGGAAAACTTTCCTTCCTTTGACCTAGGAGGACACTTGTGTTATGTTTTAATCCAAACAACTCATTATAAAATATTGAATAATACGTAGGACCCCCATACTGTCAGAAGTTCACCTTGATGCTAAGGAATCAGTGAGCAGGGCTTACCAGGATATGAAGAGTTAATAGAAAGCAAAGCCAAAACCTGTGCCATGAAATATGGCCCCCATCATCCTTAAGCCGCTTGGACCTATGGGTCTTATTTCATCTGTCATGCTGTAATTTTAGGAAGAACCTTCATTTGCTCCCCCTTTGATGGTATTATTCCGCCTCACCTCAGCATCAAAAAAGTATTTACTGAAATCTCATTCCACGCATGCTGTCATGGGAAATGCAAAGGGACCGTTGAACCTAATGCAGTCTGCAGTCCACAGCAGTCTTGTTAAAAATGCAGATCATTATCCACTGTCCTAAAGCCCAGTGCCTGAGACACAGCCTGCTGATCTAGTAAGGGTTTTTTTTTGTTTCATAAATTCTCCCTGAGATCTCAATTGTATAAAATATTGAGAACCACTGATTCAAAGAGGGGGAAACCATATAGGGGCTTGTGGACTTGAGGCTTTCGTCAGTTTAAAAACAACAACAAACAAACCTGTACCACTGTGATTGTGCTCTGCAGAAACAGGGGCCCTGAAATTCTTATTCCAAAGGCTATAGGGTATCCTAAAAAGGAAAAACCAGGAAGCGCAAAGGGACAGGTGGAAGCTGGAAACAGCCACATGTCGATTGCCCGAGGTCATTGCTAACACTTAAGCTTGCTTCTGACACGCCTGCCCATTCCTCTCTGAACCCCAACACTTTACATGTAGAGCAAACAGGCATTCATTTGCTGGTGCGCAGACAGAATGAAAATTGAGTATCGATTATCCCTGAGAACATGTCCACCTTACTGAAATGACAGATATTCAGCACCCAGTGAAAATTCTTTTCTGAAAAATCTGAAAAAAGAAGGGGGGGGGGCATGCTTTTGGCCTAGTAAAGAGTTTCTATCTTCTGGGTATGAAAACTTCATTTGACCCCTTTCCTTGACAAATACTGATAGCGAATGATGTGTCCTGAGACGTTCCCTTGTTCACTGACCTCTCTCTGGATAGCCCTGTCATCCAGTAACAGTTGGTTTGACATCAGCTGGCACAATGCATGCTGGGAGATTTGAGCTACTCTGAACGGTGCTGTTCACTTCTCTCTCCTAAAACTTCATTAAAATAAGGCAATAGAAAGCAGAAAGGAGCCAGCCTGGTCTACAGAGTGAGTTCTAGGACAGCCAGGGCTACACAGAGAAACCCTGTCTCAAAAAAAAAACAAAACAAAACAAACAAACAAAACAGAAAGGAAACAGCAGAAACCAAGCATAATAATAAACTGTGGTTGAATTTCCTGGGCAATTTCGTGCTAGGGTCTATTTTCAGTTTTCTTTGGAGAAGCTTGCTCTTCCTCATCCCTGGAACTATGAGGCAAGGCCGGTGATGTGTGCATTCGGACATTTAGGCAGGAGCAGCAGAAACCGTTGTTCTTGCTCTAGTTGCAACAACCCCAGAAGCCACACAGTAAGACACACGGGTATAACCCTGAGCACAGCAAGTGTCTGCTTCCCCAGAGTGAACAGGGTTCCCTGGTGACACCAGTGAGACACTGAGGCAACCTCAGCGAGGGCACAGGAATTTGGGGGTGGTTTGTTCTCACTGCACAGCCTGGTTAGTGCTAAATCATTCACTAGGGAGGTTTCTGCTCCCTCTTGTCTAACAAGATTTCTGAGGATTTGAACTTAGACACCCCTGAAAGGGACTTGAAATATCCCAGTGCTTCTGGTAACAGGAATGTGAGGACATAGTTGAGAAAGAAAGTTCAGTCAACAAGCAGGAGACATTAGAACTCTGGCTACTTCTAGCGTATATAGTCACATGATTCTTTCTTGTAGATGTGTGGCTTCCGTAAGTAAAGGGGTAGATCTCTAACCCAAAAACCAGAACGAAGAAAAGAGGTGGGAGGGACTCCACCACAGAAAATACAGGAAGGGAACCCCTTTGGGTGCATGAAGAAGAGACATGGGGATGGTTACTACTCGAAAAGCCAAGGAAGCAGCTAATCCAGACTCCAGTGGGAGATGTCCAGAAAGAAGAAAGCAGAGAGATCCCAGTGAGCGTGGGATTGCAGGAGTAGAGGCTTGGAGATGGTTTAGCATACATTGATGACCAGCACATGGAAAACTAAGCAAATAAAAAAAAAAAAACAATGCTAACAATTCCAGTTTTCTTTGGTTATTTGGCCTTTCTGATAACAGTTACACAAGCCAGAAATGCAGTAAGTCCTGTATGCACGTGGCTTGTCTGGGAAGAGCAGAGGAGTAGTCTTCAGAATGCAAACACTAACGTCGATTAACTAGAAACTTGTAGCAGAAAGGCCATAGGGGAAAAAATGTCTAACTCTGAAATGAAAGTGAGGCAATACAAACACGTTACCTCTGAACATGAAAGTAAATGTAGAAGAAAGTTCCAGAAGAATTGGAAATGGGGCCATGAAGTGAGGAGCGGTGTGAAAAAGAATTTGAGTTTTGCCGTAAGCTGTGTAGCGTGGTTTGACTCTGAAAACTCTATTTGTGGATTTAAGCAGAGACAGTTCACTGAACAAAGAGATTATCCCATTGTCCTGTTTTCTTGAACTAAAATAGAAAAGGGTAAACCTTTCTGTGTGTTTTGTGTTCAATTCATAGGAAGGAAAGGACTTCTTTTGTCAGCTACTGACCTACAGTAGGATGGGTATTCTAAGCCTTATGCAGCGTTTACATTAAGCGTGAAACCTGTATTTGGCTGAAATTACAAATATAAGAATAAGCAACTTTAGGTCAACAGGCAAGCTGTGTTCATCACAGACCACAGCTGGACAGTAAAAACCAGAAGTGTTTAGAGCTCGGAAGCCTCGGAACACTGGAGGGGAAGAAAGCCGTAAGAACACTGAATCTCTGAGAACGACGTGTGCCAGGGTCAAGTGCTGTGCATTGACTTCTCCAGAGACGTGAATAATTACAAAAGTTAACAGCCTTCATTTTAAGGATGAAGTGTTTCTGAGAGCTGCCTTTACCAGGGTGAAAGCACCATAGTTGAGGCATTTACTAGTCCAGCTGCACCTTCAGATGCACAGTGAAGTGCCACATCCCAGCAGGAGGTGGTGCGCTGTGTAGCAAAACTCAGTTGTCAATAGCAACAGCAAAAAGGAGCCATTTTCCTGTGAACCACAAGGACCCAATGTGACCAGGGTAGTTTTCTTTAAAGATGTAATAGTCTTAACTGTTACATCTTCAAAATGAAAAGGCTTGACCTTAAACTCCCATTTGAAGAGCAAATGATTCATTTCAACCATGAAGAGAGCAGAAGGGGATAGAGAATGTTTGCTTTGTGAGCTTCTCCTAGACTCAAAGTATTACCTTCAATTAACTTACCTCATCTCTACTAGAATGTCACCTGGCTGTTCAGTGCCGGGCAAGCTGGTGCCTGAAAGCTATCTGCTACTGCCATCAAACTGTTGCCATATCAGAATCACTGGAGCACAGTCTGTTCAGTGGTGGCCCACCACAAGTCAGCTATTCCAGCTATCCCTGCTCCTTGGAATTAAAAAGAAAAGAGTTACAGGAAAGATTTTTTTTTAACCCGTGGGCTTCAGCTTCTCTTCACCTGACCCCACTCCCAAGAGGAGTCGTTCTCTCTGAATTGTCTCACCAAACAATATATGTGTGAAACCACAAGAAAACCAACAGGAAGCAAACGGCCAGTTTCCACTGAAAAATTTGGTCCCTAGAGTTAGCATACAGGGTCACCATTCAGAAATGTGACAGGCTCACTTAGGAAGTGGGGGCCCAAGAAACTGCCCACGACTCCTAAGAATGCTTGTCTTATCCTCTCCAAAATGGCTCCTTCAGAATTACTTGTGGTAAGTGGACTGCGGAGAATGGGTGGGTACAGGGAGAAGAGCAGCTGTTTGTGTACCAGTTAAATACCAGGGTCGTGCAGTCCTGCTGAATCATAAAGCATGTATTGTCTATAAATGGGACCATCTTTAAACTGAAATTTATTCTTTTATAAGCATAGTCGACATTGTGCTCTTTTTTTCTCCTTTTTCTTTTTTATTTTATTTTATATTTTATTTACATTTCAGATGCCATGCCCTTTCCCCATTTCCCCTCCCTAAAAAACCCTATCCCATGCCCCCTTTTCCTTTTTGCTTTTATACAATTTTTTAAATGTTAATCAAAGGCTTTATAAGTTTGGTAATGCTCAATCAGAAGTGTAACCCAATACCCAACCTAGATATATAAACTATCTTTGACTAGTGGAGACCTGTGAACATCTGCCTCCATGCCCCCTCTCTCTTTCTCTCTCTCATCACCTAGCTTCTCCTCTCCTTCATCTTCTCCTCTCCTTACTCCATCTCTTCCTCTCGGTACTCCTTCCCACTTAGCTCCTCCTACATATCACCCTTCCTGTTAAAATAAAGCTTTTCTCTCAAAATACAATTGGAGCATAATTATTCCTAATTGTACCAGTGAGGTACAAGATAGTCCTAATACCCAGTCCATCATTTTGTTGACTAACCAGAACCTCTGTTGTCTCTCCTAACTAAAAGACTTAGTTCTGAACCTGGCTTTTTTTTCTTGGCTTTAGAATGAATGTCAGCTGAAAACCATCCACTCAGATCTTTTCTCTCAAAGTAAATAGCCAGGATTGGCTATGAGACTATAGGTCTTCAACCCCGTCAGAAATCCAGAATGACTGAGTTAACTGAAATTATGGGAAGCACTAAGCATAGCTTCTAAAACTTAGCCAATTTATAGAGACCGCCGAACACCTGGAAAGCCCCTATACTACAGAACGTTGGAGCATCAAATCTTCAGCCTTCTGGCCCAGAATCATCTGACAGACCTTAGTGATGCAGAAATATTAAGGGCTGATTACTCTGTCTAGGCAGATATAATCAATCAGTCGACTATTCTGCAAGTGTGGCCTTTTCTGGACAGTAATTTGTCTGTAGATGGAAAGAGGCAATTCTTGCCTAGTGGCTGTCACCCCACAACTGGAGTAACTCCAAGGATGCTCAATTTCTTCTTAGAATCCATGACAGGAAGCTATCAGGAGCAGACAGGTCTGTAATCAAAATGAACATTAATATAGAAATATTTGTAACGTCAATTCTATGGACTTCTGATGTTTTGAAAACCAACTGCCCATGTAAGGTAACCTGGACTGTTGTCTCAGCTATTTCTAAATAAAATATGGAAAACACCCTAACAATAAACTCGAAGCCATGAATTTGCTATAGTCCCTTAACTCATAGGCTAACCATCCCAAATCAGTTAAAAAAGTTAAAGAAGGACTGGGTCTAAGCCTTGTATTCCTAAATGTGTTATACAGGCACAATGCCCATGAGTCAATATTTATCTCACTTTTATATCAATAAGAAGCTTGTACCAATGAAAACCTTAAATTTGAAATCAAAGTAAATTTTGTACCATTTAAGAAATTATAACTTCATCTTGATATTAATTATACAGATTTCTACCAATAGGTTATGGCTATGCAATAAGTCCTAGCTAATCCTCCCTGTTCCAACAAAACCACTACTTTTCCCTAGAAAGACAGACCAATATTAACCACCTTAGTCCCCAAGCCCAGGGAATAGGGGCGCTGACTCTTCTTTAACTTCTTCAAGCTGATTACGGGCATTGAGATATTAGAAGAGGGGTGGAGGAAGAGTAAATTGATAAGCCTCTGAGGCTGTGTCTTCACTGCATCCAGATGGAATTCCAGGACCTCAGAGGTTTGGGCAGGTCTGCTCAGTATGCTTGATGAGTAGATACACCAAGGCTGTGTATTCTGCAATATACAATTCTCAGAACAAGTTTTAGTATCAAGAAAAAAAATTTTTTTCCTAGAGGGCTGACATTTTTTTAAAGATGTTGGTTCTAACAACTTTTCTTTTTTTCCCTTTTTAAAATAGGTTGTAATATTTACATTTCAAATTTTATCCCTTTATCCCATTCCCCCCACCACCCAGGAACCCCTTATCCCATCCCCCCTCCTTGTGCTTCTATGAGGGTGTGATTTTTCAGTTTCTATGATGCTGTTTCCATTAACATAAACTGACTCCTAAATTTCTAAATCCTTCCCTTTGTGTTATTAAATCTCCTATTTTTCTTTTTCTTTCTTTTTTCTTTTTTTTCTCTTTTTTCTCCTTTTTTTCCCTTTTTTTCATCTCTCTTTTTTTTAATTGGGTATTATATTTACCTTTCAGATTTTATCCCCTTACCCCACTTCCTCCCACCACCCAGAAACCTCCTATCCCATCCCCCCTCCTCATGCTTCTATGAGGCAGTGGCCGCACCTACCCCCCACTACCCCTCCCACCCTCACATTCCCCCCCACTCTGTGTTCATTTTTTATGGGACCAAGAAACTCCTCTCCCACCTATGCCCAACAAGGCCATCCTCCCCTACATATACCACTGGAGTCATGGGTCCCTCCCTATGTGCTCCCAGGCTGGTGGTTTAGACCCTGGGGGACTCCGGTTGGTTGGTATTGTTGCTCTCCTCCTGGGGTCACAAACCCTTTCTGCTCCTTCAGTCTTCTCTCTAAGTTCTCCATTGGGAAACCCTTGATCATATCAGTGGTTAACTGTGAGCATCGTCCTCTGAATGTGTTAGTCTTTGGCAGACCTCTAAGGAGACAGCTATATCATGTTCTTGACAGCATGCACTTCCAGCCATCTGTCCCATGTTTTGTTTCCATATTTGCTCCCTTGAGTATTTTTGTTACTCGTTCTAAGTAGAACTGAGGCATCCCCTCTTGGTCTTCCTTCTTTATGAGCTTCATGTGGTCTGTGGGTTGAGTCTTCGCTATTCCAAGCTTTTGGGCTAACATCAGCTTAACAGTGAGTAAATACCATGTGTGTTCTTTTGTGATTGGGTTAACTCACTCAGGATGATAATTTCTAGATCCATCCATTTACCTAAAAATTTCTCAAATTTATTATTTTTAATAGCTGAGTAATACTCCATTGTGTAGATGTACCACATTTTTTGTATCCATTCCTCTGTTGAGGGACATCTTGGTTCTTTCCAGCTTCTGGCTATTATAAATAAAGCTGCTATGAACATAGTGGAGCATATGTCCTTATTATATGTTGGAGCATCTTCTGGGTATATGCCCAGGAGTGGTATAGCTGGATCCTCAAGTAATGCTATGTCCAGTTTTCTGAGGAACTGCCAGACTGATTTCCAGAGTGGTTGTACCAGCTCGAAATCCCACCAACAATGGAGGAGTGTTCCTCTTTCTCCGCATCCTCGCCAGCATCTACTATCACCTGAGTTTTTTATCTTAGCCATTCTGACTGGTGTGAGGTGGTATCTCAGGGTTGTTTTGATTTGCATTTCCCTGATGACTAGCGATGTTGAGCATTTCTTAAGGTGCTTCTCAGCCATTCGAGTTTCCTCTGTTGAGAATTCTTTGTTTAGCTCTGTACCCCATTTTTAATAGAGTTATATGGTTGTCTGGAGTATAATTTCTTGAGTTCTTTGTATATATTGGATATTAGCCCTTTATCGGATGTAGGATTGGTTAAGATCCTTTCCCAATCTGTTGGTTGCCATTTTTGTCTTATTGACAATGTCCTTTGCCTTACAGAAGCTTTGTAATTTTATGAGGTCCCATTTGTCAATTCTTGATCTTAGAGCATAAGCCATTGGTGTTCTGTTCAGGAACTTTCCCCTGTGCCTAGGTATTTGAGGGTCTTTCCCACATTCTCTTCTATTAGTTTCAGTGTATCTGGTTTTAAGTGAAGGTCTTTTATCCACTTGGATTTGAGCTTTGTACAAGGAGATATGAATGGATTGATTTGCATCCTTCTACATGCTGACCTCCAGTTAAACCAGCACTATTTGCTGAAAATGCTGTCCTTTTTCCACTGGATGGTTTTAGCTCCTTTGTCAAAGATCAAGTGACCATAGGTATGTGGGCTCATTTCTGGATCTTCAATTCTATTACATTGATCTTCCTGCCTGTCTTTGTACCAATACCATGCAGTTTTTATTACTATTGCCCTGTAGTATAGTTTGAGGTCAGGGACGGTGATTCCCCCAGCCTTTTTAAAGTCCTCCATCATCATCATCATGAGAAGTGATTTTAATTCTGAGTCCTGCTTTTCTGGTGTGATGTGGTGTTCAGGACTTGCTATGGTGGGGGAACTGGGTTCTGGTGATGCTAAGTAACTGGTTTCTGTTGTTTACATTCTTACGCTTGCCTTTCGCCATTTGGTTAGCTGTAGTTCTACTCGCACTCACGGGTTCTGACTGGAGTCTGCCTTTCCAGTTATCTTGGTTGTGTCAGAACTCCTTGGGTCTGGATGACTCTATGATCCTGAACTCCAGCTGCTCTGGGTACAGTGGCTCCTCTAGGATATTTCAGGATATGGTGTCTCCACGGTAGTAGACCAGCTAGGTGTTTGCTGCTCTGAATGTAGTTGTTCCTCTAGGATGCTTCAGGATATGGTGTCCCCTGCTCTGCAGCTCTGTAGGCCGTGCCCTCTCTAGGATGCCTGCAGCTCTGCGGTCCTTGACCTCTCTTGGGTACCTCTGCAGTTCTGGGGTCCATGCCCTCTCTAGGGTGCCTCTGGACTCAGTTTCCAGAGGGGAGCAGATCGGCTGGGAGACTGCCCCATCCACCAGTGTACGGGCCAGGGCGACATCATGCTCTTAACCCAAAAGGAGTTTCTCAGTAATCATAAGAAGTCTTTGCCAATGTGGCATTCTCTCTGGAAATGTGATGTAAGGATCACAGGTATGGCATGTTGGCTCCTTCTGGAAGCTAGGGCTCACTATTTAGGGTGGGTCACTGGCACGCTGAATTAATGTACCTAGCCTCAGTGTTTCTCCCTCACCCTCTGCACTGGGGTTTCTGTTTGCATGCAAATCCACACCATGCCACTCATGCCCTCCCTTCAGCGACCCTGGTTCCCAGCTTCTGCATTAAGCAGCAACCCACCAGCCCTTTCTATCCAGGACTGTTCTAGTTAAATCAAACTATCCTACGAGTCAGTGAAAATGGAGCATGCACCACCCGTCCAGGTAACAATTATTTTATGTTGCCATCCTGTTCCCTCCCAGAGATCAATGCACAAAATAATTTGAGACAGGAGGCTGTTTTAACCCTGACACTGCTCAGTCTGAGTCAGAAACCAGCCGCCTTGCTGAAAGAGAGGCATTATCAACACTAGGAAGTAAAGGCCTAAGGTTAGTACATGCCCTGATCAATCACCTGTAAACTGGTGGAAAGCAGTGGGGGGGATGCCCTGGCTCCACCTGCGTCTTAGACGTGTTGATACTATCTCCTCTCTATCCTAAATTCAGCATACAGCCTGCAAGGATTTTGCTTTTTCTTTTAACTGTTGCTAGGAGACTGTCAACCAAGGTCAACTGCACATGCTAATTAATTAAGATTCATTAGCAGCATCTTGCCCTGTTGACCTTGCTGCTGTGTTGCCAAGCCTATAAGGACGTGTAAAAAGAATCGCACTGCTGCCAAGGATTCTATTTCTGTGCAGGATTCCTGTGAGGTGCTCTGAATTGAGGGGTTCCCTCAGCGGATCTCCACCTGTCCATGAGGTTCTGGCCTGCCACAATATTTCCAGGATGGGATAGGAAGGGGTGGAGTTGAAAGGGGATCCAAATCAGGCAGACAGAATTTAGGATGAAGATGTGTTCTGTCAGCACCTGATTTGAGCTCAGTTCCCTGCTGGGATATGAGGTGTATTCTTGGGAAGAGGATGGATGGCCTTATGGTAGATCCAATACTGCATATATTCACACCTGAAGAGGACTGGACCCCAAGGAAGCACCCATGGCTCAGGTTGGTCTACTGACTTGCTATGAAAGTACATATCCCAGAATGCTCTTTGCTATCTTCTGGGGTTCAAACTGTTCAAACTTAGATAAATAGTACAGACGGATCTAATAGTTCTAACACCTGTAAGAACACCTTGACCAGATGTGTAACCATGGAGACAAAGGATCACATAGAGACAGCAGAAATGGCCTCCAGTGTATTCATTCTATCAGGCAGACCTCAGGAAAGAAAGGAAACCTACTGCTTAGACAGTCACTTTGGATTTAATTGAGTACTTGAACATATAGGACATTGCCTGAATAAGAAATATGACATTACTACAGGAAGTGATTTTTGTTGTTTTTCCGCTTTAAATCTTTTTATTTTTAAATATTCGTCGATTAATTTATACACATATATGCACCAAATTTGGATCATTTTCACCTTCCCATTACCTGCTCTCATTTTTTGACTCATTGAGTTGAACTGTATGGCTACTCGCATGTACATAAGCAGGGGAGTTATTTACCAGAGCATAGATACCTTAGCGGTGGTTACATCACTGAAGAAAATGACACTCTGACTGCTAGCACCCATTAATTGCTGCTCATAGTCCCTCAGAGAGCTTTTGGGCCTCATGAGTCCTTCCCCCATGCATGGTGAAATAGTGAAGGACCCAGCTGTGAGCAGGTCTTGTGCAGGTAACCATAGCTTTGGTGAGTTCAAGAGTCCAATGGCCATGTCATACCCAGAAGGCAGTGTCTCACAGCACCTCTCCCCACCCTCTGGCTCTTACATTTTTCTGCCGAATCTTCCCCAGTGTTTCCTGAGTCTCAAAGGAAGTGTTATAGGGTCTCATTTAGGGCCAAGCAGGCCAGTCACTTATTCTCTACCCTTTAACTAGTTTTGTGTCTTTACATTAACTGTCCTGTAGTTCCATGTCTGATGTCAAAGGACTCAGATGGCTCTGTTCTTCAGGCTTTGCTGAATGTAAAGGCTGGTTCCACTCCCTATCTGCAGCTTTTCTTGGCAGATAAATCTCATGGTACTGGCATCTCCAACATCTTGTGGTTTCCAATGCAATCCAGGCTTCATTTTTGCAGCTTCAGAAAATGGCTTCTCAGAACATCCATGCAGGGACTCCCCTGTCACATGCCTGGCCTCAGCAGCTCTCCTTAACCTCAGAGGAAGATTCTACAACTCCTTTGCTTACTCCTGTCTCCTTCATGACTGTAAAGCCAGAACCACATGGCTAATACTGACATGTTTGGAGGACCACTCAGGGAGGAGCCTGGCCCCCTTGGATCACATTTCCAACAGCTTTCCTTTGTTGTTCCTTTTCACAACCTGGAAGCTTAGCTGGGCAGGGTCTTGCCCTGAAGTCACCCACCCTTTATTCCACTTGAACAGGCCTTTCTTTAGCCTCATTTCTTCCTGCACAAGCATTTGCTTTAACATTAAATTTTCTGGTGTTCTTTTTCATTTCGAACTGGACATTTTATACCTCTTTTTGCCCTAATTTCCTTTTTCATTGTAGACCTGCAGGAGGTTGATTACTAATTACAAGACAGATTGATTACAAGACAGAGTCAGTATTAGGTTGTCTTGAAGTCTCCACCACCAAGGAAATTAATCTCATACTTTTCATTTAACCTCAGGCAGATTCTTAGGACAAGGACAGAAAGCAGCCACATTCTTTGCCAAAATATCACAAGAATTGTCTCTCACCCAATTGCTAATATTATTCCCCTCTGATACCTCTTGAGCTGGGCCTCCAGAGTCCACATTTCTCTCAGCACTATTGTATTCCAGGCTCCTACTAGGATGTCCTATTAAGACCCACTTATAGCATTCAACTACTTTCCTAGTCCAAAATCCCAAAAAGTCCTCTACCTTTCTGCAAAAAGACCAGGATGCTCAGGCCTGACACAGCAGTATCCCTCATCCTGATCTGTCTCCTGCCTTAGTTACTTTTCTGTTGCTATGAAGAAACACTATGGCCAAGGCAACTTACAGGTTTCTCTGGGCTTTGAGGTTTCAGAAGACTTAACACCATTCCCAGTCTCTTTCTCTCTACTTTGTAGTTATAGATGTAGACTCTCAGCTACTGCTCCAGTGCTATGCCTCCCTGTCTGCTGCTATGCTTGCTACCATGATGGTCATAGAATCTATACTCTGAAACCATAAGCCCCAAATAAACTCTTAAGTTATCTTGGCCATAGTATCTTAACACAGCAATGGCAAAGTAACGAAGACAAACAAAAACCTATTTAAAAAAAAAAAGTTTCTCTGGGAAAAGGTTCAGAGCAGTGCTAATCTATAAATATAAGACATATGTAGGAAGCCAAGTAACACCATGTTCATTTAAGTGAACAATAGTTGTAGGCTCTTCCCTGGAGCCTATGACCTCCCAGCCATGGTTCTTGGCTAGGCTTACAGTGCCCGTTATGAGTTCCTCCTGTGGAACAGCCTCAGATCCAATCAGAAGGTTATTGAGTAACCCATAATATTCATGCCGCTATTGCACTTTTAGGCACTCTTGTTATTTATTGTAGCTAGTGGAGTCCATAGATAGATGATTTTGATTAATTACTTTTTCTCCCCAGAAGTTTGCATAGCATATTCTGGTACTATGAAAGGTATCCAAATCTAAGAAAATGTCAAGCTCAGACCCAGTTTGATTTCTCAGCATCCTATAGTCCCCAAGTAAGAGGTGTGTTTGGCAGTAGGATCTTAGGGCCTAGTGCTAATGTGTAAGTAAATGCATTGACGGTGGCCTATAATGTTTTGGAGCCTCTAGAGCCTCCCTGATTGACTTGTGGTTTCTAGTGATGTGAAGAGACACTATGACCACAGAAATTCTTAATAAAGAAAAACATTTAATTGGGGGTTAGTCCACTGTCATAGCAGGAAGCATGGGAACATGCCAGGAGACATGACATTCAAGAAGTAGCTGAGAGTTCTTCATACAGATCTGAAGGCAGCAAGAAGAGAGAGTGACACTGGGCCTGCCTTGAGCATCTGACACCTCAAAGCTCTCACCCAGTGACACACTTCCTCCACCAAGGCCTCTTAGTAGTGCCACTCTCTATGGGCCTGTGGGAACCATTTTCATTCAAACCACCACACTGACCAGTATCACATAAGGAGATATCCCTCACTTGGGCATCCCACATTAAGTTATTAATCAAGAAAGTGCTCCACAGGCTCACCTACAGGTCAGTCTGATGGAGACATTTTTTTTTCAGTTATCTTTTATAATGTTAGGCTTCCACAAAGAACATGATTCATCTATGTTGGGTTTTGTTGTTGTTGTTGGGTTTCTGTTTTTTGTTTGTTTATTTTACTATATTTACAAAACAGTAAATTCCCAGAGGTATTCTCTATAACATCCTTGTTTTCGTTATCCCTTCCTTCACTCTCTCCTCTGTCCTATCCTACTACCCTCATCCTCACTTAAATCCTTCCAGCCCCTTATCTACCACCTACTTCATATCACATGTGTCCTTCCATCCTCTTGTCTTAGTTTGGTTTCAATTGCTGTGATAAACATCACACCAAAAGAAACTCGTGGGTGGGGGGTCATTTCATCTTGCACATTACAGTCCATCATCATGGGAGTGACGCAGGAGCTCAAGGCAGAAACTGAAGCAAAGTCCATGGAAGAACACAACCTACTGGTTTGCACTCCATGCCGCCCTCAGATCGCTTTCTTATACAGCCTTTTATATAACTGTCCAGAGGTAACACTGTCCACAGAAGGGCTTGGATCCTTCCACATTAGTCATTAATTAAGGAAATGCCTCACAGACTTACCTACAGGTCAGTCTGATGGAAGCATTTTCTCAACTGAGGGTTCATCCCTCTTCCCAAATGACTTTAGCTTGTATCTACTGAGAAAACAAAGACTCTTCCCTCCTATAAGGCTTCCCTTTGTCCTACTAGAGGTAGTAGATCCTTTCTAGCTTCTCGGCCCTTACAGTCATTCTCCTTTAAACGTGCTATTCTGAAAGTTCATAGCTAGAATATATGTGTGAGAGAGAACTTGTGCCACATACTGGGCCAGGGTTCCCTTTTACAGCATAATTTCTTTTCATCTCCATTCATTTTCCTATAATTTCATTTTTCTTTTCAGCTGAATAAAATTCCATTTTCTGGTGGAATCCTTAGGGTCTTTTATGTATAGACTCATACTACCTACAAACTGGGATGCTATGGTTCTTCCTTCCCTAATTATATCAGTTTGATTTTCTTGTCTTGTTTCTCTAGGTAAGATTTCAAGTACTATCATAAATAAGAGTGGAGAGAGTGAATACCTTGTGTTTTTCTGATCTTACTGGAAATACTTTGAATTTTCTGCATTTAGCATGATGTTGGCTATAGGCTTGTTATACATAATAAGCGTTCATTATGTAAAGGTATGTTCCCTCTAACATTAGCTTCTATGTGGGTTTTATTATAAAGGGATGTTAGATTTTTGTCAAAGGCTTTTTCTTGGTCTATTAGGGTAATCATGGGGTTTCTGTCTTTGGATCAGTTTGTATGCTGAACTAAACTTATTAATTTATGTATGTTGAACCATTTCTAAATCTCTAAAATGAAGCCAATCTGTGACATATGATCTTTTTGAAGTGTTCTTGAATTCAGTTTGCAAGTATTTATTAGGTTTTTTTAATGTCTGTTCATCAGGGAAATTGACCTATAATCTGGTCTATAATTTTCTTTTTTGTTATGTCTTTATCTACTTTGAGTATCCGGATAGTAATTACTTCACAAAAAGAATTTGAAAGCATCCTTTTATGCTCTGTCTTACAAAATTATTTGAGATGTACTATTCTTTGAACATGAAGTAGAATTATTTGATGAATCTTTCTAGACATGGGATTCTTTTATTTGAAAATATTGTTTTGACTGCTTCAATTTTATTGTTTGTTATAGATCTGTTAAAATTACTTATCTCATCTTGGTTTAACTTTGGTGAGCCTAGAAATTCATCCATTTCTTTCATATTTTTCAACTGAGTTGAGTGTATGTTTTTAAGGTATGTCATGATTTTCTGAATCTCAGTGGTATCTGTTTTAATGTCTACTTTTAATCTCCAATTTTATTTACCTTATGTATATGAGTGTATGTAATGCATGTATATGTATTTTTGTATGATATATGCTCGTGAGTGAGTGTGTGTGTGTGTGTGTGTGTGTGTGTGTGTGTATGTGTTGATGCACATGAATATATAGGCCAGAAGAGGATACCTGGTGTCTTTCTCTGTGTTACCCTCCAACTTAATTTTTAGGCACGGTTGCTTACTGAATCTTAGGCCTCCTGTTTTAGCCTCCTGGGATCCATCTGTCTGTGTGACCCAGTGCTAAGGTTATAGGTGCATGCCTGGCTTTTAAGTAAGTAATGGGGACATTTGAAAACAGACCCTCTTGCTTTCATAGCAAAAACCTTTACCTACTAAGTCATTCTCTATCCTCTTCTAATTTTATTAATTTGGGTCCTTCTTCTCTTTTAATTGGCTAAAGGTTTGTCAATATTTATCTTTTCAAAGACCCAAACAAATCAAAATCTTTGTTTTATTGCCTCATTATATTGGTTTTGATTTTTGTTTATATTTGTTTCATTAGGTTTTTTTTTTTTTTTTTTGGTTTTTCGAGACAGGGTTTCTCTTTGTAGTCCTGGCTGTCCTGGAACTTACTCTGTAGACCAGGCTGGCTTCAAACTCAGAAATCTGCCTGCCTCTGCCTCCCAAGTGCTGGGATTAAAGGCATGCGCCACCACCGCCTGGCATTTCATTAGCTTTTGACCTGATCATAACCATTTCTTTATATCTACTACTTTGGGTCTGGGTTTGTCTTAGTTTTTAATGTCTTTAGATGCACCATTAAGTTATTTATTTGAGATTTTATCATTATTATTATTAATTATTATTATTATTATTATTATTACTTAATATAGGCACCTAGGGCAATAAGCTTCCTCTTTAGAATTGCCTTTGTTGTATCTCAGGTTTTCGTATGTTGTGTCATCATTTTCACTCAAATCTAAGAATGTTTGTTTTATTTCCTTTGATAATTTATTGATCACTCAATATTATTTTGTTTAATCTCCATGACTTTATGGGGGAAAATGTTGATGTCTAGGTCTATTCCATTGTGGTCAGTGCAAAGTGTTATTTTAATGTTCTTATATTTGAGACATCCTTTGTGTCTAAGTATGTGATCTGTTTTAGAAAAGTTCCTTGTCTACTGTAAAGAATGTGTATTCTGTAGTGTTTGGGTTATATGGTTGGTAAATAACTAATAGGTTCATCTATGTGTCATTTCATTCTCTTGTTCCCCTGTTGAACTTTTCTGTATGATCTAATGGTGAGTGTGGAATATTAAAGTCAGCCTCTGTATAGTGTAGAATTCATTTATGACTTTATGCATAGTAGCATTTGATTTATGAAGTCAAGTCTGCTCTGTTCAGTGTGTATAAGATTAGAATTGTAATGTTTTCTCTGTGGATTGTACCCTTCTGATCTCTTTTAACTTGATTTTCATTTAAAGTATATTTTATCATATAGTAGAATATTGATCCTGCTTGTTTCTGGTTCCACCTGCTTGAAATACCTTTTCCTAGTCTGCCATCCTAAGATTATATCTATCTTTGATAGTGAGAGGTATTTGTTAGAGACAGTGAGAAAGACTTCTGTTTTCTAATCCAGTGTGCTATTCTCAATCTTTTGATGAGATAATTACAACAGTAATAGTATTATTATTTAAAGGTATATATTGATTCCTGTTTATTTTGCTAACTTGTGGTAGTATTATGTTTCCTAGTTCTTTATACTGACTGGCTATTATATAGATAAGGAGTTGCCATAGAGAGTAAGGAGAGCTGGGAGGAATCTAGTTCTGGGTCAGGAGTCCTATTTTAAGATCTATTTTATTTCATTTAATGTGTATGGTATTTTGCCTGCATGTCTGCTGTGTACATTGTGTGTGCCTCATCCCCTCAGAGGCCAGCAGAGGGTGCCACATCCCCTAGAACTAGAGTTACTGACGTCTGTAAGACACCAGTGCTGGAGACCTGTCTTGAACATGATTTACCTATCACAGAGAAACAGGTGTTTTCCCCAAGTACATGGTTTGTTGTTCATGCATTAAAAATGGGGAACAACTCACAGCAAGCAAATCTAACAACCTAGCAATCTAGCTGTAAGAGATGCACTGATATCCTGAGGCAGGAGTCACTTGTGGACAGTGAGTAGGGGTGCCACAATAGCCCAGTGCACAGCAAGCCACCATGTCCACTGACGAGGGAAGGACAGTGAGTGGGTACTGGCTCTGCAGCTGATGCTCCTTGAGAGCTTAAGAATAACAAAGGTTAGACCGTCAGCCAGTCAGGCAGGTCAACCGAGATGCTGGGTTCTCGGAGGTCACCATGGTTAGATGTAGGACATTGTTGGTAATATAGATAGCTCCTGTACATTGAGGTATACTGGAGACAGCAGCTGCTGAGCTGCCTGGAGCCTGAGTTTTTATGGTCCTTTTGAAGCTTATCCAGCCCTTGCAGACTTGTGATCCCTGCTACTGATTGGTGAGGGCTGCCTGATTTTAAGACAGTGATGGCTAGACCCAGATCCTTGCTTCAGCTCTCAGCACGTTCTGATGTCAGGACATTGAGCAGGAGGAGTGTCTCTACTTTGTGAACCATTCCATTTTGCTTTCTTGTTTTTGTCCTAAGTGTTTACTTTGGAATTGAACCTGGATCCTTTGGAAGCAAAGGTGATCTTAATCACTAAGCACTCTCCAATGGGGCAGGAGTCTTGGTGTGCTCCCTTGCCTCACAGGGCTAATCGGGTGGGGGCTGGCCAGCAGAGGGCACTAGGTCTCATCCTCCTCACTGACTTCAGAGCACAGCCTGGCAGTGGAGCTCTTAAGTCTTTGCACCTTCCCTGACCAGAGAGTACCAGTAGCAGTTGAGTTCTAAGCCTTTTTTTTTTCCATCCCTGACCTGTCCATCACTTTTCTGCTGAACCAGACGAGACCTAGTATAAGTGTGGGCCCTATTTGAAAGTTGAAAAGTCCATCTTAAAATTGGACTGACATGTTAGAGGGTATTCTGCACCTAAGGTATTGTACAAGCCCCCAGGGATACTTTGTGGCAGATAGAGGTCTGTCTGTATAGTGTTCTACTTGAGGCCAGTCCTTTATCAAGTCCACAGCCAGACGCAGCCTACTCTGCTCCTCAGGCTTTCATCTGTATCCTTATGTGATGCCCTAGACTACTGCCACATAACAAATCATCCTAAAAGTTAGCAGCATAAAGCAACACACACATCTGTTTCATACTGCAGAACCTCTATGAAGCTGCAAGTGGGCACAGGGGCGGGGCAGGGGGGAGATTACCATCATAAAGCTTTCCTGGGAAAAGCTCTGCTCCCGAGCTCCCATGCTGTGGGCAGGATCCAGCTCCTCAAAGCCAATTGGCTAACAGCCTTGGTTTCCCATTGATTGTGGCCAGGGCATTCTCAGTTCTTTGTCCCATGGGCCCAGTCTCACCCTTAAAGTATGCAAGACAAGAAGGCTCCAGAGTCTGACGACAGGATGGAAGCCATATGACAGAGTGACATTGAACTACTGTAGTTTTATCTCATTGTTTAGACAGATATCTGACCCACATGTCCTTTCCAAGGAGAGGTTTACACAGGGGTCTGACTTCCAGGATATAAAAACCTTTGGGGGACATCCAAAAAGCCTTCCTGCCATATGTGGTATCAGTGATTATGTCAGCAAAGCCTGCATGGGTGAGACCACAGCTAACTGTGTCTTCTGCCATCGACCTCATCAGCCATTTCCAGTTCCTAGGCTGTTGTTTCATCTTGTGGCTGTGAGAAAGAAAACCTGCAGGTCTCAAAGTGACTGAGGGAGAACAAAGCCACGTGCTATATAGGTGTGTACACATGTGTGTGCTACATAGCCAGCACAGATGTGGAGCCAGTGGTTACATCTAAGAACACAGATAAAGGAGCAATGTAGAAATTTTAAAGGGGAGCTTTTGTCCTGAAGGACAAGCATGTCCATGGCACACTCTTGGGATTTTTTTTTCCCCCAACTTTAGGGAGCTTCCAGTGTCCATAGAATCTGCTGTAAAGACTCGTGAGTTATGACGAAGCATTCATTCTCTGTACTGGTAGTCTCCTTTGACTGTGGGGGCAGAAGTATCTGCCCACTAGACTGTAGCCTTCAGCCCTGCTCTGCCTCTGGTTGACCCAGCGTATTCTGTGAATAGTATTGTTTCTCTCTGGGCCAAAATGCAGGGACGATTGGGAAGGAAGCATGGAATTCGGAGGAATTGCTGGGGTTGGGAGAAGCCTGTAAAGGGTGAGAGGCCTGCAGAGTGAACCGGCCTTGAGGCTGGCTGCTACCCCAGCACTGTGCTTTCTCCCTGCAGGGTGGTGTGTGGTTCCTATTCCATACGCCCCCATCTCAGCACGATCTTGCTACTAGTGAAGTTTTCCATCACAGATGTGATCCATAATTGATGCAGCCTGGAGAAGGTGGTGATGAATAATTAAGTAGGTTTCAGGTACAGAATGAACATTAAAGGGGAGGAAGAAGAAAAACAAAACAGCCAAGGGAAGAGGTTCAAGCTCCATCAGGCCAAAAGGATGCTACACGCAGATGCTTCCTACACCACAGAAGGCCTAGGTTTCGATTTCGAGTCTTCTGTTGTCTGATAACTCAATTCATGTGTGAGCTGGTCATCTCTGGATAATACCTGGGAAGCTGACAAGCTTTCCATGGCGGCAGTGGCTTCCAGAACTAATGGCTCTAAAACTAAAGCCAAAGCAGTTTCAAACATGGTCAAGGGAAAGCGGCTTCACCATGAGCCAGAGAGTTAACTGGCAGGGAGTGTTAGTCTGGACACTTCGTAACCAACACCCACAGATTTCTCCATTTAAACCAGTAATGGAAGGGGAAGGCATGTGGGGAAATGTCTTAGTCATCTAAAGCACCCTGAGCACTGTCCTGCAAAGGGCTTTCCTTCTTGAATGGTAGCTAATAGCTACAGGTATTGCAGGGCACCGACAGAGGCTGCAGAGGGTGCACTTGATTGATAGCAAGTCTGATCAGACTCACAAAATGGAAGAGATGGGCAAGTCCAGAGATGCAGTCTCTGTGAACCTCCCACTGGCCACTGAGCTGGCCCACACACGGGAAACTGGCAGTAAGAATGACTGGTTTTCCAACTGTAGATTGCTTTAGATCCTGTGTTGTTTGTTCTACCATTTAGAGCTGTCCACAGCTCGTTAACTAGATCGGTAGCCTCAGAAGGAGCCCTGCTAACAGGTCTGACAGAGGGCTTGGTGACTAGGAAACTGATGCTCCTTGAGGGCCTCTGTGTACCCAGGTCCCTCCTCAGCTTCCCTGTGTTTTCTCCAGATCAGTTCTACCCAGATGTGTCTTGTCCTTCCTCTTGTTGGCTCTGGCCCAGCTGATACAGTTGGTTTTTCAGCCTAATTTTGTGTCCTCACTTGGTTTGGTTCAAGCCATGCTAACCGTGAGGCAGCTCTTTTCCGGTCTGTCAGAGCCCCCCTCCCCCCCTTACTGTGGCACACAGTTGTCAGAGCACAGTGACAGAGCATACAGTTAGTGCAGGGTGGTACACTTCCATCAGCCTGGGCCACTGGGGCCCAGCCAGAGGCTGATCACAATCCCTAACACACACCCAGGTCTGTTCTGATCAAGGCCTGAAAGAGCAGTTTCAGCCACCTCCCTCCCCTCCCTTCACCAGAGCTGGATGCTTCTTCACAGGTTCTATAAACATAGCAGAGTCTGGGGTGTGTGAAAGTCTCTGGTCTGCTGAGTTTAATTTTCCCCAGAAATAGTAGGTGCTGCTGACAGCAAGGATGGGGCTAGGTTCTTCTCAGAAATATCAGCTGACGCTGCTGCGCCAATGACTCGAGACAGTCCTGGCCACCCGACACTGAAGGGTTAATATGGAGGGTCAGACACCCTGGAGGTGGTCACATCTCCTATTACCAGTTGCATTATTGACAAGAGCACCTGACACCACCAGAAGTGTCCCCCAAAGCGGCACTGAGATCAGGAGCGCACTGCAGCTCACAAGTGGATAACTAGGGCTCTCATCCCTCCGCCCAAACAGTACCTGCAAAGACTGGAAAGATGGAGAACTTTTGGATGTACCAATTTGAAAGTCATGAAGAAGAGGTACGTGACCCCTGGGCTGCACCAGGGCATGCTGACTGACTTTGGTCCTCTGCTCCTGGCCCAGCCAGACTGTAGGCTGTGCTCTGTATGTCCCTTGATAGTCGGGAGTAGATGAGGAGAAGGCATTGCCCAGGATGGAGGAAAGTGAGCTTGGAAGTGAATGATGGCCAAGAGGGCAGGGGCCATTCTGTACTCAGCCAGGACCTGGGGAAGGTGTGCTTGTCGCTGAATCTCTCCAGTGCTGCCCTTTATTCTCAGTGTTCTGGTGGATGAGTTCATCTGGACACTGCACCCACCCCCCATTCCAAGCTGTGGCATCTTTTACTGCCTGCTGAGGGCTGATGCATACCAATGGCTATTAGTGCCTGGTGCTCAAATAACCAGCTGGCTGGAAAATGAGGCGGCAGGTATAATGTGCCCCTGCATGGAGCCCTTTGAACTCAGTAGCTCTTACCATTCCTAGCAGATGTGCTGTTCTACATTGTGAGTGCAGCTATATCTCCTCCTTTGTTTTGGTTTGAGACAGGGGTTTTTCTATACAGTTCAGGCCAGCCTTTGAACTTACCATATAGTCCAGGGCATCCTCAAATCCTTTGTCCTTCCTGTCTCAGCTTCTCAAGTACCAGGATTAGAGGTGTATGCCACCCCACCTGGTTTGGTTACACTCACTTCAGTTGCATTTCTGAATATAAGTTTAAAGTGCCTGGGTTTTGCTGTCAGAGCCTAGTCAGGAAATCATGAGGCATCCATCAAGAGATGAATGGACTTGAAAGGGAAGTGAATGAAGGGCTTTTTTATTTGCCCAGTATAATGCAATTCACATACATCAAGTGAGCTGTTTGGCAAGAGATACCCTGTTGACACATGCAGCTTTATCAGGTGATGGGTTGGTTTACTCTTAACTAATAGGTGGATAATAATTAACTAGTTAATCTTTTGCCTTGAGAACACGACTTTAAAAGCTTAGGGCTCTGGTGATAATGTCCAAAAAAAAAAAAAAAAAAAAAAAAGAATTTTTTTGTGTTGTTCGAATAATAAAATCACCTCCTGAGCTAAGTGCTGCCAAGCATGGCTCCCTCCAGTCCCGAGAGCATCCACACAAGTTTATGGGCATAGAGATGGGAGTGGAGGGTGTCTTCTGTGGGAAAAGAGAACAGAAATGCTTTGAGAAGGTGAGCTGGCAGTTCTTTCCAAGTATTCCACCAGTATTAATTGAATCCATTATGAATGTATATATAAAACACCTCATTAAGCCAAGCTATTATCATCTTAATGACATAATTATGCTCGCTCGGTGCCTATGCTAACTTCGCTACTTCCCCACATTAAGGAAATACAAATGTGCACTGATAATACTGTTTGAGTTATACTATCAAGTGAATAATCATGTATGTCTTAATCAGCTTCAAATTTCAGAAGCGTAAACATACATTGGGAAGAAACTCATCTCTGGGGCTTTTCAAAAATAATTCTACAGTGGGATATGGTTGATTTAAAGCAACCCAGACACGTAGGGAAGCAGTGTGTACTGATTAGGAGAAGGGGATAAAGGCAGGTAAGCATAGAAAGCCAAGCATAAACGGGAAATGCTGGGAGGAAGAAGCCCCACAGAGTCTCAAAATGAGACCGAAGAACTGAGGCATGTGTCATGGCTCAGCCTGGATGCCTGCACCTTTGAAATCCCACGTAGAAAAGAAGTAGAAGTAGAATGTTCAGGTGGGAAAGGATTGAGTGACCAGTGCTTCCTTACGGTGTATGTAAAAGCAGCTTCTGGGAATACAAGTGCCTCTAGTGTCCGCTACAGTGCCCTATTATGGAGGGGGATGATTTGCAAGCCAGGGTAACAGAACCTCATCCAGAATGAGTGGAGAGCCAGGGGTACTAATAACCATGTGTGTGCTCAGAATTTAACTCTGTTGCATAAAACTCAGTTTCATTTGCTTTCCCAAATGACACAAGATAGGTGTCTGTATTCTCTATTCATCACATGTATTGAAATCCTGTTGTATATTTTATGAGGGCCTTTGTCTTAGGTACTTGGAAAAGAAACATATAAATGAATTATAAATCCTGCCTTTGTTGTACTTATTAAAATGTTATGCCAGAGTACTGTCATTTTATAATGTACAAGGGAGAAAGTCAAGCAGTACATGAACGGCACAGATAAGATGCATGCAAGACAGTCAAGAGGGAATCCTCTCACCTGAGGGGACTGGGAAGATTGCATAGGAAGAGGGATATTTAGAATGGGCCTTTGGAGGCCCATGCACACACAGCGTCCAGGCAAGGAGCAGAAATAAAGTCACTGAGCAGGAACATGAGGTCATAGGTTGGAAACAGGGTATGATGCTGTTTGGCTTAATGAGAAAGAGTTAGAACAGGGCGGCAGTGCCAGGGTGAGCAAAGGACCTCAGAATGAGCTTCAGGGCGCCTTCAGCACTGAGATCGTCTGGAACCTCTGCTCCAAGCAAAGAAGGTAGATTAAAGGCTTGAATCAAAACTGATTTGCTTGGAGATTTTTATGAAGAGAGAAAATAGGTCCCTGGTGAAGAAGGCTTGTATACTCTTAGTACTATCTTATTCAGTATATCAGCTCCTTAATTATAAGGGGGGAGGGAGGGAGGCTGGAGAGGGAGAAAGAACAGAAAGGAAAGCCCAAAGCCCAGATGTTTCTCTGAATTGTTCTTTATGGGTGAAATTACTAAGTAACTCAGTCCCCTGGTGGATTTGGCCAAACTGTATGCGTAGAGTTTTTAATATTTATTTTCTCCCCACCCTTCATTGAAGTGAATTTCTGTCCCTGAGTTTCTTTATAAGAGAGGCTGCAGTATTCACTTGGACTCGAGGCTGGGTAGAGCTAACAGTCTTTCATAGGTGTCCTTACTCGGTGGTGTCCTGGGCTCATCTGCACTATGCCGTAATTAACCGGAGGAGGGCAGGTGGGCGTGTCTTTGTAGCCCATCCACTGCAATAGTATCAGTTTCAACTTTCTGATCCTGAAGACCTTAGTTGCATGGGAAGCCGTGGCTGTGCCAGGCGTTACACACGGCAGTTGCAGACACCCGCCCCTTAGCTGTAACACTAATGAGCTGTTTTTACCAATATCCCATTAAAGTACTGGAGCTTATGAATAAATGCAGAGTCTTTGTGGTGTGGTTTTATAGAGCCTTCTGCTTCCTTTTTCGATTTATCCATGGATGAAATTTTAATGAGGAAACAAAATGAGATGAAGAAAGCATCCCATGGCTGTGCTGGCCCTCTAAGCACTCGCTGAGAAAGTCAGAAAATAAATCTGTGACATGGAATTGTAAAAGACTGCTCATACTAGGTGAGTGCTGGGTAGGCGCCCGGACAACTGGCTGCCCATCAGTGTGCATTAGCCCAGCCAGTTCTTCAGAGGTGGATCCTTTTTTTTAAGGAAAGCCACACTCAAATAGCCTTCTCCATTCACATGTGACTTTGGCAGCATGACCAGAAAGGATCTGTTAAATTATGGGCATTTCAAACTTTTGTGCTAAAAGCAGAATGAGTATTCATAAAGAATTGATTATTTGCTTCCCAGTTCTGCAGGCTAAGTCCTAGAGTCTAGCACCCTCCCTGCCAAGGGCCTGCGTGCCATTTGATAGCATGCAGAAGGCAAGAATGCATGGAAGAAAAGGCGGTTGAACTCCTGTCTATTTTGGTTAGATTCCTGTTGCTATGATAAACAACATGGTCAAAATAACTTGGGGAATAATGAGGCTGTTTTATCAAATGTTTCCGGGTCCCTCCTCCATCACTGAGGGAAGTCAGGGCTGAAACTGGAACTGAAGACACAGAAGAATGCTGCTTACTTCTGTCCAGCTGGCTTTCTTACACAGCCTAGAAGCCCCTCTTCAGGGCTGGTACTATCCAAAGTGGGAGGGGCCCTCTTGCATCAATCAGCAAACAAGATAGGCCAATCTGATTGAGGCAGTTCCCCAGTTGATACTCTGTCAGATGACACTGGGCTATGGAAGCCTACAGACAGCTAAAGCTAACTGTGAGGCCCCCCTTTCATAGTTAACCCCTATCTAAGAAACAGCTCAAAGAACAGGTCATCTCATAAAGATCTTGCCCTTAACACTGGGAAGTTAGGGGTTAGATTGCCAGTGTATGACTGTAGGGACACATTTATATGTGGGGAACATAGGGTCCTGTTTGCAGCTTCTTCATTTCACAGATAGCTTTTTAAAGAGCTAGTAAGGAAACTCAAGGACAATTTTATTGAAATTTAAGAGAAAAAAAGTCAGGCAAACTGGAGCTCCTGGTCCCAGTAGCTGCCAGGAAGAGGGAGATGGGTACGAGAAAGAGGAAAATACATGCATTTTGAGTTCGAGGTCAAGAAGACAAACAAGGTCAGCAGTTGTAGGCCTGCAAGCAGCTACCTCATTCAGAGTGTGGGGGAATCTCCAGATGGAGAAAGAGAACACGTGGAGTGTCAAGACAGGAAAGCTTATGTCTTGGCTCAAGAAAAAGGAGCTAGAAGAAGGAAAAGACAGTTACAGTTTGGATGGAACTCAGATGGGCCAGGCTTAATAGTAAAGTCAATAAGCAGCTGCCAGAGGCTGTGTAAGGAGATACCTCGTTAGGACACAGTCACTCCTCCCAGCTTACCTACCTTCTGGTGTTCCTTGTATCATAGAGTTTCATGGAGCCTTTCTAGAGGGAATTTTCCTGTCCAGGTGATTAACAGACATATTTAGATTAACTCCTAAGAGAAGGGACAAGAATATGCCTCTGTAATCTTTCAGACAGTTTACATCCTCACCCAGGGCCAGGTGTAAGTCAGCTCAGACCCCCTGTGTGTTTGCTGTTGCTTGTTTTGTTTTGTTTGAGATAAGGTCTTACTACGTAGCCCTTGATGGTCTGGAGCTTCCTGTATACAACAAGCTGGCCCTGAACTCACAAAGAGCTGGCCTGCCTCTGCCTTGCGTGTGCTGGAATTACAGACATATACCATCATACATTTTAATTAAAAAAAAAAAGCCCCCCCCTTTTGTTTTAACTAAAAATACTACCACATAACAGAAAATATTTTTTAAACATTTAAGAAAACTATAAACCTGTCATGTTTTAGGGAGGCAGTCTTTGCTGCCGTGGCCTGGACTATGTCCTTCTCTTCTTCCTTATGATGTTTTAAATCTTTAAGAGGGGCAGTCTTGATACTCATGAGAGGGGAGTCCTCTCTTCCATGACCTCCGAGTCTGCTCATTTCTAACTAGCAACCTAGCAAAACTTAACACTTTTTTGTTTTCACTCGAAATTTAAGTGAAAAGTGTAGAGTAGAATTTAAGGAGTAGAATTTAATGCTCTTTAATTTTACAAAATTCCCCAGAGGAGTGTTCTTTATAGCCCTTCCCATCTAAGCAGGGGTCCGTGAGAATGGTTAGGTGAGGACTTCTGTTTAATGGCACCATCTTCTTGGGATCATCAGTACATGACTCTTGTATATTATTTATACACTTTGTTGGGGTATCATATTTTGTGTATTTTTGTGGGTCACATTATGGTGATTATATATATATATATATATATATATATATATATATATGTCATGTAGTAATTGAATTAGGGTAATACACATATACATCTCCTCAGCCATTAATTATTAATTGTTGGGACCTCATACTCACCTGTTAACCCATGGTTACCTCTACCTCATACAGCTTGTGTATGTATTATGGACTGTTAGCCCATAGTTACCTCATATACCTGGTCTATGGATTATAGTCTGTGTTGACTCACACCTACCCAACTCCAGAAGAGCAGTGACTCCTTCACTCCTACTGAAAACTTCCTGACACCTTTCTCCCACGTCCTTCTTAGTCTCTAGTGGCTGGAGATCCATTCTGTTCTTTTTGAAATTGGCATCATTGATTTCCACAAATGAGTTAAGAACACATAGTAACACAACCATTTCCGGTTCCATCATGTTCTTTTTATGGCTCAGTAATATCCCACTGTATAAACATACCACATTTCCCTTATCTACTGAAGAACTTCTCATTTGATCCTGTGTTCGGTGTGTATGTTTACAGCTTTTACATTCCTGTAAACTGATCCTTTTATCAACACAGAATGATATTCTTTGTCTCTTTCTCCATTTTTTTCCATTTAAATTCTGCTTTATTAAATATCACTATAGTTATTCCTGTTTGGTCAAGTATTCCGTGTGTGTGTGTGTGTGTGTGTGTGTGTGTGTGTGTGTTGTATCATTTTCTAAGATTTCACCTTTAGACTCATGATTCTCTACTGGAGAAGTGAGTTTACTTTAATAAGTATACAGTCTTTTCTTTTTAACCCATCATCCAGTCGTGTTGATTGGTGAATATAATCCATTTACACTCAAGGTTGCTTCTGACAAGCAGGAGCCTCTTCTGTTCTGTTAATTGCACATGGCTGGCTTTTTAATTTTGTTCCCTTCACATCATAAAACCTTCCTGTCCTGCCGAGGTTTAAGTCTGTCTGTGTATGGTGCATCTCTCCTCTGGTAAGTTTTGTATGTGCCCAGATGTCATCAGGGCAGTAACTACCCTTTTTTTTTTTTCACAGTAGGGTCCCTTAAGTACTTCTCATAACACTGGTTGTCAGGTGATCTGTCCTCTCTGTTATTACCTGGGTGATGTTTCTGGGTCTAGGTCTTGGGGCAAGGGCTTCTTTTCCCATTATTTCGAATGTATCATCCCATACTCCTATAGTCAGTGGTGAGGTTTCTGTGAAGCAACCTAGACTCTTCTCTTGCTATTTTTTTAAAGATGTATTTGTTTTATGTATGTGAGTGTACTGTAGCTGTCTTCAGGCACACCAGAAGAGGGTATCAGATCCCATTACAAATGGTTATGAGCCATCCTATAGTTGCAGAGAATTGAACTCAAGACCTCAGGAAGAGCAGTCAGTGACCTTCACCACTAAGCCATCTCTCCAGTCCACTTCTCTTGCTATTTTAAGGTTTTTTGTAGTGTACACTTGTTATTTTGACTCTAATATGCTTGGGTGCAGGTCTGTTTTGGTTGGATCTGTTATCCTTTGAGCTTCCAGAATCTGGATGTCCATGTGTTCTAAAGATTTGAAAGCTTTGGGGGTATTTTTCCATGAAAAATATTTTTCAACATCTTTCCTACTTTATTCAGTTCCTGTGATGCAAAGGTGTTTTAATCCAGTGGTTTCCCATGTGTTTCCTAGAGCTTCCTCATTCGTGTTCGATGTTTTTAAGTTTTTTGTCTGACTGAGTGACTTCTGAGAGGAGCTGTCCTCAAACCCTGAAATGTCTTCTTCTGCCTGATATGGAGCTTCCTGTGTATCTTTCATGTCACCGATTGAAGTTTTTACTCCCATGCTTTCTCCTTTTCTGTCATTTGTCCTTGACGAATTCCTCATTCTCATCCTGAGTTCTCTCATTTCCTGTACCATTAATCTTGTCCATGCCTCGCTGGCTTTCCTTAGGGTTACTGCTGGGTTTTTTGTGGTGGTGGTTGTGGTTACTTGTTTGTCTGGTTTGGGGCATTTTATAGGTCTTGTTTGCACAGATATATTTCTGGATAGTATTTTTCCTTGCAAGCACCATGTTCCCTTTCATGTTTCTTGTGTCTTGATGGCGTCTATACATCTGATGTAAAATTCTATTTCTTCCCATTTTATAAATAGATCTTATAGGAAAAGATACTTGTTTAGATGAAATGTAAGAAAGACATCAGTTGGATGGGTTCTTTTGAGTTTGGCGATAGTAGATTCTAAAGCAATCTTTGATTTTTTTTTTTCTTTGATTGATGTCAGCAGTGTCTATGTTATGAGGGGTCATGACACAGTATGTGTCTGGGGACTACAGAGTTCACCCTTGCATACACAGAGGCAGCAGTGGCAGCTTCCATAGCTTTGGTGGTGTGGGACATGGGGAGGACAGGACTGTCTGACTGCATACCCTCAGGGGTAGCACTTGTGACACTGACTGCAGCAGCAACAACAACAACAATGCTGCCTCTGCACCCACACCCCATAAAGGAACCCTCCAGGGTTCTCAGGCTATGAGTAGGAGATGCTAGGCCTGATGTGGAACCATAGACTGGGCCTGGACCTAGGCCTTCCTTGGCTCCACAAGATGAACACATGGGTACAAGCATCTATGCACACACACCCAGTTTCCCAGCATTCATTTTGTGAATTATCAAATCCCATTTGTTTCCTATTCTTGGTCTCATTTGCCTGAGTTGAATACCAGGAGACTCTAGCACAAATCTGCCTCCATAATGCTTCCTTTGTCCTCTTATAGGTCACTGGCCAAAGTTTGCCTCCGATGTGTTCTTTGAAAGTGAAACCTATTATCTAACTTCTTTTTACTTCCTAATTTATTTTAAGAGTATACCCACCAGGAAGGTTCTGAAGCAGGCATTTGAAGACCTTTGTTTCAGCCTTGTAAGAGCTGGGTCCGTTTGAAGGTGCTCATGCATGCTTGCCTTGGTCAGCAAGTGGCAAATTTGTAGCTCTGTGTGTCAAAAGAACTTCATTGGGGCCCAGGTTATAGTCCATACAGGAAAAATCGATTTCGAGAGCTCAAGATGAGCAATGAATGTTCTACACAGAGAAGCAGAGGGACACTACATCAGAGGAGGACTCATTACTGACCAGTAAAAGACATCCTCCCAAGGAGGCAGTGGGCAACCTTGCTTCACTTCTCTTTTCAGTGCAGGTTGGAAGCAGTCTAACTAGTCACTTGCCCATGCCTCCCTTTGCTAAGTACCTAACTACTTGGAAGACCTAAGCCTAGGACTCTTGTGTGATAATGGGGACAGGATTCCTGCTGCTTAAGAGCTTTTGGGGATTAGGTACACACATAAACATGTTTTAATACAAACTACAGCATGTTTCACAAGGGAGAGATGAGCTGTGGCTGGCGTCTCAGCCTCACGAGAGGCATGCTTCTGAACTGAACATTGAATGTAGCAGGAGAAGGGAAGGAATGAAGGGAAGCTGTGGGTGGAGTAAACATCTGAGCTTGGGCATGGACCAAAGGTGTCTGGGAAACGTGGGCCTCTGAGAAGGTCAATGTGAGTCCATAAAAGCTTTTATTAGGGGAATGACTCATGTCCTCCTCTTCCCTAGCATTCCCTGGGGGCCACCCAGCACTAACCATACCTAGCTTATTCTGTCTTTCATGCACGCACACACACACACACACATACACCCGCCTACTGTCCAGATAGCCCGTCTGTCTTCCCATACCACAGAAGGACAGTTCGGTGCCCACAGGGTGGTAAGGAATCTATTTGTAGAATGAACGTTTGGAGTAGAAAATAAAGAAATGGGAAACACGGGGCTGTCTCTCAGGTAGTTCCCTGTGAAGATGTCCACGGCCCTGAAAGTCAGCAGTTGGAGAAAACCCCACTGCAGCAGCTCCCCTGACTCAGCACACACCGTAAAGGTTTTGGGACAGAGAAAAATTCTTTGGGGAAAAGAACCAAGCCACAAATATCAAAAGAAGCTTTTTCAGTGTGAAAAAAACTGGGGAGATTTGCGGCATTAAATTCTCATCCTTTCCCACCTTAATTTTGAGTCAGTCAAACAGTGCTAAATCAGTGAGCACCCAGCAGCTCTCTTGGGCACAGACTGGAAAATTCTTCATGCTTCTTTTGAAAGGCATACAAGGCTGCTTTATATCTGCTGTCACCCTATGCTTGTCCTCCTGACTTGACTGTGGTGACAAGATGTCTCAGTGTCATCATGTAAGGGACTCATAAGGCCCTCATCTCCCTGCGGAGAATCAAGTACTGTATTAGACTGGGGTCTCATAACCTCTTAGCTGGATAGTATATTGCACGATGTCATCTTTTGGTGTTCCTGTATTTCTTGTCATTCAGACTTTCTGGAAAAGTTTTCCCCCAATTTTAGATAGTGCCCATGGGAAGTTCTCTTGTCTGGTAGCATGCCCTAGTCCCTGCCACCAGCACCACTAAGCTGTTTGTGAAACATTCACTCTTCCTGTGAACAGATATCTTACTGACCTCTCTGTGCCTTAACTCCCCCTAAAGGGCCAGCTGCAAAATGTGCACTTTGGTTTGCCCAGGATTTGCCTTTCTGGCTCCCACTCTCCACCCATCCTGGGAGAGCACACCCTGCACAGTTCTTCTCATGGTATTTGTGGGCTCTCAGATGTCACACATGGCCAAGAAGCACCACACCCTTGCTCCCCCCACTATGGAATTGGTAACCATCTCTGAGGCCCACCCAAACATCCCCCTCATCTCCCAACATTCCAGGAGCTCACAGAACTTTCTGGAATCGGATGGGGTGTGTTTCCAGGCTTGTATTTGTCCTGATGCTTGCTTTTTTGATCATTCATTCAGTGCATACTTAACCGGGTACTAGCTGTGTTCTATGTGCAAATCCGAGTTCCGTGTTCACGGCTTGTACCTGCCTATGCCCACCTACAGAGGCATGGCCACATCAACACGGGACCATGCTACCAGACCTGTTTATCTAAGCCTTGTTTTCAAGCCTGACATTTGACAGAGGGTTTCTAAACCACGCTGACAGGGTCCAAACGGTGTGGTATGAATGTTGAACTATCAGAGGCTCACGAATTAAGAGAGACAACAGGTAGACTTGTGAGCAGACAAGAAAAACGCAATGGGTAATTTCAGTTTTCAGTTTTCCGTTCAAGTCATTTTGGGCAGGTGACATTCAAACATTTGTATTCTAAGTATCTAAGTTTCACTAAGAAAAAAAATAACATATCGTATAATATCCATAAGGCTTTAGGTTTGATGCCTATTGTAAGTCTGTATTTTCTTTAAAATATTAGCCTGAGGGAAGAAAAAGTCTCGAAGCTGTAAAACTTCTTTGAAGAGATGGAGTTGAAAGTTTGCATGGTTAGGCCTGCTCAAATGCAGTCGGCAATTTTTCTTTCCAAAAAGGCTTTTCCCCACTGCAGTCCTCTCGGGGCAGTTCTGCCCTGTGTGACTTGGTGCCACAGCTCGGATCCTCACTGCTGCCTGTCCCTCTTGCTGTTTTCTAGTCTCCGTCTCCTGGCAGTTCCTCACCCCTGGGTGCCGAGTCATCAAGCATACCCCTTCATCCCGGCGACCCCACGGAAACCCCCACAAATAAAGAGGTAAGGCACCATCTTCAGGTCTCATGCCTGGTTTGCTCCACCCACATAATGCTTTATTGTTTTCACCTCTGCCCACCCTGACAGAAACCACCCTGAGGAGAAGTATCAACAAAAGCCACGGTTGATTTGTCCAGTTCAGTAGTCATGGGCCACAGCATTGAATATAAGAATTCACATTCTTGGGTGCACTGCTTGTGTTTGTGTTTAGTGCCGTCTGCAGCTGGTTACAGAACTTTTGTATCACAAGAAGTTCTACCACTGGACATTGAACCTCAAAACTATCTACCAGCATCTTTTCCAAAAGAACATTCTGTGATGAAGGAACGATCTACTTCTTTATTGTCAGGGATATTCACTAGCCTATGGTGCCCAGAGAGCCCTTGAAACATGGCCAGTAGGACTGGGGAACTTAAATTCACATTTTACTCATAGGCTAGGGGCTACTCAACCAGGAGGCTCTAGGGTGTCCCCTGAGGACAAGTTGCCCTACTGACAGGGGATATACTGAACCCAGACAGAGTTCTAAAGCGATAGATGCCACTAAGATTTCTGGGCTCGAAAGGGGCAGGTGTTTTTCCCTGAATAGAGCCACTGCCTCTGTTAGGACCCAGTGTTCTCCTACCCCAAGGTGATGGTTACTCCTCAGTGGGGATCCATACTAGGTGGCTATTTCCCTACACCATGACTATGTGGATACATGCCAATCCAGCTGCAGATGCCCCTTCATCAGCCCTGAGATGTGGCAAAGAGGTACATCTCACGTTCCCTCACTGTGCTAACAAGTTTATGTTGAATCAACTAGGAAAATCAAAGCATTATTTTAACCTGAGTAACAGATTGTTTAATGTGTGCAACTGGTGGGAGAGGGCTATAGTTTTTATCAAAGTTTTCTTCCGGTGATACTAACATTTAGGCTAGAAATATGTTTTGTCCCCTGGTCTATTCAGACTCTGCCTCTGGATCCTGGGTGGCAGGGTCCTGGTTTGTGCCTGCCCCTTTTGCCATTACTTGATACTCTATTCACAGCGCATGGATGTGTAGGAGGGAAGAAGTAACTGCTGCAGGGCCAGGAACTCTAATGAAGGTTATAAGTTATCAGTCGTTTTCAGTATTCCGGGCACCAGGCTGAGCAAGTCATAGGCTGTATCTCTTAGGAGCCTTGTAATGGTTCTGTCCTCATGTGTGAGTTCTGAAATTTAGAACTTGGATACCACAGCTGAGACTACACTGCTCAGCCATGATTTGAATCTAGAAGTCCTGTAGGGCTCTAAACAGAGTTCATGTGCCTCCTGAAAAACCTTGAAGTCTCAGCTTTAATTTCATCTGTTGTTTTTGTTTTATCTGAAAAAGGTTATGTTGCTATGTACCCCAGGTTGTCCTCTTCCTGTCCAGTGCTGGAATTACAGGTGCTCCCCATCACATCCAGCCTAACTTTTCATGTATTAAATGCATCTTTATTAATGCTTTCTGATGTTCATCTCACTCCACATATGAGAAGGCACATCTGAATATTAAGCTTTCAATTATGCATCGGCTGTAGCAAGCAAGATAGATGGGTTAGTCTCCCAGTTCCCACAAGGCTTGGCCCATGGTTCTGCATATCTTTAGAAATAATGGTGGAAATATTCATTGTATGCAATAGAGATCCTTTCATTTTACAAAGCTGTCTTTTAAGTATTACCCCAGAAATGAAATTGATTGTGAGCTAACAAATGGAGCGTGAGTGAATGTGAATGCACCAGTCACCTACCAACGTCTCTCTAAAGTAATTCTTCTGTAGCGTCTGCTAAAACAGGCTTTAGCATTCAGAGAAGTGTCCTAGTAGCCCAAGAAAACCAAACCAGCTTTTTAAAGATACCTAGAGACTAAGCTGTTTGGATGAAGTGAAGTGACTTCTCATTACCCTAGAACATTAAGAACAAGAGTAGCGAGATGGATGGGACATGAAGCCTTTGACCCCTGTGAAGGACTTAGCTGCTTCTGCATAGCATGAGGTCTCCTAGCCATATACCTTGCCTCATATACTGTGCAGTTTTTCACAAATGCACTAGCAGCTAGGAGCTTTGGTCCTTGATTCCCAAGAGACACAATTTCTTTGGTGCAAGGTACTATTTCATCCCAGTGAGCACATTTGCAGGGGACTGCCCAAAGTTGCCCTATGTGGTCTGCCACACAATTAGTGTAGAATTCCTGTCATTGTCCTGAATGATGAGATGCTCCAATTTTCCACATAAAACAATTAGCATGCCGTGTTAGAGTTCTCTGCAGGCTAAGAGTGACACCCTAGTCCTCACTCGCAGCCGGCTCATCTAACCCATCAGGTACCCCCAAACATGCCATCATCTAACATAACGCATCAGTGTACTGAAGAGATGTCCGTCTCCAAAAAGCGTATGTCGGAATGATCGTGTGCCCCCATGGTAAATCTTCAGAAGTGAGCATCTAAGCCATGCGAGCCCTACTTTTTGCCCATCTTTGGTGCTTCCTTTTGAACATGAGCTGTCCTCGGATGCTTACACCTTTCAGCTACAGGCTCTGCTGCTATTTGACACAGAAATGAGTTAGTTCCCTGCTCTTCTTTCATGCGGAGCCGTTTCTGGCACGTATGCCTCCAATGGCACCTATGGCGAGCTTTGCCCCTTGTCATGCTGGCATTTAAACTTCCACTGGAGCCAGGTTCTAGGTGTCTAGCTCATCCCATCCAGCAGAACTGTTAAGGCTGACCTCTGATAAGAGCTGACACTTGAAATTCAAGAACCGATAGTGTTTTACACCTGCCCTCTCATTCTTATTCTCATTCTTATTCTCATTCTTATTCTAAAGAAACACAAATTCTTGGTTTACAGAATGGAAACTTTCAACCTAAATGAACCAGTGGGAGATAAAAATGTGTAAGAGTTTATCTTTCTTTCAGCAGCTACCTTTGTGTCAGGGACCTAAAGAAACCACGCCAGGGAATCCTAACATTCAGAGCATACAGTCATGTTATTGCCGCATTTAGTACTGAATGGTTTTCCACACTGAGTACATTCTTAAAATGTAAAATACTTTATTACTGATTATACATTTTTAAAGCTGGTAAACACCTCTGAACTGTAGGGTATTTTGATCACTTTCAAACTGCAGCCAGCTATCCTGGGGCTTAGGTAACCTTAGTAGTAAATGCATGTATGTCTCCACTCTTGATTCTCTCTAATGAGAACTGGTCGATAACTGGTTAACAAATGCCTCCAGTGATGTATTTCTTTTTTATGTTGCATGGACACTTGTGCAATGTATATTTAATCATGCTCTGCCCCCTTTGAAACTTCTTTGTCTTAATTACAGTCAAGGAAAAGCTTGGCTTCATTCCCAACCTACGTCGAAGGTAAGAACTGAAGAGAAAAATATTGAGTACTAGGGTCACTCATGAATCTTTTAGCAGCTGTAGGCACTGAATGTAAAACAACATAGAGGGAAAGACCACAAACCTGCTAGCCCTGAGTATCTTAGACTAAAAGTATAGTAAGCGTGAATCCTTTGTTCTTGTCACAGATCAGGGGTAGAGGGTAGGGGCAAGGAAGTAGTAAAGCTGTGCCCCAGGTATGTCATGAAAGTTCTGATGAACTTTCCATGTCTATGTTTTGACCACAGTCATAGTTGTTGGAAAATGAATAAGATACTGGGCAGTGGTAGTGCACGCCTTTAATCCCAGCACCCAGGAGGCAGAGGCAGGCAGATCTCTGTCAGTTCAAGACCAGTCTGGTCTACAGAGTGATTTTCAGGACAGCCAGAGCTACAGAGAGAAACCCTGTCTCAAAATTAAAAAACAAAGTGAGTAAGTTAAGTTTTTCATGGGAGCAACTCAAGGTGAGCTTGACCATTAAAAATGAAAATAAAAATCACTTCAGACTAGGCCTAGAAGAAGGAAAGTAAATTGTTTCCACTTCAAGTTATTTCATTTTTAGAACCTGAGGCTTCACAGTGGGTTATATCTTAGTCTCCTCAGAATTATCATTCAAGTCAAAGAAAGTACATGTTTTACTTGTACTTAAAATGTCTCTCTTTAGTGAACCTGTTATACATAATAGTTGCTGCCATGCTTTAATTTGGGCTGTGGATCATAGGTGATTGTTATTCAAATCAGATGCCCCTCTATTTAAAACAGAAATTTGATTTAGTAGACTGGGGAGTGAGAACAGAAAAAAATATAATTTTCCTTGGGATTGCTCTCTACGTGAAGCCAGGAGCATCACGGTCTATCAGCAATTTTGGCAGCATGGGACCATGACTCTGTGGTGATGTTATCAACTTACAATGTTGGAGTCTGATGCCATTATAGGAAAGAACTACCCCATTTTCTTCATGTATGAAATGTGATTCCTCCATCAGAGACCAAAGAGAGGGGAAATTTTTGAGTGGATAAAAAGGAAGTAGGAAGTGTCAGGAAATGGTGGTTTCCATTATTACAGCTTTCTGTTCCTCTAAGCCATTCACCTAAGCAAACACACAGTTTATAGACACATGTGACAGGCATGAAAGTCCAAGATGAGTATGACATGGCCCTTGTTGCCAGAGAGCTTATCCTCCAATCCCCAGTACTATGTTGGGGGAGTGAGGAATTGTCTGACCTAAGGCCTCACACATGACAGGCAAGTGCCTAACAGGCAAACTTTGAATAGACTGTCTCAGCCTCCCAAGCAACCAGGATTACAGGCCTGACTAAGAGACATTTTTACTGTTGGACTCTGATTCATATTTAAATAAATACATCATTTCTCCTAGTAAATGATCGATTCTAGGATGCCTTAGACTAGCAGGCAGACCACATATGTAACATGGGGGTTGGCATGTGGTAGCCTCCCCCCATGACATCATTCACTACTGTGGCTCTGTGTGTTACAGTTCCTGGACCTTGCGACCCTGAAGACTTGATCGATGGAATTATTTTTGCTGCCAATTACCTTGGTTCCACTCAGCTACTCTCAGACAAAACTCCCTCCAAAAATGTGCGCATGATGCAGGCCCAGGAAGCAGTCAGCCGGATCAAGGTGAGGGGGGCTGCGTGGTCTGAGGTGGTGGGGTGGCTGGAGGCACCTGAGCAGGCAACATCAACCCACAGCTCTTAGAGAGTGGACTAAGATGGTGCAAGCAGGGCTTAGTCCTGCCTAACTAAAAGCCCAGGTCTTTACATATAAACCCTATTCAGGTTGCTCTTGAGAGTAAATCATATGGCCATGGACTTCGCTCTATATGAGTCTAAGTTCCACCACTGGCTTTCCACTGACAACTAGGGACCATTGATTGGAGCAGTCCTCTGTTAGGTTCTGTTCAAACTGTCTCAATTCCATTAAGATGAACTATTTGATTAAATCTTACTTGGGTAGTCTGAAGAAGTCAGGCAAATCCTAGTACAGACTAGTTTGAACACAGTTACAATCCATTTAAATTAGTTTTATCAAGACCTAAAGGAGAAAGCCAGTTGGATACATGGAGAACCAATTTCATCTAGTCTCAATAATTCACAAGGAGACTGGGCTACTCAGAATCCTTCTGTAAATGCAGAACTCCAGAGTCTCCACCATAATGCCACCTAGAGTTACAGACACACCAGGGTCGCGGGGGTGCTGGCTGTGCACTCATGCTATTCAAAAGTCGCAGTGCTGTCAGCAGGAGAAACACACTCAGAAAACCAGCAAGGTGAAAGGGTAGGATTCACCGGTTCATTTTTTTTTTTCCTGGTTTTAACTAGTTAAGACTAAATCTTCTCTGCCCCTCTTCTCTGGTGCCATAGAGCCGGGTGCTGATGTGGAAACATCTATGTGATATAGAGTAGAAAAGGGTAAGAGAAGGCAGCTGGAGGCCTTTATCTGAGGAGAAAAGAGGATCCTGTCTTTTGTAGGATGATGGGGGAGGGTAACAGTGGAGAAAGTGAGTCCCTTACCCCTAACCACAACAGCTCAGGGGAAATAAACCAGCCAATAGAGGCACCAAGTGTCAGGAAGAGAGGATGTCAGATGTGGAATGCCACAGGAGTGCCCTAGAGGTTAGGAGGGAAGGAGGTAGGCACCTGAGAGAAGCCATCTGAAAGGAAGCAAGCTTTACTGTAGCTCATGGTTTCAGAGGCCTTAGCCCAGGGGTGTTTGGGTGTGAGGCAGAAGAACATGGGGAGGCACATTGCTCACCTCACTGAAACAAACAGAAGAGCCATATGCTAATCCTTCCTTCAAACACCCTCCCCAGCACCCAGCTGTATATTTTCTTGACTACTTGCTCTCAGACCAATCAAGAATCAAGTAGACAAGAATAACCATCATAAGCTCATCTCTTCTCAAGCTAACATTTTAAACATACCTGTTCAAGCCATAACTAATCTCCAAGTGAAGAAAACAATGAGGATATTAGCTCTTCCACATCTCCCCTGGTACAATAGACAAACTCACCCGTGAGCCCCTGTGAAAAGCAAGTTAAACACTTGCGGCGTGTAATGACTCGGGATAAACATTTGGCATTCCAAAAGGGAAGAGTAGGCCCAAACCCAGCAGCTAACAAAACCCTGTAGCCTTCTGTCCAACACCTGGAGGAATGTGGTGGCATAACGTGAGCTTCAAAGGCCAGGTCCCCTGCAGCCTGGCCAATGATAGCCCACGAGGTTCGCCTCTGAGGGCTGGAGCTTCAGTGGCTCATACTTCCAGTTCTTGCATCTGCTTTACTGGCCTCTCCATTTCATCTGTCTTCACCCTTTTCCCATACCTTGAGGGCTCCCCACAAACCAGTATCACATGGACAGCACCAGTATCTGGCACCAGCCCAAGCAGTAGCTGGACCTCCTTGGGCCGTGGCTGCAGGAGCCTCTGAAAGTCTGGGCAGCTGAGCACAGCCAAAAGATTTCCATGGTAACAACTTCCTAGGCATCTGTATGTACTCAGAGCATCCCAGCAGCCTTCTCTTTCCTGGGAAAGTCTTTTGAGTCAATTTACATCCTCACATCACTGAACCTACAATGAATAAGATCTTGCTGATTCCTGAGGTGCCTTCAAGACATCTTGTACTTACAACAAAGTACTTCTCTCCTGCTGGGGGCTTGTGTTTTAGAAACCATGCCTTCCATAACTCAAACTCTTCATGGACTCTAAACCAAACTGCAAAGTTTTTATGTCTTTCCACCCTGCCTCTACTCCCCATTCTAACTATAAACCTGACCCAGAGCGACAGCCGTGTCCATGCAACAGCCTGAAGGGCGACTGTCTTAAAATTCCCTCTGCCAGATTTAAATAGAACCTAGCATAAAGTCTTGGCATCTGGACAAAATCTAACACAAATGACCGCTAGTCAGTTCCAAATAAATTCCTTATTTCCATTTGAAACCCCATGAACATTTTTTACTTTCCAGGGAGTATTATCCGAGCTCCTGCCATCAGTACCCCTTAAGCCCTGAGGAGAGAATTCTGGGGATGCTGACACGCATCTCCAGACTCTTCCCACAAACTGCTTGAGAAGGCTTCTGGGCCTTGTAATCAGGTCATGAAGATAGCTCCTCCCCTGGCACCAATTTTCTGTTCCTTTGTAATCAGCCATGACAAGTGCTTGGGAGGAAGGATTGGTTTCAGTTCACAGCTGCAGAGCCCGTTGTCAGCTAAGTGTTGTTTCTGGGCTGGGGTGGAGAAGAGAGCCTTGGCAGGAAGGTGGGAAGAAGCTGCTTGCCCCTTGGCAGCCAGAAAGCAGACAGGCCACAAGAGTGCTTGTCTATGCTGAAAGGCTAATCTATTAGCTTCTACCCACATCAGTCAGGACTAGGACTAACCATTACAGCTGGTGCTGGCATACACCTGCCATTCCTGTGCTCAGGAGGCTAAGACAGGAAAGTGCCCGGGCTCCATCACAAGTGCAGTCCCTAGATTAAATAAACAAGCAAGATTAACCATCTTAAGTCTGCAGCTGCCCAGTCACTCCTCGCTCCCCAGGATGCTCTGTGGTGTTGTTCCCTCACCCCTCTCATTGCTTCCTCATTAAGTAGCTTTCCACTGCACCTACTGATGCAACCTTCAGCCTGATGCAGCCTCCAGCCTCCGAGTGTCAGTTGCTCTTGTGACAACCTCACTTGTAAAGCAAATACTTCTCTCCCCAGCTCAGAGCCATCCTTTCCTTAACTACCCATGGAAGATGTGGTAAGCTGTGACTTGAAGTTACCATTGATATGTTAGGAATTAGGACGTGTGACCCAGGTAATGATTTATAGCTCCCTCAAAGGTCACTGCACTGATAGCAACCTTAGTGTTGAGTCTGGCTTAACAGTTATTCCATGTGTCAGGGTCCATTCAACTACTTCATCTGTGACACACAAGCCTTGTCTGTGCCTTGAGGCCCCCTCCATAATATACATGCCTTATCTTAAAGTGAGCCTCTTCCAGGATGATGGAAAGCGGGAAGATAGGTTCTAAGAGAAACTCCTGCTACTCTTGCCCCAGACTCCCACCCAACAGGGCAGCACCAGGAAAGCAAAGTAGCAGTTTGACCCTCGGGCTTTCTGGGCTTAGTGCCTTAGTCAGCTTTCCACCACTCAGACAAAGACCTAAGATAATCAAAGGACGAAGTGTCTGTTTTGGCTCACACCTCCACAAGTGTCAGCTCACAAGCACTTACTTGGCTGTGTTGCTTTGGGCCAGTGGTGGTTAGTACAACATTAGAAGTACATGGTAAGAAAGAGCAGGCTGCCCACTTCATAGTAGACAGGAAACAAGGAGAAAGGAAGGAGTCATGGCCCAGATAACCCCTTCAAGGGTATGCCCCCAATAACCTAACTCTCTTCCATAAGACCCCATCTCCTAAAGGTTCCACCACCTCCCAGAGTAGCACAGGCTGGTTACCAAACCTTTACACGTGAACCTTTGGAAGAACATTCTAGATCCAAGTCACAGCAGTTGTCGACTTCCTTTTGTTTGCCTCACCCCAGAGACACACTAATGCCAGAAAGTTTCCCCATGGCCTTCCTCATCTTAATTTAACACCTCCCATCAAGGCTTCTAACATAATGCATAAATCTCTTAAGAAAAACAAGCTAGTTTTCAAATGGAGTCTCAGTCCAGACTCCTGCAAACACCACATGTAACACAAAATCCCTCCGATGAATGGTGCCATGAGCCTCCCAATGACTAAACAGGCCACCATGACCTGTCATAGCTCTCCTGATGACTTCCTGACAGGCAGGAAGTAACTAGGAATGCGTAGAGACAGCTCTGGCTGTCACACTAACACTAACACATGGCCTTTGGGCCAAAACCAAGTATGCCCCACAGTCCGAAACCATCCAGAACAAAGAGCCACACATGATAATTGTGTCAGAATACCAAGTCCCATGACCAGGGCCACTTAGGTGGTCTTTCCAGAAGAAAGCAACAGTTTGACTTTAAGGGTTACTGGAGACTGCCTGGACCAGAAAACTGAGAGTTGCCTTGAGGTTAATTTCTCATTGGTTCTACCTATCAAGTCCCCCAAATCCAGCTGTATTTTGGGGTTCAGGCTTTAGTTGAGGCCCCTTGTTTATTCATCTCCTGACAGTTTTTCACTCCAACATATGAGCACCTGTGTCTTTCCACTCCTCTTACGGCACTTAAGGAGGGCTCAGGTGGTATTCAGAGTGGGTAGGGGTGGCAGGCACAGCATCTTCCGGACAGAAAGCAGCCCACACAGTGAGCAGCAGCCTCCCTTCACCAGCTCCCCTGGCACCAGCTATACCCTGAGCTGCTTTTTTGCCTCCTCAGTGGGAGCCAACAGTGTGGTTTTACCTGTAAGTCCAACTCTCTCATGAAAATCAGACCCTTTACTTCCTAAGAAGTGACCAGCACCCCCAAACCTCACAGCGCAGTTAAACCTCAAATTAGATGGTACTTTCAAAACAAACAAGTGGCCAACTGATCATAAGTCTGTTTTAAACCTACCCAGAGCAGAGTGGGTATTTGAAAACCATGTATTTATCTTTTACAAGTAAATTGAGGTAGTGTGTGGAATTCATTATAAAGTAGTAAAATTAAATGGTTACATTTCACTTACAGCATATAAGTATCATTTTACTGTGTGCTTCTGTGCACTTGAAGGAACTGCTGCCTGTCAATAAATATTTTCTGCTCCATGGTCCTTTTATATCCATGTAAATGCTTCTAAGAATGACACCGCACACAGCCTGAAGCCTTTTCCCATTGTAAGCAGAGACGGCTGTGTTGTTCATCTCACCTAGAAGGCAGCTGTGTTGGGAGCTGGCTCAGACCTTATAGCAGGTCAAGGATGGGTGTGTCCCCAGCAGTCCAGTGGGCTCCAGACCATGCTCTGAGACATCACGCTCTGAGAGACTGGGCACTTCTGGCCTTTCAAGAACAACTTCTAGGTCACTTCAGCACAGTAGACAGAGTACAGCAGGGCCACAGACTTCAGTGTGTACCCAGGAGAGGAAAAAGTAAAGCAACGCTAGGCATTCCTTTTCCAGTCTGCCGTGCAGTCCATGATGACAAGCCAATGGTAATCTCTAGCTCTTCCACTCAATTAAAGCAGGCTGGTTTCTTCCCTGATCTTCTGGTCTTATCTTCTCTCTCACTCCCTATGGGAACCCCCATTTTGTTCCTCTCTTTCCTTTGCTTCTATGCTTTGCACGGCCAGACAGATGAAGACTTTCTGGTTTTGTGATTTACCCAGCAGATGCCAGCTTGAAGCCAAAGCTTCCACTTTACTGAACATTGCTGCCCACTGGGCCACATCCATCCCACAGCTTTGGGCCAGGGTTAGATTTACACTTGGAATTTCGAAAGTTACTTCTTTCCTTTTCTTTTCAAGACAAGGTTTCTTTTCTTTTTCTTTTTCTTTTTTTTTTTTCAAGATAAGGTTTCTCTGTATAGCCCTGGCTGTTTAACTTGTTTTGCAGACCAGGCTTGCCTCAAACCCACAGAGATCCACCTCCTCTGAGTGCTGAGATTAAAGATATGAACCACCACTGTCTGGCAGTTATGTTTTCTTTAACAACACAAGTGTCCAGATTTATTTGCCAAGTGGAAAGAGAATTTAGATTTGTTTTTGACCAGGCATTCTCTCACACATACACAAACACATACATGTATATATGAGACTTTGGTTTTAAAAGCTGTTTCTATGGAGATTTTTGTGATAGGCACTTTAGAAGTAAAATTTAACCAACATCCAGTATTAAACCTTGAGAAACTGGCACTCCAACAAATGAACCAGAAAGGCTGCATGCCTGATGCTACAGTACGGCAAACAGAGAGATCTGACAACAAAACCCCGTTCCATCTACCAAGATACAGGAATACAGCAAGTCTATACAGCAGCAAAAGAATTCAAACTCATCTGCTGTTGCTTTCCCCACCTGTGGACCTTTGTCACTATATCTTAGAAGAACTACTGTCCTTGCAGGAAATATGCACGTACACACACACACACACACACACACCACCACCACCACCACCAACAACAACAACAACAACAACAACAACAGTAGCAGCAGCAACCAGGAATGCATTAGAACTGTGAGTCTCAATGTGTGGTCCAGGGACCAGCAGACCAGCATTGTGTAGAAGCCCGATAAACATGCAAGCTCTCCAGCTTAACCCCAGACTTCTCAAGACAGAAGCTTGGACAATAAGGTGATACAAAGAGTCTGTATTGACAGGCTCCAGGAGAATCTGTTGTGTGTGGTAGCCTGAAGGGGGCTTGAAAATTGCTCTATGGAAGCATTATGAAACATCTTCTCTTCAGCTGCACTCTCCGAAACTCTAGTCATGCTGAGTACTTGCTACTAATTGATCTCCATCAGCAATTAAGTTTGTGAAACACTCAATCTCTGGATAGTTTCCAAATCTGTTTCCTTGTTAGAGACCTGGAGAATGGATTTTCTTAAGATGGAGAGAAATAGATGCTCAGGATTCACTTTTTTTTCCCACAAACAAGAACTGCAAGTCAAGAGTGTGTAGCTGTGTTCTGAGCTAAGTGAGTCGTTGGGGTTCAAAAACCTGAGACAATACAGTAAGAGAAACACAGCCAGAGGAGAGGGAGTCTCATCTGTCCTTTGCAGATCCTAACAGCCCATCGTCATAGGCACTGACAGTCCTAGCTAGAGGAGTTTCACAGTCCTCATGGGCTTGCACCCCACCTAAGTAACCTGAAATCTTCCCTGTAGCTTTACTGTAGAACAGAATCTCCCAGACACATTTCCACCGCCATGGCTCAATGTGGAACTGCCTCAACAACCTATCTAAGCCCATCAGAGTAACTGACTTAAGCTGGTGCTTTGTCACAATGGGGAACAGATGGTGACCCCTTAGGAACCAGTCATCAGATAAGCGTCCTCTGAGACCGTCTGCCATGGTGATGTGCATGAAGACTCACACTAACACCAGAACTGAAGCTGATTCACTCTGACACCCTGTGCCACACACACCTGCTACTAACAGGACATGGCGGTTGTCCTGCTGCTCTGCCCACCAGAATGTGCTGAAGTAGCCCTGAACAGCTCTGATAGTCCATCTGTCACCCACCACGGGTGCAGGACTAAAGAGGCCTTAAGGGGAACTTGACCCTGTTCCTGCCAGGCCCTACTCCTCCTTGATCACTAGGGTCCAGGAGTAGAAAAGGAAGGCAAGAAGCCCTAACCTTTATACTGTCCTTGTACATACAAGGGTTGTAGGGGCTGAGGCCCCACTCCTGGCAGGCTCTCAGAAGCCAGCCAGCAGAGGAGAGGGACACAACTGTTGTTGCTACCCCATCTATCTACTTCCTGATGTCCTCACACCTTGTCCGAAAGGAAATGCAGTCAGGATTGGATATAAACACTATAGAGAGGTGGTTCCCATCAGCCTCTCCTATGCAGTCTCTGAGCCAAAGCCACTATCTGCTCATAGGACAAAGAGTTCAGGTCCCTTTACACTACTAGGAGTGCTCATACCCTTACTAGTAGCAGAGCCGACACCAGTAGCTGCAGACACATGACTGAGGAGGTGGACACCACAGCCTCCATGGTAAGATTGGCCGTATAGCATTCCACACATTCTGTTGTTGACACCTACTTCCTAAGCTGCTAATGTAACCTTAGCTTGTATACCCTACAATAGCTCTCTGATTCTGACATAGCATGTACAGTGCCTGGTCATGAGTTAAAACCAACAAAGCTACAGGAGGGCTACCCTACAGTGTCCAATTGGAAATTAAGCCAAATGCCTAACTGTAGGAGGAGCTAAGGTGGGAGGAGTAAAGAGAGGAAGAGGAAAAGGAAAAGGAAGAGGAGGAGCTAAGAGAGAGATGGAGAATGAGAGAGGGGAGATGAAGGCTGATGTTCGCTTGTCTGTAGCAGTCAAAGGTAGTTGGTATATCTAGGTTGGCTATTGGGTTACACCTCTGATTATAAGAGTATCTTGTTATTGATCATTACTAAATATATAAGCCTTTGGATAATCTAAGCATTAGAGTCTCATCTGTACCGAGCCCGTGTGGATGGCAGGATAGTCCGGGCAATGCCCAGCCTTGCAGAGACAGTGTGGAAGACTGGCAGAGCCATCTCCCACGATGGCATCTCGTGGGTAGCAGGGCTGGTGTTTCTGGCTGGCCGTTTCTAGCTGCAGTATGCACATGGCCTCATGGCCTTGGAACATGGCGTCTGATCTAGTCAGAGACCTGCAGCCTAGATAGTCAGCCTGACCAGCAGGCATTTTTAAAATAATTACAACAACACCTAGCCAACTGGACTCTGAAATAAGGCACATCTTCAGGAGAAAGCCACTTAGGAGGCCACCTCTAATTAAAGAGGAGTGATCGGATCCACTGGATGCAGAAAGCTCAGTGTAGAAACACAAGAACCACACTGTGTCCAAAGACGCGGTTCTCTCCAGCCACAGATTCCAAAGAAACCAAAATGGGTGAAATGCCTGATAGAGAATTTTAAAATTCAGACAGAAAGAAGCTCAGTGAGGTCCAAGAGAATATTTTAAAGGCATCAAATGAAATTAGGAATAGAGTACAGAACAAGAATGAAAAAAAATTAAGAGCAATCAAATAGAAATCTTAGCATGAAAGAGAACCAGAAAAAAACAACAGACTAGTTCAAGGGGAAGAAATAACGACTGAATTTGAAAAGGGGTTGACTATCCAAATAACCCCCAAAAAATCCCACAAAAGGAAGGAAGGGAAGGGAGAAATATGCATTTAGAATCTTTGAAAGCCAGGGGTGATTGTATATTCCTGTAATTCCCATAGTCGGGAGGTTAATACAGGAAAATTGAGAATTTGAGGACAGACATGCTCCATAGCAAAACTGTCATACAACCAAAAAGCAAACAAAACCTTTGTAACACTCTGTCTTAATTAGGGTTTCCATTGCTGTGAACAGACACCAAGACCAGGGCAGCTCTTAGGACAGCATTTAATTGGGGCTGGCTTACAGGTTCAGAGGGTCAGTTCATTATCAGCATAGCAGGAAACATAGCAGTGTTCAGGCAGGCATGGCTCTGGGGAAGCTGAGAGTTCTACATCTTGTTCTGAAGACAAATAGAGGAAGAGTAGGTTCCAGGCAGCTAGGAGAAGGGTCTCAAAGCCCACGCCCACAGTGACAACACTTCCTCTAACAAGGCCACACCTCCTAATAGTGCCATGCCCTGAACCAAGCATATTCAAACCACCACACACTTTAAGGTAAATAAATATCTATATCATTGGTTAAGGACAGAGGGAAATTATTCCATGAAACAATTATCAGACGATCAGAGATAATCTTTGGAAAAATATGATCATCCAGGTATAAAAGGTCTATAGAACCTCTAATCTAACCAGAAAAGATCTTCACTCCAGCATTATAGTCAAACTGCCAAAAGTCTAAGAAAATAACTTTACAGTCTGCAGGAGAAAAATACCATATCACTTCTACTGTACATTCATTAAAATGGCAATAGACATCTCCGCTGAAATCCTACAGTATATAAAGGAATGGAATAACATATTCCAAGTCCTGAAACAAAGAAAATGTCAATCAGAATTACTCTACCAAGCAAGACTGCTCTTCAGAAATGGAGAAAATTAACCCCTTCCAAGAGGAGCAAAAACTGATCTATGACCACCAGACCACTTAAGGGAAACCTACTCACAGAAATCAAAGAAACAGCTAACATCACCAAAGGCTATGAAAGTATAAATCTCCATAAAAGAGTAGCTACTCAAAAGGCAAGTGGAAACAAATCCGGCATTACCTCTGCAACAGTCAGCCCAAGCCAGGCGGTGGTGCCGCACGCCTTTAATCCCAGCACTTGGGAGGCAGAGGCAGGCGGATTTCTGAGTTCGAGGCCAGCCTGGTCTACAGAGTGAGCTCCAGGACAGCCAGGGCTATACAGAGAAACACTGTCTCGGAGAAAAAAACAAACAAAAAAACAGCCCAAAGCTAAGACAGGAAGAAAACGAAAGCATCCCAACAACTGTAAGAACGTCATCATGAACGGTAGAGATGGCTCATGGGTAAGGCACTAGCCACAGAACGTGAAGACCTGAGGTGGATTCTGAGCACCCATGAAATTGTCTGTATTCTTAGTATCAGGGAAGTAGAGACAGGGTTCCTAGGGCAAGCAGACTAGCTAGGCTAATAGAATCAATATGTACTGGGTTCAACTGAGAAACCCTGCTTCAATATATAAGGTAACTGAGGAAGATGCCTACTGTCAACCTCTGCCCTCCATCCTCACCACACAAATACTACGTATGTGCATGCACATAGCACATAACACATATACATGACAGGAATATGTCCTTACCTATTATTAACAATCTCGGATGTAAATGGGCTAAATTTTTCAGTTAAAGCTTAGGGGACTTACTGAAAGGATTTTTAAAAAGACACGAGCCACCAGTATGCTGCCTGCTAGTAATCCACTTTACAAGTAATTACACAGACAGTAAAAAGGGAAAGATTCGAAATGATACCCCAGGAATAAGCAACAAGGACTATCTATTAGACACTAGGACAGAGATAAGGGCAGTCACCATGTGATAATGAATCAAGTCAACAGTGAGATACAATTATAAGTTAATATGCACCTAATGTTAAAGCATCAAGTTTTATACACAATCATTATAACACTTAGAGAGAGGATCCAGTACAGAAATAGTGTGGAATTTCAGCATTTCACATCAGCTAAAGAAGCCAGATCGCCTCCTAAAGTCAAATTAATACCAGAGTTAAGTTATACTATAAATCATATGACTTCTGGACATTTACAGGCTAATTCATCCAGTAGCTACACAACACATTTTCAAAACATTTAAATCATAGGCCGGATCCTTTCTGATCACAATGATTGATGAAACTAGAAATTAACAATTAACAAGTAAAAACCCTAGAAATTATACAAATACATGGAGATGGAACACTGAGCAGCTGATCACAGGGGAACTGACCGGTGAGTGAAAACTTTTCTCAAATTGGCAGTTAGAGAGTATTTTAGTTACTTCTATTGTGGTAATAAAACATCATGACCAAGGCAACCTATAAAAGGGAGTGTAGAGTCCATGATGGTAAAAAGAAGGCATGGTGGCAAGAACAGCTAACAGCTCACATCTCAAACCCTAAGCAGGAGGCAGAGAGCAAACTGAATATAAAAGTCTTTTGAAACCTCAGAGCCTGCCCCCGATAACACACCTCTTCTTCCTTCCCAAACAGTTCTACCAACTAGTGACCAAATATTCAAACATATGAGCTTATGGGAGCCATTTTTGTTCAAACCAGCACAGGGAGTGTGGCTAATGGTAGGTTCCCAATGCTCCAGAGGATGGACCCACACCAGAGTGGCACATGGGCAGCACTAACTGGACTTAGTAAATTACCAAATCAATCGATCATCAATAAATAAAAGACATGAAGTTAGGAAGTTTTTAGAATGGGTGCATTGGTTAAATTTTCATTTACATATATATGAAATTCTCAACAAATAAAAAATAATAGAAAAAAATCAAAATAAATACAACACAATGCAACTAAGTTACAATAAATTACATTTATGAGCTACATTTATCAGGGCCTACATAAAAGATAGAAACTTTGCGAGTGCCCCATTGAGGTACCTCAAGGGCTTGAAAAGAAAGAATTAAATAAAACCCAAAATAACGAAGATCAGAAATAAAATAATACAAAAGATCAGTGAAGCCAAGAGTTGTTTGTTTGCACAAATAAAGCTGGAAACATAACTGATTCAACAGAACATCACAGCTTCATTGGGGATAATTTTTTTAAAACTTCATGTTGACAAGTTAGACAACCCCTGAGGACATAAACCATGTGACTAAAATAGCAAGTGGCTGTCGGCACTCCTGCCATATGGGGACGCACCTCATAGTATTTAAACAGTAATTCCCTAATTGTTTAAGCATGGGACATCAGGATTGTGGTGTATATCCAGCTAAAGCCTGCTGGTAGAAAGGTTTATGGGAGAGACCTCTGGAGAGTTTTTGCCCATGACCTGATGCTCTGGAATGTCCCTCTCCACACAGCAAGGGCACTGACTATTCCCTGTCTAGAGTACAAGAAGCTTGTGCTAGCTCCTCTGGCTTCCTCTCTCCTGGGACTCCTGACTCTTCAGCAGAGGCTAGGAAAGTCCTCTGAGCCACAGAGGCTGTGGGTGTCCACGCAGAGGGTCTTCATCTCCATTCTCTAATCTGTGAGGCTTGTGTGATGATGTCACAAATGCCGTTGCAGGACTGCATGTTGCACACATTTTTGTTCCTCTCATCCTCTGCCATTTTCCTTTCATCTGTCTTTACTTAGCCTCTTCCAGAGTTCTTACTTTTCCATTCTTTTGTGATTTTGTAAAGTTTCATTGTAGAATTAAATGTTCCATCATTGTAGCTTTGCCTAAGTCCTGTCACGTCCCAGCTTGCTTGAAGAGACCCGGATCATTAGAGAGGATGCTGCTGCCTCCTTTCAGGCCTGTGCATATATTGCCTCATTCACTGCTCAGACTGGAGCAGGAAGGGAGACCTGGGAGGTAGGTAGTATTAGCCCCATTTTACTGGGAACTGAGACATTCCAGAAGAGAAGCCTGCCTAAGCCGCACAAAGGGGAGTGTAGGCTAAAGGGCTAGAGTGCCTGGGCTTGGGTCACAGTTCTGCTACCTCACAGCTGTGTGACACTGGGCAGATAACCTAGCCTTTCTGTGCTTTGTTTTCCTCTTCTTTGAGTGTCTTACTATAATTCCTGCCTCATAGGGTTGTTGAGAGTTTTGACAGTGATGTGTGAAACGGTTAGAAGCATCCTGGCTAAGGACCATAGCTCAGCAGATGCTAGCTGGGTAAAGAACAGATAGACCAGCAGAGGCGCTCCCCACAGCATGCCAACCTAGAGGGGCTGTCAATGGTGAGTGCCCAGTGCACTGTGACCCTGAAGTGAGAGGGAGGGACACAGCTCTGATCCCAGGGCACTGCCATCCTCGGCCTTGTAAGGGTTTTAGCAGCCTCTTCCAATCTTTCATTCCGGCTCTGACCTGTTCATATTGTCAGTGTTACATCAAAATGTTATAAATCTGCTGCATAAACATTTTTTAACTTTTCTGGAAACCATGTCAGAACACCTGTCATGAAATTTGATTTGCCTTCCTTATCTTTCTGTAGTTTGGGGGGGAAAATGGAGTCTGGGTAATTTATTGATGATGAAGGTGGAACACAGTTCCCTGGAGTCGAAGAATTGTTGGCCTTTTGATACCAACCGCAATAGGAATTCCTGGGTCATTTCATGTTACTTCAAGAGTGGAGAGAAAGGAAGCATTTCAGATCCTAGAAGATAAGTTACAAGGCAAATAAAAACCGACTCAGGTCAGAACACCCAGAGAAGGCCTCTCACTCACTCACGTGCACTCAGGTCCACTCAGGGCCTTCTCAGAAGCACAGATGCACCCACTGGCTTGTGTGACAGTTAGTGCAGCACGTGTGTGTTTTATTAACTTCAGAGTCTTCCAGAGTAGATTGCTCACAGCCATCTCATCACCACGGGAAGAATGATGGGGAAGCTGTGTGGGAGAGGGGTTGCCCCCTTTCCTGGGTGTGTTAGTAATTAGCCATGCGGTGTTCGGATGGCTGACTCATTCAGTCTCCACAGTGGGAGAATGCAGGCAGCAGGCAACACATTCTAACCACTAGTGAAACAGAGATGCATTGCTGAGAGCACAGTTTTTCCTACAGGTAAGTCACCCAGCCACCCCCAGCAGAGCAGCACAGCCTTACCCACTGGTACCACAGCTCTCACAACAGGTCAGCTTCCACCACCCCGACCCGTGACAACAGTCCAGCCTTCCCCATCCATCCATCACAGTGCTGCAGCTTTACCCATAGCCTTCATAACATCGCCCACAGTCTGGCCACTGACTCACATCGACATAAAACATATAATATATACAACTGAGGAACTGCATCCTACACCTGTACATTTTAATTATATATAGCAAACACAGACATAATGTTCAGTGTACTGTTCAAAGACTTTTTTTTTATTCATGTATTCATTTTCTTTTAAAACAGCCCTGTGAGGTAGATACTATTTTAATCCATATATTACATAGAGGAAGCAGAAATGTTAACTGGCTTGCCTAAATCACACCAATACTAGGTAGTAGAGCTGAGATTTAGATTTAGAGAGCTCAGCTCAGCTTTTACTAGCTATGCTATCTCTTAACTATGAGTAAAAAGAGAAATGTGTCCATTTTACTCAGGTACAAACTATATTAACCTTATGAAATTTAAGAGGAAATTATTGCTACAGATAAATGGGGTGGGGGAGGGGGGAGGAATTCTAGGATTGATTCAACAGGAAGACATACTACCCTAAACATTTATGTATTCTACAATATAACTACAAACAGAGAAAGCAAAGACCGATAGAACCAAAGCAATACAAAGTCCACAGTAACAGCTTGTCAATAAAATGAAGGAACAAACAGGACAGACACACAAACAAACCCGCAGGACAGACACACAAACACAAACCCACGTGAGAACGGAAAGATCATGTTAACTGACAACTGAGACTGCTTACTGTGCAATCCGTACAATGTGCTCACCCACGTCAATCATGGGCTTGATACGCACCTTTCAAAAAGACTGGAACCATACAGAACATGTTCTTAGGCCACAGTAAAAGCGATCCCAAAACCAAGGCCAAAGGGATAGCTAGAAAAACTCCAAATATTTTTGAAATGAATAACACAACTCTAAACGATTCAGGGTTGAACGAGGCCACAGCCCATGTGTAGTGTGACAGTAGAGAAATGCCAGTGCACGAAACTGCAGCACAGCTAAAGCAGGGCTCAGAGATGGATCCAAAACTTCAGTAGAAGAGAAAAGTCTGGCCAGCTGTAGCTTTTTATCAGAAGCAGCTGAGGGAAAAATCAGCAGGTTACTCCCAAAGGAAACACAAATAAAGACGTGAGCCGAAGTCAGTGAAGTAAGGGAGGGACTTGGTAAGAACAGAACCAAACTTCGTTCTTTAAAAAGTCAAATGACAGTGAAGCCTAAGATGCCCCTCCATGCCCGTCCCTGACACTCACATTGTATTAGGAATATTCCCCTTAAGTGGGGTGTGTACGTCCATCTTCCTCCTACAAGCGCTTTATACCCCTAAGCAGTGTTAGCATGTCCGTTCCCTTTTTGACTGAGTCTGCAAATTCTTTTCTAACTATTCTCCTGTCTCTGTTTGTTCCATGCTAAGCAGACGGCCCAGAAATTAGCCAAAAGCAGGAAGAAGGTGCAGTACAACTTCATCACTTGGTGTTACGCCTGTCCGTTTTCTTTTCTGTTTCGCCTTTTTATGATTTCGTGTTTTTGCTTTCTGCATCCAGCAAGTTTTTTGTTCCGATTTCGTTTTGAGTCGCTCCATAAGCCAGCCTCTCTCCAAACTTAGTTGCCTCAAGTGGCCATTTTCTGTTGCTCATTTGGTCATTTCACATCAGAGGAACGACAGGGAGCAGACTGGAGATACTAAATGAATCCTCTAGTGCGGAAGCGGCAAGCCATTCAGGAGCAGTGATGTGGCAGGGACCTGGGACTACTCAATTACAGTTACATTCCATTTGAGGATTTCTCAGATTGCTGGATGCAAAAAAAGAAAACCCGCTAATAACCACACATGTGCAGGGTTCAGCCCTAAATGAGCCAGGCTGCACTTTGGGGATTGTAGAGCTTCTAGGTATTTGTAACTTACTCTGAGGATGTGACACATTGGGGGCTCTTTTGTAATGGGGGTGGCTGTGGGAACAGGCAGCTGCTTCTGTGGTGCTGTGGTGGTGTGAATATGAAGACCCTCTTACCAGAACTGCATCCGGTGGCTTCATTTGCACCTGCTACAGGCATTGTCCTCCATTAGCTCTCTCAGGGCAAACTGAGTGACTATTCCAAGGTCCTCGCTATGAGTTAGATGCTCTTACCCTTCAGTCTCCAAAAGCCGTACAGAAAGGGTCACTTGTCATCATGTCCAGGGTTAATCTGCTGCAGCCACTGCTGCTCCGGGGGAAGGGGCAGAAGGAACTCTGCATTTCCCCTGTCATATAGAGATGCTAACTCTGGCCCACGTGTCCATCCTCCCTGTAGTACCTTTAGCTTTGGCAATTTAACCCTGTGTTGCCGTTCTGGTGACTGTGTCTTGGTAACCCAGTGTGTGAGCTAACATTTCCCATGCCTCTGGGTTAAGATAAAATAGTAAAACAACTTCTTGGTGCATTTTCTTCTTAGGCTCCTGAAGGTGAATCTCAGCCAATGACTGAGGTGGACCTCTTCATCTCTACCCAGAGGATCAAAGTATTGAATGCAGATACACAGGTACCAGCTTGTTCCCATTTTCCTCGGGGGTGAAGGCCCATGGAATTCTAACATAGATTCTCTGCCTGTAAAGTGCCTGTCCCCAGGTATTGGGGTGCCACAACTTGCATTCTAGGTCCTAGAAACTGACAGGGGTCATGAGGGAATAAAGAAAGGACAGACTCACAGACTCACAGATCCCAGAGTAGCTGTGATCTGGTAGACCATGTGCTCTGATGGAGGTGTACTAGCAGCAGCCTCAAAACTCAGTGTGTTTATTTTATACCTCTGAACAAGGAGGCAGGTTTAGCTAATCTCAGTAGGATATCTCTTTAGGAGAGCAGTCTCAGGCTGTAAACACTGAGGAGGGCAAAACTGGGGTCTACGGGTTGGTTGGTTTGTTTTTCCAGCATCTACACATGGACCAGAGAAAAGCTTTGCCATCCCCATGAGTCTGAGACATTGGAATCTTGATGTTCGTGTCAATAATACACATTCTGTCAGGACTTCATCTACCCCCCCCACACACACTGGTTTCTAGTGAAACTCAAAGGCTAATGTGGGCTCAAAGGTCACATTAATTCTTAAAGCACAAAGGAAAACTCAGAACGTGTGTGTTGTCTATCACTCAGTCACTCATATGAATTCTCTGGGAAGGACTCGCATGAAATCTACTTAAAATTGTACAGGACTCATTAGCCTTAAGGAAATCTATTTATAATTTTACACACACACACACACACACACACTAAAATTTGGATTTTATCCTTTCAGCTTCACCACTGGAGATTCCACACAGTATAAAATGTTTGATATTTGTTTTTCTCCTGCACATATCTCTTGCTCTTCATTAACCAAGGAAACTTCCTCAGGCCTTGGGGATAGGATTCAGAGATGGCAGTGAGGGTTTGTCCCTGGCTCACCCCTCCTGGGTTCCATACTCAGCTGGTATGAGGGAAGAAGATAACCATCTGGTAAGTTCTAAGGTTCTGTGTGCAGACTCACCTTCTCTGCTCTTCACCTCTAGGAGCCTATGATGGACCACCCTCTGAGAACCATTTCCTACATCGCAGACATTGGGAACATCGTCGTGCTGATGGCCCGCAGGCGGATGCCCCGCTCCAACTCCCAGGAGAATGTGGAGGCCTCTCACCCATCCCAAGATGGAAAAAGACAGTACAAGATGATCTGCCATGTCTTTGAGTCTGAGGACGTAAGGCTGGCTTCCCCAACCTTCCCCTGGGTGACCTGGATAGCCACTAAGTGCCCAGTTTATCAGAATCCAAATCAGTCTGGCTCATCATACATTAAACATATTTATTGAGTACCTACTGTGTGTCAGGCACTGTTCTAGATCTTCAAATATAAGGCTGAATAAAAGCACAGGAGTTATGTTTTGTACAGGTTGAAGGGGGTAGAAAATAAGATAAGTGAACTTAATAAATGAGACATGGAGAATGCTTTACTGAAATATAAAATAGGATCCGTGCACAAAGGTCAGGACAAGTTCAAGTGCAATCATCAGCATACTCTAATTTTTTTCCAAGAGGGTAACATTTGAACAGAGACCTGAATAGAGTGAGACTAGGAAATAGCAATCACAAAAGCCCCAAGGCAGGGGAGTGCCGAGTTTGCTTGGGAAGGAAGAGTGGCCATTATGCCAGCAGGCTTTGAAAGACGGAGACCCAGATAGCCAGTCTAACCAAATCTTCATGGCACCAGAATATCTACAGAGGAAAACTTCAGAACTGTGCAGAGCTGTCATGCTACCACAGTTAAATGGCCCTTTTCTTCCCAGCCCAGTGACAGGAACATCATCACCCACCGGACCCAGACCTCTTAACCACTGAGCCATCTCATCACTTTTCTCTACAAAATAATTTATAGCCATAAATATAATAAAGGAAAAGAGGTTGAGATAAAAATCATGATACATTGTATAAATGCCAGGACCCAGCCATTCAAAAAAAAAAAACTGTCATGAGGTAGCCAGATATTTACACCTACTTACCTAAGTTTGTCTGTGAGAATAATAGTTTGATGTGATACTGTGGGTGATTCCTACTTGACATTTTGAATTGGGGGCCAAGCAAGCATCCATGTCTACACACACAAACAGGATCTCTGTGCACCATAGTGCATACAGACAGAGATGTGATCATTACCAACTCAGAGGCCAAGACCACAAATGATGCGGATGGTTTTGAAAGACGTGAAACTTGATTACGAAATCTCATTCACCACCATCTCCCCTTATGCTGCTATAGGCCCAGCTGATCGCACAGTCCATAGGACAGGCATTCAGTGTTGCGTACCAGGAATTCCTCAGGGCCAACGGCATTAACCCAGAAGACCTCAGCCAGAAGGAATACAGTGACCTGCTCAACACCCAGGACATGTACAACGATGACCTGATCCACTTCTCCAAGTCAGAAAACTGCAAAGATGTAGGTACTTCCCAGAACGTGTTCCCAAGCTGAGCCAGTAGGGCGGGGCCCTGGAGAGTAAGCCAGCCCTGCCGTGGAAGCGGAGGCTGAAGACAGTGGTGTTCACGGGACATTTTATGGTTCTCATGCCATCTCTGGCTTCTTCCCAGAGGATACTATCATTAAGTGCTATCAAAAACAAATATAAATAATAGGCTGCACAGCCCCTGCCCTTGTGAATCAAGTAGAGTTTTGAGGGAATTCTATAGATGTGAATGCAGGACCTGACCTCTGTCCTTACAAAGCCCACAGTCCAGGTAAGGGCACTGAAAGTGGCTGGTGACATGCCCAGCTCTAGCACTGATGAAAGACAGCTGCACTTGGCAGGACAGAGGTCATGGCAGCTTTAGCCTCACCTTCCTCTGCTCAGCGAAGTGTCCCTCGAATTTATTTTTCACTCAAAAATCTTAAATACTGAAAAGAATTGACAGGGCACCATGGAATGGGAAAACCTGTGCATAGCATCTGAGAGCCACATAGATAAAGGCTGCCTACTACGGACAACTAATGTTTTAAAGGAAAACAGAAAATCCTGCTGCCCCTTGTATTTGCATGTAAGGCCAGACTGGTCATATGAAATGAGGGTGAATTCCCAGGTCTAGATGGGTTTGGATGAAGAGGTTTCTTAGAGACTCCCAGTGCCATGGGATACAGAAAAGACAGAAACTCACCTAGACTGGCAGCCCCAAAGAAGTGTCTCTTCTTTCCCACACAGGCAGGGGGCCCAGCTCCAGGACCTATCCCATATGACTGCTGACTTGAGATTTCTGTTTTCTTCTCCTTTCAGGTCTTCATAGAGAAACAGAAAGGAGAAATCCTGGGAGTTGTGATTGTGGAGTCTGGCTGGGGATCCATTCTACCAACCGTGATCATTGCCAACATGATGCACGGAGGCCCTGCAGAGAAGTCAGGGAAGCTGAATATCGGGGACCAGATCATGTCCATTAACGGCACCAGCCTGGTGGGCCTGCCTCTATCCACCTGCCAGAGCATCATTAAGGTACCTAGGCATGAGAAAACCTTTTCAGTAACGGATCTAAAATGATGTGAAATGTGATTGCCACCCAGTCCTCGAAATTTGTGAACATTTTTAAGCACAGGCAGGAGGAAGACCCAAATACAAACGGCATGGACTTGCACCCAAGACAGCCAACAATCGAGTTACTATTGTTTCTCTGTAAATTACATATATGTGATATGTAATATATACAGCTTACGTAACAGCAGTACCCGTCCTAGGCATAGCTCATCAGTTAACTCCCTTTCTCCCATGTAACCAGGCTCAGCCCCAGCAGGATCTCCCTCAGCTCTATAACCCAGATAGTCTGTTATCAGCAGGCAGCTGCACATGATTTACTGCCCCTTACAGTTCATGGAAGTGTGTCCGATCTTCAGATAACACTGGTGCGGGTCAACCTGCCCCTTCCCCCAAGCCACCACTTGAATACTCAGGGAGAAAACCTACTCTAGTTTACACGTTCATGTTCGCTCAACCTACACTGATGTCATCACTAGAGAAAAGAGTTAAAGAGAAACTGAATGTGACCACTTGAGGGGAGAGCTGGATTTTCTTCTTAGCATCCGTGCATGTAGCCTTTAGAGAATGCTGATCCTTGCTGTTTGTGTGGCCAGTGTGACAGTTACCCACACCCAGCAAGTGGGCGGGCTGGGGCGCCCAGCTCTCCTTGGCCCACGGTGTTTCAGAGAGAACACAATGCTGGGAGGAGAGAATAAATCTGCACGGTGGGCATTCGGTGGCCGGGGAAACTGGCAAAAGTCAACCCCTTGTTGGAGGAGCTAGGGCGAGGGCGCACACAGGGCCAAGTGTCTCTGCTTCCGTCACAGGGTAGACGTGCTGCTTAGTATACAGCCACGTGTGGAGAAATTAGTTCTGAGAGATATCATTAGTCAATTTTGTCATTTCCCAAACATCACAGAGTACTCACACAAATTTAGGTCAGTCACCTGATATGGCCACTTGACAAAGCCAGGACAGTAATTCTAAGACCCATGAGGGGCTGCAGCATAAGACAGCACATACTATCCTATGGTCAATGTTCTGTTTAAATGACTATGAGTACACCCTAAAATAATGATAGGAATGCAGCATAATGAATATTTATGTTGCTAATAGCACAGCCTAATTAAATATCGTGTACATACATGTATGTACGTACACACATGCTGTGCTTTTATGCATAAAAGTTTGCAGTGCAGGGAGTCTACACAGACGTCACCACGGACGTGAAGAGTGACTTGTACCATGATGTTACGATGCCTATGGTGTCTCCGGGTAATGGGAATCTTTCAGTATTGTCTTACAGGATCACTATGGTTGACTAAGGTATGCAGCACATGTATAGCATACATTAATGATGAGATCAGAGAATCTGCTTAATGCAAATTCAGATATGTTTAATTGGACTTTTGTTGGGTGCTGAGCTGAACCATGGAGAAGCCATACATGTGGAAGATAATTATATTGCTGACGGGGTACGTAGCAACATAGATGTAAAGGGCAGGAATCATTTAGACGGGGAAACATTTATAGGACAGTGTTTAAGTTGACTTTGAAAGGGTTAAAACCTAGGTTTATGTCAGGAAGGATGGGTGCTTAGAAGTGTCTGCCTGAATTGATGGATAATGGGCTGGTGTTGAGTCAAGAGGAAGATCTTAGCCTGGCCTGCAAGGTTTGATCTGGTGTTGTCATGGTGACCTTTCTGAAAGGCAGGACCACTGCCCATTGGCCTGCCCTCTCCCCTTTCTCTTGTGAACAAATTACTTGTATGTTCATGTGAGAAATGCAAGGAGCTGTGTGGTCCAGACGGTGAGCAGGACCTCACCCAGGAGCTAGGCATAGCAAGAAAAGACGACTGGGCCCACAGCTACAGAAGTCAAGGCCTGTGCACTCAACACTGACCAGAGGGTGGTTGTAGATTCACTCACTGAACCCATGGCTTCTGGTTGCTCATGAACTTTGATGTAGCAGGTACTATGGTCACCTATAGCACAAGTAGACACTGAGTCACAGAACAATGATTACATAACTGGACCTTGGTACAGACAGACTAGTGAACAGTCTGTCGCCAAGACAACACTGTTCAGGGAAGATGTCAAAGTGTACAACCTCAGCCAGAGGTAATAATGCATGCCCCAGAAGACTAAGACTGTCTTGGCTGCCCAATGTGAAGTTACTGCAGACCCATCCTACGATGCATAGGACAGCCCCTGCACTGCCAAGAATTACCCAGCCCCTGCTGTTGATAGTGCCAGTCTTGAGAGTGTATGGAGTACAGAGTTCAGATGTGAGAGAGAAAGTGGTGAGTGAAGTTGGTGAGGGTGACTTCATGGGGAGCTGATCTGGGTCTGGAAAGGCTATGGGTTTGAGGGAGGGGTATTATAGACTGAGTATGTCCCCTTAAAGTACATGTTGAGGCCCTAACCACAGGGGTTTGGAGGAAGTGATTAGGTCCGAAGGGTGAAGCGTTCATGAATTGCATCAGCACTACGGGCCTCTCTTCCTCCATGTGAAACCAAGAAGCCAGCAATCTGCAGCCCAGAGGAGTCCCCTTGTCATCACCGGGCTGCCAGCACCCTAAACTCAGACTTCTGGCCTGTGTAACTAGTAGAAGTAACTTTGATTGACTGTAAGCCACCCAGTGTGTGATATTTCGTTGTGGCAACCCAAGGTGATCGAAAAGACAGAGTAGGGGTGGGGCAGTAGAGGGAACTTGAGTGAAGATGGGGTGGACCTGAGTGTGAGAAGCAGGAATTTCTGATGACTCCCAGCCCTGTGTCAGAGCCTGGTCTTCCCATAAGCCACCCTTTACCAGAAACTCCAAAGGCCTAGGGCCCCCAGCTGGCCATTCGTTGGAACCCAGCTCTCTTCTTACCTGTCCCCATTGCCCTCTAAATGACACAAACAAGATGGTCATAGTGTCCATGTGGTCAAGCTCACCCCCTTCTGCTTAGGGACTCAGCTCTGTGCACAGATCACCAACCCAATCAAGGTGAAAGCGAAACTCAAATGCAAACAGTAGCCCTCCCTCGAGCTTCCTGAGTTGGGAGAGGAAAAGTTTGTTTGAGGAGCTGAACTTTGATGTCTGTAAGTGGAGTTGCCATGAATTCAGAAAATGAAAGTGCCATGTGATAATGAAAGGCCTGACAAGGGCCTGAGGAAGCTGCTCCTCTGTGGCCTCCCTCACAGAGATGTGCACAGCAGGCAGGGCCGGTTAGAGACTGCTAGGCACTCAGTGCCCCCAAGACACTCAGCTCTGTTGAGCTGAAAAATCAGATGGCCTGCCAGTGGCTCCTCTTCACTGCGGGACATTTGCCACAACCTGCCGGAACCCACGATGCTAAATGAAGACACACTCAGTATGTTTAGTGCCATTTTTTTATAGTTCTCTAGACACCACCCACTTTGTGCCTGGACCTAGGCAGATGCTCACACTGCCCAACCCCAAACCCCTCAGCTACTGCAGGGGAATGTCTGGACCTCAGAACTTTTCCAACAGCTGTTTATTTCAGTAGGTCCCAGTGTGCGTTGTAGTTATCTGCCCAGCATCTTGCATCTTGTTCAATCATTGCTTCTCACACATGAGCCACCCAGGGGTGCTGTTAAGATGCTGGTTCTGTTCTGACAAGTCCTAAGTAGGGCTCTGCTTTTCAGCAAACACTCAGGAAGTCTTCTGGCCTGAACTCTGAGGACCAGGCAAGTAAAGCTAGGTGTTCTGTGTCTTACCACTTCAATGCTAATTGCCCCCACCACAACCCCGCTGCAGGAAGTAGAATGTTTCCATTTATAGATACCCTCTACGTGCTTTTGTGCCTAGCTTTACCTTTCCAGGTGTAACTTATTCCTAAAGCTCAGTCACTGGTAGACAAAGCAGGCTAGCATCTTTCTCTGTTCACGCCGTTGCCTCCAAGCCCTGCTCTCCAGACAATCTGCTCTTTTCCAGCCTAGTGCCCAGCCTTCCTGTACTTCTCAAGAGTATTGTGGTTCTGCTCTGGTTGCTATAGAGATCAGTCTTGCTTCTTCCCTTCTCACTGTGTTTCTTAATTCGCTGCAACATTCACTGTTGTCATGGGGACAGAATGACCACTTATTTAACTGGCACCTCCAACAAAATGGCAGGTAAGAAGTCTAAGTTAATAGGACCCAACTTGAAACACTGATTAGGCACAGCAGAGCAGAGCGTGCCCTGGTTATTTCAGACCACCATTTCCTAAGCCTTACGTTGGAGCACATTTTCTCCAGTCTTGAAGTTATTCTGCTGAGGCATCTTGAATCAGTTCACCAGAGCAATCTGAAGTTTTTTAGGGAAAATAGCTTCATTCTCATGCTTTTTGGTGTATTCTATAAGGCCTTCCCAATTACCTGAGCGTACATAAATAGTCCTGCATTTAAACAGGTGGCTTTGTGTGAAGGCCCACAATCCCTTTGGTCAGATCCTGTCACTCTCAGCTCTGGTTTTCCACAAATTCCTGATCTTACAGTATATGGTCTTCAGGGGGATGTAGTGGATGGATGTAGTGGGACTCAAACTGCCTTGGCCACTGCCCAGTCTTAGTTCTGATACTCTCTGTGTGTCCTCTCTCAGCCTCTCATTCCCCGTCCCCAGTTCCAGGAGACCTAGAGAATCTTATTCTAGTGCCTAACCTATTTCTTGGTATGTAAGTGACTTTTAAATGAACAAAGTATAGGTGCTCAAGAAAAAAAAAGCCTATAATCTGCATGTGGCCAAGGCCTAGACTACCACGCTCTATGATACTGTAGGCTTTGATGTCTGGGAGTCTGAGTTTTGAAGCTTAAATGGCCGTTTCAGCATAGACTGAAGCATTTAGAAAGAACTACATAGACCTGACAAAGACTTCAGTGTCACCATGTGGAGAAGGTAAGACAGTGCAGAGTACCCTAAAGCTTCCTGCTATGGAAGCAAAAATGTTACAGGAACTCAGGTCTAGGGACACCAGCACTCTCCTCCTCACCTGGCTATGCTTGTCCCACTGCCAGGAGCAGAAACCTAGACCTTCTCTCCCCCTTGTTGGCATGACGACAAGACTTGTTGTCAACAGAAGGCCCAGATCTGTCACTGGCATCTTATGCAGGAAAAGCACACTCCATTCATTCCACCACGTTGAAAATACTACTCCTTAATGAAGGTGTTTCCTAGCCTGTTTCAAAGCACTGGGGGCACAGGTGATACCAGCATTGGTTCGAGCATCAGGTCACATGAGGTGCTATGTCTAGGGGATTTCATGGACCTGAATGAAATCTAGCTCTCTGCAATCCCTGTTCATTCTGATTGTTGCCCTCTTAGAGGAAAGCATGCTCACCCACCTCAAGACCCAGTACTCTTGCTCCCTGGAGGAAAGTCTAAGCTGACCTTGAACCATTTCTTAAGCAGCTGGTCTTGGCAGACAGGAGTCCAGGCAGGCAGGCATTTCCTGGATCCTCTGATCTCCCAGCCTCAACTGTAGCAGCAGGACCTCCAGACACACCAACCAGTGTGGTCCATTTGCTCCAGGATGCCAAAATCATCATTTTCTCTGCACTGTGTATCTTGAACTGGGATTCGAAGCATCAGCTGGAGAACAGGTGTGGGGAGAGGCTCAGAGAGCTTTGGACATGCTCTCCTCAAAGTATCTGCTCTGGCAAGCAGGCCTCCCACAGCGACAGCAGCACTGGAGGGAGCACGTTTACTTCTGAGGTGGCTTCTTCTCCCTGGCCCTCACTTCTCAGCACATAGCTGATGAGGTAGTAGGTGGGCCTGCCTGAGGGAGGGGTTGTGTGGCTAATGTGTAGAAAGCACCATACAGGTTCTGAAAAACTGTTTCCTGTCCAAAATTTAAGGCCAGCTTTTCTTCTACAATCCATTCTGACCTAGAGGAAGGGCAGGCAAGCAAGGATGAACCCATGTACAGTCTCCATGTTTTATTTCTTCACAATCTACATCTCAAGGAGGCAGGTACTCGCTGGAGCATCTAGCTCGTGTGGGTAACATCCAGGAGCGAGACAAACTCTCTAGACATAGAACGGGGAAGAAGAGGTCAGAGAGCAGAGAGAAGCAGCTGTGTGAATGAGCTGCTTGCTGGGACATGTATGCCCTTTGTAAGGAGTCACTGCCTTGTAGAGGAAGAGGTCCATGCCCACGGGTTCTCTACCAACTGTGCACATCCCTCACCTTGAAGCACGTGAGGTTCTTCTTTATAGTTGTACTGTTGCCCGGTCCCTTGACACTGGCCACTTTCCAAAGCGAAGATGCCATCTACAGGACACCGTTTCACACAGACTGGATGGGTTCCAGGGAAGCCTCATGGGGACAGCCCCAGCTCAGGCACGTACAGCCTGCAGGTTGCAGTGAGCTCTTCAGAAGCCTGCAGGGCTGGGTGCTGCCTCTGGGTCAGGCAACATCTGTCTTTATTTCGTCTGCCTGATTGAGGGGTCATCATCTCCACTGTGCTTTATTCATGTTTTAAGGGCTTAAAGAACCAGTCCCGAGTCAAGCTGAACATTGTGAGGTGCCCCCCAGTGACCACAGTGCTAATAAGGAGGCCGGACCTTCGCTACCAGCTGGGTTTCAGCGTGCAGAATGGAATTGTAAGTACAAGTCACACCACACCGTTTTCCAGAATACGATAACAAACGAAAATGGAGATATATTGAATATTTTTCCAGCAGGTCTATTCCCTTCATCTTTTCATCCAGTAAAAAGGTTTGGGGTTTTCAGTGTTCATTTAACTACCTCTTGGTTTGTTTGAGATAGTGTATGCCAGGCAAGCGCTCTACCAATGAACCACAGCCTTGGCCTAGACCCTTGGTCTTGCCTCCTGTGTGGAAAGCAGCTAAGGAATGCTTTGACCTGAGAGCCCCTTAGAGCCAGAAGGACCTACTTACTCCAGAACCACTAAGTTCCCTTGCTGCAGGCTTTGTCTGCATCAACTTCTGAATAAATGCACAGCCTATAATGTAAAGTCAGCCTTACAAAGATCACACACACCACACACTCTTGCTGAGTGTGTATGTTAGGAGTAGGCCGACCTGCAGCGCTGGGAGGGTTCATTCACCAGTGGTCACAGCCTGACCTCATACAGTGGCTGGCTGTGCCACCATTTCCATTCTAGTAAGAAGTGAGTTTAGCCAGGGACCACCAAGTCAAGAAGAACAGCAAGTGCTGCTCTCCTCAGGCCACACCATGAAACAGGGCAGGTTTCTAGTGCCTCTTTGCATCACATAATCGTGTTCCTCGGGTACAGGCTACCAGCATCAAACAGTTCCATAGGTAAGCCTGCTTGTGACTATGGAAAGCTGACTGAAACACTAGCCACCGGCTGATAGGCCCAACAGGGATAGAAAGTGGTCAGAGTTCTGGACACCAGTAGGGTCACACCTGCCATATCCCCTGTGCAAAGCAGGTGCACAGGCAGCCAGGTGGGCCTACAGAACCTACTTTTGCTGCCACTGAATATGGCTCTAGGGGTCAGACGCAGGATCTGTCATGCTAGTTAAACACTCAGCTCCATACCGGGCTACAGAGCCCATTGCTCATAAGAAGAACCTACGAGATTTACGTGGCCCAAGCCTCACCGAGTCAACGTCTCAGGAGTGTTCATGCTAGGGCACTAGGGTTCCAGGGAGGTCACTCTTCCACCCTGACATGGTTCTAAGGTGGGGCACTGCCCATTAGGTGTAACCTGATGCTTGCCTCTGGTAGATCTGCAGCCTCATGAGAGGGGGGATAGCTGAGAGAGGAGGCGTCCGCGTGGGACATCGGATCATCGAAATCAATGGCCAGAGTGTTGTAGCCACACCGCATGAGAAGATCGTCCACATCCTCTCCAATGCCGTTGGGGAGGTAGGACTAAGACCCGGGGCTGAACAGGGTTGAGGTGCCATGTGTGCCCCTAGTGCCAGGCTAGCCTTGCTGGGAACCTTCTAGAGCCTCCTTTCCGCTCCCTAGATGCTCCTTAGTAAGCAGCCCCCTGCCTCAGACCTGGCTGATGGAAGCCCCCTCCGCTGCTACCTTCTCTTCAATGCTCACTTTGTGCTACTACTCTCTGTGGCTCCCCATATTCTCTCATTCTCCCCCAATTAATCCCACCCAGTGTGCTTAGAAGACAAAAATTAGATTCAAGACCCATCAAGTCAGTATCCCCCAGCATTGGCATGGGTTCACACTCAGTCCTAACTAGATCTCTGCGGCTGCTTTCTTGCTTTAGTAGCTGAGCAGTTTTAGATGGGCTGGCACTCCCACATTGCCAAGAAAGGGAAGCAGGCTGCCAGAAGCTGGAGTCTGTCTTCCCGTGGTCCCTTCTTTATTTTTCAAAGGGCTGTAAAAGCTGGAGCCTTTAACTAGAAAACTAAGCCTTACCCATAGCTTCTTACCATTTAGAGCCACCACAACTTTCTAGAAAGCCTGCAGGCTTCGGGCTTCCAAGACCAGGTCCCGGGGCCAGAGGTGGGCAGTCTTGAAAGCTGTCTATAGTGAGAGGCACTATTTCTGAGGCCCCAATCCCAACCCCTGCTAACATGGCTCTCCGCCCTCAGATCCACATGAAGACGATGCCAGCAGCCATGTACAGACTGCTGACGGCCCAGGAGCAGCCCGTTTACATCTGAGCCGCACCTCCGTGGCGCGGTGGCATGCATGGAGGACTCTCCTCACCGTGGTTGTGTTTCTTGTGCTGCATCGTGTGTCCACTGAGACATTCCCCTCTCGTGCCCAACGTTTGGTCTTACGCAGGAAGAGCAGAATCGGCAAGGACCTCTTTGCTCTCTGTCTCTCTCCAGTCTGTTTTTTTCTGTTCCTTCCTTAATACAAGGGAAGTTTTGTGTGTGCCCTCTTGAGGGTGGAGAGAAGCTAATATCTACCTGGGATCATGGTGGAGGGCCTTTGGGGGACCTTAGAGTGGTTGCTACTGCCCAAGGAGGCATCATCCCTCCCCAAGAGACACACACTTCCCTGAAGGAGCTCCCAGAGGCAGCATAGGAGGTGACTGAGCAGTGCCCGAAACTCAATTGCTCATCTCTCTGCCCTCCTCACCTCACTTGATGGGAAGATAGTTGGTGACATGTGATGGCACTGAACAGCCTCAAAGCCCTCATCTTTTAAGGATGTTTGCTGCCTGCTATGTAGTTGGGGGCCCTGTACATTATTTCTGCCCAGAATTTCTGAGCCAGTTTTAAATCTCCTCCATGGTTTCTTTTAGTTGCAATGTGTATGCTAATTCAAGCCTAACTTCTGAGAAACGAGGAAGTGACACCCTGGACAAGGCTGCTGTGACACCACAGAGATCCTGGCAAGTCACAGGGCCTCTGAGGTTCCCCAGATTGTCCAAGGTTACCAATTGGAGGATAACCACAGGCAGGTACTATCCTAAGGCACAGGCACGTCTGTGTACACGAGATACACACACACACACACACACACACACACACACACACACACACACACACGAGCCCTGCACAGTGTCTCATGTGCCCTCTACCTGTATTGAAGCAGGCTACAAACCTAGCATCCAAACCCTGTAGATAACCCCCAGCACCTCTCTGGAAGATCCCTTCCGCTAGCAGAAGGCTGACATAGGCAGAACGCAGCCAGCCTTGTCCTAAGAAAGACACTGTCCTGGCCTTCTCTGTCCCAATTGGCTCAGAGTTCCCTCCAAGTTCCCCACCCCACTGGAGGAGTACACAGTGGAGTACACACTGGAGGTTCTTGAGGGACAAACTGTGATGTGGATGCCCTAGTGTCATGCTTCCCTGACCAAAGGCTAAGCCAGCCTGGGCCCATTCACCGCTACTAATGACGATGTGATATTCTAGAGTCTAGAATAGATAAGCCACTAAATCAGGCAGACTTCAAACTTGGTGTTGGGCCTAGGAATTCCCAACTGTGCTCCAGAAACATTCTCTACTGTCTTGTAGATCTGGTAGTTTGCAGCTGGTACAGAAGGCTTAATGTCTCCATCAGATGCCTCACATTTTGGATCATGTCTCAGTCTAGTCCATGTGTTTTAATAATATTCTGAGCCATTCTTGGTCCAAAGAGCGGTTTGTTTCCATGTGGGACGTGGCTAGTTTTTGTTTTTATTTTGTTTCATTGATGACCTCAGTAGAGACGGGGAAGAAAAACTAATATATTTTGTAGTATGAATATAATCCCTGTTCTCTGCATCTGGGATATTTATATTGTATCTTTGGAAATGGGAGTTCAGTGTTGGGGAGAATGGATTTACGGAGGGAAGAGGGGGATCTGGGGGAGGGAGAGATGTGAAAAGAACAAGAGAAGGAACAGAAAGCTTTAGCCAGGGTGGGAAACAGCCAACCTCTGAGGTCTCTGACTTCATGAGATGTCTGGAGAGACTCGGGAAATCCCAGTGCTTGCTGGGATCTACTGTGAGCCCTCAGTTTTACTCTAGCACAAAATGTCCCAGGGGTATGAGGCCACCGGCTGTCCAGATAGCTGCCTGAGAAGGACGGGGCCTGCTGCTTCGAGAGCTGTGTGGAATGGGGGCACAGAAGCCAGGCTGTCTGGACTTGATTTTAACAGAATCTAATAGAATGCTCCTGCATGACCAGGCCCAAGGTCCAGCAAACGTGGAGACCAGGAGCCATGGCTTGGATTTTCCTTACACACCCTGAAATAACTGATCTGTCAGATATCTAACATAACCACACACTGAAGGATGCGGTCCATCTCTCCGCTGCCAGAGATGATGGGTAGGACAAAGAGGGACATTATTGCTGCCATCTCTGGCATTGGGAACCTTGGTAAAGTCACTTGTCCGTCAGACCCAGGGTGGCCACCATGGGCAGGTGCCCAAGCACCTGGACCAGAAAGCAGAAGTAGGACCTCAGAGGCTAACCTGGGACTGGTCAGGGCAGAACCCAGAGTCATCACTCCTGGTAATCACAATAAAGTGTCTTCACCCCAGGGGAAGAGGAAAAAGAGAGTGCTTTCCATTCTTGTTGCACACAAACCCTGGAAGCTCTGAGGGGGCCTGAGAAGCTTCTGAGCTCTCCTTGGGAACTAACAGTTTAGCATGATTGTAAGGATTACTTAGTCTTTTGTGTTAAGGGAGGTTTCTCCCTCCCAGATCCTGGTCCAGGCCCCCTGCTGAAGCATGTTCTTCCTCTGCTAGCATCAGACTGAATGGTTAAACTTGGGATCAGGTCTTATCTGGCATCCTCATACATAGTTACTTATGTAAATATCTCATCTCTCCCAGTAATGGGGCCGACTACACACAGCCGCCTTCCTCAAACTACAAGGCACAAAGCTGCTCTGCCCACTCAGCTGGAACATGCTGGTGACTTGGCTTTGGGGCAGGCTCCCAGATCCACACCCCCGCCCCCAATCCAATGAGGTTGCACTAGAACCCACTCTGCCTCTGCCTTCTCCTCGGGAGCATTTCAGGGAGCCACCATCAGCCTTGAGTTCATGAGAGGAGGGAAGCCTCACAGATCCATGGCAGGAGCCCACTTCCTGAGCGATCCCTTCCTTCCCCACAGCAGGCTCCAGGGGGGGGAGTAGAGCGCACGGCAGGCTGCCACCTCCCTGCACACGGGTTTGCTTTCTGAACTTCGCCCATTAACATTGGCCTTCAGGGAGTCCAGAGTAACCTACTACCTCCCCCGTAGCTCCCCCTCCCTCCTCCTGCAGCCCCGCCCACACCTATGCTCCCTGTGGCACACTGATGAAAACCCGCCCACAGAGCCCTGCTCAGGTCTCTCCACCCACTGGTGTAGCTGCCACCAATGTTTACAACCAAGGGCCACCTCTTCCTGATGTTTTAACTCTCACCTTCACCAGGCTACCTGTTAGTTTGAGTTTCACCTCTGTCTGCTCCTTCCCCGGTTAGGGTCCACTTGAGTACACAACCCTGATTTTATCTTCCCTCCATCTAGGGCAGTGTGTGATGACTGTGTGGGAATGAAATCTCTTGTACATATTTAGCACAGCACCTGGGGTATGAACCCACACCCCTGTTCTGTAACGGGGTGCATTAGCGCTTACTGTAAAACATCGGGAGAAGTATAGTATTGTATTTGTAACAATATTGTTCTTTGTATACACGAAACTCAATGATCTCTATATATAAATATAAATATATATAAATAAAATATATCTACACGTGAGCCTGGAATGTTGATACTGCACACCCACTGAATGTATTTCCTCTAACAGTCTGGTCACCGGTCCTGGCCCACCCTCCCCTTCTTTGTGCCGTGGCGGCAGTTGTCTGGTTTGGGGTTGTGATGTATTTAATGTGCTAGCTCCTTATTTAACTGAACGCTAATGTCTGTATAAGAATTGCTGCAACAATAAACAAGGACTTCACCCCCTTGGCTCTGGATATGTACTGTTTCGGGGAGGAACGGCTCTGTGTGCAGGGAGGGAGGATTTTGTCTTCCTTAATAAGCCACCTTCAGCCTTAAAGATTATGGAGACTGCTTGCTACCCAGGTATTTATCTTGTGAAACTGGCTGGGTTCTCTCTCTCTCTCTCTCTCTCTCTCTCACACACACACACACACACACACACACACACACACACACACACACACACACACCAGTGTTCTCCAGCTCCTTAGAATACCCTGAAAGGGAGAGGGGGCCCTTTCCCGTTCGATTTCATACTTTGTATCTATCATCACTGAAGGAAGAGAAACAGAAATTAATCCTTCCTCCAACAACAACAAAGAAAAGCAGTCTTAGCTGAGGGCTTGAGCCAAAGAGGAAAACAGTGCCTCAGGAACAACCTGAGCATTCTGTGAGAATGTTCTAGAAGCCTTTTACCTAGTACTCTGCAATTCCACTTTTTCAAATTTTGGTAACATGGTTTTCCTGCTACTGTTGGACTTGAGTGGGCAGAGGGCTCCCATCACAGAAGACCTGGTGCTCTGCTAGTGTCCTAGTCTTTCTCCTTTTCTGAAAAACTAGGTCCCTAGTTTTGACTACATCAAAGCTGCCAGAAGCCCTTGGAGGCGGCTAACTGCTGTGCTCCAGCAACTGCCTCTTTGTTACTATGCTTTATATCTTTGTAACAAAATACTTAAGGTTGGAAAGCTTAAAAAGATGGTAGTGGGCTAAAACCCTCAAACAGTTGTCTCCCCACAGAATCATCTTAAACAGCCCCATTCACCATTAAAACCACTTTTACAAGGGCTAACAAAACCAGATGAGACGTCACAGGAGCTTGTTATCCTATGATGAAAAAAAAAAAATGTGTTGACAAGAAATTGCCTATGTCATCCCTTCTCCAGCAACAAGTGGCACAACATGGAAATGACGCTTCCCACCTGTGGAAGGGGACGAACACTGAATGCTGCCCTTGAACCTGAAACCAAATACTAGCCTTGGTACTGAGTCCATGCTCTCTGTCCTGATTCAATATCCATGAGCATTGATTTGGTGGCCCATGGACCACTTCCACCATCTTCCTGTGACCTCGGGAAGCAGAATGTAGGGAAGACGGCAGCTTCTGGGGACAGGGAACTAAGCACAGTCCATTGACTTGGAATTCAAGACTGAGCAGGAAACTTGAAAGCAGGAAACTTCAAGGTAGGCAGATCCCAATGACCCTCCACCTAAGCTAGTGCTCCTGAATGAAGAAGACTCTGGACCACTCTAGCTCCAGGCAGAGAACTGAAGCTCCAATGGAACAGATTTGTCGCCTGGCCTGCATCAACTACAGCTGCAGCTGTCTCCTGCCACAGCTTCATGCCATAGCATTGTAAGTTTGGTCCTGCCCCAACTTACTGCTCAACAGATGGATTAAAACCTAAGAGGCAACTATATGCTACTTATAAGAAATTTACTTCTAAAGATATGTAATGGATGGATGGTGACAGGGCAGTGTGGTAGCTCATTTTCATTGTGCACATAGCTGGATTTAGAATCACATAGGAGGTTGGAAAGACATACATCTGGGTATAGCTATGAGGATGCTTCCAGGTTAACTGAGGTGGGGGAGACCTATCCTGACCATAAATGGCCCATGGGTTGGAGGCCTGGATGCGATGGAAAAGCAAAGAAGACAGCTGAAAACTACATATACATGGAAATTAAGCAACAAACTCCTAGATGACAAATAATGAAGAAGTAAAGAATTTTTAAATGTCTTTAATAGAAGAAAAAAATAAAGACCAGAGGAGAAATTAAAGAAAAAATATGAACCATTAATAAAGATCAAAGTTTGTCTTTCCAAAAACAATACAATGAAAGAAAAGATAAAGGAATCAAACACAAAAGTAGAGACAGGAAAGAGATACAACTCAAAGTATAAAAAGCATGAGAGACTATGAACACTGGTGTACAAAAAATTTGATAAGCTAAAAAGGTGGACAAATTCCTGTCCATATATAACTTTCCAAGACTGAGGCATGGAGAAATAAAAACGCAGAAGAGACTAATGATGTGAACTATATGTAGACAATTCCAAAGACTTGGCCAAAAAACCAAAATAACAAAACAACAACATTTAATAAGTGAGTTCCACATGGTTGCAGAGCAAGGCACAAAGCAGGCTGAAATCAGGAATTTTTCTACATAGCAACAGTGAAAAGACTGAAACAGAAAACAGTAACTAAAAAAAAAAAATTATCCAAGAGAAAGGAGCTCCCTAATGAAGCTAAAAGCCATTGACAAAATGAGCCAGAAGCCACAAAGATACATAGAAAAGTATCTGTCTGTACAGTCGAAGAGTTGATACTGGTTAAAGTGTTCATACTAACTAAAGTCATCTACAGATCCAGTGCAATCCCAACCAAAATAGCAATGATTTCCTTCCCATATCTAGAAAAAGACCCTACAATACATTTGGAAGCACCAAATAAATACTAACCAAATCAAAAACATTAATGAAGCAAATTTGAGCCCAAGGAACATAGGCTACATCACCATATCATCTAATGTGACAGTGCACTGCGAAGCTATAAGAACTGAAACATGCTGCCGATGTAAAATGGGCCCAAGGCACAGCAGAGCAGACTAGACCATGCAGGAGAGTGAAACTGGACTCCAGCTCTTACCACACATGAAAAGGAGTGGAAGCAGACAAATGTGTTAGGAATCCAGGATGACCAAGGAGAACATAGGAAATTTAAAAAAAAAAAAAAAAAAAAATGACAAATGAGCTAACGGTGAACTGAAAACCTTCTATACCAGCGAAGGAGACAGAAGAATGAAGATACAACCTAAAAAGATGAGAGAAATATTTTCAAACTATGGCTCTAACAAGAGGGTGATTTCAGAATGTGTAAGGAGATCAATAACAATCATAATAACCTTAAAAATGGGAACAAACGTAAACAGGTGTGTCTCAAAAAAAGGAAAAGAAGAAAAGGGCAAACACACGACAGGTGTGTGGCATCATGGGAAACATCACTGATTGTCAAGGAGAGCGACTCAAAGTCACAATGAGATGAACTTTTTCCTTGTGGAATGCACAGTGGCAAAGACACAGGGGTGAATGCTGGCACCTTACACGGAGAATGAGAAGAAAAAAGGAAATGCAAATTAGTAATGTTACATGCAAATTCCTTAAGAACTAAAATAAATAACTAAAACATACCATTTTGGCCTTGTGACCCAGCATTCCCACTCCTAGATCATATCCCAAAGTAAAAAGGTCACGGTGTTAGAAAAAAGTGTGGGTCCTCACACTCGCACACAACAAGCTCTCTCTCGCCCACTGAGCCATTACCACAGGCCGCTCAGGACATCTCTTGAACAGCTCAGGTAGCTGGCAGCCAGGAAAATAGGGTCTCCCAAATACCAGCAACAGGGCTCAAGAACAGTGAGGAATAATGGCACTTTTAATAAACTCTGAGAAATGAATATATCATCCCCATGTGCTACCTACCAATCGGAGGGTTTATTGCTAATCCACATAGGTGGGCTCCCGGAAGGGGAAGCTTTGCCAGAAGTGGGTCAGCAGCCCACAGGTGTGCCTCTTCTGTGACCTTCAGCTCACGATAGCCCATAGGAATAGAAGTGATTGCTTCTGAATCAGGCTTTTTGTGCCTCTCAGCCTGTAGTTTACTAATCAGCCCCTCTTTGTACCTCCTCTTCACCCTCTGGCCTTCGGTAATTAAATCTGGGACGTCCCAGAAGTTGTTTTTCTTATTGGTACCTGTACATCAGAACATCACAGGGTAACTGTCAGACCAAAACTTAGCTCTCGTCTCAAAGGGAAGAGGAGGAAATTGATTGTAGAGCAGCCGTTCCCAACCTGTGGGTAGTGATGCCTTTGGGGTTTCACAGGGTTCACAGTGATGAAGTAACAATAAAGATAATTTTAGGGTTGGGGGTCACCACAACATGTATTAAAGGGTCTCAGGCTTAGGAAAGTTGAGAACCACTGCTCTAGAGCCAGATGTGAGCGATCATAAATAACCCAGGAACGCAGATTAGGTCATCCCAAATACCGTGTTCTGTGGTAACAGTTTCATGGAGTCTTCATAATTATAGAACAAATGAGAGCTACAGATCCAGGCACTTTTCAAACGCATGGGCAGAATCTGACGCCTTTCTTAGCAACTGTGCTGGTAGAAGGTAGTAATCTGTTATATCCTAAAAGAGTTCATGAAGAAGGAAGATCAAAGTGTGGGTGCTTTGGTCCTTCTTAGAAGGAGTAACAAAATACTCATGGGAGCAAATATGTAGACAAAGGTGTGGAACAGAGACTGAAAGAGGGGCCATCCAGGGACTGCTCTACCTGGGGATCCATCCCATGTGCAGTCGCTAAAGGCAGACACTGTTGTGGATGCCAGGAAGTGCATGCTGTCAGGAGCTTGATATAGCTCTCTCCTTAGAGGTCTGCCAGAGCCTGACATATACAGAGGCGGGTGCTCACAGCTAACCATTGAACTGATCACGGGGTTCCCAATGGAGGAGTTAGAAAGAAGACTGAAGGAACTGAAGGGGTTTGCGCCCCCATGGAGAAAGCAACAATGCCAACCAACCAGAGCTCCCAGGGTCTAAACCACCAGCCTGGGAGCACATTGAGAGGGATCCATGGCTCCAGCTGTATATGTAGGAGAGGATGGCAGTGTCGGGCATAGGTGGGAGAGAAGGTCCTTGGCCACGTGAAGGCTAGATGCCCCAGTGTGGGGGCAGGGAGGTAAAAGTGGGTGAGTGGGTGGGGGTACACCCTCACAGAAGCAGGAGGAGGGCAGATGGGATAGGAGGTTGCTGGGGGAGGGGGGAAATGGGAAAAAGGGATAACATCTGAAATGTAAATAAATAAAATATCCCATAAAAAAGAAAGCACATAAAAAAATAAATATATATATTAAAAATATTTAAAAATTTAAAAAAAGAGCTCATGGTACAGTCACAAGGATTCTAGGTCAGACACAGAGGTGGGTACCGCAGATTGCTAGTAAGGGAAGCTAAAATGAGTTCAACATAGTTTGATCTGGGCTCTGTTAACATCTCAACTCTCCAATCACAAAGTTCTAATCAATCAGCCTGGTAGAATCTTCAACACAGGCATAGCTTTTTTTCTGAGAATTTCAGTTCATAATAACCCATATGTATGCAAATTTTAATGTCATTTTTTTTAATTGTGAGAGTAAAGGTGGACAATAACTTCAAAAGAAAACCACTTGACTCACAACTCTGAAGGATCCAAACAGCCTCACACCACTGCCCTGTCCAGAGGTGCCTGTGGAAAAGCAGAGAGCCAGGGGCCTGCAGAAGTGGCCAAGCCCACGGGTGACCTCCCTTTTTAACCATCTGCTCTAGAAAGAAGTAACTCAACAGCCATTCCTCCAAGAAGGCACTGTCCTTCCTGCGGGGAGGCATGCCCTGGCCGGATCAGCTTCCACTCAGCTATGGCTCTTTAGGTCCTTTCTCCATACAGCAATACTGGAGTCCGCAATAGCAACCCAAAGCTCCCTTGTGTCCTCTTTGGGAGTCGACTAAATCTAAACTCTGGCAGAGCCTCTTCTGTTATCACATAGAGCAGAGCGCCCCATCGCAGCCTGCTAGGTCGAATGGCAAGAAGAGCCTCAGCTGGTCCTAGAATCAGGCCTGGGGGCCAGACCCCTATCAAAGTACTAGAGATAGCTTAAGGCTCACAACACCGGCAGGAGGCAAAGCCTGCTTCTTTATAGCCCAAGAACCTAAGGTTTAAGAAGTCAGTCACTGCGCCAGTGGCTCTGGCTGTGCAGGACCCCTGTCCCCCCAGCAGTTTTAAAAACACTACCTAGTCACCTCTGAAGTAACAACACTGACACTCCTCCCTCTGAGAACTAGTTGGGGTTGAGAGCTACAACAGAAATCTTTGTTTCTTGCTTGCCTCCTCTCGCCCTCATCCGTCTCTCTCCCTCATGTGAGATGACACAAGTTCTCTTGAGAAGGTCAGACTACGCTTCCTGGCTCACTAGGCCTACCTACGCCATTGGCCAGGAGTTGCATGAGATAGAGAGCCCGCCTCGGGCCCTGGCAGGCTAGTCCTACAAAGAGAATCCACATGTCCCTGGCAGCACCCTCCTCACCAAGATGCCCAGCCTCTCATTTGCCCTCTCTCTTCCTTGCTGCCAGCTGAACTATCCTTTACAGCACCCATCCTCATCTCTCAGGAAAAGGTCCACCTAAGCTGGGTAGTATCAGCGTTCTGGGGGTGGGGGTGGGGGGTCTTAAAGACAAAGGAAACACTTCGTTTTCCTTACCGGACAGGAAGAGAAGGAAGAGCTACTTTCCTGATCTCTGTATTTACTCAAAAGACAAGGCTCTACAACTGGAAGACTTGTCACCAGGGGAACCAGAATGAGCCTGTTTGTTGTGAGCTGCTAGCTTTTGTGGGCAAGCCCCGCCCCTCGTCAAGTCCCACCCCTAGGAAGCTCCACCCCTTCATCTAGCATTGCCCCAAGCCACCGCGAGGCTTGCAGAATCGCAAGGTTTAGTCTTCTAAAAATCCTACTTTATTTGCTCTTCGGTCGCTTGATCTCACTAAGCATGTTCATCTCGTGAGACCTGAGTGTCCAGTACTAACAGAATTTTTGCTGCTGAAAGGAAGGTCAAAAAACTGTTAGCGCAGGAGGACCTATGGGAAGCCAAATGGTTGGTTAATTTTGTTAATGAACAGGACATTAAGACACACAGAAATCACTACCTTCCTCCAGGGTTAAATGCAAATGTGCTCCTAGGGTTTCAATCCCCCTGTACTGGTGTACTGGTGTGATCCCTTCTTTAAAGTCGGGTCGTGGCAGACTGTGTGAGCCCTGAGAGTTCATTATACAACAGTGCGAGTGTATTTTACATTGGTTACTAAACTGATCACTTAAAAACAACTAACATGGCTGGGGGAGAAGGTTTAGTCAAAGTGTCCCAGCACTCGTGTAAAAAGTCTGTATTTCCAGCATTGGAGAGGTGGAGATGGGAGGATCCCTCGGGCTTGCTGACTAGCGGTCTATCTGAATCTATGAGCTCTAGGGTCACTGAGAAGCCTTGTCTCAAAAAAACAAGCTGAAGAGTGGTTGAGGGGAACATTTGCTGATGTTGACGCCTGGCCTCCACACATGTCTTCACGTGTGTGGAATGCACACCCATACACTTAACACAGGAACACATATAAATAAGCACACGCACACAAAACAGCGAGGGTCGGGTAGTCAGCTGCTCAGTGGCAGACTGAGCATATGAGGTCCTAAGGTTCAACACTCAGCAATGCAGATTATGTCTAATGTATTTCACTCTATTTTAAATTTCCAGTAGTTAAAGTGGTAAAGTTTTATGCTTTTATATCTTCTACCGCAATTTAAAAATCTCTTCGTTTAGCATGGAAGTGAATGTCAGGTGGCTGTTATTTTATGGAGATTCGTTAGAACGGGCCTTTCTGAAACTGGAGAGAGGACTTATCAGTGTTCCAAAGTGACAGAGTAGCACACATGAGGGCCAGGAGGCCAGCCTCTCTCAGCAGCACTTGACTCCGGTGACAGAGAAGAGCTTGGTAGGCAAAGGGCGGCTTTGGCAGAGAGAGGTGACTGGAGAACCGTAGCCTACACATCTCTACTTGCTAATTGCTTCAGCATGTGTTTTCAACTCTCCCCAGAACTTCCTTTGCTTTCCCTCAAGGAAACCACAGGCTTCAGAAACCAAACACTAGATCTGACTCCCTCTGGTGGAATGAAAGGCCATAACTGCTCCTGATTCCCGGGAGGAGGGCAGCTGCAGGAATCAGAAGTTTTATAGACCTAACCTACCCACAGGTAGGTTCTACACGAGGACCCTACAATTGCAGGCAGTCAGGCCTGGGATTTGGTGACTAATGTTCCACTCTGCAAATCCAGAGGCTAAGAGTAGGTCCTGGAGCCCTGGAGGGGCTACACCACAGTGACCCTGCTTATAGACCACCCGGAGTTTGTCAGGTTGTTTGGTGGAGACCATACAATTCAAAGGCATAGGCCCTGGAACAGCATGGTGAGGAGATCCACACCAACTTGACAGCATGAAGAGAGCACAGTAGAACTCCCCGAGTCAACTTAAAATTTAGACTATTGTTTCCTAGACTTCTCCCCCTGTGACTCCAAGTTCAGGTTGGGCACAGAAGAGCAAATTTGGAAAGCTAATCAGAACCAGGGCTCTGTAATGTCAGGAGATACCCAGTGTTGCTGGCTGATGGGCTACATGGCCATCAGCACACACACACACACACACACACACACACACACACACACACTTCAGCTGCTGAGTACTGGGCCAGGTGCAGTACAGCAAACCCCTCCTGCAGTTTTCCGCCACAGAGGGGATGGCGCAGTGGTTAGTGCCTTGCCACTCTATCCTCCTGGCCTCAGCTTTTCTTTAGGACAGTCAGCCCTGCTGGGGCCAGAGCTCACACCTCGCACAGGCCTCTTCCAGACCAGTATAGGTGCACTTGGATGTGCCTCATACCCACACACCAGAGGAACCTAAGCACAGGAGGGAGCAAAAGATGCCTGAGGCAGCCAGCCCAAGCACGCTATGCTCCTTAACACCCGCTAAGTAGCTTTGGCTTGGCAACCCTCCGTACCTTCTACCATTGCTCAACTCCTAACACTTGTAAAAGGAATTTGGTCCATGCTTTATGGCATCAGCAGATACAAGAGTCTGCTTCCAAGAACCTGAAGCTGGAAAGAAGAACCCCTGCTTCTGCAAGATGAACCCCTCACTGGCCACACACTGCACCCTTTCCCATTGGACAGACCTAGGACCCCACGGCAGCTGCAGCAACCTCCTCATCCTCCTACGGTTGTTAAGGAAACGGGCTTAGATCCTCCAGAGGGCAGTGGGCCAAGGACACTGAACTGCTAATTAAAAGGGCCCAAATTGGATGCAGCTGACTGCCGTTCTGAGTCCCTAGGAGAATTCCACAGATCATTCCACAAGAGAAGCTGATGGGGACACATTTATCTCCCAGTCAGTGAGAGAGACAGTTTCCTTCTCATGCCCCCAAACCAGCCCTGGTTCCCCATGAAGAGAGCAAACACTGGAAGAGGAAGAGCTGTGGATTGTCACAACCTAGAGGGTCAGGTGTATAGTCTCCTGGGGAGACAGCCCAAGCCCATGGGATTCCCCTGCAGGAACCAATGTTGAATACAATCATTACTAAGAATTAATTTGTGAACATGAGAGATGGCTCATATAGTACAGTGCTTGCATCGCAGGCATGAGAACCTGGGCCTATCCTCAGGGCAGAGTGTGGCAGTGCAGGCCTGTAATCCCAGCAGAGCAGCAAGGACACAAAACAGGCTCCTGAGGGACTTGCTGTCCAGTCAGTATAGCCTTCGGATTCAGTGAAAGAGTCAGTGACCTTCAGATTCAGTGATTCTGTCACAAAAATTAAGGTCTCCACCTACACACGCGTGCACACACACACACACACACACACACACACACACACACTATCAAAGCAAATCACTGGTGACAAAGGTACGGCATCAACAGGACACAATTCTCCCTGCACTCCACACTGGGTAGGCCCCAGCATCTGTTGTGTGTGTGAGCAGTAGCTAAGGGGTCTCAGAGCAATTTACACCATAGAATTGCCTACAGCTTGATGGACAACTTTGGCAACTGTCTAAATTAGCAAAACTGATAAAGTCAAGTCTCTATCTAAGGGCTCCCAAGTGCACATACACTTGAAGAAATGAGTCAGAAGGCAGAGATCACTGTGAGATCAGGGTGTTTTCTGCCGTGAAAAGTACAGTGGGCCAGAAACAGTTACATCATGGGGACCACCTTAGTAAGGGGCAAGATGAAACCTGTTTTCTATTTCATTTCTCACTAAAAAATGGGTTATGAGTGACAGCAGGAGCACCTGAAACCCACGGGAATTCTGGGAAAGGGCATGCTTAGGGTACATCAGGCATTCCCTGTCCCTGGACCGTGTTAGGTGTCCCCCAGGTCATTGGGTCAAACTGTGATACTCTGCCGCCACCTGGTGGCATACAGCAAAGTGCTGCAGTACTCCTAAGTGCGGGTGCAGACAAGGCGAGCTCCTGCAAGGTCTTCATTGGCCTCAAATCTCTAGTCATCTGGTTATCCTTGGGTTTATCCTTCCCAAGCAGGTGAGGACGTGGCAGGGAAGAAAACCCCTCCCCGTTCGATTGTTTTGCCTTTTAAGCTACTTTCATGAAAAGGTAAGTCAAACAGAGAAAGAAAGTTAGCAAGCTGGAACACAGACCCTCTGTGGGCTTCCCAGCAACCCTGCCTACATTCCAGAACATTCCTTCCACCACCGTGGCCCTCTACTGGGTTTTTAGAGTTTCAGCCAATCTACCCTGGGGTATGTTTCTCCTGACCTGGGACACTCAAGATTTCTACAACTCAGAGGTGTGCAACATCCACTTGGGGTTGCATTCTGGGGAATGTGGGGCAATGCTACCCAAAAGGTTTCAGGAGAAAATGCTCTCCCTGTCCTCTGACCCTGCTTCCCCAGCCAGCTGCTACCAGAACATCAGGTGCTGGGCAGCTTCGTGCAGCAACAGCCCTGTGATCACAGACCATGTATTGCACTGACCCAGCACGAAACTTCTGGGCCAAGTGCCTATCTACCCCAGTGCTGCCCTCCCCGCTATGAACCCCAGACATCCACCCTGCTCTCACAGAGTCGGTTTCCTTACTATTACCTGCTCCAATCTGAGAGCCAAAAGGATAATAGTTTTATGTTGTTCGAAACTGACCAATGGGTGATTAAAACAAAAAGTACTGTGGAAGCAGAATTATTTGAAGTGCAATCTAACTGGAATCGTACCAAGAAAGCTTCCTATTTAAAAGAAAACAAACAAACTTAACCGTTTGTGATGCCTTAAATAGTCAGTGGTGAATCAGAAGGCCTTTTAGTGTTAAGTGCAATGTTTGGGTTCTTTTTAGATTACCAACATCAGTCATCAACCGTGGCTTCAGTTTTAATTCTGTGCAGCTGGGAAGAACCCAAACAGAATTCCTGCCTGTCTGCAATTTATGTTCCAGTGGCGGAGATAAAAGATAATTAGGTAAAAATATATAGTTCTATCACATCGTGGTGTGTGCTCAGGGGAAAAAAGATGAATAAAGAAGTGTAGAGGGTTACACTTAGTGAAGAGGGAGGCAGAAGAGGCGTGTGTGTGTGTGTGTGTGTGTGTGTGTGTGTGTGTGTGTGTGTGAAGGTAGAAGAGCCTGGCACAGATACAGAGCAGCAGGCTTGGAGGTTGGGGCATTCAAAGGTCCTGAGGCAGGACCTTAAGCAGGTCCTCAGCCTGCTTAAGGAACACTGGGGAAGTCAGAGCAGCATGACCAGACCACAGAGGAGGAAGGAGCCCGTGTAAGGGCAGGGACTAGAAGACAGATGCAGAGCCACACACCTGGGCAAACTGAAAAAGGGGGCAGGGCGGGGACACACAACCACAGACTGCCTAAATATCCAAAGAGAATCCAGAACCCTAGTGGCCTAAGACAGACTTCCTTTCACACTTATAAAGTTGACCTTTTAAACACCCTTCCACTGTCCCATTAGGAATTATCTGAAAACATTTCTAATGTTTTTATTATGCTATCTTATACTTTCTTAAAATTCTTGCTGGGGATCAAACCCCAGGCTTCAAATATACTAGACAAGCACTGTCACTGAGCCATACCCCGAGCTGTGAAGATACTTCTTGTAGAGAAATTTTAATCCAGAAACATGGCTACTCTGGCAAGAGATCACATTCAAAGATCTTCTGGGTCTGTATGATCTGGCTGGAATATAGACATGCCTTGAATCCCTCTGAGTAAAATACAGCCAGATCCTTAGTACACACACCTTTAATCCTAAACGATGTAGGTAAGGTTAGTTTGTAGAAGGAAGCAGCGATGTTTGAAAAGTGACAGCTAATTGAAAGAGGTCAGTTCAGTTGAGTTCAGTGGAGTTCAGTTGAGTTTGTGCAGTTCAATTCATCTTGTGCAGACAGTACAGTCAGTGCAGGTCAGTTCATGAGATTCAGAGGCAGTTGTTTCAAGCAGAGCAGCAGTTCAGTCAGAAGCTGAGAGAAGCCAGTTTGAATCAGTCAGCTTGGAGAGGAGTTTTGAGCCAGAACAACTGAGTTGAAGCACCCAGCCAGAGTTCAGAAATAACTAGAAAGGATGAGTTTATTCAGTAGTAAGTCTCTGAGATGACAATTACATCTGGCAAATAAAAGTTATTATTACACTTCTAAATTTAAAAAAAAAAAAACTGCCCCTTGCTAGATATTAAGCAGTTTTGATTATTTCTTTGTTAATCTTGTATTCGATTCATATTTTGGTTCTTAAATCCCAGATCTTTCTCAAGGTTTTAGTAATAATATTGCAAGAAGAGTTCAGTTGTTTACACTTGGAACCTCACTGCAGGTGGGTAGCTTTTAGGCCTCTGGCTGGGCAAACAGGATGAAGTCCCAGGCCTTAATGCACCCCAAGTCTGGTTCCAACTTCTCTCCAGCCACAGCCTCTGTGATTCCTCAAGATGCCTAGGACCACACGGTCCTCCAGACAGCTCTTCAGTCTCAATGACTACCTGGTGACCATCAGCAGAAGTCCTCTGCAGACTCCAGGCTGTTTCCACAATGCACCACTTACCACCACCCTGCCCCACCCCCAAGTGGCATGGCATGCCTTTCCCAGAGCTGAGCATATTAAACTGAGGCATCTGCTCTCTGCATCTCTTCCCTGTCACTCTGTGAATGCTGTGTGAGTGATGAGGTCTGTCTCGTTCACTTCTTGGCCCATTGCATCAGCATAATGGCAATCTATGTAACATGGGTTTTTGGGAAAGTCATCAATTGGCCAGGAATGTAGAGAAGCAACAGCGACTTCTAGTGTTGGGTCAGCAGCACTGCATTTGGTATATAGGGATTATAAGGGTACCTGAATCTGACCATTGCTTGTGACCACCAATGTCTTTTTTAGGACCAGCTACTACCATCTACAACTCTCTTTCCCAGCCTACTGGTTCCTTATTGCCCTCAGCCCTACCCTGGTTAGTGAAAGGAGAGCACTTACAAATTAGTGAGACCTAATCCTCTGGACTCTAGTCACTGAGCATTTCCTATGTTTTAACTTTTCCATCATTATGACAAAATACCAGACAGAAGCAATTTAGGAAAGTAACGGTATATTTGGGATCACCACTCAAAGACATTTCAGTCCATCATACAGGGAAGGGATGGAGGCCTGGGGAAAGGGTGTGGAGACAGGGATGAGCTTATAGCACCTAGGCAACAAGAAACAGAGTATAGGTTAGAACCAAAAGTGGATATAACCTTAAAGCCCTCCTTGTGTGACCCTCTGGGGCCAGGCTGGCACTGCTGGGGTGTAAGTGTTCAAGCACATGAGACTTTAGGCGATGTTTCACACTCACCACTGTTAGCAATCAGGCATCTCCACAGCCAGCCCCAAAGGACCTAGACAATGGGACCATCAGGCACCTTCATAGTCAGCCCCAGGGGGCCTGGTGACAAAACATGTCATCACTAACTCTCCAGAGGCAACATAATCCCATTGTTGACTCTGTCCTCTGTAGCATCTCCTCCTGTGCATGCACCACAGACTAATTAAAATGCCTCACTTTTCCTCCCCACTTCCCTTCTTCCCTTCCTCCTCCCAGAGGCAGCCTCTGTTTCCCTTTACCCCCTCCCTTTAGTGGTCTCTCCCACGTGAGACCTGTTGCAGAGTCTCTGATTTTGTCGGAATTCACTGCTTAGGTCCATCAACCATAGCACCCAGTATCTGGGCTATCTATTCATTACTTGAAAAGGACATGCTGGATGTGTAAATGCAGGCAGCTTCTTGTCTGAGCCATCCTGAAGGACAGCAGCTTCCTATTCCCACTGCCCTTTATGACAAACCTCAGCAAGGATAAATCCTCAAGTGCCTCTAGGCACCAGTATCGCTATGGTGGACTTAAAAAGAAATCTTGGGAGAGGGGGTGAAATCTCCATCACTCATCATAGGTTCATGAACAAGACAAATATAAATAAATAAGTAGATAGATAGATAGATAGATAAATAAATAAATAAATAAATAATAAAGCCATACAAGTATACTTAAGTTTTACATGACACGGGAGCCTCCCAGAAATGAATGCCCTACGAAGCATGTACCAGAAGGTGTGGAGGGAATTTATATTACACAATTACAGACAGGTATCGAAAAATTATCCCCCCATAAAAAAATCCAAACAAGAAATCTACTATCCCTATCAATGTATCATCAAAGATCAGAAATCCCAGTGCTCTGAGGTATTAACGAGCACAAAAAAAAGGGAAGAAAAACATCTTAATTTTATAGAGCAAATATAATACCTATGTGGAAACAAGAGGAAGTCAGTGTAAAAAAAAATATACAGACAAATACCATTTTCTAAATATTAGCAGAGTCCAAAATTACATTAAGAAATAATGCATCACAAATTAGTGGGATTTGTTCAATAATTCAAGAGTCGTGCCAATAGAAACCCATTAATATCATAGTATGGGGCCATCTTAATATAAATAATATATACTTTGGAACCTAGGATGTAGCTCAGTTGGGAGAGTGCTTGCCTAGCATGTATAAAGGGCTCAGTCCTCAGCACTGCATACACTAGGCATGGTGACACATGCCTGCAATACCAGTGCCTGATAAGTGATGGTCATGGAAACTAGATGTTCAGAAGTTCAAGGCCAGCCTGGACTATATGAGTTTTTGTCTCTAAAAATAAAAAGGTAGAAAAGCATCAGGGATATTTCCTCTAAGATCAGGGAAAGAGTAAAGACTATCAACACTCCTCCACAGTGTACTAGAAACACCAGCCAATGCAAATAATAATAATAATAATAATAATAATAATAATAATAATATAGTTCTAGAAAACTGCATAATAAAGTCAGACTTTTTTCCGAGACAGGGTCTTGTTACATAATCCAGACTGGCCTCAAATTCATAATGCATCTTCATCTTGTGAATTCTGGGATTACAGACTGGTAATTCATATTTGGCATCATTATGACTCCCTTTAGAAAAGATGGCTCACTTGCTAAAGACACTTGCTGCTACCCCTGATGACCTGAGTTCAATCTCTGGGACCCACATAGTGGAAGGAGAAAATCAGCTCCTGCAAAGTGTCCTCTGACCTCTACAAATACACTGCAACATGTCCATATATACAGATGCAAGAAATAAATACATAAGTAAATAATATATGGATGCAATGAAAGTTTTAAAGAGAAGTGATGTCATGGTCTTGGCATTTCCACTCCCTGTGAATCTCTGTGTATTCTCTTTTCCTCCCAATTTCCACCCATCAGTGTCCTTAGAGAAACAAGCAATCATCATGACAGAGGCAGACAACGGATACTGAGGTTCTACTACTTGGCAATTATGTAACCTCAAGCAAGTAAATTTCTTTCTCTGAATATTTGGCTCCTGAGCTACAAAATAACGCAGTACCCCCTCTATTAGATGCCTCTAGCTCATGACTTGGGTTTACTGCTAAAAACCTGCTCACCTTCTGCAAGCAGGTGTGAAGCACAAAGGCAAAGCAGCTCACAAGCAAAGCAGAACATTCTCAACAATTTTCCTTGCTTGGAATTCTCTCATGCCCTGGCCCTCTCTTTCCCTCTTGTCCACCCCCACCCCTACCCTGAGTCTACTGTGAATTACTCTTTTTGGATTAGAACCCACACACAGTATCTAACAGGCATTGGAAAAGCCTCCGCAGACCTGGGACCTACAGCCACTTGGCGAGAACAGGGTGATGACTCAGCCTGAATTTTTGGCTCTTGCTTTTTAGTTAGAGCAAAACACAAGAGAGCTTGCCAGCTACTGGAATAAGAGGAACTCCCTGCTCAAAAGCCATAACCCTGAGGCAAGGAGCCGGGTGGCAGAGCTTCCTGTTCTGAAAAGGACACCGACTGCAGATTCTCTCTTGGATCAACCCCTTTATCCCTGGTCCTCTCAAGACCCCTTCTGGATGCTCAGACTAGACCCTGATGTACTTTAGTCCAATTTTAGCAAGAAAACTGCACCCTTCAGGTCTGACCAATTCCTCATTCTCTGCCTTCTATCTTCTCTCTTTGAGTTTTATTGAATTGATAAATTAAGAATTACCCAAAGACTGGGGCTGGGGCTCCTCAGGAGCAGGCTTGCCTAGCATGCACCAAGTTTTGGGTTCTAACACCAACAACAGGACACCAACATCATCACCACTGCCACACACTCAACTACAAATCTCTACCTGTCCTTGTACTCCAGGCTGAATCTGACCTCTCTCCCTCACTTCAGACCTTCTTGAATAAAGTCGCACCTTGCCTTTAACCTGCACAAACCTTTTCTTTTCCTGCTCTCAATACTTGTCTCCTTGTTATGACCTGAACTACTTGCCAGGGTAACTAGTACTGCCCTCTCTCTTCTTGCTCAGCATCACCTCCTCAGCCCCTGGCTCTCTGCTTAGGAGCCTGTAACTCAGTAAATACCTGTCGAATGACTAGCCGAGTGAAATGGAAGAAAAATGCTGCCTTTTGGCTGAAGGCCTGACTTGCTTTGCAGAAGCCCTAGAGAGGAACACCTTATAAACAACGATGGCTGTGTTGAGGCCTTTACCAGGGAAAGGTAGAGATGGCCTCCTTTGTTTTGCTTCGGAAACTCCTCTCCCACTGGGTGGAGAGGCTAGTGGCAGCTCCCTTTCCCTCTGCCAGTTCTTCTGATGTTGAGGGACTTAAAGAGCCTTGGACCTTGGCACTGCAGGCCTCTCCAGGGCTCTTCAGTGACTCACAGCCTCCTATACACAGAGGAGGTGTGGGGGTACAGGGTGGGGGTACCCACTTGCTCCTGCTCCCTTCCAGTCTCCTTTTAAATGTCCAGGTGCCACCATAGAGAACAGGTTCAGGGGAAACTGGGTGACTTAGACCAAAATGGGCCTCAGTCCAACTGCAAGCCAGTATAGCCCAGAGACAAGATTAAGTTCAGAACACAAACAGAGGAGTTTTGAAAGTTAATCTAAAGTTTGGTTTTTTGGGGGGTTTTTTTTTGTTGTTTTTTGTTTTTTTTGGGTGGGGGGGCTGAGCTAGGGAATCTGCAGGTCCTGCTAAAGCAGCAACACTCAAGAAAGCAAACAAAAGCAACCCAGTAAGGGCAAACCAGTTAGGACCAGTAACTGCCAAGATGGGTGCCAATCCAACCAGACTATCCTTGTTTGAAGGAGCTTCAACACACCTTTGTTGTAATGCTTTAGTACAGTCTGGGCTTTTACTTTTATTTATTCATTTCTCCTTCCCCCCAACCCCCCATCGTGTGTGTGTGTGTGTGTGTGTGTGTGTGTGTGTGTGTGTGTGTAAAATGACAAGTGTGTGCAGGTGTCCTCTGAGGCCAGCAGAGGGCATTAGATCCCCTGGAGCTGACAACATGAGGACTAGTAACAGAACTCTGGAAAAACAGCAGTCACCCTTAAGGTATCTCTCTGGGCCAGCATGGTAGACTTTAGATAATAAAATCTCTGTGGAGATTAGGTTAACTCTGACACAAAGACAGACACATTGTGAATCATGAGCAATGTGTCCCCCAAACCTATTCCAACCCTTCCCCATAAAAAACAAACAAACAAAAACCACGTTTGTCCATGGCTGATCTGCAGTCTCCCATGGCTCTCAAGTAACCCAATGTACTTCCCTGCAATAACCATTCACTTTTCTCGTGCTTTAGACCTAGCCTATGCTTATTTCTAACTTACATGACACCAAGGACCTGCACGGTGGATGCCATAACTACGGAATATAATAATCTTAAAGGGGGTTGGACTACCAAATTATAAAAAGACATGGAGGAAACTTAAGTGTGTATTTCTAACTGAAAGAAGTTGGTTGAAAGGCTACAGACACGCGATTGCAACCCTACCCAGCGTAGAGAAGATGCTTTTCCTACAAAGTGCTGACTCCTCACCTGTGCTCCTGAGATAACAGACACAGGATGAGGGGCACCTCCACCTGCACTGTGTGCCTGTCTCCTTTACTTTGGGTCAAGCTCTTGCTAGAAAACTGCCTGACAATCAGCTCCTCCGCCTAGATGTCTGAAAGGTGAGGTTCCCACCTAATCTCATCCTCCTTTAAAACTCAAATACCAAGTCCAGGTCCTTACCCTGCAGCACCATGGATTCTAGGGATGATAGACTGTGGTAGGCAGGATAGACCACCCATGAGATGAGAGCAGGCACACACCCTGCAGAAGATCACTCTGACAACAGCCATGATTAACAACACTGAAGGGCAGAAGCCGAGGTGATGGTGGACCAACCTTTGACTAAGACTGCTTAAATATACAAACCTCTTTCTATCCTCCTGTGGAGGTTCATCCTCTGCTTGAACCTAAAGCTCCTACCAACACCGCATGACAAATCTGGGGTCACTGGACCCCTTCATCTGCCAACCACCCCCAATGGACACTGATTGACATCTGTTTTTACATCACTGCCTGATTCTGTAGTTGGTGTGATGGGATGGATGGCTGAGCTTGGCCAGTAGGGACTGCTGGAGAGTAACCAGATTTTTGCCAGTTAGGCCTTCAGCCAATGTCTGGTTTCTGGGGTAAATGTATGCAGGCAGACGGCTGGAAGTCAGAGCCTTCACCCTGAAACCTCACTTCCAGGCAGGACTCTTAGGGCAGTGAGCCTTCAGCCAGTCTTCCTAAAGTTCGAAAGCGGTGAAAGTCTTCCTCTCTGGCCTCAGACACCCAGACATACAACTTGCTGGAACGTTCTGAAGGAGCAAACCTTGTCCTGATTTTTCCTGTGCCAAGCTCCCAAAGTGGGCCCCGTGTTCTTACTCACTGAAGCAGGGCCAACAATGACTGTACAATGCTCTAGGCAGTCAAGTACCCTGAGTGACGTTCACTTTGCTAGTGAAGACTTACTTCAGATATTTCTATGCTCAGTAATCAATGCTGTTATAATTCTGGGGTCACATTTGAAATCCTTTGTCTCCACCTCTGTACTGTGAATCACTGTGGTACTTTAATGAAAAACAGTCTGCCCTACACATACTCCATTAACCTGTGAGTATACATGCCATACTGTTAGTACTTTGGTATTTGAGAATATTTATGCACACATACACACACACAGAGAGAGGGGGGGGATGAATGATATTATTTCTAAGTGCCCCACAAGATAAATACTCATAAAATATTGTAGTATCATCAATATTACAAAGAGTGTGGAGATTAAGGAAGATATTGGACTCTTCACCAACACATTCAGGTTCTGAACTTACATGAGACATTTTAACCCATCAGAGACAATTCTGATAAACTGAGGCAGCCCCTCTGCCTAGTGCTACCCTTTGGGTGGTACCCTCAAGCTTCATGTCTTTCTCTGTCGGCTTGTGACTGGCAACCACCCTGTCCTCGGGACGCACAGGGACATCTCTGTACCATGCCTCAAAGGTTCACACCTCTGATACCTAGCCATCTGCCCTGAGCCTTTGAAGCATCCTAAATGCTCAGTGACAGTAGTCAGAGGCAACCAGCAAGGGACTCAGGAAAGAGGTGCAGCTAGGGAGAAAATTAGAGTTCAGGGGGTGGGCAGAGGATATGTAAGGTCTGGCCACACACAGAGACACGGCCAGCACTTCTCACCAACTATGAGGAAGAGGCCCTAGCAGGCTGGGGACTCCTGGGCCTCCCCCTGAAAAAGTCAGTTGGAGCAAATGCCAAGGGAAATGGCAAGATCAGGTTCCCAGGCAGTCCACCCTGTGAGCAACAAGTGGTGGGGCCAGAGGTTTGCAACACCGTAGTGACTCACAGAGAAAGCAGGTTTGACCTTGGCCAGAAGCCTAGCCTGTGGTGCGAAGCGACATGATGACACTGAGGATTTTTAGAGAGGCCAGAAGACATGCGTGTCTCTCACTCAGGATGGGTGGTGGTGACAACAGAAACCGCCTTTGGGGAAGCCCCCTAATGCACCTCACTCAGGTGCTCAGCCAGACCCAGCCTGTTCATGGCCCTTCATTTCTCAATGTTTCCAAAGCCCTCTTTTCACAGCAGCTCAGTAACCCCTGAGCCCACTCTAATATGAGTGGTTGATACAGAGACAGGGGAGTCTATGGTCCCATGAACCAAGCGGGATGTTCAACAATGCTCTTACGGAAACAGGGAACACAAATGCTACTACCTGAGAAGCTGGATACAGAAAGGTTGCTGAGTCCAGCCACTTGGGTGTGAATGTCATGAAATACCAATATCCTATAAAATGGTGACAAATAGCAGCACCCACCAAATAGGCTGTGGTGAGCATCAAATGAGAATTCAACACCGTCATCATAGTACTGACGTGGGGCCCAATAAAACCAGCGCTCACCCCACAGGCAGCCTTATTCCATCTCCTTGCCTCCTCTCCCAACTAAATTAACTATTTTCCTAGTAGCACGGTGATTGTTTTGTAATAGGATTAAGCTTATCTTTCTTGTGTTAGAAATTTCCATGGTATCTCACTGTTAACATAAAACACAGCTGGCCAGGCTTCCCACCTCTCCTTCAAAACAATTCTGTGGTCACTAGTATGCCTGGTCTCTGTCTCTGCGTCAAATAGTCTCCCCTCATCCTCAAAGTCAAGGCCCAGCTCAAATGTCATCTCCTCAAAGAAGCCCTCCCTGACCACCCCCTTACTTCTTAGCATCACGACTATCGGTGATTGCTTTCCTGACTTTCTGTTTAAGGCCAGTAGAATGCAGGTTCACAGTGCCATTCAGTCTAACATGTGTTAAATTCAGCCCAGGGCTTGCCCCATGCATTGTTATCTGTGAGGTTCTGGAACTGTGGGAATAAACCTGGTTTGGTGGCCTAGAGGGGAACCCCAGCCACTACAGCCCCAAGCTCCAACCCCTCCATGAGTGAAGAAAAGGCCTGGTCATCTGAGCGCACACAAACACTACACAGGTTTTCCAAAGTCAGCGCTTTATTCTCTGTTCTGTCTTAGATGTTCTAGTTTGCAAGCATGAAGGAAGGGACTCAACCACGGTGCTCTCCCTTAACGTCCTTCATTTAAAACAAAAACACCGCTCAGCTGGTCTCCTGCTTTTCCTAAAGACGATGGGATTGAGGGTAACCTAGAGGAGGCTGGAGGACTGGAGTCACACGGTGTTAACCATCATGTCTCCTGCCAATTCCTTTCACTGAGCAGCCCAGAGGCCGCAGGCAGCTATAAATAGCCCAGCAGCTCTCCCCTTACAGCGAGGGAATGAACTTGGCAACAAGAGCCCTAAGGGGTGAGGCAGGCAGAGACTCTGGAGCCTGCTTTCTGTTCACCCAGTGCGCGCCCCTTGGGGATACTGTGAGATTCAGCAGACAAAAGAGCCCTCCCTCCCTGCCTTCTCCTCCAACCGGGAACACACAGACTGGAAGGGCCAGGAAGAACTTACTTCACCCGAGTTCACCTGAGTGCCCTCGTCAGCAAAAAGGGAGCCAAAGAGCAGGAGTAAGTGTCCACCCGAGGGCCCCTGTTGAGGGGTTTCCAGGGGAGGTGCCCCCAGCCCCCAGACAGTAAACAGCTCTGAGTAGGGACATCCTTCCATGCCACTCCGTTCACAGGACAGTCTCTCGAATGACACCAATGAGGCTGTGTGGCCGCTCAGCCTCAGCTCGCTGCTGGGGCCTCCTCTCGGCTCTTGGCCTCGCTCCCAGGGAAAAGGTGCTCAGGTCTCCGCAGCTGCGCAGGTGCAGCAGGCCAGGCTGTCTCCTCGAGGTCAGCACTTGGGCCTGGGACGGGCTGGGCTGTGCTGGGCCCATTATCTTTGGGGAAAGAGCAGGAAAGGGAAGATGTTAGCCTCACCAGCGCTGGCCCTTTGACCCGCCCCATGTATCCATCTGTGGATTTCCATGTTTAGTTATTTCAGAATAGGGAGGGGTGTTTTCCAAAGTAGAATCTACTTAGAATTCCAAAGATTCTTTTGAACTTTGCCTCTTTTGTGAAGTTTTGAAGAAATACTCTTAATTTCCTATTGTCTCAGCAGTAGGCAAGCCGTATATAATGGCTCAATTGCACTTTCTTGTTTTATTTTTAAGGTTGTTCTCTTCCTATTTCTCCAGTATCCCTGTGTTTCAACCCAGGTAGAGAGGGATGTGGGCAGTATAGCTTGTTAGGAACATAAGGTCCCATCTTCTACCCATTGCTGTGTGTGTGTGTGTGTGTGTGTGTGTGTGTGTGTGTGTGTACACTCATGGACATGCATGTGTGCGGTACACTTCATTGTGTGTGAATGTGTAGTCTAGAGTTGCCACTCAGTGTCTTTCTCTATCACTCTCCGCCTTAGTTTTTGGAGAGAGTCTCTCACTGCGACTGATGCTGGCTGGCCACTTTGGTTAGACTGGGAGCCCCCAGGATCTAACAGAGTTGCATGTTGGTGCCACCATGCCTTGTTTTGACATGGATACTGAGAATCTGAACTTGGGTCCTCATGCCTGTACAGCAAACGTTTGATCCACGGAGCCATCTCCCCAGCTCCAGGCTTGGAAGTTTTGACAAGAAGCAGCTGGTCCCAACACAGAACCACTGTTCTGGATCAGGCTTATAGAATGTCAGTAAAAATCAATGATGCTTCAGGTGGCTCCGAGAACCCCTGGCTAAACAGCATAAAGAAGCAGGACACTTTATCTGTGAAAGCCCTACAGGCTTGTCTTTAAGGAATCATATAACTGTATATATGTAACAGTAGCATTTCACCTCTCAAAAATGCAAAACTATAGATTATTTCTCATCCCGGTAGGATTGATGAGGGAGGATCTGTGGAAAGCTGAACTGTCATGTCACTATGGTGTGTGATATTGTTAGTGGGAAAGAATCAGGAGTCTCACTGCTATGAGTCAAACCTCACAGGACAATCATCCCGAAGCCACTTTGTTTCAGAGCAGGTAACACATGGCACCGTGGTGTACCGTCGATCGCATCCACTCCACCGACCCAAGAGAATGAATAAATAGCCAAGAGGTAACAACAGCTCTCAAATGGGTAAAGAGAAGATTCTTGTTGGGAGGAAATCCCACTTACTCCGGGACACAGGGCTGAAGACTATCTAGTCTTCTCATTCCGTTTAACAATGAGAAACCCAAGGCCCAAATGGACTCCATGGATGCCCAGTTTGGTCTTTTATCAGGGTGGCTTCAGTTTATTAGGGCACCTTTTACTTTTTTTTTAATCTACGGAGAGAAAAGTATTTGGTCCTCTAATTCAGTGGTTCTCAACCTGTAGGTTGAGACCCCTTTGGAGGGGTTGAATGATCCTCTTTCAGAGGTTGCCTAAGACCATTGGAAAACACAGATATTCACATTACTATTCATAACAGAAGCAAAATTACAATTATGAAGTAGCAACAAAAATAATGTTATGGTCGGGGTGACACCACAACATGAAGAACTGTATGAAAGGGTCACAGTGAATCCTGAAGATTGAAAACCACTACTCTAAGTCCTAACTGCCAACTTGTCTGGCCCAGCAATCCATTGGGCATGAGGATAGCTCCTAGAACCTTGCCAATCAAGAGCTGGGAAAACATTACATCCTGAGCAACCTCCCATCCAGAAAATCACAAGCGTGGTGAACTCCGTGGTACCCGGATCCTTTGCTTTTTACCAGGCATAGTGTCACCTCCCAGGAAGTGGGGTTCTCTTCCCTTGGGCCAAGAGCACTATGAAAAAGTGATGAAGCCCAGAGGAAAGCTCTCTAGTGTCCTCTCTGAGGACCCTTCCTCCAGGTCTCTGGAGAGTGAACATGGGCTCCCTCTTCCTCCAATGGGAAATGACACCAATTACTGGAAGCATGCCTGGTGTTGTGCAGAACAGTACCTGCTCTAGGAAACTGGCACTCGTGATGGCTTCCTCCATGTGACCTTCATCGGACTTCAGAACAGACTTTATGTTTTCTACAAGTTCATGGATGTCAGGAGTCATGCTGCAGGAGGACTGCTCCAGGAACCTGGCCACCAGCAGCTTCGTGTCTATGTAAGACCTGTAATCTATCAGAGAGCGAGGTCTGCATCTTGATGCCCGCAGTCTCCCACCTCTCCTCAGAGTCACTGTAGCCAGATCTAGCCTCCTTTCTGTCTGAGTCGCAGCTTCACAGCTGAGCACTGGGGTAGCTGTGGACAGAGACAAAAGTCACCATTGAGCAAGCCCCTCTGAACACTGACCATAGTACAGTGTACTATGTAGCACTAAGTGTAGACAACATCTGGCAGATGTGGGAGACCATGCGTGTACATCTCACCATCTTGAAGAATGGAGGGAATTGAGGGGAAACTATCACAGCCTATTGTGTGAAGTGCATTTCCAATAGGCTGTGTGCTGAGACACTGAACCATGGCACATAAATAGTCCCCAATGCAACGAGTGACACAGCACAGAATCCACAGTGCAAACCTCAGAGGAGCGTGTTTCCTGGGGTACAGTAAGTAGATAGGAATGGATGGCCAAGCAGAAAAAAAGATGGCAGACCAATGAGAAAACATTGGGGGCAGATAGGTTTAGAAAAGTCAAAGAGAGGAAGGGACAGATGACACACTTGTGGGATGAGCAGAAAATGGGCTGTCACCGTACCTTCGTCCTAAACATCCTCAAGGACATTGTACTGACTCCAATTACCGAGGCTCACACCGTGGCAGTGGGGCAGATCTATGACTATTACAGAAAACTTAGGTGCAGAAAGTTACATCAATCCAGAAGTCAACAGAGGGTCTAAAAAAATCCACTGCAGGCTCTGATTTCCACGGCTGCTTGATCAGTAAAGGTATAAAGACTGGCAAGAAGCTATTTTACCATGAACTGGGTGGAGAAGTTAATCCTCAGGTCTGATCTCCATGTGTCCACAAGCCACCATCAGCCTTCAGAGCACACACTGTCAACTTAAATTTGTAAAGGCCTCATAAGTGTGGATTTAGATATTCAAGGAAACAGGAAGTACAGGGTGGAGGGATAGGTGGAAGAAGGGAAGGTTTCCTTTTCCTCTGGAGAAAGGTAGACAGGAGTTCTGAACCAGGGTTAGAAGCTGTCCTTCCAGCTTGCTGTGTGCATGTTATAGACAAGTCTTCCTGAAACACAGGGTAAAGCCGTGTGAAGACAGAGTGGAGTTTACACTCGCTCACTGAAAGTAACTTGGTGCCTTCCCCAGTAAAACAAGCAAACGGATAAATGTCCTCTCTTCCATAGGACTGAAGGATGCAAGGGGGGGGGGGGGGGGTCCAGCCTCCCCTTGCTGTGCAAATAGCTATGTGCTCCTGGAAGCTGGCACAGGGCCAGCTCGAAGACTCAACTTGCCAGGTAAGATACAGGATATCCACAGTGTGGGTGGTGTCTTTGAACTAGAGGCCAGGCTGCCAAGCCTACTGGTTTGCAGAGGCACACAGCTAGTCTCAGGAGCAGGAAGCTGCTGCAGGGACAAGAGAAATGTTCTCTGTGGTTTCCATACGGTCTGTCCAGAGCTGTGACAAATGACATTCACTGTCAGAGGGACAGAACAGAGGCCACGAGGGCCAGACAGGACCGGAGAGAGCAAGGTTAGACGGTGTCCAGTTATTCTGCATAGAGCTTCTGAAGAACAGAGAGCAACTGCTAGACTAATTCCCCTCAGAGGCCCCTGCTGGTTGAACTATAAAAACTGTTTCCTTTATTCCTTTGCTTCCTTTGTTTTTAGATACTTTTCTCTCGTGAGAGGTGTTTATAGATGTCCAGGTATTCAATTATTCAAAAGAGGCTCCATGTTATTATACTCAAAACAATGAAGGAGTGAGATGAAGTAATATGTTTCACTGTATCCAAAGTGTTAAAAAAAAAAAAAAACATAGTCAGATTCCAATAATTGAGACTACCAGAGCACACTGAAAAAGATAAGGAATATAAAATTGTAGAGCCAGAGAATAAGACCATACACTCCTTAGCTGGTTCTCAGAGAACAGCCAGCAACTGGGAAATCGGGAGACAGTTCACATAATAATCTTAAAGTCTTTCCAAGTAAAGCATCATGGGCAACCAAACGTGATTGCCCATGACTTCAGGAGCAGTTCCACCAGCCACACAGTGCCAGGGCCAGTGAAGTGGCTCGTCAGGTAAAGGCATTTGCCTCCAATGTGACGACCTGAGTAGAGTCCCTAGAACCCACATTAGAAGAAGAGAACTGATACATACAGCTTGTCTTCCAACCTCCACCCTCCCCCATAACACAATATATACATACATACACATATATACACATATATATACATATATAGACATGTATATATGATTTTATATATATATATTTAATTTTAAGGAAATACCACATGTATTTTCCCAAGGTGAACAGAGAATATCTGATTTTCCCATGGCCTCTTAACCTCTCTCAAGATATTGCTTAAACTTGAAGGGCCCTCAGCTGGCCAGAGCCACATGATTGTACCTGGCACTTTAACCAATACTTAGCACCAGTCAAAAAATCGAAGTGGTCTACCAAGAGCCTGAGGAAAGACATCACCTCTTTCCTCCGAATGGTGAAGCACAGGGTCGCTCTTTGATCTTGTCCTCAGAAGTGGGAGAGCTCTCCGGCTTCTCAGAGGCTGAACCAGGTTGGAAATAGGAGTTGATCCAGATGTGTTTTCTTCACCAGTTGTGTTAGTAAGAACCCCACCTGATTTAAAATAAAATAAACACATTATTTCAACAGCTGTAGTCTTCAAAATGTTGGTCAGGAAACACCTGTAGGCCCAAACCTGCCAAGGCAAGAGTAATATAATTAATAACATTTACTTAGGCTGATGGCCCAGTCAGTTTTTAGTTCCCAGCACCATGGCAAAGCCTCCCTCTCCAAATTACCCTGCCGCACTTAAAACAAGCAAACAAGAAAAATTATAAGCCCAAAGGGCAAAACTAAGAGACCGTGCCACAACATCAGTTTGGTCTGTTTCCTAGAGGTGTTTATAGTCTTTCTCACTAGGGCATCCTGATGCAGCCTCCAAGAGTACCGAAGCTTTTTACAGTATCGGGCTCTTCGGGGAGAAGCCACCTATGTGGGTGAGGGTGCTATCCTGTAGACTGCCGAGACAAGGCTAGCAGATACACATTTGCCTGGCCCAAGGGATGCCCAGGTTGGGACACTCTCAATAGTCTAGCAAAGAACCCAGTGGCTGCAAAATAAATCAGCAAATGACATTGGAATTGGGTGAGCCTTGCCCAGGATACGTAGCAGCAACATCTGGAAAGCTGAGTTTCTGCCTGGAAAATTCCCTGTGAAAAACAAATGTGCTTAAGAGAACAGTGTTTTATAATTTGTCTTAAGGTAGGTAGGGTTGGGATTCAGTGGCAGGGGCTCAGTCTGTCCCCTTCCAAATGTAAAGTGAATACAAGAATGGTCCACACAGCACTGCTGAAAAGCTACCCCCATCTGACATGGCGGAAAGTCAATCCATTATTTATTGCCATCTGCAATTTTGTACCAGTGGACAATTCTCTAAGCCATTTAAAACCTCCCCAAAGACAGAAAGCTGGAACAACGGTGTCCTTAAATTACAAGGATAAATGTAAATTGACGCTAGCATTGGCCACAGGGCTGAAAAAAAAAATCTTAGTTCTAGCATTAAAACCTTTGGTTATAAATGACAATGTGAATACTCACTGGGAAACTCATGTTCATTTGAAGGAGACTCATCATTTTAACGGAACAAGGAAGTGGGCTGGGAACCACAGGAATAAGAAGTTAACCTCTACTCTATGCCATGGGTTCCTGGGGATAGTCTGATCATTCATGAAAAGGTTGTAAGATGGTCTCTTGATTTCAGTATATGTTTTTCTTTTTCCTGTTAACATTTTAGATCTCACGTCTAAGCCCTAAGAGTTGACAGTATTTTGGACAAGAAGAATGTAGCCTATACCATTTGCTCCAAAAATACCTTACCTCAATCAAACCACTTGTCAGATCATTCTGTCACGTTCTAATCTATTGAATTATGGCCCGGGATAGTAAAGACATGTGTTACCTTGAGTTATCTGTGTGCAAACTGGCTCCACTGGGCTCGAAGCAGTTTCTGGTCCTTCTGGCATTTGGAATGAAGACTCCTGCACCATGAAGGAAGGGAGAAGGAGAGTTCATTGTTTGTTTTGTTTTGTGATTCTCAGAGGACCCCCCCCCCCCATGAACTCCTTCAGATTATGTAAGAGCAAATTCTTTATAACATGGACATACCTGCTCCTGGTCAGTCTGGCTCACTACAGCTTCATATGGAGGTGGGGGGTCCAGAGGACAGAACACTTCCACACCCTTGATTCGTGCTCCATAGATATGGGGCAGTGGGATGACGTCAGAACCAACCATCCTAGAAAAACACCTGGACATCAGGAGGTATGCTCTGTACACTGGCCCTCCAATGGCAGCAGCCCCTGGACCCTCTGCCTTTGCCTTTAAACTGGGAGCTGAGATGGTGGGGAGAGACACAACAGCTTGACCTGAAGAGGAATGACCATCCAAGCTGCCCTTACACAAATGCCCAGAGGGTCCTTAGGCAAATGCCCAGGGGTGTCCTTTAGAAATGACAGTGTATAAACCGTAATGCCTGTTTTTCCTTTTAGTTCAGCAGTGGAAATGCAAACTATAGTCCATAGAGACAGAGAGCATGGGTGGCTGCCAGGCTCTGAGGGGGGGATAGGGAGTAACTGTTCAGTGTTTATGGATTTGACTTTTCCTTATGGGAGAGGATAATGCTTTGGAGAGAGTTAGAGGTGGTGGCTGCACAATGTGGTGGACATACTAAATACCACTGAAGCATATTGTTAACAAGAGCCAAAGCAGCTAAGGATAAGAAGACTCTGGGTGCTCTCCTGAATTAGTTCACAGATAAAGCTTCTTGCCTTGGTTTCCCTCATATCTGATTCATGAGAGAAATCCTCTGTTAAATAACTTTTTTAAGGGGGGGAATTAATTTCAAACAGAAGGTGAACATTCCCCCCAGCTCCAAGACAAAACAGGAGCTAATGGGAAAAATCACCGAGTGACTCCCACATCCTCCTAGGCTGTCACTCCCTGACTGTGCCAGGTGTGCGGCCCTGGATAAAACTTAAGAACAGAGTCCTGTCATGAACAAAGAAAGAGGTGGGTTACCATTCTATTCTTCTCTGAACTTGGTATGACAAACCTGGCTGAGTTGACAAAAAAGATCTGTATTCATTTGGAATATTGACACCTCACTCCCAACAACAAACCTATAGCTGACTGAGTTTCAGCAGAGATACTTTAAGAGTCTCACAATTACCGAGATACAGAGAGGCTGACCTGAGACAGTTACTCTGTTGTGTGAACAGGTCTGAAACACCAGCTGCTGTTTTCCTGCTTAAAGCTAATTTCTCCTGGAGCTCCTCTTTCTCCTGCAACCATCCCTGCTGACTCAACTATTCTGCTCTGTTCTTCACTGTCCTTCTCTTGCTCCACCACGGGGTATGTGGGGTCCCTTAGACCGTACCATCTGCTACACTTAGCAATATAAGTGTATGATGCCTCTGCTTTAACACAGAAGAATTACTCACTTATACTTTTCCTTTCCAAATTGCCTTTCTCCCTACCAATGTTAGATGCCTTTCTCCCTTTTCAAGTACTTTTTAAGTCACAGTTTTTGTTGTTGTTAGAGAGGCCATGAGGTCCCTGTGCACACAGATAAGCACCAGAAAACCAGACATTTTAAACATACAAAGTTGGCTTTTCAAAGAAACTGATGCATAACCCATTTTTCCATGGAGAAGGCTGGAAATGAATGTGGTTAGTAGCCTGAATGGCCTCTGTGCTATCTGTATGACCGGGGCCACACCTGATCCTCCCCCAAGTCCTTAAAATAACATATGTAACCTATCTATAGATCCCAGCTTCAGAGGCTGTAGAGATGACTCAAGGGTTAAGAGCACTGCCTACTCTTCCAGAGTTTCTGAGTTCAATTTCCAGGAATCACATGGTATCTCAGAATCATCTATAGTGAGATCCAGTGTTCTCATCTATCATGCAGACATACATGCAGATAGAGCACTTACATAAAATACATAAATAAACTTTAACAAAAGAACTCATCTTTACAGAAGAAGTGACATGTATGTTAAGAGTTTCAATGTAATTATCCCTTAAGCTTTATTGTACACACAGGATTGTATTACACCAGAAAACTTTTCTAAATTCTACTGAACTTAAATGTGAAATATGAACTTAAATATTAAATTAAGTTTGAACCAACACTGGCTACGGAGTCATATTGAACAGGACTTCCTTCTTGCCTCATGAGGATCAACAGTGCAATGGCCATGGTATTTCTAGAGACACCCTACCCCTACCCCCAACACACACACACACACACACACACACACACACACACACACACACTGCTGTGTTTTTTTCCTGTGGTTGAGGAACACTGAACAGCAAAATAAAAACCAAAACCAAAACTCACAAGATTTCCTGCCAGTATCTATAGCAAATAATAAAAAGAAGAAAGGACATTAGAAACCACAGAACTGAGATTTTAAAATAATTAGAAAGTATAAAAAGGCAAAAAGTAAAACAAAACAGAGAGCCTGTGCTCAGGAGGTACTAGAGAAAGAAAATAAACAAGAAGAAACCACCCATAACAATGGCTCTTCTTGAAGAAGAAGAAGAAGGAGGAGGAGGAGGAGGAGGAGGAGGAGGAGGAGGAGGAGGAGGAGGAGGAGGAGGAGGAGGAGAAGGAGAAGGAGAAGGGGAGGAGGAGGAAGAGGAGGAAGAGGAGGAGGAGGAGGAAAAGAGGAGGAGGAGGAGGAGGAGGAGGAGGAGGAGGAGAAGGAGGAGGAGAAAGTCTCTTCTTAGATTATGAACAAGAGAAAAGGGGAACCTTATAGAAGTTGGTGAAAAGACAGATTCAAGGCCAGATGCATCTGAGAGGCTGATTCTGAAAGGGAGACACATTAACTGAATTTAAAATTCATCTTATTCTTTGCGCCCATTTATGTTGCCCTGAGAGGGTAAAGACTAGGTTTTATACTGGGCCCTGACTTATGGTGTTCCCCAGAGTGGGTGTATAAAGTGTCAGGCATCCAATGAACAAAGGAGTCCCATGAAAGCCTCTTCCTGGGCTGGAGGGTTCCTGTCAAAGCTGCCCTGAGTAGATATTCTCCTGAGACAGAACTCAGGCATGGATTTCATTCCAACCCTCCTACCTAGCTCATGTGGTTTAAGACCCTAACTGCTGAGTGTCTCCAAAGAACTAGACCCTTCTTAGATTTAGTGGAGGAGTCCTGACCAATGAACAACACAGCTGTCTGGATCAGAGAGGCCAACTTTCTCCAGATATGGCAAGGCTTCAGTCTTTAATCAGCACCCATGAGTCATCTTTCTAGCATTTATAAACCCTGCCTTTGCCCCTTCATCAAAGTCAGGGGACTAGAATCCCTTGCCTAGGGCATTACTATCCCTAGCTCCTCCTGCCTGTCTGCTCGCTGACATTCCCAAACCCATTGGCTACCTTTGCACCCACAGAGGCAAGGACGATCACAACCTATTGGCTATCTTTGCATGCACAGAGGTAAGGCACTGGATTTCCATGGATGAAAAGGCCAGGAGAGTGGGCTTGCATCTTAGATACTAAACTCTTCCAGAAGGAAACCCAGACACTGAAGATGGCATTTCATACAACATGATCACAAAATGAACGACTCCTCTGGTGTCGTTATGTCATTAGGATGACCACCGATGCTGCATTCTGATGGACAACACTTCAGAGTCAGCACCAAAGGAAAGTCCAGGTGAGCCGCTTCTCAGGCAAATAAGAGCTTATGGAGATGGCGGTGGTTTGACTAGGAATGATGCCATAGGCTTATGTCTGAATGCTTAGTCACCAGGAGTGGTACTACTTGGGAGGGATTAGGGGGTGTTACCTTTTTGGAGTGGGTGTTTCACTGGGGATGGCCTTTAAGGTTTCAAGACCAGTAGCTTTCTCTCTTCCTGATACTTGCAGATTCAGATGTAGAACTCTCAGCTGCTTCTCCAGCACCGCGTCTACCTGCCTGCCACCATGCTTCCCACTGCAATGGCAGTGGACTAAACTACAAGCCAGCCTCAATTAAATACTTTCCTTTATAAGAGTTGCCATGGTCATGGTGTCTCTTTGCATCAATAGAACTCTAAGACAGAGATGAACAGGCTTGTCACTTGCTTGAAAGTTATTTTCTCTGGGATCCTTTGTGACTCAGCCTTAGTAATGGAGAAGAATCAACTCGGGAGGTTTAAAAACCAGAGACAGCCCACAGAGAACATGTGCTTTCTTGCCAGCCCTCTTCAGCATCTGCATCCTCCTCTCTGTTTCTGAAAGGATCAGAATCACTCCATCCTTGCCCCCTGATGCTCTGCAATGTCAGCAGGCCACTCCTCAGACAGAGAAGCCTTGTTGTCCCAAGACAATTTGTTCACCCGGCTGACAGCCCCTCCCCCGGCTTTATGGCCATCTCTGCCTCTGCCTGGGTAAGTGTTCCAGAAGGGGTCAGGTAAGACTCAAAGAACATGAGCAGAGCCTAGGTGGGACTTGTTTCAAATGCATGCATAGCTGTCCTGAACATCAGAAAGTATTTTTCCAGCAGCCTCAAACCTGTACCACATCCGTCTGATGACTCTACACGTACTACAAATGTCCAAAACTACACAGGCTTGATCCCAGATAGCAAACTAAGGATGCTAATCTTCCCTTAGACCCCAGGGATTTTCTTTCCTTTGGGGCTTATCCTTTAAACTCAGCACAAAATCACTTCTCTAGGGATGCCAGAACTGACTGGTTGAACCAGTTGGCTCTTCTGGGCTTAGGAAACCTCTGGGCACTGAGTACTGTGATCCTAACACTCAAGTTAGTGATCTAAACTGAGCTCCTGGCTTGGAACAGAGGAAGCTGGACTAACTCACTTTGGATTTCTATAACCCAGCACAGCACCAAGCAAGCAGAAGGAGATTGGTAATGTTTGCCGGATGAATAAATGAGATCGCTCTTTAAAAATTTGATTCTAGGCATTACTGACAACCAGACAAATACATACTCCATTCTACAAATAATAGTTTCTGATATTTAAAGAAAACAGTCAAAATTTGAACTGAGATTTGAATAGGAAAATTAAGCATGGTGTCCATTTTTTTCCTAAGCCAGAAAGATATAATTCATAATTAATTTTTTCTTGGTGGCTGCAAAGAATGTCACAACTGTTGGGACTGGCTGATGGTGTCATAATGAAACATCGATTCTGCCTAACTGGGTGTGTTTCCAGGGCAACAGAAACCTCCCAATCCTGTCAAATTACAGCTGTTATCTCACTGGGTATCAGTTTTCCCTAGGAAGCTAAAAGAAATTGAAAAAATTTATCTCTAGGTCAAGGTTGGACTTATCTTTGGAGTCATCTGGTTTATCAGAGAGAAACAAGAAGACAGAGAGAGAGAGAGGATCCAGCAGGACAACAATCTGCCTGGATTGCGGGGAAAATAAAAGTGGAAGCTCAGGCTGAGCATTCTGGAGACCACACAAGTCTCATGGCAGGGCATAGCATGGAGACCCCAGCGTGACATAGGAGTTATACCTGCGGTTCATCCGAGGTGTGCAGGAGTAAAATGTGGCAAAGTAAGAGGGGGGAGGCACTGGCGGCACAAAGTCATCTGGGTCCGGAATCCGCCCGTGCTCCTCCACTTCCTCTGCAGACATCTGAGATTCGTCCTGATTAAACAGCATAACAGGAGAAAAGCAATGGATCACACAGTAGGGATGGACTGCTAGGTGGAAACCCCACACAGTGCTTCCACACACAGTAGGGATGGACTGCTAGGTCAAAACACTTCACAGTGTTTCCTCACACTTACAATACATGGCCTTCTGCTGGCGAAGATCTGGAGGTAGCGCAGGGCGGCAGCCACCAAGCATACTGTGGTGGTCAGGGCATTCAAGGCACACAGGGCAAACAGGACTTTCTGGAAACAAGACCACTGATCAGAGAGATGTGTAAAACATGTCGATAACGATGCTGTCCAAACTGGCAAGCTTCCAAGCAGATGAGGGCACGGGTCACATAGCATCTGGCTTGTGGAAGTGCGGAAATAAATGCTGGCTATTATGAACCCCTGGCCAGAATGTAGATTTCTTACTTTTAAAACCTTTTAATTCCAGCTGCTTTGAAGACTGAGGCAGGAGAACCATAAGTTCAAACCTGGACTGGTAATACAGTAAAACTGTCTAAACAAACAAACAAACAAACAAACAAAAACAGCTTAGACTACATATAATGAGATGCACCTGTAATCCTAGCACCCTGAAGGCATGAGGCAGGAGCATCTGAGTGCCAGGCCAAACTCCACTTCAAAAAATACGTAACCCCCAAAAACATACCCAGCAAGCTCCCTGTCTCACAGAGACCTAGTGTTAGTTACATACAGGGCAGTGGGACCTCCATATCCATGGGTTCACCTTCTCAGAGTCAACTAAGCCAAAATGGAAACTACTCAGAAGAAAACCAAGACTGTGCTGAACACAGGCAGGCCCTTTTCCAATCATTTTTTTTCTTAAATAACATAACAACTATTTGCAAAATGCATTGTACCAGATATTGCACCTACATATGGCCCGACCATGCATAAGAGTGTGTAAAGGTTATGTGCAATCCTAGGCCATTTTATGGAAGGGGCTTGGGTGTGACAGAGTTTGGCATCCTCAGGGGTACTAGAGCCAATTTCCCAAGGACACAAAGGGACTTTTTTTTCAAGCATCTGAATAATATCTATAAAATTTCCCTTCATAAGAACATTGAGACTCTTCTCTAGTCAGTGTTCCCAACCACCCAAGGGACAGCGTGTCCCAGCAGGATGGAATCTGCTTAATGTGTGGCCACTGCTTCGGGAGCAACGGGCAGTGGTGGCCCGGGGAACTCAACTACCACACAGTGGGAACCAGGAACAGCCAGGGAGTAAATAGGTTTTCGTTCCTCAAAATAGCAGCTAAGTCAACACTGAAGGTTGCTGTGGCTACAGCCCTGGCTCCTTCAGGGGCTTTCCTCAAGCTAAGTCAGGCTTAGAAAGTTCCAGATGACTCAACCATCAAACATGCAGAAACCAAAGTAAGCAGGTCATTTTTAAGTCCTGTACTACCCAGAGCTTGAAGCTCTGCAGAGTTCTCTCTCTGAGCTTCCTCCTCCTTCCTGAAAAGCACAGATCTAAAGAAGTGGTTGACTAACCACCAGCTAAGGAGTCAGCAGCTGATTTTACCGCCCACTCCAGTCAGACTTCAGTGGTTCAGCTCCATCATGAAGGCTGATTGGCATTTCTCTCTGACCTGAGTTCTTGGTGTATTCTCCTAAATTTCTTTTACTTATTGCTGCCTATTAAACAAGATATAAAGAACTCAAGTGTTTCTTTTTCTGTCCTGTCATTTTCTGGCTGATCTCACTCTATGTGTCATAGAACGGCAACATTCAACAAGCTCATACAGCTCACTACAAATGAACAACAATGCAAGTGAGTGGGCAAGCGAGGCTTTCCTGAAAGCGACACCTCAGATGTGTGTGTAAGCATATACATATGCATAGCTAGACCCTTTGCAGTTTATAATTATAATACACAACGAAATCTCTCTGCCCATAATTTAAAACACAATCTGTGGCCTCCTCTACACTCTGTCCTAACCACAGATTAGTGAAGGGCTGCTCATACTTGCTTTTGGCAGCTTGGCCATTTTCAGGAAGCCACCAAATGGAGATATCTCAAGGAGCAGCGTTCTTGGACCCCTACGGAACATTTCTCGGTGGAGCCTGCGAGCTGCCCATCATACCTTAAGCAGAAGGTGTACGGCGCTACAAGGCTGGACCGGGAAGAGTTTCAAGGCATTTTCTTTGTCTGTGCATTTGGCTGGTTGAAATTCTTCACAGCAGAAGCATATCTTGCCTTCACCCAAGTCCACCTTAAGGAAAGATGCAGAACAATGATTTTATTATTTAAGGGGGAAAAAAAAAAACACTCTTGCTACACACACAGCATGTATCATACAGAATATGACATCTATGGCTCCATGTCAGGCAATCTCAGGCAAGATTTATTTCAAGAATGTGTGTGTGTGTGTGTGTGTGTGTGTGTGTGTGTGTGAGAGAGAGAGAGAGAGAGAGAGAGAGAGAGAGAGAGAGAGAGAGAGACATGCATGTGTATGTGTATGCCTATGCTATGCCATCAGATGCCAAAAGAGGGCACCGGATACCTTAGAGCTGAACTTACAGGAAGTTTTAAGTTATCCAATGTGTGTACTGGGAGATGAACTCAGGACTTCCAAAAGCAGAGGACAGGCCCCTAACTGCTGAGCCATCTCTCCAGCCTCAGAGTTCATTTCTTACAAGTGCTATAAGGTCACTGCAGGCCAACATAGGGCTGTTTTGTCATATCCTTTGGACTTAGAATGGTGAAACATCCACCATCTTGGTGCTGTGGCATGACTGACACATCTGAGAGATAGAAAACACACTGACACTTAAGGCAGGACTGTCAGATAAATGTCAGGACCTCCACTGGAAATGTGAATTCTCTACAGTATAAGGATGTCTCAACCATTGCCCGAGGGATGCTGATGGCACCAGCAAAGGTCACTAGCAGTTCATCTGAAGTTCAGACCCCAGTGAGTATCCTATAATTTTACTAATGAGGGCTGACAACTATGCCCATCACTTTAGCTCATAGCTCTGTGGCCAAAGTGAATCACATGATTGACTTTTATTCCAAGAAGGCAAAAGAAGCCCAGTTACCTCAAGGGTAAGAACCAGAGGGTGAATTCTGTTAACTGTAGGCCTGGATCACGTAGAAAGGCCCCCCAGAGCTCATTTTCAACATAGGCATGGATTGTTATCGAAGTGATAATTGATGAATAACCTTGTCCATTCTTAATGAGATGCTCTGCCAGTGTTTGGCCGCTTTTCCTAGTTCTTCTTAAGGCAAGCTGAGAAAATATGTAACACCTGGTTTGGGTAAAGAAGACTCAAACCCCGAGGGCAGAGGCAATCTTTCTAACTTGTTCTGCAGTCTGAGCTGACTTGGCTTTCCTAACTGTTTTCCTAACAGGGAAGTTACAGCTCACTGTTCACTCACTAACTGTTAATCAGGCAGCTCTCAATTCACCAAGTGCAAACTCTCCAAAGGAGGACTATGTTGTCATGCTGTTTGAACTGCTGGGGAGGCATTTTTCTTGTTTGGATTAATGTTCTTAATTTCTAGGTGCAGCAGTGAGTTTCATAGTTTTGTGAAAATTAAGGAAAAATTTTGTTCCCCACAGTGAAGTTGGGTGGGAAGCTAAAGAAATAAAAGTTCCCACCATATAGTTTATTTTTTTCTTTTGAGGTAAAATTTGCATATATATAATTGCATATATATAAATAGTAAGTGTATCACTTGACAAGTTTTCTGCAATGCACTTATATCACCTCAATACCGGCTGTTACAATCGCATCAGAGAAACTCCCTCACGGCCCTTCTCCATCCGTCTACCCACTTCCATCCTGGGACAACCACATTGGTTCCTTTTGCTCCTATAGGTTAGTCTGACCTCTTCTAGAGTCCCATGGACTCTAACACTGTTAATTCTTTATCATAAAACTATGTTTATAATGATACATTATTATATTGAGTTATATATATATATCATATATTATAATATATAACAAATATATAGAGTTATATATAACTATATATAATATATATATATATATATCCCACTATTAATACTGACACTAGTCTCTCGCCCTCTAAATGAAAAGGACATTGGCCACTTCCACAGGCTCCACATGCTCTTCCTCCTCTCGGCATCCCTGGCCTCTCTCTTTGCCCCTCTCCTCCCACAGTCAGTGGACTCCCTCACATTACTTGGAAGGGCTCCCTCCTCTGAGCTTCCTGTCGAACAGTGCCTGGGTTAGCACCAACAACAGTACTGGGTAGTAACAAGTCAGCCTCCTGCAGATGACAGCCAGCTTTCCTTTTTCTCCCTCCTCGAGGGAACCAAACTATTTCCGTGTGACTCAGGATGGTTTCTATTTTCAGTCCTTGGTGCAGGCCTCCAGGCCTTACTCAAGGGCCCATATTTCATAGTTCCCTCTGGTAGTGTTAGGTGTTGTCTTACAAAGGATCCCTTCCTCACCAGCCCACTCTTGCTGCGAAGTGTTTAGGGAGGGAAGATAAAGGCCCGGGGGTGGGGGTGGAGGATGGGTATCAAGGCTGCAGTATCCCACCAGACTGCCAGACTGCCGAGTACACAGGAACTTCAGGGTGAGCCTGAATAGATGGCAAGACCGTCCAGGTGAGTGTTAGCTAATCCCTTTAAACAGGACTACTTGAGAGTTTGGTCATTACACGGGCATGAATGGCAAGTATTATTCCTATTTGCCACAAGAAGTCCCGGACTCTGCAAATGACAGTAAGCAACAGTGCCTTTTGTGCTCCTGTTCCTCCACCATCTTCATTCTTACCCCGCCTCTGCTCACGCTGTCTAAGGATTTGCTCTTATTTCTCTTCCATTGCTTTAAGTCATCTCAAAAATACCTGTAAACTTTCTCAAATGCAAAATGTCCTCTCTTCAACTTTGGAGTCACTATCTGACACGATCGATCCTTGTGATGCCCAACCTGTGGTTCTCAACCTTAGCTGCACATTAGAATGTTCTAGAAATATTTTTTTAAAACATGCCAAAGCCATAGTTAGCAACTAGGGCAGTAAAAATTAAATTGCAGTGACTGTGTGTGTGTGTCTGTGTGTCCCTGTGTCCGTCTGTGTGTGTGTGTGTGTGTGTGTGTGTGTTGCATACACAGGGGCCAGAAAGGGGAAAAGAAGGTTACGAGGACAGAACTCAGGTCTTCAGCCAGAGCAGCAGTGATTTTAGCTACTGAGCCACTTCTCCATCCTCAGTTACTGTTACAACAAGCTCTTACTTTAGTCCCTCAAAATAGAAACATCTTCTGCTGGTGGAGATGGGAGGCATTGCGGGACCTATGAACTGAAGCTCTTCAACAACACTACCCATTCCAAAGGGTGAGTGCTAGCCGGGCACAGCGGTGAGTGCACTCAGGAGGCAGAGGCCAGCAGATTCTCTGAATGCCAGACCAACCTGATCTACATAGTGAGTTCCAGGACAGCCAGGACCCTGTATCAATCAATCAATCAATCAATCAATAATTGAAACTGTTTATTTTGACCAACTACAAAGGAAAATTGTCCAGGAAGGCTTCTTATAAAGTTGAATGTCTTTATCACATAATTCAGTAATATTTGCCCAAGAGAAATGAAAGCATGCTCTCTCTCTGTCAGAACACTAGCCTGTACCTTTAGGCCAGATTGTATCTGGATCGGGACATGCATGCCTTCAGCTCTCTTCAGGACAGTGTTAAGAAACAGTCTGTGCTATGACTTGACAGCGCTCGATGTGTGACACCTCACTCCTCCACGCCCTTTGCCATGCATACACTATGTTGAACTAAACCATATGATGTAAAACTTCCTGCTACCTTCTAAAAGGTTATAAAGTTACATTTTTTCCTTTGTTCTGGAGATTGGGCTGGAGACATCGCAGACATTTTCATCAAGGAAGTGTTCTGAAGGCTACTCCCTAAGGAGGCTCCTCTTCCGCTCCTACCCTCACCACACCCCTCCTGCTCTGACCTCCCCCTGCCCTAGTCCTAATCCCTCTAATGACAGTGATATATTCATATTCTCTCTCTCTTTCTCTCTCTCTCTCTCTCTCTCTCTCTCTCTCTCTCTCTCTCTCTCTCTCTCTCTCTTTCTCTCTCCCTCCCTCTCTCCCTCCCTCTCTCCCTCCCTCCTTCCCTCCCTCATTTTCCTTACTCTCTCTGTATCTCTTTCTTATTTTTCATTCCTAATGATGCTCTTCTCAGGGTTTAAAAAGGTCCCTACCATTGTCCCTTCTTAGTATTTTGTACAATCATCTGGCTAATGTTCTCCCTCCCACCTTCAGGCCCATCACAGCCTTTGAGGCTCTGAATGAGAGTGGCTCCAATAGCATAGTTTAAATACCTGGTCCCCAGCTGGGAGAATTGTTTGGAAGGATTAGGGGGTGTAGCCTAGCTGAAGGAGGCCTGTCACATGGGCTTTAGGTCTCAAAAGCCCATGGCATTCCCAGTTAGTGCTCTGCCTCCCCCTTGTCTACTACTTGTGAATCAAGGTGTGAGCTCTCAGCTGTCCCTAACACTATGCCTTTCCTCCAACATCATGGACTCTAACACTCTGAAACCATAAGCCCAGTTAAACTCTGTCTATTATAAGTTGCCTTTGCCGTGGTGTTTTTATCACAGCAATAGAAACCCCAACAAATACAAGGCCCTTTCATACTAAGAAACCTCATAGCTGAAGGGACTTCATCAGCTTTCTTTCCAGATTGACCACTGCCATGCTTCTTTCATTATATTAAGCATATATTTTCTATTTCATCTGAAGACACTCATGTCATATCAAGTGGCTAGCTATTGCTTATCACTATCATTTGAACAAAAAGCTTTAATGCTTGCTTTAAGATTTGTGAAGAACATGAGAAACCTCGGCAGGTTTTGTGAGTTCCTGGGGACTTTTCTGATTGGGAAGGTTATGGGTTTCTCCACAAGGATTGACCACAGGTTTCTATAATAAGTCAGCCTTCTTGGCTCACATTCTCTTAGTTTCTATAGGTAGACTGCAATGGACAAGATTCTGAATAAATAAGATTTACTCTAACCTGTTAAGAGTCTACACTTGCTGCTTTGTGCTAAGTGAGATATTTATCACTAGAAGTCTCTCTTTTTAAGGTTTAGATACACAGGAATACACAAAGGAACTGACAGTAGGGCTTGGAAGGGACATCTGTACACTCCTGGTGACACCAGCCTTATACACAACAGACAGAAGGTGGCAACAACTCAGGGACCCATCTACAGATGAGTGGACAAAGTATGTCACAAACACAGACAGTGGAGAATTAGTCAGCCTTTAAGAGGAAGAGAACTCAGGGGCTGGAAAGATGGCTCTGCAGTTGAGAGCACTGGCTGCTCTTCCAGAGGACTCACATGGCAGTTCACAACTGTCTGTAACTCCTGTTCCAGGGGCTACCACACCCTCACACACACACACACATACATGCAGTCCGAACACCATTGTATATAAAATAAAAATAAATAAATTTTTTAAAATTTAAAAAGAGAAAAGGAATTCTGACACAGACTATACTGCCGCTATACCTCAAGGACAGCCCCTTTCCCCCCAAAAGACAAAAACTGTGTGATTCTATTTGTATGGACCTGTCTGGAGTATTTGAATTGACGGAATAGATGATGGAATGCTAGTAGCTGGGGGAGAGGGGGATGGAGAGATGTGAGCTCCGGAGACTCTTTGCACCGCATTATAAATGTACACTGCTGAACACTACTGATCCGGACGTACATAGAAAATGCTCAAAATGGACTCTTTTGTGAGCACTTTGCCACAGTTTATAAAACTATTTCTTTGAAGTGGGCTTTCTGTTTTGTTTAAATTTTTGTTTCTTTGTTTTTGTTCGAGACCAGGTCTCTCCACATAGCCCTGAAACTCACTATGTAGACCAGGCTGGCCTTGAACTCACAGAGATCATCTGCCTGCCACTGCTTCCTGAGTGCTGAGATTAAAGGCCTATGCCACCATGCTGGTTCTATAAAACCTGGTTTAAGTCAGAAATTCTGTAAATTTACAGCCTCTTGTCCACCAGTGTGAGATCCAAAAAGCGCTTGATTACAGCTTCCTGTCCCAGACACTACTGGCATGCTACATAATAGATGATCAATGTATTATATTTCTCTTCCAAAATCAGAAAATCTCCCAATGCTAACACACACCTGGCCTCCAAAGCCCTTAGATAAAGGATCTTTGACCTGGATTCTGGTGACCTGGATTGTTTGTTCTTTAGAAGCAGACAGATCCATCCATCGATCACGGAGACCTGATGCATCCATCCCCTAACCAGGAGCTACACCGCACTGCTCTGATGCTGGTACAGTATTGGCCACTTGCTACTCTGGCCAAATGACCGACAACTGAGGAAGGCACTTAGCAGCAGCTTCTCTTGGCTTACTTTCCCCATGTCCTTTTAGGTCAGGCAGCTTGTGTACCTGGCACAACAGCAAGGCGACAGGGAGCTTACCAGATCACATCTGGGCACGCTGGACACAAACTGGGCTCCTTGACAGCCTAGAATGAATCCTGCGAGGTTTAAGAGGATGCAAACCACGGAGAGCAGCACAAAAAGATTTACCTGCAACGAGAGAATGGGTGCTTAGAAAGGAGCTGATGGTGCAGATGGCTTCGTGTACAGATACGTAGTAAATACATACGTTTAAGCCAGACATTATCTTCCAGGAGAAAACTTTAAGGGAAAAGTAAAAAAAAAAAAATCAAAAGTGAAAACTTTAAGGAACAAAGTAGGGGCTAGAGAGATGGCTCAGAGGTTAAGAGCACTGGCTATTCTCCCAGAGGTCCTGAGTTCAACTCCCAGCAACCCCATGGTGGCTCAGAATCATCTATTATGAGATCTGGTATCCTCCTTTGGTATACAGGCATACATGCAGGGAGAACATTATATAGATAATAAATGAATCTTTTCAAAAAAGAAACAAAGTCTTATTTTTATATTTTTTCATATTTCTAAGTGTCATGAACTCTCTAGGTCCCTGTTTTCTTCCTCTCTGCAAATATTTCTTCTTCTTTGATCTTTTATCTGTATCTTACACTAGCCTCCAGCTATTTCCTCCTTGGGCCATTAAGATTCTGCCTGAGTTTTGCCAGATCAGTAACCGAAAGCATGCAGCTGTAGAGCCCAGGGGTCTAAGTGGACTACAGAAGGGTTAAGAGATGGGTCATCAAAACCCAGAAATCAAAATTACAAATTAAAGTAAGGGGGGGGGGCTCTTGCTTCAGTCCAAAACATTTTAGGTTCTGAAAACTGTTCAATAACCTTCCATGAACTTTTTTCTCTTCAAATAATTAAAGTTTTAAAGACTGCCTGAAGCCAACCAAGAACTCAGTGTTTGCTTTGTTCATTTAGAGATTAAACATGTCTTTCATGTTGAGAACTTGAGAACTGATTATGACAAAAACAAGACCTTATCAAAAGCAAAAGCAAACATAAAATATCATTCTATAATTATCAGTATTAAAACCAGTCGTCAATTTGGATAGCTGATGTCAGAGCTGGCTGGCAAATTAGTTCACCTATAAACTTCAATATAGCAAAAACATCTTCCTTAACTTCTGTTCTTACTTCAAGTCAGGCTGGCAAGAGCTCCCCAGACTCATTCCTTACTGACACATGATGCCACTCCCAGAGAAGGGAGGGAGGGAGGAGAGAGGGTGTGTGTATGTGTGTGTCTTTCTTTCTCTGTAGTAGGACTTGGCTTCTTTTCTGTCACTGTTGCTTTGCACACGTGTCTCTGTCAAACCTTTGGGAAATCCTACAGCAGCATCGGTTGTGACTGTCACAAGCTGGCATCCCCACTGATGTGAGCAGCGTACAACAGACGCCCTTTGCACTGTATCATTCATACCAATGCTTGCTGGGAAAAGAAGTATGCAGAACTGGCCAAGGGCGTAATGCAATCTCCCCACATGGCCTTCTCTGCACTGCTGGTTGCTATTTGAAGAGCTGTAATGTGCCTGCAGTCTTCAGGCCTAGCAACACAAACATGTGACTACAGGAAAAGACTTAACTTTGGCTCTGGAAAGTTTCTTTTATTTCAAGATAAGATACCTTGGGAAAGAAAATGTGGTTATGGCCCATATCCCCACCAGCATAATCACTAATCTTTATAACTGACCTGTCTCTGCTTCCCTATAGCTGGAATTGTAGTACAACACCATGCCTAGTCTTGTCTTGTCTTGTCTTTTCTTTTCTTTTCTTTTCTTTTCTTTTCTTTTCTTTTCTTTTCTTTTCTTTTCTTCCCTTCTCTTCTCTTCTCTTTTTTAAATATGGGTTCTGGGGCTTTAACTCAGGTCTCATGCTTGCAATGTGAGCACTTTACTGTAGCAATGAATTAGTTAAACTGCTTTGGCTCCCAGCAGGTTGTCACACACACACACACACACACACACATACACACGCATGCACCAGCTAATTTTGACTAGCTCAATGGTTGGACATTTCTAAACCTCCCTGTAGCTAACAAACACACTCTCCCTCCAGTATTCTTGAATTAATATCTTTTAAAATCTGTATTTCATCTCTGCTACCCCAGACCCAACCAGAAAAGTGGCCTCTAGGGCCACTTTCCTGGATTTTTACATGCCAGAGGGCCTTTAAATTTCATCTTTCTCCTTCCCCATCATGGAAATTCTCTTCCTCTCTTCTCTCTCCAGGCCCCTCAGCCCGTGCAATCTAAAAGTCCCACCTCTGTCTTTCTGCCCAGCCATAGGCAGTATGGCAATTCTTTATTATCAGTCAGAGCCAGCTGGGGACAGGGACCCTCAGATCTGGAAGTAGGGCCTTTGGAAGAGCCAAAATAAGACAAAGCCTTAGAAACAATCCCCAACTCTTCACCAGTTGAGCTATGTGTCCAGCCCCATAGTAAATATTTTTATGATAGATCATATAAAAATATTTATATTAGTAATGAAAAGACAACCCAATAAGAATATAGGCAAAAGACCCACACACACACACATTATGTAGCTCTGGCTGTTCTGGAAGTTACTATGTAGACTTGGCTGGCCTCAAACTCACAGAGATCTGCCTGGGTATGCCTCTCAAGTGCTGGGATTAAAGACATGTACCATGTGAAATCACACACACACACACACACACACATGAAAGACAGACAGACAGACAGACAGACATGAAAAGATATTCAACACTATTAATCATCACGAGCAGAAGTTAAACCACAATGATATACCACCCAACACCATCTTAAATAGTTAAATTTTCAAAGCTGACAATGCCAAGTGTCACTGAAGGTAAGGAACATGTAAACATTGTTATGTGAACAGAAAAATAGTCCCTTCACTTTAGAAAAAAAGTCAATTTCATAAAAACTAAGTACAAGTCTCCTATGTAGAAGTGTCCCCAATAATTCATGAAGATACTTCACTCTCCTGTCTCTACTCCCTATGAACTGCCCAGAGTGACAGTCTCTACTTCCCATGAACTGCCCAGAGTGACTTTCTTCCAAAAGCATACAGCACTCCAGCAGGAGGCAACTTCCCATCAGAGAAACCAACAAGCACTCCATCCACCAGGCGACATCTTGTCAGCAGCATGGGATCCTGATAAGGTCAACTGGAAGTAGTACTTTGTAACTGTAACCCACCCCCATTATTTTCCTCCTCCTCAACACCTCCCCCACCCAAAATAGCCTCTATCATCTGATCCTGAGTACAATCTCAATCTTACAAAATACGAAATAAGCATTCCTCAAATCACTCAATGTCACCCAAGAGGACAAGGGAACCCTGAGAAGCTGCCTCAATCAGGAGGAGGGAGCATCGAAGACCTGGCAGCTGTGTAATGTGGTCCACTGGATAGGATCCCAGACAGAGGCAGAGCAGAGATTAACCTGCAGAATCTGAAGAGTGGAGAGTGGGGTCTTTGACAATACAGTATCACTGCTGATTCTAGCTTGTGAGAATTATGTCTTACTATAGTTAGATGCTAATAACAGAGACAAGTCAGTTTAGGGTCCTCTGTGCAGGTTTTAAAAATCTAAACTGCAGCCAGGCATAGTGGTACATGTCTTTAATCCCAGCACTTGAGAGGCAGACCCAGGCAGATCTCTGTGAGTTTGAGGCCAGCCAATTCTACATAGTAACTTCCAGAACAGCCAGAGCTACATAATGAGACCCTGTCTCAAACAAACAAACAAACATACAAAAAACAAAAACAAATGTAAACTGAGATTCTCAAGCATTCTAAGATCTAAAAGCTTTAATTTTTATTCAAAAAAAAAATAGAACAAAATGAATATTTAGCAGTTTACTTAAACAGCAGTGAAATATCTGAACAACGGGAAGGAAGGCACTACGGATGCAAAAAACAACTGAACAAAGATCAAAGCCAAGACGTCAAATGAAACAGATGCTGTGATTTCAGTTGCATGAAGTTCATGAGATAAAATCAGCCTGGATGACAGAAAACAGAATCTGAGGAATGGGGATCAAAGAGACACTAGGGGCTTCTCGGGAGTGACAGAAATGTTCCACAGCTTGCTAGGGACAGAGGCAATACGAGTGATTGGTATAACTGCCAACACAGCTCCCTGAACATTCAAGGCTGGGGTTTTATTGCACATGGGTTATTTGTATCATTATCCTTAAAATTTTAGTCAAGGGTCTGGAGAGATGGCTCAGCGTTTAAGAGCACTGGCTGCTCTTCCAGAGGTCCTGAGTTCAATTCCCAGCAACCACATGGTGGTTCACAACCATCTGTAATGAGACCTGATGCTCTCTTCTGGTGTGTCTGAAGACAGCTACAGTGTACTCATATAAAATAAATAAATCTTTAAAAGAATAAAACAAACAAACAAACTCTAGTCAAACTCTTTAGCCAATGGTCACCTGAGTTACCTTAGTGTAGACTACAGTAACACAGACCAGGAGCAAATAAATACATAACACAGACTAAGAGGTCTGTCCACTCTGACTGTCACTGATGTGCTACCAACAAACACTAGGAAAACATCAGCTGTGAATGACAAAAATGCCAGTGTCACAAAAGCCACCCAGCAACACCAGGAAGAGGAAATTTTTCTTACGTTTCTTATATTTTAATCATTCTTTCCTTAAAAAAATATCTCTGCAGATGATTTGAGTTTCTCTTTACAGAAAGTATATATAGGATTTCTCCTTATAGAAATATAAAATTTGGGGCTAGGATCCAGTGCAAATTCAGGCTTGCCTACTATTTGTTGCAAAATCTTAAGAAACCCTTGTAAGATTTACTTTTCTGTTAAATAGATCTTTGTCCTATCCAATCTCACGAAATTAATGTGATATACAAATTTTTCTATCTTAAGGTCCTTTGAAAAATACTGTACAGACACTAAGTAAAGAAAAGAAAACTGGGGATAGCAACATACATGCCTTTAATCCCAGTACTTGGGAGGCAGAGGGAAGAGGATCTCTGTGAGTTCAAGTCCATCCTGGTCTATATAAGCGAGTTCCAGACCAACCAGGACTACAGAGTGAGCCTCGGTCTATAAATAAATCATAAATAAATAAATAAATAAATAAAGGGCATCTCCTCTTTGGAGGATGGAGCTTGTTACTACAAAATGAGTTTTACAAGAATTTCACTAGGCCTGGTGCCAGCGTTTCATTCCTTAGTCTGTGACACACCTGAAATGAAGTCATCTGGAAACAATACTCAAATGGTGAGTGTAACCAGCAGGCATGTTGTTTTCAAAAATGCCTTCATTGGACCTCACTGAACATGAGGCCATGGGCATCTGTGTGGAACTCCTGCCCATGTGCCTAGCCAGCTCCTCTCTCTGCTCCCTCTTCCTCTCCACCTGTGGCTGCAGTAAGGGACTTCTTTGCCTTACTTTGGCCTCCAGTTCAATTTGGTCATAGAGAAACCCTGTCAGAAGACCAGAGGGAGAAAAGCGAGGCGGGCTGTGGAGCTGGTCTTCTGGATCCTTCTCTACAGCTCCGGCCAGCTGTGCCCCCAATGGAGAGCCATAGGCCCTGTCTGAGCTCCTGTACAAGATGCCGGCTGGCTTTCAGATGCCAACCACAGTCCCATGCCCCTCCTCTAGGTTGAGAGAACAGTATGAGTATGGTCCCCACAGCATGCATGAGTGCTTGGAACTGTCCCTTTCTTAACCTCAGGCTGTATTATAATTATGCCATTTGTTTTGTGCTGGGGGCATGACATGACTTCTCCAACAAAGGTTTCCTGTATCTGATCCAGGCTTTCCACTCTTTAAACTCGGGCCCTTACCCAGTTCTCAGCACCCACATGGAAGCTCACAACTATAAAATAAAACGAGCATGGTGAAACACTATTGGCCTTTAAACACATCAGTGATCCAGTGGTTCCACAGAGTCCCCAGTAGAGTCACTCCCAGCAATGACCAGAAGCGGGCCACTGTTACATGTGGTGATATGGGTGAGCTCAGCAGTATCCAAGGGGGTGAAAGCATATATGCTTTGTGTCTCCATATATGTAAAGTTCAGAACCATGAAAATCTGAGGGGGGAGGGGGGGAAGGAGGGAAAGAGGGAAAGAGGGAAGGAGGGAGGGATGGAGGGAAAGAAAGAAAAATGAGCAGACAATATTGTACACCCCAGTAACCAATCCATTCAAATCAGGTACTGCATGTGACACCTGGATAGTTCTGACACCAGAAAAGAACCAATAAAAACCCAAGGAGTCTGCTTCTACCAGTGTCTCTAAAACCAAGCCTGCCAGAGCCATGTGCTCAATGAATGATCATATAGTGACTGAGCATTTCACAAATGTTCCCATTGGTTACTGGTTTTCTGGGAAGGTTTAACAGGTAAGCTGGTATCGAAAGAAGGAAATAAATGTAATTAAAACAGTGAGCATTTCTGAGGAGAAATGTTAGCGTGTTCAGATAACCCGCAAAGCACCCAGAACAAGTTGCAGTGTGTGGCTTCCTCATGTAGATGGAGGTCTTTTCCAAAGATACCCACCTGGTGTCTCAGAGGATAGAGAAGCTTCCAGGACCCAATGTAGGATCAACAGTTCAGGGACTTCTACTTGTGACTAAACATAAAAGACTGAAGTTATTTGAGTTGTCCAAAGTCATCAGTGACAGCCATGTTACCAGAAAAGAGACAGCTCACATTGTTACCAGGACTCACTGGTAACAATGTGAGCCGCCACCGAGGGAGGAGTTTGCCTCCCAGAATGTGCAACCTGAGCAAGGTCAAGGCTACAGATTTGATAGCCAGTTACAGGAAATAAAAGGGATAGATTAACAGGGCAAACCCAGCATGAGATGCATTATAACTCAAAGAGACAAAAAAAAAAAAAATAGTTTCTTCATCAGAAAAAAAAAAAAAACAAGAGTAAGAGAGTTAGAGACTGCAGCAAATGTGGAGAAGCATCAGCCAGATGCAATTCGAGATTGTTTGGCTCCATTCAAAGCAAAGGAACCATGAACGCTATATACGAGGCAGTGCCTAGATGCTTAGCAAGCTCAGTAAAGTGTCTGTCCTTTATAACTATATCCTAAGGCATTTAAAGATGAAGTGGACATGCTGGGCTTTGCTTCAAATCCAGAGGAGGAGGAGGAGGAGGGAAGTCATTAGGAGTCTGTATGACATCATTTTGGACAAGTGCTGGTAACTGTAGCTGCACTATACATGGGGCTTTCTAGTTTCTCTCTATTTGCAGGATGCTTCAAAGCTTCCATAACATAAGAGGAGAAGAATGAGGGACAAGGAGAGGACACTGGCTCAGCAGGTAAAAGGGGGAGCAAGTGTAACCTGAGACCTGAGTTTGACCCCCCAGACCCGTGTAAAAAGCCAGATGTGGTTGGTGGTACTCATCACATCTATCTTCTCCATCTTTCGATGAGACGGGAGACAAGAGGCCGGAAAAATCAACCCAAGAAGCTCATGGGCCAGCTAACCTGGGGTAAGGCAGCAGAAACATGAGAGGTCTCCCTTTCAACAAGGTGGACGGTGAGAGCTGACTCTAGAATGTTGTTCTCTGACCTCCACATGTGTGCCATGGAGCGTGCACACACTCATGGAATGGTGCAAATACACACACACACACACACACTGACACACTTTTTCTAAAGGAGTTACTTTTATACTAAATGTATATAATCTTTTAAAAATTATTTTTGATGTATTTATTACTTTATGAGTATCTTGCCTGCGTGTGTGTACCATGTGCTTGCCTGCTCTCCTCAGAGATCAGAAGGAAACATCAGATGCCCTGGAACTGGAGCTACAGATACCATGTGGGTCTGGGAATAGAACCTAGGTCCTCTGCAAAACCAACAAGTGCTTTAGTTCTCCAATCCCAAAATGATACAATATTATTGATTGTCTTTGCTTGGGTTACTATTGCTGTGATAAAACACCATGACCACGGCAATTTGGGGAGGAAAGGGTCTCTTTGACTTATGCTTCCATATCATTGTTCTTAATCAAAAGAAGTCAGGACAGGAACTCAAACAGGACAGGAAGCTGAAGACAGAAGCTGATGCAGAAGCCATGGAGGGGTGCTGCTTATGGCCTTGCTCCTCATAGCTTGCTCATCCTGTTTTCTTAGAGAACCCAGGACCACCAGCCCAGGGATGACTCCATCCTCAATGGGCTGAGTCTTAAATGCTGTAAAACACTAATTAAGAAAATGCCCTACAGGCCTGTCTACAGACACATCTTATGGAGGCATTTTCTCAACTGAGGTCTCTCAGATGACTCTAGGCTGTGTCAAGTTAATATAAAACTAGCCAGCACATGAATCTAACTTCACATCACCAGAACAGCTCTGCTTCAAAGTTAGCAAAAAAAAAAAAAAAAAAAAAAAAAAGGATATTAGTATTTAAAGTATCAGATATGTTTCTATGTGTTTTTCAAAAAAAATTCTTTATTTTATTGGTAGCATATAAAGTAACAGGTTTCCTGTGGCATTCCGTTTATACTGGTATCATTTCTTTAGTCTATGGTTGGCTCCCTTTCTGGAACTGATGAGACATTTGTTTACATCTCTCCAGATGAAGTGAAACAGTACTACCCACTACAATGCAGACAGTATACTTCTCAGATAACCATAATATATTAATATATCTCACATATATCTTCAGAGAGCTGTAAATGTAGCATACATCAAACAAGAATGGCTGCAATGCAAAGAATGATTTGGTGATCAAAAATTGTTAGTAATGTCCCAAAAATATAATTATGAAATAAACACTAGTGTAGAATGGAAAAAGTAAAAATAAAAAAAAAAAAAAAAAAACACCTAGAAGGTAAATTAAGAACTGAAGAGGGGGTGGAGCAGGCTCAGTGGTTAAGAGTGTTTGATGCTCTTGCAGAGGAACTAAGTCCAATTCCTGTCATGTACATCAGGGAACCCCTACCTGAAGAATTTAACACCCTCCTCTAGCCAAGGGCACAGATCTGGCAAATTCATATATTCATTCTCTCTCTCTCTCTCTCTCTCTCTCTCTCTCTCTCTCTCTCTCTTACACATACACAAATAGAAATAAATCTTCAAAAGATAAAGTAGAGAACATAAATAATTAAAACCAATATTGTGAAAAATTAAAAGTAAAAAGAGAGACTGAATCCAAGTGGCCCCAGTTTACACTGGGGTATCTGATCATTTGATGCTCAAGAAAGAAAGAAAGAGCAGAGGAGGAAATAATCATTTAAAAGTAAATAATAATAATAATAATAATAATAATAATAATAATAATAATAATAATGTTTAAAAAAAGATGTATCTTCAAGTTAAGAGTTCATTGCTGTTAGGGTCCGCTGTGTGAAGTTATATCTCTGTCCTTCCTCACCTACCTAAGGCATTCTCTGATTGGCTTTAATAAAAATCTGATGGCAAATTAGCTGGGCAGGAAGTGAAAAGTGAAAAGGAACTCTGGGGAGAAGGAGAAAGGTCCTTTTGCCAGGAGACATGGGAGAGACTGATGTGACTACAGCCTGGGAGGTATAGCTAGCCATGTGGCTGGATGGGGCTAGGTGGTTGGGTTAACTCAGATGAACTAGTTGAGAGTCTGCCCAGCTAAGGCAAAATATTTCAAAATATTAAAAGGTCTCTGTATGGTTATTTGAAGAACTAGCTGGTCAAGGAACAACAGCTACCATATGATCTTCCAGCATTAATTAATATATACAGAATATTAATAATCACCTTACATACACACTGCCATGCTGTTTCCTCTTCAGGTGACATGAACATTTCAGTTTTTTACTAAAAGAGCTCACTAACTACTCTAAAGGTTGAAGGAGAGAATACTCTCCCTGAGACATACCTTTGTAACTTTGGGGAAGTAACTCAGATAGAAGAAAAGTGTGTCAAGGAACTAGATACAAAAACCTCACATTTAGAGCCAGTGTATGTCTAGACAGAGACTTAGTTTCATGTAGCCCACGCGGGCCTAAACTCACTATGTAGGGAAGGCTGATATTGAATTTCTGATTCTCCTGCCTCTACCTCTCCAGGGCTACCACTTACCAACTGAGCTACATCTCCAGTCCCAGAGCCAAGAGACTGTCAACAAAAGTTCAAGAATAACTCAAAAGACGTAATGGTTCATTTCCACTGCCTAGACTGGATTGAGAATAACCTAGAAGACTCATCTCTCTTGGGGCATTTCTATACGGGTTTAACTGAGGAGGAGGGGCCATCCTGAAAGTAGACATCACCAACGCACAGGCTGGTGTCCATTGCAGATTAAAGGAGAGGGGAACAGTGAGCTGAGAACAAACATTCATCCCCCTCTGCTCCCTAACTGCAGTCTTAATGTGACCACCCACCTCACGTTCCTGCTGCCATTTCCCTATCATGGCAATGTATCCTCTCCAATTATGAGCCAAAACAGACATGCCAAAGAACAGATGCGGATGTCTGCCTGATGCTCTATGCAAAACACATGCAACAGCATAGATCACAGACCTAGAATAAAACTCTCTTCCTTGATTGGCCTTTAGCTAGAGAGAAGAAACCAATACAAAAGTCGTGGTCCAAAACAGAAGCCTGTGAAAATGTGACATCAAGAATAGTAATGGGTTTGGGTTGGCTGTTCAAGACACTGCTCCCCCGAGTGACATGAGATTACATCTCCTGCTCTCTGCCCATCATGCTTCTGTGTCACTGGGAACAGTGTGTACAAGCAGCACTCTTGAGAGAAATGGGTCAGTCAAGGCTGCTCTGTGGGATTTTACCGTTCCCCATCTATTTAGATGAAATTCAAGGCTAGGTCCTTGATGTCTCTTCCAGTGTGAGATGAAAAGTGTCCTCTGATAATTAAAATTCAGTCGTTAAAATGTTCATATTTGTGTCCTAGTGAAGGCTTGGAACTTCATTTGAATTTTGGCTTGTCTCCCTGGCCCTGCGCTCCTGACTGTGGGAAACAAGCATGGCCACACGGGAAGGGCAAGGATCAACTGCGATGTCCTGCTTCCGATGTCTTGTGTCTACTTCTCAGCTTGCCATCTGGCGGGAGCTGTGAGTGCTAGTGTCTCATTATTAGCCACTTAAAGATTCGGTTCACTCTTAGCACATCTGGGGACTCTCCACCAATGAAGCCCCAAGTGGCTCCTCTGGGACACCTATTGCAGAGGCACAGTCCCTGGCTTGCCATCAGCAGTGCAAGCCCAGTCTCTTTCCTTGGTTTCCCCACACCTCAGAGCCAACACTCCCCTGCAGGTCCACCCTGCCAGCTACAAGCATTTTGCTAGAGCCTGGACTGTGAATACATTGCTGTTTCCCAATTGAGACCACGGAGCATTCCAACCAGCCTAAAAAGGCACAATACTGGCATAGTCAAGCACCAAGGGACCCATATCAAGTCTCCAAGTGCTTATCTCTAAGTGCCCCCTGAGGGGAGCAGGAACTCATAATGCCACCACAATCTAGTAACTTTCTCTAAAACATTTGTCTCTTTAAGCCCTAATCTTTGTATAGGCTAAGGGGACAGAGATCAGCTAAGGGCTGCAAAACAGGTTTTCAGTAACCATTTTTGCAAGCCCTGCTTAGATCATCTAAAGGCAGTCTAGGATGTGGGAGCAATTAGAATCTCTCCTACAGAGGCCTCCGGTAAAATGTGACACAAAGACTCGGCTTCTAACTCCCTAAGACAGAACCATTCACAATGTAAACACACAGTGTAAACGCACTGCGAATGCCAAGGCTGTATGTCTCTGTAGGAGCAATAGCAACAGGCAAGACCTGGATGCTGTGACAGACTCCAAAAGCAAAATGTCAGTACTATGATAATATAAGGGTAATGCTGTTATTATCAAAAACTGGAGGATGGAATGAAGAAAAAGAGGGTAAATGGCTAATTTCTTCTTATAAAAAGCACAGTCAAAAGATATCATCCAAAGCAAAGGAACTAGACACAGAAATATATAATATAATTTAATACTATAAAGTCACCAAAAGAAGAAATAAAAAGTACTTTAGAAAGTGGGAGGGGAGAGAGATGTGGGTTAGCACAAAGGCCATGGGAGTTTACAGTGTTAACAGAGGGGCACACCATCAGACTGAGTGCTAGAAGAGATAGACACATTCCTAGCTTTTATTTTTAAAAAGAATACGACGACTAACGAGCTCTTTTGATAAATGAAAGTAGGGTTTTTACCCTTGTATTTATTGCTTTTCTTATTGCTGTGTGTCTTATTGATTTCTATTGCTGTGATAAAGACCATTACTAAAAGCAACTTGGGAGCAGAAAGGGTTTACTTGACTTACATGTCTCTGATCACCGGCCTTCACTGAGGGAAACAGACGAAAACTCAAAGCAGCACTCCAGCCAGAGAAGCAGGTAGGCAGACTAACTGAAGATCTTCACCTCTCCCTTTAAGTCCAGTCCCCAGTCTCATGGCCAGCTCTGTAACAGACCACCTGCTGTGGCCTCTCCTCACTCTCTGCCCCCATTCCCAAGGGACTAAGCAGATCCTGGTGGAGGACCCTACCTTCCTCCATCTTGTGGACCCACTCAGTGCCCTCCTCTCCTAGACTATTCCCACTTCTAAGAGTCAGCTCCCAATACACAGAAATGCATTTAACCTGGAACCCCCAGCAGCCACGACTCTCATGGCCCCAGAAGACTTTTCTCCCAGGGAACACGGCCACAGTAGTCTCCACCCATTGCTAGGAACCAAAGAGGGCAACAGAAACCAAAGAACAAAATGCCCACCCAACAAGGACAAGAACAAATATCAGCAGCTAGAATTATAATTTCCCCAAACCCAGACACCTAAATGTCAGTGTCAAAACACAATCAATAACAGCCAGGATAGTATGTCTCCAGAGCGGGTCCTGAGTACTGCACAACAGCTGAATCACAAGGAAAAAAAAAAACATTAAAATGACCTTTATGAATATTATAGGGGTCTCTAAGGAGGGTACTTTAAAGAAATCTATGAAAGCATAAATAGTAAGAGGAAATGAATAAAACAGTTCAAGACCTGAAAGTGAAAATAGAATCAATAATGAGAAACCAAACTGAGGTAAATCTGGAAATAAAAAATTAGGAACTGACACAGGAATGTCAGAGGCAAGCCCCACCAACAGAGCACAAGAGATGGAAAAGAATCTCAGGCATTGAAAACACGGTAGAAGAAATTGATGCCTCAGTCAAGGAAAATATTAAATCTAAAAATAATAATAGTAGTAGTAATAATAATAATAATTCAGGCACAAAATATCCAGGAAATCTGAGACACTATGAAAAGACCAAATCTAAGAATAATAGGAATAAAGGAAGGTGAAGAAACCCAGGTCAAAGGCACAGAAAATGTTTTCAACAAAAATCATAGAAGAAAATTTCCCTAAGCTAAAGAAGGAGATGCCTATCAAGGTACAAGAAGCACACAGAACACCAAATAGACTGGACCAGGAAAAAAAAAAACTCTCCACAAAACATAATAATCAAAACACTAAACATACAGAACAAAGAAAAATAATAAAAGCTGCAATGGGGAAAGAACCTAAAAGAATCTGTATCTGCTTCTCAGTCTTTCATGAGACTTTCTCCCCACCTGACCACAAACTCAGACACATAGCAAATCTCAACAAATATCAAAAAACCAAAATAACAGTCAGCATCCTATCCGACCACCAGGGTTAAAGCTGGATATAAACAACAACAGAAAGCTTACTAACTCTACTAAAACAAACTGAAAGACAAAAAGCACGTGATCCTCTCATTAGTCGCAGAAAAGATCTTTGACAAAAATCCAACATAATACTCCTTCAAGATACAAGTCCTGGAGAGAATAGGGGTACAAGGGACACACCTCAATACAATAAAGGTAGTTTACTTCAAGCCCACAGGCAACATCAATAGAGAGAAACTCAAAGCAATTCCACTAAAATCAGAAATAAGACAAAGTTGTCTATTCTCTCTATATAGTACTTAAAGTCTTACCCAGAGCAATAAGGCCCCTGAAGGAGATGAAGGGGATACAAAATGGAAAGGAAGAAATCCAAGTATCTTTATTTGTAGATGATATGAAATATACATAAGTAATCCTAAAAGTCTACAGGGAAATGTCTACAGCTGATAAACACTTTCAGCAAAGTAGCTACAAAATTAACTCACAAAAATCAGTAGCCCTCCTACATACAAATGGCAAAGGGACTGAGAAAGAAATCAGAGAAACGACAGCTTTCTATTGTGAATAGAATAAACAATAAAAGATTTGGGGGTAACTCTAACCAAGCAATTGAAAGACCTGTATGATAAAAATTTTAAGAAACTGAAGATGTCAGAAGATAGACCAATCTCCCATGCTTACGGATCAGTAGGACTAATGCAGTAAAACTGGTCATCCTACCAAGAGCAATTTACAGATTCAGTGCAATCCCCATCTGAACTCCAACACAATTCTTCACAGATCTTGAAAGAACAATCTTCAGATTCATATGGAAACACAAACAACCCAGGACAGATAATCCTGAATAATAATAATAAAAATAAACTGTTGAAAATATCACCATCATGATTTCAAGTGGCACTACAGAGCTATAGTAATAAGAAAAAAAGGTATGATATTGACATAAAGCAGGGATATTGATCAATGGAATAAAATTGAACACCTAGACATAAATCTACACACCTACAGGCATCTGTAATGCCAGAAATACACACAGGGTAAAGTGTCTTCAACAATGGTGCTAGTCAAACTGGATGTCTGCATGTAGAAGAATCCATACTTATCATCCTACACAAAACTCACTTCCAAATGGATCAAAGACCTCAACATAAAACCAGATACACTGAACCTGATAGAAGAGAAGGTGAGGATAGCCTTGAACTGATTGTCACAGGAAGACTTTCTGAGCAGAACACCATTAGCGCTGGCACTAAAATCAACATCAACATCCTTAGCCATTTCATCTTATACTTGTTAGAATGGCTAGAATCAATTTTTTAAAATGACAGCTCATGCTGGTGAGGATGTGGAGGAAGAACATCCGAACATCCATCCATCCATCCATCCATCCATCCATCCATCCATCCATCCATCGCTGGTGGGAGCACAAATTTGTCCAGCCACTGTGGAAATCAGTGTTGCCAGTCCTCAGGAAGATGGGAATCCATCTACCTTATCCAAGCTCATATGAACTCACAGAGACACAGCACACACAGGGCTGCACAGGTGTATACCCGGTCCTCTGTGGCTTTCTGTCTAGTGTTTTCTGGGATTCCTGGGTGTGGATGGGTGGATCTCTGACTCTTGTGCCTTTTCTTGGGTCCTTTACCCAGCTATCCAGACATTTCTTTTGTCCGATTTTGATGTGTTCATTTCTGTTTTATTTTATTATTATCATTTAGAAGCCTATTTGTTTTCTAATGAGAGACAGAAAAGCAAAGGGAAGAGAGGTGAGGAAGAGCTGGGAGGGGTAGAAAAGGGGGAAATTATGATCAGGATATATTATATGAAAAATCTATTTTCAATAAAAAGAACGACAGCAACTCAAAGCAGGAACTGAAACAGAGAGCATGAGGAATGTTCTCGCTGGCTGGCTCTCCACATTCAGCCACCTTTCTCACACCATGCAGAAATTCCTGCCCCCGGCTGCCATTACCTGTAGTTGGCTGGACCCTCCTATATCAGTCATTAATCAAGAAAATGCCTCCCCGGACCTTTCCGCAGACCAACTTGAGGCATTTCCTCAGTTGAGATTCCAGCTTCCCAGAAGACCCAAGCTGTGTCAAGTTGCTGCTACCCACATTTAGGCTGTGTCCTCCCCCACATAATCCTCTGGAAACACCCTCATTGACATACATCCAAGCTGTACCTCAATCTTCTAGGTGATTCTAAGTCCAGTAAGTTGACAGTGAAGATTAAAGATTGCATCCCCTGTTTAAAAGGCATTTTGTAAATTATACAGTGCCATGGGAGTGTATTTGAAATAGAAACAGGTAAAATATTTACAGACAGAGATAGACCCCAAATATATGGGACGTAGTCTCACACAGGTGATCAACCATGCCACCAGAATTTCACAACAAATTAGGAGACCCAGTACAGACCTGGATTTTTCAGTAGTATGCAGAATACCCAGCAATACACACAATCCAGTCTCATTACTAAAGGACTCTAGCAAGCACCCTAGGGCATCTTTATGGTACAACTTCTTGCCATGACCATCCAAGCCTTTACACCCCTTATCCAGCTTGCCCCACCTAAGCCAGGCACCTACAATGATACTGTTCAGTATGAACACTCCTGGACCTCCTGCTGGTCATTGAATTACTATAAATATCTAGTGCTTTAAAACAGATCTACATATATATGTGCACCTATATGTGGTGTGTGTGTGTGTGTGTGTGTGTGTGTGTGTGTGTGTGTGTGTGTGTGTTAAATTGAACTCATGAGGGGAAAAAAAGTCACTGCCATATTAAGCCAGAGTTCTTAATTATGTTCCTAACAAGAGAAGCTAATTCAGCTTCTTAAGCAGAGAAGGCATTTCTTGCAAGGCTATCAGGTGGCTCACAAAATCCACAGGAACCTGAGAGGGAGCCAAGGATAGTGCTTAGTGCTGGGACCTCTATGAAGGTCATGTAGGAAAACCAGCCTTAGCTCTGCTGCCTTCCTCACCTCATGGATTATAAAGGCGCCCTGGCTGTTCTACATGGACACCCCAGCATCCATTCCAGTTGGTGACTGGGACACAGCCCCATCCATGACTGCAGATGCTCAGAAGTGAAAGTGTGTGGCCCTAGAGCCTCCATTGCTGGAGCTGGCCCTGCTTCTCACAGGACTCACAAATGTGGAGACCCCAATTCTAAAGTGCTGAATAGCATGTGGAGTGAGTGTGTGTGTGTGTGTGTGTGTGTGTGTGTGTGTGTGTGTGTGTCTGTGTGTGTGTTTTGGGGTACTGAACATAAAGCCTGCTAGGCAACCACTCTACCATTCAGCTACATATCTACTTTTTTTTGAGACAGAATCTTACCAAGTTACCCAGATCTGCCTCAAACTTGTGATCTTTTGCCTTAGCCTACCAAACAGCTGAGATTATAGGTGAGCACCACCATACCTAACTATCCAGACATTTTTTTTTATGCCTTAAAAAACAGAGGGAGGCATTAGGGATGTAACTCACTTAGTAGAATGCTTCCCTAGTATTCAAGGGACCTAGATTCAATGTCCAGCACCAAATAAAGCCATGCATGAAAGTACATGTCTATAGTCCTAGGATCCAGAAAGTGTGGGCAGAAGGATCAGAAGTTTAAAGTCATCTTTGGTTACATAGCTACTTCGAGGCCAGCTTGGGATACATGATGCTCTACCTCAAAACAACAAGAAGGAAGGAAGGAAGGAAGGAAGGAAGGAAGGAAGGAAGGAAGGAAGGAAGGAAGGAAGGAGGAAAGAGGAAAGGAAAAGAGAGCAAGCAAATGACAGAGAGTGTATGGTCAGTGAGTTACAACTTATACAAAGGGAGCTTACAATGCCCATCTGAAATTAAAATATCATCAAAATAACTAGAGAGGGTTCTGGAAATCTCTAATAGTACAGTAGGAAGGATTCAAAATATTGTTCTGAATTAAAACACCTATTTCACAGACACATAAATTAAAAGATTGCCTCATGGGTACCTAATAATTAGTGGTAATGTGTCAGCATTAAACCTAGGTCTCATGCACTGTGAAATAATAAGGCCTCATTCCAAATTATGGTCAGCCACGAAACGTCTTTGAATGCGCGAGCCTACACAGGGCCAAAGAGCCCCTGTCATTCCCATGCAGAGGATCCTCAAATGCACGTGATGGTTTGGATTCCAGTTCTTCAGGTCATCAGGAAGCGTGACTCGATAGCTAACCAATCTTGGAGATTAGTCCTCAAACCAAGTATGTAAGTCTCCCATGATTCTCACAACAGATGAAAGGCCCCTGGGTCTCGAAGGGCTGTGGAACAGAGCCACCTCTTTATGTAGAGGAAAAGAAGGGAGGAATGCATACTTTAAGTCATTTTGTTCTAACCACTCTAATAACAAAGTTGGAATTATCAATGGATCATTTTTAAATAGCCACTGTGGTTAGCATTTCTTATCGTTGCTGTGAGGTATAACCTAGGACACCTACAAATAAGAATCAACTAATGGAACCCGATGAGCATGGTGGCACAGGCCTTTAATCCCAGCACACAGAAGGCAGAAGCAGGCAGATCTCTGTGGGTTCAAAGCCACCCAGTCTACACGGTGAGTTCCAAGGCCATCAGGGTTATATAATAAGACCTGTTCAAATCAAATGAAATAACTACATGGGACCCAAGACATACATGTGTTGGTTTGTTTGGTTATGGGGGTCATGCCACAGCATGCATGTGGGGCTCTGAGGGTAACTGTAAGAGTCTGTTCTTTCCTTCTACCATATGATCTTGGAGATCAAGTCAGGTCATCAGGCTCAAACCATCTCCCTGGCCCTGAGCCTTCATTTGTTCCATCAATGAACAGAGCTTCCCTTCTACCAGTGTGAAGGTCATCTGCGCCCCAACTATTCCAAACTGACAAGAAAGTAGCAACAGTTCCAATTGCCACTTCATAAGCAACCAAAACTATAGCGGGCAGCTGGATGCGCATAGCGGTGATTCTTACTAACGAACCACCAAGGAAAAACATGTAATTTAGACAATTCCATTTACTAACTGAGGTAACTGCCCATGACAATTTTGGGGGGTCATTTCTAGAACAGAGTCTGATTTTTAAAACAGTTTCAAAACATTTTGTTAAAATAAGAAAAGGAATAAGCAGCAGAAAAAATAAGAATATACTTTAAACGTGGAAAACGTTAGTCTTTTGTGCAAAATACTCACCCTAGACTACTACAGAAAGGCTTTACCCTAGTGGCAACCACAAGTATTTAAAACCTATTCTCCAGCACAGTCTTTGTCCTGGATACGTGAGGGATCTGCTGATATAAGAAGAGTAGCCAATGAACGAAGGTCTGGGTTTCCATGAAAACCTGAGTCTGAAGGAACTGGTGCAAACTGGCCTCCTTTGTTCAAGCTGATTAACAACCTGAAGTAATCGCAGTCACAATCAGAAGAGGGCACACGAAAGGCCTGCCCCTTACAAAGGAACGATCATGTGTTCCGGCCAGTGTGGACACAACTGAAAAGAAGGACAGTTGGTCTCACAAGACTTTGAATGGGGGCCAATCGCCAATCTTGCCCCAACATCCACACAGTCACAGAAGCATAAGAGTGAACTGGCCCTAGAGATGGAAGGGTAAGTGAGCAGGCTCCTGGGGAGACAAACAAAACACTAAGCAGTCTACAGGCTGAGCAGACTGCCTCAATGGTCTTGGGCTAGGTCACTACACTTGGCTCTGGAGAGCAGGAAGCAGTCATTGGAATAGCCAGGGAAAGAGCCTCTTGAGGGTGTGGCTGCTGAGCTGAGAGCCAAAGAAGGCAGCAGCCAAGCACTGGGCTAAGGGAAGAAAGACCAAGGCAGGCAGTGCCCGGTATGTGAAGGGGAGGTGAAGCCAGGAGGGGCCAAACCTAGGCAGCTGAGCCTAGATCTGCAAAACAATGCCTCAGGTGCACTGAAGCATCCCTGAAATCCCAGTACTGGGGCTCAGAGACAGGAGAGTGCAGAAAACAAGGCCAGCCTTAGTTACATATGAAGTGCATAAGACCCTGTCTTGAAAAAACCTACAACAAAAGGCCCACTGGCTTCTCCAATGCAACAAGGCCTCTTCCCTACATTGGTCTCTGGCACACTGCAACACTCAGGAAGCAAGGGAGGGAGCCTGGGCAACACAGAAAGGAATTGAGGGATGGAGGGGTGAAATACACACCCAAGGTGGGAGGGGAGAGCAGAGCCTGTATCACAAAATTATCTTCTCAATGCAGGAAAACTAAGCTCCGAAAGGCAGAGTTGTGGGGCTCAGAGGGAGAGTCAGGCACAACTGAAAGGCACTGCCAATTTCTTTCTACACGCATTGTTTTTATTTCTTAAAATAATATAGTTGATGCAGGTTGTGTGCGTGTGTGTGTGTGTGTGTGTGTGTGTGTGTGTGTGTGTGTACCTCTGTATGGGTACACGTATGTTTGTGTATGTGTGTATCTGTATGGTTACGTGCGTGTGCGTGTGTGTGTGTGTGTGTGTGTGTGTATCTCCCTGTGTGGGTACATGCATGTGTGTGATGTGTACATGTGTGCACATGTGTGCCTGCAGAAGACAAAGAGGATATCAGACCCCTGAAGCTGGTGTTCCTGGCAGTTGTGAGCCACCTGATGTGGTTGTTGGGAAATGAATCCTCTGCCATCTCTCAGCCACTGTTTTGTTTGTTTGTTTGTGTTGTTGTTGTTTCTTTACAGGAGGTCTTCTGTGTGGTACAGACTGGCCTTGAACTCTCCATGGTCTGCCTCAGCCTCCTACGTGCTGGTTTTACAGGCATGTATCACCACACCTGGCTATGATGCTGTCTTACTAAGATGCATATGAACCCAGGGTTTTCAGCAGCATAGTGACTGAGACTTAACTTACGAGCTGAAAGTCTCAGCCTTGTCTAGTACAAGTCCTGAAATATCACTTACTTTGCATTAACATTGATTAATATTTTACAACTAGTCTAGTTGTTTTGTTTCTCTGACCAAAACAACTTGAAATGAAAGCATATATCTCAGTTCACAACTCTCAGTCTACACCCTATCACTGAGGGAAGTCAGGGTAGGAACCTGGAAGCAGGAATTGGAGCAGAGCCCATGAAGGAATATTGCTTACTGGTTTGGCCCTCATGTCTTACTAAGCCTGCCTTCTCTAGCACTCGGGACCACCTGCCCAGGGGTGGCACCACCCACAGTGAGCTAAACCTCCCTCACCAATCATCAAACTAGAAAATACGCCACTGACAATCTGAAGGAGACATCATCTCAACTAAATTTCCCTTTCCAGACACCATTTGCTTGTATCATGTTGACAAAAACTAGCTGGCACAATGATAATCTCCACCCAATATTCTGCCACTACAATATAACAGTTCAAATGCCCAGCCATATGACAAAAGTTAATGATGGGCTAGAAATACAGTAAGTAGCAGACTGCTCAGAATAATGAGTGACACATGCAGAAACAGTACTACCTAATACTAATTTACAGTGATCTGAAAAGGCAGGATAGAAGACAGTCTATACACACTAGTTACAACTTTCCTGGGTGTTACACGTGTGGTATGTTCTGTGTCCAGCACATATGTGTGGGACATGTATGTGGACATGTATGTGGATGTCTGTGCATGTGTCCAAGTGTAGGCATATGCAGCCACAGCAGGACAGTGGGGACTTCCTCTATTACTCTCTGATGTAATGCCTTGACCAGAGTCTCTCAGTGACCAAGAAGCTCATCATTTTGGTAAGGCTGTATTGGCCAATGAATTCACAGAATCTGCCTATATCTGGCCCCCAATATTGGATTAGAGGCATGCACAGACAGGCACAGGCAGGCACGGGCATGCACAGATTTTGGATGTGGGTACTAGATATTCAAAGGTAGGTCTTCGTGCCAATGCCAAGGCCCCTAAACTGGGTATAACTTTACAACAAACTATATATATAAACAATGATGAAAACAGTAAAAAGCAGCTAAGAAAAATTACTTTTATTAATGTAATTTTCACCTATACTTGTTAATGCTCAATGACATATATATCTGTATCTCTATCTGTATCTCTATCTGTATCTGTATCTATAGCATTGAGTGTCCCAGAATGGATGCCTTCAAGTGTGGGCTTTCTTGAACTCCATCTAGGATGCATACTTCTATTCTTTTTGTCACCTGAAAAATCTTAGAATATAAGCATCAGGGGAGATTTTCTTATCCCCATTCACCTTAATACTTTAAGTATTAATAAAGTATTAATTAAGAATTAATAAAGTACTGAAGAATACTTTTTAAAATTCTTTAATGCCGACCAAATAGCCAACAATACTGCAAAGCCAAATACAAACACAGAACACCATCCATCCAAGCTGCAGAGACGAATCCCAAACAGCTGCAGCAAAACATGCCTCAGCGATGAGCCATGGGTTCACCCAACACCACCTTCCCTCCTCTCCAGCTTTCCAACATATTAACTGCTACACTGACGACTTATCCCTTCCACTATGTTAAAGGCGTTTCACAAAATGCAATAAATGATGGCATTGCAAAATGCTGCCTACTTGAGGAGCTGAAAACATGTTGGAGCTCAAGATTCTCAAAGCAGTGTGGGGACCCACAACTCTGACCCATCTGTTCTGCATCATGTCATCTCAGCATAGAATGGAACTGTAAGTGGCTTCCCACCACCTACCCTGTTTGTCTGAAATGACCCTTGGGGTTGGAGAGATAGCTCAGCCAGTAAAATGCTTGTTATGTAAGCCATGAGGACCTGAATTTGGTCCCCAGAACCCAAGTAAAGATGCTGAGCATGGTGGCATGAGCTGGGAAGGGGAGACAGGATGCCTGGCTCTCACTGGCCATCTACTCTAGCCTAAGTGATTAGCTCTGAGTTCAGTGACAGACACAGTCTCAAAGGAGACAGAATTCTCTTTTGTTGTTGTTATTGTTGTTGTTGTTGTTGTTGTTTTGAGACATGGTTTCTCTGTGTAGCCCTGGCTGTCCTGGAACTCACTCTGTAGACCAGGCTGGGCTCGAACTCAGAAATCCGCCTGCCTCAGCCTCCCAAGTGCTGGGATTAAAGGTGTGCCCCAACACTGCCCAGCTAGGAGACAGAGTTCTTAAGGACACCAAGGTCATCTTCTAGCCTCCACCCATAAAACAAAATGAAGTCATTTCTAAAATGACTTCTGGAAATAAATAAATCCTATATCAAGAGATATGCAAGAAAAGTAAGAAAAGCTACCATGTGTAAGATATTATGTACTCTTTAATGCAAATCAAATTTCCTGGTCTATTTTAAACTTGGCAGTTACACAGACTTCACTGCCGTCTGTCTGTCCATTGTTATCTCTTAAACTCCTATAACAGGTAAAAGCAAAGGATGAAGGTTCTGATCATTTGTCCTGCCATTGTACACTGGGAAATGGTTCATGTTGGAACATTCATTTCAGCTCTACCACAGAAAACTGAAAAACTCTACATTATTAAGAAAAATTAACATTTGTGGGCTAAAAAGACAATGTAGCAAAATCTCAGGAAAAAAAAATATAAAGTTGTCCAACCAACCAAACTATTCTAGCAAAAAGTATTATGTTTGTGGTTAATGTGGTTTGCTTGTGACAAAGAAGAAAAGGGATGCAGAGTGTGTGGGAGGTTCAGAGCTGGGAATAGCTGCAGTGAATTCTTTATGTCGCTCCCTCTACTTTTGTATTCATAGTGATGAGACATTGTGTGGAGGGGTCATGTGTGTTCATATCTGTGCACACTCATGTGGAGACCAGAGGAAAATGGCAGGTGTCTTCTTCCATCATTCTCCACCTAACACCTGAAACAGGACCTCTTACTGAACGTGATCCAGTGGCCATCTAAGTTACAGGACCCATCTATCTCCACTCCTCAGTGATGGGGCTGGAGGTATATATCACCATGGCCAGCTTTTATTGTATGCTGGAAATCAGGTGTTGTTGCTTGCACACCAAGTACTCTTACCCACTAAGCCATCTGCTTAGCCCTAAACAGATTTTTTTACATATCTTCAGGATGAATATAATTCTGGAACTAGAAATATATATATATTATGTTTGTGGTTATTCATAAACTATCAAGATTATCATCTTTCATTATTATTATAGGAACATTTACTGCTAATTTATTTATTTACTTATTTTGGGGTTTTTGTTTTGGTTTGTTTTTTTGAGACAGTGTTTCTCTGTGTAGCCCTCTCTGACTCTCCTGTAACTTGCTCTGTAGATCATGCTGTCCACAAACTCAAGAGATTCGCTTGCCTCTGTCTCCTGAATACTGAGATTAAAGGCGTGTGCTACCACTCCCAGCTAGGAACATTTACTTCTAAAGTATCTATTGTCAACTTATTTTTTTTAACAAACAACAATGTTTAAAAATTTCAACAGTTTACTTAAATGGGCTTCATGTTATTGAGTAGTGTCACGTGATCTGTACATACCAGCAGTATCATGGGCCTTTTCCAAGTTGTCAATCCAATGATTCCAGAAAGTATCACCTGTGAGGAAAAATACAACATCATCAACCCAGAAAGTGCTATTTAAACATCTCCCATTCTTGCTGATTCCATAAGTCATAGTAAATCATTCTGGGCTGTCTTACAGAATTACAGAGCATATTTACTGGCTGTGTATGCTTTCATTTGTGTTATTAAAAATATCAGTATCTCTGGCCAAATTCCATATACCCAGTCTGTAGTCACATTCAGTCTGTGATGTACATAAGTACCTTCGTGGGACAAGTAAACTCTAAAGTGGCAGACAAAACCTATGAAAGTATCTCCTAGTCCAAGCGTGCAGCCTGGGTTCCAGATTCTCACGAACACACACACACACACACACACACACACACACACACACACACCACAAAACTCCTCATTTCCAAGCATCCTGTCCTTCCTCAGCCATCCAGGCTACACATTCCAGAACTTTCTGCCATGCCCTCTTTATGGCCAGTACCCATTCCTCTCAGTGGCCCTCCTAGCTGCCTGAGAACTCATACCCACCTACAGCCCCTGTCACCTCCTCTGAGAAGGCTTCCATAATCTCGTCACTTTATATGTCTGCCTTGTATATACCAACTTTCTTTTTCTCTTAAAAACTCCCTATTTGGGGGTTGGAGATATATCTCAGCAATTTAGAGTACCTGCTGCTCTTACAGAGGACTAGAGTTCAGTTTCAGTTTCCTGCACCTATGTCAGGCAAGGTGGCACCCACATGTACATACATGGACAGACAGACAGACACACAGACACACAGACACACAGACACACAGACACACATGCATGCACACACACACATACACACACACACACACACATTTTTAAAAGAAAACTCAATGGTCATCCTTTGAGATGTGAATGTCCACACCTCTGCCATGAGCTCCTGTCCTGTCTGAATCCTTGGCCTCTAACATAGTGCCTGTCATGTGACTATCAACAAATGGCAGTCACTGATCATTTACCCCACAAAGAGGAACTACAGAGAGAAAGCTCTTGAATTGCAAAACGATGCTTCAATTAAAAACACACAAAAATTCTTGGTAAAGATGAACCAGAATGTTGCCAAAACACAGACTGGAAACCACCACAGCCTTTTGGATGGCACAGTTCACTAAACCACCAGAAAGAAGAATCAAAGTAATCACTCTCTCAAGACCATTCACCCTGTGGCCTCTTGAGCACACTTCCCCTGTATAACAGGGTGTGTCCAGCAAGCACAGCTAGGAGTTTCCTTCATGGAGCATCTCCCTTGCCCAAATCCCTCCCACACACACATCTATGACTACTGTTTATTAACTACACATCAGGTGAGGGTGTTCAGATTAACACACAGGTTCACCTGCAATACCCCAGCTCACCAACTAAGATGGAATCAGCCCATAGCACCACACTATCAGAGAACAACATGCACTCATATAACCTTTTTCTCTACCCCACTCTGTCCTTGCAGTTCCATTAACTCTGAAAGGATTCTGCTTGCCTTCATCCCTAGTGTGTGGGCTGTGTTGACTCTCTACTTTGGAACTGGAGCTCATGAAGCCTAGGGCTCAGGTCTCCTGCTCTGCTTCAAAAGAGTCAGTCATGTGACCTTGGCTAAGTTTCTTCATTGTTTCTGGGCCTCACTCTGGACTCCTGTGAGATGTCAAATGAAAGAAACAACCCTTGGGTCTCTTCAGAGCAAAAGATTTAACACTGAGCTGGGTCAGGATGCTGAGGCAGGAGGATCCCAAAGTCAGCCTGTTCTCAAACAACCAAAATCAAAAGAAAACAAAAACCCACAAAGGACTGATCCCGCCATGACAACAGATCCTTCAGAAACCCCCTGATATCTAGTGACTACATGAGCACACACCCATGTGCCCATGTTTGCAAGAGAACATGTATTGTATGTACATATGCATGCATCTCTGGTGTGTGTACACTTGCTCGTGCATCTACGCATACAAACATCTGCATGTGTGTCCTTAGATGTGTGTCTCTGCCTCCTCATCACCATGCTGGGACTGGACTTTGCTGAGGAAATGCAAACTGTTTTTGTGTGAAAACAAGACTGAAATTGTCCCTGGCCTTGAGGAAAACACAGACTGCCCACTTGGGTAGAAAATAACTATGATTTGAATTATTCATTGATGTTTGTTATTTGTGTCACCGTCTCAGAATGCCCTGTGGTTCAGCTCTCGGGGACATTCTCTTTTGTCCATTAAAACAGTATTATTAAGATGAAGTGTCCAACTCGGGACATAAAAGCCATAAAACAGAGATGTGTCTAAGCTATACTTTCTATTTCTGTATCGGCCTTGGCCTCCTTCCTCCTCCATGCTCACAAGTTAGTACATTCAATGTATTTTATGTAAGTACAAATTTCTCCCTAAAATGTTATTGTGTATGCAAATAGTGTGTGCGCACACACAAATATGCACAAGGGTGTGATTTCCACAGTGTCATCGTGACAGATCTGCTTTTTCTGATCTCAGTAAGGACTTCATTGGAATCTTGTCAACTCTACTGAAATAGCTGGAATTCATTTCAGAGTGACAGCAGTATAACCTTCCATTGTGCAAAAGTGCCTAATGTATTCAGTCATTTCCATGTTTGTGGGCGTTCACTCTAGTCCCGGCTTTCTACTCTTGCAAACAATACAACCATAAACACTCATGGTTTTATGAATGTATCTTTAAAGCTGTGTGCTTTTATTCCTGTTGGACAAAGGCTTAAGAAAGGAGTGGCTGAGTAGCATGCTCTTCATATTTTCAATTCTAATAGATCCCCACTAACAGATGTCTTTCCCAATGAAACCTTCTGAGATAAAAGAACCACCCATGTTCCCTTTCTTCCTTTTAGGGGGTGGTATTTTGTTTACATAGTAGCAACTTCAGAAAATATCATTGAAAATAAGAATAAGATATGTGGTATGTAAGGAATATCAATAACCTTGAAATATATTTGGCAAAAACACTTAAGATTTGTTGGAGAGAAAAACAAAGCTTATAGAGCATTATTGAATAAAGTCCCAAATAAATGAAGACATATCAAGGTCATGGGTTCGAAGACACTCTGTTTAAAGGAATCATTGTCACTTGAAAGAGATTCAGAGCTCAGCCAGCAAGCTTGTGTGAACTGGATTCCTTAGCAGGCACTGGAAAGTAAGTTCAGATCAGCCTAGCAGAGCTAGTACAATCCCAATGCTTTCAGAGGCTGAGACCAGATGATCACAAGTTCAAAGCCTACCTGGCCTACAGAGGAGCTTCAAGGCCAGCAGAGCAAGGCAGTAAAATTCTGTTTCAAAAATAAATGGTAAAAAGGAGGCTGGGGAGACACTGAGTGGCTCAATCCCCAGTACTAAAACTGAATCCAAGTTCTAGGTGCCTCTCAGTCCAGGTAGTCACATCTGCAAGCCCCTCAGTCCTGAACCTGACCCACGCCCTGTTGACTTTCACACAATAACCCTCTTCTTTTCAAACCCAGTGAATCCCAAGGCATTTTGGGAACACCTTGAATGGAAGGGAGAAGGGCAAACAGCGGAAGGAGAATCAGAGGGTCAGAAGTGTCTGGAATGGTGGCAGGAAATGAGGCTCTGAGGGTGAATCCTTTAAGAGTTCAAAACTCGAGGCATGGTGAGAACAGATGCTCCTGTTGTCTAAGCATGGTGCTGTAGATGGCAGGGAGTGAGACAGAGTACTCTAGGCTTCACCTCCCTCTGGGCAGCAGAGGATGGACTCTGTCAGGAGGAAGTCCAGGAAGTTCCTAAGCGATGGCCTTTCATGGCTTCTACTAGTCCACAGTGTTACTACTGACTACTTGCCTATGCCATGAGGCCTGTACTTGGGAAACCTCACTCAAGTACCATAAGCAGCTTCTAGAAGGCACTTGGTAATGACAAGAGTCAATGAATGAGTGAATGAATGAATACCAGAAACAGAAGATGAGCTTGCTTAAGGATGACTGCATAAGCCTGAACACATTTCCACCCCCTGCGCTCCCTGAAAGAACAGCCACCGAGAAGGACAACACCATCATCATTCTTCCGTCCAGCACAAGATGCAACGGGTCCCGAATGTGCAGGCAAGCACCTATTGCCAATGCCAGGCCATCTCCAGATTATTACAGTCGGAGTCATCATCGTCTGTTTCACTCCCTGTAGATCATCCCTGTAGCTCATGGGAACAACAGAGCTTTCCTCCTCCTGATGACGTAAAGGGACGACAGGTCAGAGTCAGCGTGACCCACCACGTGCGGCTAATGCCCTTAATTTTCCAGCTTAGAAACCAATCATTAAAATCAAAAGCTTAAACTCCTACTGCCCTACTTTCCCTGGTTAATCCACAAACATGCCTCCAGGCAAAAATGTTCTGCTCGTTTGTCAAAAACTGCAGCATCTAAACGCAGATGCCTGGAAGCCATGTGGCATGCACGCTTGTCTTGTGAATAGGCAGAAAATAATCAAACTTCTCAACAGCCTATCTTTCCCAAAAGTGTATATGAGAGAGAGAGGGATATTGATTCTTCTCTTTCTATAGCATAACTCATTTGAAAAGCTGAATTCGTGGCATCAAAGGAAGCCGGGGATTTCAATGTTCAAAAATCAGATGGCCGACCCAACAGAACTCTCTGCTCATCTATGAAACATAGCTCTGCTCAACAGGTGCCCTCTCCCACAATCCCAATGGGATCAAAATATTAACTTAAGCACATGCCTAAACCGAGAACCAGGGCGACACAATCTGAACGCAGACATCAAGACACTCCCTCAGCCACTTACAAACCATGGGCTGTGTTTAAAGACAGCTGGCTAATCTCTTGGCACTGCAAACGTTGGGCATAATAGTCCTTAACCAAGGTCGGCAAGGGGGAAAATGATCACAGCATACTCCAACAAAAAAGATCTAAGTGCATTTTGTTTTCTGAGACTGCATCTAATATAGCACAGGTGAGCCTCAAGCTGGCTAAGCCAAGGATGATCCTTGGCTTAGGATCATCTACCAGCTTCTACCTGAGTAGCTTGGATTATATGGCAGACCAGTGTGCCTCCACCAACGCTGTTTGGCAGTGCTGGGGATTGAACCCAGGATCTCTTGTTTGCTAGGTTGGTGCTGTACCCACTAAGCTACATCTACAGTGGCCAAATAAGAAAGTTTTCATTAGGGGCCACTGAGATGGCTCAGCAGGTAAAGGCACTTGCCTCTAAATATCTCTTTCTCTGTCTGTCTCTCTGTCTCTGTCTCTGTCTCTCTGTCTCTCTCTTCTCTCAAGAAATATAATTTAAAAAATAAAGATTACATTAAAATAGTCCCTTCAAGTTGCTGAAATATTCATTCAAACATGTGGGGAAAGTTGCTTACAGTACTTAATTCCTGATGTTCTCACACAAATGAAACAGCTCTTCAGGGTTCAGATAAGTGGATGAAGCCCCAGCTCGGCCTGACACCTCTCCCAGAGGTGAACATGGAAAAACATCCCTGGAATGTGCTGCTTGACAACATGATTGTATGTCCCTGAACCTAACTGTGCATTAAATACAAAACAAAAAGTTTTACAAAAGCCAAATTAAGATTTGCCAGTTTCACTGACGATGCAAAGTGCCCATAGCTACTCATTCACAGTGTGAGGAGACAATTCTCAGTGCTCACACATGGATTTCAGGTAGCATTTGCCTTGTGTGCCACTTCCTCTCAATACTAGGCCACACACAGACTGAACTGCTGAGTGGGCCAGGGATGTAGCTCAGGGGTAGAGCTCTTGCCTCAGGCCCTGAGTTCAATCCCCAGATCTGCAAAGAAGAGGGAAAGAAGGAAGGAGGGAGCAAGGAAGTAACTCTTGAATGCACATAATCACGGCATGCCTACACAGTGAAATATCACTTCACAATTATCAGGAAGGCAATGTTGCTAAACTGGATGAGTCTTGTAAATATCCTAATCAAAAGAAGTTATTCAGTCTTGAAAGACCTTATGTTGTAACGATCCCATACATATAGAAGTGTGTGTGTGTGTGTGTGTGTGTAGGGTCAGAAAGTAGGAAAGTCTGTGGTATCTGGACAGAGTGGTGGGGAGGGGAAGAGAAAGGAGATCTGAAAGTGATGAGAACCCCGTTTTGGTGGTGGCTGTGCCACAGTGAACTCTGGAAACCCCCAGACAGTCCTGGTTACATGGTAACTTGTCAGGCATGCAGGCTACAGCTCAATAAAGCTGGGTTATTGTGTTTTGTTTCCATTTCTCCAGTCCTCAAGTCACAATTTTTCATCATTTTCCATAAAACCACCTGAGTTTGTTGTAATGTGTCATTAGGCCAGGCCCCTTCTTTGAAATGTACACCCAAGTGTTTAATGGCTGAAGTGGCACGTTTGTGTTTGCCTTAGAATAACCCAGTGTGCCTCAGCGGGGCGTGGTGTCAGATGTTCAGATGTTCTAGCTCCTGAGACTGGTGATGGGTCAACATGTTCTCCCTTCTACATTCATTAAAACTTTAATTTTATTTTTCATAATGAAATGTTAAAAGTGGAAGGGTCACTTTTATGAAATCTCTTAATCCTCTCCTCACACACACATCTCTATATGTATGGGATCGTTACAACATAAGGTCTTTCAGGACTGAATAACTTCTTTTGATTAGGATTTTACAAGGCTCATCCAGTTTAGCAACACTGCCTTCCTGATAATTATATGTAATATTTCTCTCTCTCTCTCTCTCTCTCTCTCTCTCTCTCTCTCTCTCTCTCTCTCTCCCTCCCTCCCTCCCTCCCTCCCCCTACCTCCCTCCCTCCCTCTTTCTGTCTCTGTCTCTGTCTCTGTCTCTCTCTCTCTCTCTGTGTTTGTGTGTGTGTGTGTGTGTGTGTGTGTGTACACATTGAAATTTTTATACATGAAATTACAAGGATGTTATACTGGGATTTTCAAAATAACATGGCAATTTTAATCTGCTAAATGGACTGGGAGCACAAAGGATTTAATTCCTGCTTGACGTTCCTTGCTCTGGTGTCTTTCAGGACACATTAGACCAGTGGCTGAGCCTAGGAGGGGTGCAGATGAGACCACAGTTCCAGTGGCTGGGGATATAGGGGTGGCTGTGGTTTTATTATACACTGTCTGCATAAGTCTAATGCTTCTCCTAATACATGATTGCTTTTAAATAGAGCTGTCTCACCTACATGAGTTTAAAACCCAATACAAGTGTGGTATTTTTTTTCCTAAAACACCAAAAGAATGGATGGCATCTACTGACAGCTGCTTAAAGCCTACTTAGCTGTTCTGAAATCACAGTTAATATCCATTGGTTCTGTTGACAATCTGCAAATTCTAAAGTCGACCTTAGGAACAGGTCACACATACACAAAGAATGAATGGCAGTTACAAGTCTGAATACTGACCCAGGGACATAGGCATAGACTGTGGCATACAGAAGTGACCCTTTCAAGTCCAAATCCTAGATTCTTTCTTGGGTCTGATTTGCTTGTGCCTGAGGACAAGCCCAGCCAGTGGCAAGCCCAGATACGTATCCCCATATCCTACGTATCCCCGTTTACCATCCTGTGCATCCCGGTTTGTGAGCTTTGTTCTCCTTCTCATCAAATCCCACTTACCTTGGAAAGAATTCACAATTGCAAACCCATTTCAGATTTTAATTTTAGAGGAAAGCAAATACAGTGTGTGTGTGTGTGTGTGTGTGTGTGTGTGTGTGTGTGTGTGTTGTGAATACTTGTTAGTATGTCTATCTGCATATGTGGTGGCAGAGAACGACACTGGGTATACTCTCCACCTTATCTTATTTTTAGAGACTGGGTGTCTCGTCCGCTTGGCTAAGATTCACTGTATCCATCTTCTTCTGACCCCACCCCAGGCACTGGGGTTCATTCTCCCCTTTCCCCAAACCCAGTTTTTTTGGGTGAGTTCCAGGGATCCACACCCAGGTCCCCATGTTTACACAGCACACATTTTACTGACTGGGCTGTCTCCCTAGGACCTCTCAAAAATATTTTTTTAATAAACTAGCTATCTTGAGAGAACAAAGGATTATGATTTTACAAAGAGTAAATCTATAAAATACATACAAGATTCTGGCCCAGGGTACTTAGAGGAAAGAAATGCAGCAACCATTTGAATGAGTAGCCTGGCAGGAGGAGGGGGAGACATTAGTCTGGTTCCTACTCAACAGACTCCCCACACTTCAAATCATTCTAGAACGATCACAAAGATAGTAGCAGCATCCAGGGTCAGAGCTATAGGGTGCAACTCTGTCCACCTAATACTTAAGTTCTGGGCTTCACTCACTACAGCACAAAAGGATCCTAACAGAACCATTTAGCAAAGGTCTTTAGAAGATGTATAGATTGATAGCGGGTAATACAAAATTCTGGGTTAGGCAGGCCAGAGAAACCTCGTGGTCTTCGTGTTCTCATTCGAACAATTACTCTAGGTTCAATATGTTCTCCCACTTTAAAAAAAAATAGTCTTGATTCTGGATAAGTTTTAACCAGTAGAGCACAATGTGTGCACTCACTGACAATCATAGAAAAAGCTATAGACACTCTATGGCTTTTATAGAAAGGTCATTTGTCATACTTCATCCTCCACAGTCCTTGAACAAGGACCTGTTTCCAAGTCCCCAGGCCCCTGGCAAACCTCAAGAGGCTGGACGCCTTAAAAGTTGTGACACAGTTTGAGTAGCCGTCCAGTCTACAAATGCTTGCTCACCGGCAGCCGCTTTTCTCAGAGGCCAGGCTTCCCTATTCCCTATTGGCCAAGGAGGCGGGACCAGGTGCCAGGATAGGGCAGACATCCCCAGCTAGCTGCCGACTACTGGAGCTCTGGGGTGTGCATTTGTAATGACAGGTTCTGTTTCTTGAGCATCCACTTCTGCAGAGCAGCTTTGGTGGCTCCAGGAACTCACCCAGGGTTTGAGCCCTTCTTTAATGACCAGGTACAAGCCATCAGTCACAGACAACCTCCTATTACCTTAGAGCTCCTCAGGGTTCAGTCATCCAACTCCAGATACTCTTTCATTTGTGTGTGTGTGTGTGTGTCTTAATGAAGAATAAAAACACGTCAACCACTTCCGCCTCTTCAATCTGTCACTCTGTCAATCCAGAAGTACCCCACCCTGTATGGGTATTGTTGGTGTATCGGTGAGGAAAACATATCAAAACCCCTGTCCTGGAGTTTACTTTGCCAATGCTGTATTCAGTGGCCAAAAAAGTTTCAAATTCTTTTTTGCCCATCCTCATGTGAGTCTCTCGAAGAGCTTGATACTGTGCTTAATGTTAACTTGACGGAAACAAAATCCTTAGCGTGCAAGGGACAGACACTGCCCAGGTGCAATCCAATTCTCCCTTCTACTTGACTCCCTCCTGACACTTGCCTCCCACACCCCACCCCCATTCATTGTCGCCTACACTTCAGGTGGCTTTAGGGTCTGCGCGTCCCAATAGAGGTCAAACAAAAACAACGGAAGAGACCCTCCACAACACACCGCCCGGAGGATGGGACCCCCGCAAAGAGGTGCTCTCGGTACTCACCGAGGAGCCGGCCCAGAATGGGCACGAGTTCTTCACCTGCGGCGAGCTGCTCAGCGACAGCGCCCCGAAGCTGAGCGCCACCATGCAGCAGCCCAGGATCAGCTGCAGGAGCCCGAGCGACAGGAGTGGGCGCGCGGGTAGCAGCGCGGAGCCGGGCGCGGCGGGGCGGCGGGACGCGAGCGCGGGCGGCGGGGCCAGCACGGCGGCGGGGGCGCAGCGGGGCCGAGCTGGAGGCTGTAGAGCGCCCCGGGGCCAGCGCGGCCGCAGCGGGGGCAGCGGCGGCTCCTGAGCGGCGGCCGTGGCGGCGCCAGGACCTCCGGTCTGAGGTCCGCCCGACAGCCCCGCCACCGGGCAGCAGGAGCCCGGGAGCACCACGGGCAGAGACATGGGCGCGCGGCGGGCGGGCGGCGCAGAGGAGCGGAGGGCGCCGCGCACCGGGCACCCGCGCCGGCGCCGCGCAGGACGGACTGCGCACGGCCCAACCACTTGCTGCGGCGGCCAGCGCCGGCCGCGCCCACCTGCCCCGCGGGGCCCGCCCCCCGCCGTCCCCTCTTGGTCACCCACGGTGACAAATGCGCCGTCGCCTTGGGGTCACCCGGGAGAAGTGTCCAGGAACGGCGGGGGGGGGGGGCAGCTAGAGGCGTAACCGTTCTCGGAGTCTGTCCCCAACCGCGGCACCAAGGGACCCGTCGTGGACCTAGGTCCCTCCGAGGGACCAGGCGACCTTTAAATAGGAGGGGAGTCCCGTGTGATTCTCCTCCTCCCCCACGCCCGGAGGAGGGGCTGTGGGCCACCCGACGGAGGACACTCGCTGGACATTACCACTCGGGAATGCAACCTGCATCTATGGCTTCTAAGGAGAATTCCCGGCTCTGTCGCTGTCGCGGCAGTTCTGCCAGGGAGGGAACAGGGTGCTTTCCTGGCACCAGAGTGGGAACAATAGTGGCAAAGCCAGGTTACCTTGGGAGTCACTCACTACTCAGCATTCACAATGAAAAGAGCCCAGAGCGGCCCTGTGCGATTGGCAGGGGGTCACAAGCCCCAACCTTTTAGCTTTGACCCGGAGCTAATTGACATCACCTGATAGAACACAGACTCCCAAACTTCGCCGGAAATGGTTTAATGACATCTTAATCTGCCTTGGTAATTTATAATCTATTTATCGAGTTTTGAGGAAAAAGCAATTATTCACCCTTGCACAAAAGTTTCCCCTAACAGAATGTCTAGACGGCTAATGTATCCTAGGTAAGATGGTGATAATGAGCTTCTTTTCCAGGTAAGAACCGGAGCAGTGTCGGTTTGCAGCCAGTTGTAAGCATCTGAAAGCTTGACTTACTGGAAAGGTGAGGGAATCTAATGCCCTCCTGCTCAGTAAAACAAGAGAAATGCAGGCTTGTCCGTGTGCTCGGCTTGGGAAGGATGTATTTATGTTGAACATTATGTCACACAATGTGATGTATTGCCAATGTGTAGGTGTTTACACACACACTTTTTAAATCACTAAGCCACCTGTGTTTAATAGTACTTGGGACTTCCTTTCAGACTGTTGCCAGGAATAAACTTCAAGGTTTGGGGAGTGGGAGGGGAAGTAGTTTGGCTTTTGTTTTGCTTTTAAATGAACACTGAAAATCTGATGTCTCCTGTACTTAAAAACAAAAACCTACAATAGATGCTCTTAAGGTGAAGACGAGTTAAGTTTCTTCAGTGCTGTGGCTATAACTTTTATTTTAAACACAAGCTTAAAAGTATTTAATCTTAAGGCTGAATGACACCCTGCAATACAGTATGTCTACTTGAGTGTTCAGACATTCTCTCAGCTAAATAAATCTATTCTATTGGCCAGAACCTGACACCTGAACCATGCCATTAAAAATGCATTCCTTGTGTCTAAGAATGTTTGCATTAGAAGTCAGGATACCCTTCTTCCCTTGGGGATACTGGTGCTGGTGACAATCCACTTTTTAATGCCAGTGCTAATTACACAGCAAGGGTCACTATGAAAATCCATATGGTTAACACTTGGGGTCTTTCTGCTTCTTTGTGTTTTTATATTTAAGGATCGACCTAAAGGACTTTAAATGCCCAACATTTCTAGGTGTTTTCTCTATGCAGAAACACACAGTAGCAAAGACAAGTAAAATCCATAGATGGTTTTATCTACCAGATCTACGAATTAGAAGGTCACAGGACCTCCCTGGAACTTACTGTTCTGTTTCTCACCCCCACCCCAACTCTGTTGTTGTTATCAACTTGTACGGCTGTGAATGTCTTGTTCTTGTTTGCAGAAGAATAAATCTAGATAAATTGCCCCAACCTTTAAAGTTGCACCCGTTATTGTCTTTTGGTATTTGTGCTTAAGATTCCTGTAACCAGAGCTTGACTCTTCAAACTTCACACCACTACCTGCTTAAGTATTCGGTCATACTTGACTGAGCTGTAGGAAACAGATCTCTTACAACAGCAATTCAGGGCCACTGAGTCCAGCTTGCTGTAGAAGATAATAGTCAAACAGGCAGGGAATGGAACTTGAGGGATGGGCACGGGGAAAGCCGGGGAGGAAACTGAACCTTCCTTACAGGGTAGGGACTTCCTCCAAAAGTGACACTTGGCGTTAACACAATCTACATCAGATGTATACGAAAATTGTTCCATAATCTTCCATAGCGGGAAGCTGGTTGGGAGCGACCCATCAGTAAGTCAACTAGATGAACTCACAGCTAAAACGGGGAGGGGGGTACCCACCCAGTGGAATGAAGCACTTATGCATGCTACTATGTGGATGGACCGTGAAAACAGGCTAAGTTAAAGGCCAGTCACGGAATGCACGCACTATACAATTCCATTTTCACAGAATGGCTACAGCAAACAATCCAGAGATTTGCTTTGTGCTTTGTGGTTGTTGAGTGCTTGAGAAATGGAGAGATTGTGGGGGGAGGTAATAGTTAATGAGTATGGTGGGTTTTTGTTTTGTTGTTATTGTTTTCAAGGTGATAAAATATTCTACAATTGACTGTGGTGACTATTGCACAATAAGTGAATACGTGAAACTGAATAAGTGAAAAACATTGAATTATATTCTTTGTTTAAATGAATGCGTTATATACATGATATGTGGATTTTGTCTCAGCAAAGTTGTTACAAAAAGAGTAAACAAAATTAAGAAGCTGTAGAAAACTTGACCTAGATGCCTTATTTATGTAGGCAAAAGTTCAAGTTAACAATAGCTGCACTGTATTGTTTCGTGGAACCCAGCAGCCAATTGTCCTCAAGATCAAAGTCGATTCCGAGAAGTTTCGGGTAACTCCCATCTGCTTTCCCCCTGCCTATCACTCAAGTTCCCCTCCCTTCCCTAAAGCCTTCTCACTGAGGAGGCCCACTCTCTGCACACTGTTCACCTCACACTCTGGGCTCTTCCACACCACTCAGCAGACCTGCCCTCAAAGCCAATTAGAAGACTTTGTTCCTGTCACTGAAGAAACTCCTCAAAGCATGTTCCCTTGTAACCTGCCTCCACCTGTTATGTTTTACAAAAAGGCAAGAGCTTCTCTGAGTTCAGAGACCCCTGTGAACTCTCAAAACCTCTGGAGCAATGTCTTCAAAGTCTGTTCCACCTACTCCAGAACCATGATGGGGTGTAGTGTGTTGAAATGCAGAGTCATAGGCTTTTCCCAGCCCAAATGGATCCAAAGTCTCTAACTGGATGGCTAGGGTCTTGTATTTTTAATTGAGAGATATAAACTGAGAAATATTGGTGTCTGATAGTACTCAGATACCAGGATTTTTATGTGCATATTATCATATAGTATGGGTCTAGGGACAGCCATTTTGTTTAGAAGTCAAAACCAGAGTATTGGGTTTAAAATCGAGCTCGCATGTACATGTTTTGAGGTGGGGCTTAACAGGTTCCCGGCCAAGCACTGCTATATAGGTGGCTGTTTGCACATGGGTGAAATGGCACCTGCCACCCCTCAGCGACCTCACACCAGTCAAGAGTTTTTCTGGTCTTAGTTACAGGCCAGCACATTCACTCCAATGTGCTTAAGCCTGGGCTGCAGCCATTTAGCGCCACTATTTCTTAGACTGCCAGCAAAGCAGGGCTAAGCAAGGCAGGCACACTGAGATGTGGGAGAGTTAAGCCGATTATAGATCCAAAACACCCAGTCCAAAACCTCAATGCCCCCTCTTAACTCTGAGTCTTTGGACCCTCATGGTTGTTGGTTCTCTAGAGGGTATTGTGGGGAATGAGTTAGTGGAGAGTTCCAAAGAACTTTACACAACACGAAAGACTGTGTAGATGTTCTTATTAGTAATAAGAGAATGCAATAGATGCGGATTAATGAGTGAATCAAACTCTGAGCATAGCTAGGCAAATTAGATACTGCGTCTTTCTGAAATAATGGTAGAAAGTGGTTGTGAAGGATTGCTAACACCTTGGCTCCAACACGTGAACTTAAATACTTCTAACAGTGAAAAATCCCGCAGAAGACAATTCAAGCCCTTAAAACTGTGCTTCACAAGTTTCTATGATAAATGAGCATGCGTGTGTGTGTGTGTGTGTGTGTGTCTGTGTGTCTGTGTGTGTGTGTGTGTGTGTGTGTGTGTGTGAGAGAGAGAGAGAGAGAGAGAGAGAGAGAGAGAGAGAGAGAGAGAGAGAAACCTTGTGGTATCAGAGGTTCCTACAGTTTCAAGTTTCTGTAGTCAAAGCTGTAATTCACTTTTGTCCTAGGGAATGGTCAGATTTACCAGGGGAACTTTGAAAAGCTCATACACTTTCTTAGGCCACATTCACGGAGATGCTGGTGTAGGACATCTGTGATGGAGTAAGGACATGCAGATGTCTTTAGCAGAAGCTTCCCTGAAGATCTAGGTGTTGATCTATCAAGAATGCCTTGGGGACCAAGACATCATTCCAGGTAAGTGTTTAGAGTGGTGTGTGTGTCTTGCGCGCGCGCACACACACACACACACACACACACACTGAAAGAGAACCCAGAGAGAGGCCCTGGTGTCAGGCTACCTGTGGCTGGAATATCCGGTGTCCCACTCACAGCAGTCACAGACAGATCACACAGTGTGATCTGTCAGGCTCAGGCTCTAGTCTCTAGCTCTGTCCCCTCCTCCACTGAGAGGCTTTGCAGCTTAGGAGGCAACTAGGATGAGCCTGTGTGTGCCTCTGACGGCTTTTGTAGGCACAGACCTTAATGGCAGCACAAAACTGAAGGGTTGGCATGCCAAGTGCATCCGAAAGCAAATTCTGAAAGCATTCCAGGAAGCAGGAGTCTGAAGTCTGTGCAGCAACTGAGTAGGACAAGGGAATCAGAGAAGATAAGGAGTAGCCACTGGACTCTTACAGCTTCTAAGGCATGTAGGAGACCTCAGGCATATTTTCTATAAAGATGCATTTACTTTTATTTTGTGGATGTGGTTATTCTCCCTGTACACATTCTGTGCACAGTGTGTAATGCCAGCAGAAGCCAGAAGAGGGTGTTCAATTCTCTGGACCTGGAAATACCACTGTTGCCTACCGTTGGAGTGCTGAGAACTGAACCTGGGTCCTCTGCAAGAGCAATCAATGCTCTTAACCACCAAGCCACCTATCTCCCAGCTATGATCTCAGGTATATTATCTCATTTAAGACCACCAGCAGCCATATCCAGCAGTTGATTTTTTTTAACCCATTTACAAATGAAGAACTCCAGCAATCAGGAGGATGGGGCCCAAGGATTCTGAGTTTGAGACTTGGCTGGGTCACACAGTAAGACTCTGTCAAGAGCAAGAAAAAAAGCAGTGGAGAGAAAAGGAGGGAGAGAGGATAGAACTTGAGGATCAAAGGTAACTAAGTGTGGTGGTGCCCTGTTGTTCCAGCTACACTGGAGGCTGAGGTGGAAGGGATGTTTGAGCACAAGGGTTCACATCAAATAAATAAAGTTCAGAGATTTAGAAAAAAAAAGTTTCTTAAACTCAAACTATAAATACATAAATATAAAACAAAATTAAACCCATGACTCCTATTTTCTATTTCAGTTTCCAGATACAGTACAGAGATATTTTGTGTCCAAGATTCAGGAACTTATAGGTTGGGGGAGGGGCGGTAAAAAGAGGACTTCTAATTCTTCACTTAAGGAAGACATTTCTAATTATGTCTGTCCCATTTTTCAGTGATTGTTTTTGCTCTGCTCTGGATAAGTAATGATCATTGTCAGTGTAACTGAATGTAGAGTCCCCCAGGGAGACATGCCTCTGGGCATGTGTCTGAGAGTGGTTTTAGAAAGGTTTAAGTGAGGAGGGACAACACACTCTGAATGGCTTGGGGGGACCCACGGTCTGGGGTCAGGATTGAATAAAAGGAGAAAGAGGGCTGAGTAGCAGTGTTCATCGCTCTCTGCTTCCTGACTGCACACTCAGTGTAACCAGCTGACTGCACACGCAGTGTGACCAGCTGCCTCCGGCTCCTGCCTCCAAGCCTCCCCACCATGGTGGATTACACCCTCACACTGTGAGCCAAAATGAGACCTTCATTACATTATTTTTGCTGGGCATTTTGTCACAGACACAAGGAAAATAACTACTCAAGCATATTCACAGCTTGCTGTGTTTTCTAATGACTGCCTCCTTGTCTAGAGATGGAGCCTAGGGTTGACACTTGTCTCGCAGGCCACAGTTGGTTGGCTCATGTTAACGAAGTGACTTCCTCAATGTAACAAGTCTGCCAACTCCATGTGAGATGCTAAAAAACAAAAACAACAACAAACAACAAAACCCAGAATAGCCCTCTTAATACTTCCTCAAAATGTTTTCATCAAATTCAATATCCAGACTTCTAAATAGAAAAAGGCTAATTATAAAAAACACACCTACTATATGACTCTATTGTATGAGTCTAATGAAGGCAAACTTAGAGTCAGAAAGTAAACTGATGAGAGCACAAGGCTGGGTGTGGCACTAACAGTATAAGGGGTGGAAGTAACAAAAACTGTCTGTGGTAATGCTTGCACTACGTATGGCTACACTAAGACCATTGAATTGTAGGTTTTAAGTGGTTTGATTAGGGATACACGAATTATGTTTCAATAAACCAGTTCAAAAAAATCCTTAGTTTTAAATCTCTCTCTCTTGCTTCCTTTTTTCCAAGTCAGGGTTTTCCTGTGTAGCCCTGGCTGTTGTGGAACTAGCTCTGTAGACCAGGCTGACCTTGTTTGTTTTCCTTTTATCTTTCTTTGCTACACCATCTTTCTATGTACCCCAGGGTGGCCTTGAACACATGATCCTCTTCCTTCCCTTGCTGAATGCTGGTATCATTAATTTCTTAATTATGGTAACCTCAAATTATCAGGAACATTCAAAAAATTTATTAAATTTACACCAAGTTTAGCATGCCTTTTTCTTCATTTTAGTTGCTGTCCTGAGCTCATTAGCAAAGCAAAGAGAAATTAGGAGAATAATTATCATAATTTAAATATATAACTTATAAACTGGATAAAAAGTAGGATAATACCAACAAGAACATGAAAGTGCAGAGGAATACATCAAATACGAACTTCTCTACAGTTAAAAATATATTTAAATTTCAAACCAGATGGTGACACATGCCTTTAATCTCAAGTGCTTGTCAGACAGAAGCAGTTGCATCTCTGTGAGTTCAAGGCCAGCCTAATCTACAGCCCTGTTACACAGTGAAACCCTGTCTTAAAATTTGGGTGGCAAGGTGTGTGTGTGTGTGTGTGTGTGTGTGTGTGTGTGTGTGTGTGTGTCCGTGAAAGGTATCTTGGTTCCTTTTTGAGCTAAGGCTTGAAACCCCAGAGACCCTGACTGGACCGTAGGCATTTTGCCTGTTCCTCAGTACCAGGCCCCTGTCACTAGCCACAGACCCCCACCCCCCCCACACACAGAATTGTGGCTATCAGTCACATAAGGGCAACGCTCCAAGCCCCTCCACATGTAGAGGACACAACCTGTGGTCACATAGGCTCAAGACAGATCTCCATACTAATGAGGTACCTAGAGGCCTGGAGAGTTTAGCCAATAAGTTTTCCTTCCCAGACACTCCACCCTGTAAAAAGATATTTAACCTCAGGCCCACCCTGAGAAGTGGGGTATGGTTTTACACATCCACTTTCCACCATGACAATAAATGCCTTAAAACCACGAACTGCCTCTTTTCATCAGGATCTGCCATGGGGAGACATGGAGAAAGCCTTCACCTATAGAGCTGCCATATAATCTCTTGTAGAAGGCATCTCTGTGCTTTCAGCCATGGCCAGCACCAAGCCAAGCCTGCCGTAGCTGTCGAAAGGCCCGCTAGGTCCAGCCAGCATGGCCCTCACTCTATTCTCAGCACTTCCGTGGCTCCCAGCAGTACCTGGGTGTCCGAGAGTTTGAGAACCAAATGACCCCAGCCTCGTCGCAGACCCAGGGACCCCCGAGCCAGCTCTAGCTGTTCCGAACCTCAGACTTCGCTTCCCTACCTCCAGAGCAGTGTCCCGGGGCTGCCCTACCGCCCAACACCCTCCAAGGTGCGACATCGTGGAGTAAGCGTGGACAATTCCCCGGGTCCTGCCTCCCTGAGTGTCCATTAGATGGAACCATACCTCAGCTAACTTAAAGCACCATTACTTTGTGTTTCACTAAGAAAGGATAACTGCTGTCAATTAACTGTTGTCACTGAGCAAGACACTTTTAGATACATCATAAGCGGAAGAAAAGCACAGCTTAAAACTGGTAAGATTTCACTAGTGCGGGCTCAGTGGTTAAGAGTCCGGGCTGCTCTCTTCCAGAGGACTTGGATTCAACTCCCAGCACAAAAACGGCGGCTCACAACTGCCTATAAATCCAGTCCCAGGTGATCCAACACACTCACATAGACACACATGCAAACAAAATACCATGTACATAAAATCAATAAATCAATTTTTAAAAGATTTAAATAGTGAATGAACAACTGGAAAAGTCTCAAATTAACACTGACGAATTCTATGAGACTCTCCTACTATCCCATAATAAACACACGCTTTAAATTGGGGAAGGTTTAAGTGACTATGAAAAAATTTAAAGGTATCAAAAAAAATAAAAACAAACCAAAAAACAACAACAACAACCAGAATTGACATTTTTGTGTTCCAAAGATCTGTCCTTCTTTGGTATTTTCTGTACCTCAAGATGAAAGAAACTTTAACCTTGAAGATTACCGCTGGTGATCTAGCTCTAAGACTGGCAACTGAATAGCCAAGTTAGATAAAGAATGCCCTGTTGGCAGCCTGCCAAGTTCATGCATGTATTGGACCGCCTACGAGAACGTAGAGTTCTCCTTTTGAGTGCGAATACTTACTGCATCCTTGGGAATTGTTTACATGCTGAGAAGATTGGTTGGTCAAGCAATTAAAATATTTAAGAAGGAAACCAAATATATTAAAATGACTATGCTTGAAATGTCGAAACAGTTTAATTGGCTGAGTTTTTAAGCTCATTTAAAGGTTCATTAAAAAGTGATTCACAGTCGCCAGGTTTCTAAATACGAGTTCTGCAATGACTACAGCAATTGTAAGCTGAAAACAAACTGCTTGACCCAAAAAAGAGATCTCTGAAGAGTCTTTTCAGCAAATACAACTCTCAAAGTACTCTGGAAGCTCCGGATTAACAGGCCTGAGTATCACATGATCCCAAACATCCAATCAGAGTATCGCCTGGCATTTTTCAAACTGTGGGCGGGCTTGGAGTCAAAGGTTTTGCAATCTACCTGCAGCCTGGTCTTGGAAGAGTGCAGCTTACCTGGAGAGTGAATCCGAGAGAAACACGGGTAAAACTCAGGAAAAGAGGAAGAGAATGCGGGCCTTCACTCCTGGTGGCAGCTCCCTTGATGTTAAGTTAGACTTGCGCTCTGGCATAAATTCCGCATTTATGGAAAACTGTAACATCTTCATTTCAGACAAGAATGGCAAGTCTAACGGAACTACTCAGAATCTAGAAAGATCTATTTAGTAGAAGGGATAACAAATGCATTTAGAGACAAATAAACCTCATTTCAGGCTATGAAGTCCAGTCTTATAGCCAGCCTGCTGAGAAAGACAATCAGAAATCTGAAAGTTATTAAAATTATATAAGCCTCCAAATTCCTTATCGTTAAAACTGAAACAGCCAGGTGGGAGTGACACACGCCCTTGGTCCTACCTTGCACTTGGGAAGGCGGAGGCAAATGGATCTCTGAGTTTGAGGCCAACCTGGTCTACAGAGTAAGTTCCAGGAAGGCCAGGGATACACAGAGAAACCCTGTTTCAAAAAGAAAACAAACTGAAATAATAATAATTCCTACCCCATCACATTATAATAAGTAAATGATGGGCCAGATACTCCACCACTAAAAAACGCTAAAGCAAGGGCCTCCATTCCATATGCCAAGGAGGCTGTGACCCAAAACTTTCCACAAAGCTACCGCAGCCTTCACAAGATAACACTAGCCTAAGGACAGACAACACACAGGCCCGTGGAATAGACTTTGGAAACCAGAAATGAACACATTTAAAGTCAATTACTTTTCAACAACAATGGCAAAGAGGTCAGGCCTTCTTCATCAAACAGCACAGTGTCCCGCTCGCACACCGCGCATGCAAATGAGGGAGGCGGAGCTTTCCTCCATCCTGCGGTGGAATCCTCTCAGAGGCCTCTCAGTTACACACAGGGTGTAAAATTACTGTGTAAATTGTGTGTGGTGACACACACCTGTAATCTCAGCACTCAAGAGTCTGAGAGAGGATGACCAAGACCTCTGGGCTACATAGTGAGACTTGTTTCAAAAACTAATTCATAAGCCTAAACATAGGTCTAGAGAGATCGCTCAGCAATTACGAGAGCTTGCTGGTTTTGCAGTGGATCAGAATTCAGTTCCCAATACCCCTATCAGATGGCTTTCAACCTGTAACTCTAGTTATGGGAAAGTGGATGCCTTATTTGGGCCTCCACAAGTACCAGGCACACAGGTAGTATACACATACCTGTAGGCACTAACACATACACATAAAATGAAAATTAAATAAATCTTTTTAAAATAAAATGTCCTAAAGGTCACAACTACACCATAAAAAATCCCTACAAGAAACTATAGAAGTAATCTTCAAAATCTTTGGTTGGGCAACAGCTTCTTAGCTACTATTCCAAAGTATAAGAAGTGAACAACACGAGAAAAACAGAGGTCATGAACATCACTCCTGCATGCTAGGAGAAATATCTAAACAGTGACCTGGCCACAAACTCTGTGATCTAAAATGCTGTCCTGCCTGCAAGCCGTGCTAGGGGACAAAGGCTGTGGGAATAACCAATCAATATCTATCTTAGTTAGAGAGTCTATTGCTGTGAAGAGATCCTAGGACCACTGGAAATCTTAAAAAAGGAAAGCATTTAACTGGACCTGGCTTACAGTTTAGAGGTTTAGTTTACTGTCATCATGGTGAAAAGCCTAGCAGCACTCGGGCAGACACGGTGCTAGAGAGGTAGCTAAGAGTTCCACATCTGGATTGGCAGGCAGCAGGAAGAGAGAGTGATACTCTGTCTGAAGTCCTAAAGCTCATCCCCAGTGACACACTTCCTCCAACAAGGCCACATCTACTCCAACAAGGCCACATCACCCAAAAGTGCCACTCTTTATAAGCCCGTAGGTACCATTTTCATTCAAAGCACCACATTCAATTTTGATTTAATGCCCACTCCATAAGATGGAATCCATACTCAATACTGCTTGGGTAACCAAGTACCTGAGACTACACAACTCAGGGGCCTAAGGTTAAACCAAATGCTTCTCTTAATGACATTCTGCTATACTCATAAACCAGTGCCTTGCTCAGCCATCATCAGAGAATCTTCCTTCTGCAGCAGATGGGGGCAAATACAGAAATCCACAACCAGACGTCATGCAGAGAGAAAGAGACCTTGGAACACTCAGCCTTTAAAGGAATGTCTCCATCAAATCTTTCTCCCTGGGGTTCAGGGAACTCTGCAGAAGAGGAGGCAGAAAGGTTGTAAGAGCCAGGGTGAATGGAAGGTAGCCAGGAACCAGGGCCCTCTAAATCAACAGGGCTGACACACACATGCACTCACAGAGCAGGAAGTAGCATACACAGGGCCTGCACAGGTCTGCACCATTGGGGTCCTAGAGGTGAAAGAAGTGGGCATATGACCCCATCTCTAACCCAGAAGCCGTCTGCAACTGGTAACCACTTACAAATGAAAATATAGTTTTCTCCAAGGAAGTCACACTAATCTTAATGGCAGACTACATGCCCTGCTGAAGATTGCCAATAGAAAACAAACTGAATGCTATACCGGTCCTTGGTGTGTGGCTTCCAGTTTAGTGTTTTATGCAAACAAGTGGGTCTTCTTGGGCTCTTTTTCTTCTGTTTGTCTGTTTAGTCTCATTCTAGTGTGTTGGGTTTTGTTTTGCTTGCTTTATTATTATCCCTTAGAGACCTGTTTGTTTTCTAATGAGAGACAGAAGTGGGGTGGATCCAGATTGGAGGGAGATGGGGAGGAACTGGGAGGAGTAGAAAGAGGGTAACTGTCATCAGGATTAATTATGTAAGAAAATATAAAATCTATTTTCAATGAAAGGAATAAGAGAGCACTATCAAGACTGTGAAGACAATCCTCTAAACGGGAGACATTTTCATAAGCCGTGTATCTGATTGGAGACGTTATGCAAAGAACTTTATACATTAACTATTAAAAGGCAAGTAACCCAATTTTAAAATGGGCAAGCAACCTAACTAGCTCTCCAAGTAGATTCACATGGCCAACAAGCATGTGAAAAGATGATCAATGTTATGATGGTTTGTATATGCTTGGCCCAGGGAGTGGCACTATTAGGAGGCGTGGCCTTGTTGGAGTAGGTGTGGCCATGTTGGAGGAAGTGTGTCATTGTGGATGTGGGCTTTAAGACCCTCATCCTAGATGCCTGGAAGTCAGTCTTCCACTAGCAGCCTTCAGATGAAGATGTAGAACTCTCAGCTCTGCCTGCACCATGCCTGCCTAGATGCTGCCATGCTCTTGCCTTGATGACGATGGACTGAACCTCTGAGTCTATAAGCCAGCCCCAATTGAATGTTGTCCTTATAAGAGTTTCTTTGGTCATGGTGTCTGTTCACAGCAGTCAGTAAAACCCTGAGTAAGACAAATGTCATCAGACAATAGGAGAAAAACATATTATCACTCCACACTCAACAGGATGGTGAAGCAAATATGGTAGAAATAACATGTGTTAGAGAGGATGAGACAAAGCTGAAACTCTTATGATGTGGGTGGGGATAGGAAACAGAGTAACCATTTTAGAAGACAAACCAGCAGTTACTTAAAATATTTAACACTTGACTCAGAGTAACTATACAACCCAGAATCCCATGGCTAGTTCAATACCTAATATAAATGAAATTTTTATGTCTACGCAGAAGTTTATGTGCAAATGGTCACAGAAGCACTATTCATAATAGCTGAAAAGTTAAAAAAAAAAAACACTCATATGTTTCTTCCCTTCCACAGATGAAAGGGCAAACTCAGATGGAATATATATCCATATAAAAAAAAAACTATTATTTGGCCATTAAGGGAATGAGGTCTTGGTGCGTGCTTCTACATGGATGTACCTCCAGAATATTGTGCCGAATGAGAGAAGCCAGACACGAAGAGCACATACTATATTTCTCTATTTAAATGAAATTTCCAGAATATGCAAACCCACAGAGACAAAAAGAGTAATGGCGGACTGAGGCTAGATGGGTAGGGATGGAGTGAGTGGTAGATGTGGGGCGTTATAGAAATGTGTGTGTGTTTCTTTGTGGGGGATGGTGATGAAGCCCTGAAATCACTCTGTTGTAATGGTGTCTCAACTGTGTGAATACAACACACCACTGAATGCACACTGTAAGTGAGTCAGATGGTATGGGAATTCTATTTCAGTAAGGCCAGTCTGAAACACAGAAAGTCATGTTCCCCCCCACCCCCTGCATTCTATGTTCTACCCTCAGGCATGCCATGGGTCCCAAAGCAAACTCTTTCCAGTCAAGCTCTGGGATCTGAAGAAAACAAATGTCACTCTTCTCTCTTCAAGGTTGCAGGGGCTCAGAATGAGGAGATGACTGGGGAAAGGCTGGCAAATACCGCCAAGCAAGACAACATCCCACATGTTATCATAGAGTATCAACTACCAGCCTGCCTTCTTCACAACCAAACGAGGGCTTGTAGCTGAATTCATGTCTTCCTGACAGCTCAGAAGCCTGACAGCTCGGAGTGTGCTGTTGACAGAGACCTACCCTCCATTCTTCCAATGGCCAGAGCTCAGGTTCCATGTCTTCACTCAGCTGAGGAGACATAGGTTATAAACCCCAGATACAGCCAAGGTAGAGAGCAGGTCAGCAAGGTCAATATGGCAGGAAGGGGAACCTGACAAAGCTGTCAGTCGTGACATAGTCTGCAGACAAAATCATATCCCAGACTCCATGGCTCTTTGGACAGCATTGCCTGCTGACACACCATTTCAGCTGGTCATTAACATTCTTCTGTATTTATTTTGAGCAGATACCATCCTCTCAGTGCGAAGCTCCAAAGTCACAGTCCCTCAAGAAATTAAAAATAGAATTCTCTTGAGATCCAGCAAGTCTACTGGGCATACCTCCCAAGGAACTAAAAACAGGCGTCTCCAGTAGGTCCTCACCCACCATGTTGACAGAAGCCTTTCACAGTAGCCCAGAGATGGAAGACACTGGGTGCCTGTGAGTGGAGGGAAAGCTGGAAATAAGTGGAGTATCTTGGAGGCAAAGATATGAAATCGAAAATGTTCCAAATCCAAAACTGAGTCTCCGATGTGCCGCAAAAGAAATACTCTGCGCAATGAAAATCATTTCATCTGCCAAGTTATTTATTGAAGTATTATGTAAGAGTTACAATTAGGCTGTGTGAAGTATACATGAACCATGAATAAGTTTCTGTTTAGATTTGGGTCCCATCCACAGGATATCTCTGATATTCCAAAATTCACAAAACCCCAAGATCTGAAACTCTGGTTCGAAGCATTTTTGATAAGGATAACTCATTGTGTGTCTACCCACAATGGAGTATTACTTAATCTCTGAAAACAGAAAATGCTTTCATCCATGAACACTATATGAATGTGTGGAAACTTCTTGAGCCACATTAGTTCATACTGTTAAAACAAAGCCTAAAAAATTAAAAGAGGGACTGTAGACCTGAGCTACAGCATGCATAAAACAGCCTTGCTGTTAAATGAAATAAGCCAGTTACAAGAAAGACAAATATTATGTGATTCCACTTACACCAGGTGCCTCCAGTAGGTACATTCAAACATAAAAGTTGTTCCCTGGGCTGGCCAATAGAGAACGAGGAAGCTGGTGATGAATGGGCTTAGACTTTTGAGTTTTGCAAGGTGAGAGTTCTGAAGACTCAAGCTCAATCACATAGATGTTTCGAAGATGGCTGAACTGCACACGTGAAATGCTTAGGGTGGTCTTCCATGTTATATTTTACCACAATAGATTTTATTTATTTATTTAGAGACTGCATCTCACTATGTACCTTTGGCTGGTCTATGTAGACCAAGCTGGCCTGGAATTCACAGAAATCTGCCTGCTTTTGCCTCCCCAGGGTTTGGTTTTAAAGGTGTGTGTCATCAGACCAAGCTAATGAAATATTTTTTAAAACATCATTTTAAAGGGTTAAAAAGGAGAAGAAAGGGCTGGAGAAATGGCTCAGTGGTTAAGAGCATCGACTGCTCTTCCAGAGGTCCTGAGTTCAATTCCCAGCAACCACATGGTGACTTACAACCATCTGTAATGGTGTCTGATGCCCTCTTCTGGTGTGTCTGATGAGAGCAATGGTGGTGTACTCATATGCATAAAATAAATAAATAAATCTTTTTTAAAAAGGAGAAGAAAACCATATCCCTTTTCATCTCTCTTCCTGTCTCCCAGTTCTCTCCCCTAAGCCATATTTGTCTGTTCTAAAAGCTTCTTATAAAGGTCATCTTTCTCTGCACCAGACTGTACCATGGGAATGCCGTGGGCCTGCCCAGCTACCTTCCTATAGATGGGAATCACTACGGGTTGTGAGTTAAACAATACATCTCTTCACAGATGATGCTATAAAAGCCAATAAATGAATCCCCTTCCCTTCCTCCTGCCTGGCAGTTATGAATCCTGGTGCTGGAGAGTCCCTTTGTCTGGGTCCTTGCACTCTTAAAAGTCCTCTACAGACAGCCCATGATTAACAGATTACACAAATGACAGACCTTTGCTGCAGAGACTAAGCTATTGAGACTGTAGCTTAACCATGCCTACTTGGTGCCTGCTTTGGTGGAGCTGCAAGTTGTCTTGAAGCCCAGATACTTTGGCTCATGTCTTCTTTTGGTGGTGTATCATATTACCTAAGGTAGACTCTCTGTGGAAGCATACCCCCCACAAACTCACACAAGCTTAACAGAGGTTCATCTCTTGTTTCGCACAAAGTAGTGTGCTGATGAACAGGCCAGTCATTGGGCTTTATCCATGAAGTCCTTCAAGTGTTGGATGCCAATGGTCTCTCTTCCAGGCAACTGCACATCCATGGCTCTCAGCCATTGGTTGGAATATTGTCACTTGACCATGCACCTCTGGGAGGGAAACTGGGGAGGTTCTACACCTGAGCGCCTGAGAAGAGGAGAAGCAAAAGGCATCCTCTACCATCTACTGCTTGGCACTTCATCCCCAAAGTAGACACATAACTTATACTAAACCAGTCATGCTTGCTTGGATCTTCTCTAAGGATCAGACACAAATTTATTTCTCAGCTATGAAGACTGGACCAGTTTTAGCCTTCATCCTTGAAACTTGATAAAAGCATATCCACCATCTGAGGGAGTGAAGACGGACACGGAATTCATGGCTGAAAGTAAGAGAGGACTGAGTGAGCACAGAACATGCAGTCCGGGTAGACCCACCCTCAGTGCCCTGTACCAACCCCACCCCTTCCATTCCAGTCATGCAAGCCAGTGGCTTTACATCTGACTTCTAGATGGCCTTCTTTCAGTCACTTAAGACTGAAAGAATGCAGGTGCCACACTCCTGCCAGAATGACACACACTGACTACTGAACAAGCTTCTGTTGAGAGGCCCTCTACACAGAGGAGTCTGGTGGAGTGGGAATCTGAAGAGCTGACTGTCCCTGCCACTAACTGCCCATGTGACCTTAAGTACAGCACTGTTTCAAATTCCTCAGGAGCAAAATGAGGTGCCTGGGTCAGTCTCACAGGATCCGGCCAACTATGAAAAGTTGAGACGGTCTGTACTATTCACATCCCAACACAAATATCCCTTCTCTAGAAGTCGCAGGGGACCATGTCCTCCTTGCTCCCAAAGTCTCCCAACAACTGTATTCATTTTACTGCCAACTGGATGCACTCGAGTAGCAGAAGTATATTCACTTGTCATTCTGTGGTCTAGGAGTCTAAATGAAGGCAACTTCAGGGCCTTGTTCCTTCCAGGGCTCTAGGGGAGAAACTTTTCCTGCCTCACCAACTTCTGATAGCTCTAGGCTTTCTTGTGCTGTGGCTGTATCATTCTAGTGTCTACCTCTGTGTCCCCTTGGTTTCTCCATGTGCCTGTGCTGTTTTCACTTCCAGTTGCTCAAAGGAAACCAGTAGTGACATTTCTGGTCTACCCAGAATCCTAGGTTGATCCATCTTATCTTCAACCAATTAAATCTACAAAGACCCTTCCTCAATAAGGAACTGATTCCCAGTTCCAGGCATCATGGTATAGGCACATACATAGGAGACCATTATTCAACACAGTATATAGTATGTATAAGAATTATTAAGAAAACCAAAAAAAAAAAAAAAACAAACAAACAAACCAGCACATAGTTTAGGTATATGTTACAAGCACCACTGATATGGTACATAAGGAAAACCAAAAATAAATCATTAATAAATCATTAATCAATCACCTGGAAAGAATCCCAGAGCTAAGGAGCTAAGCAGGGGCTCTCTTCTTTTTAAACAACAGGCCTGAAAGTGAGCCACACAGTTCATCCCACTGATGGCTCCTTGTGTGTATGTGCTAATGTGTTTGGTTATATTTTGCTCCCACTTCTGCTGTTCTGGTAACAAGATGTGAATATAGACTCTTTCCCGTGGCCTGGCTCTTCTCGAATGTGGAACATCTATCATCTATCAAAGGGAAGCATTCAAGTGCCCATTTTCTGAAAGCAAACCAGAGAGCAATCTGCTTGTCTTTCCAAGAAGCCATTGTGTTTGGTTTTTTCCATTCCAAAAATACCACAGTGGTTTTGGGAGACAGTTGTAAGGCAAAGAACCAGAAGGTGGAACACAAAGCCCTTATGTTTCTTGTGGAAGGCTCTTGAGCACCTAAGTAGTTACATTCCAATGCCCTGGGGAGCTGATGAGGTACAAGCTAGCCAAATGAGGAGGAGAGTGACAGGCATTCTAAGACCCTCAGACCATGGAAAGTTAGTGTGCCCTGCAGGTAGGGTGGCCACCTCTGAAGTCTAGGGGAAATCTGAGCTCACTCCAAGTTTGAATTGTCAGCTAAGTATATCCCCTTGGACAGCATCTTGTTTTGCTTCTTGCCCTCCATGGCCAGTAGGGTGAAGTGCAGCTTAAGATTGCTACTTCACCAAGTGGACAGTGTGTGGATGTTTAACGTTCATCCTCTTTCCACTATAGGCTCCCTCCCCATTGAAAATGGATAATGTATAAATCATTCTCTCTCTCTCTCTCTCTCTCTCTCTCTCTCTCTCTCTCTCTCTCTCTCTGTGTGTGTGTGTGTGTGTGTGTGTGTGTGTGTGTGTGTGTGTGTGCTCTCTCTGTGTCTGTGTGTGTCTGTGTGTGTGCTCTCTCTCGATGGCTCCTTATGTGTTTGTGTGTACTCTCTCTCTTTCTCTCTCTCTCTCTCTCTCTCTCTCTCACTCTCACTCTCATTCTTGCTCTCTCTCAACCTTGAGTAGTACCAAGCTCAAGAAGGGTGAGGGAGCCATTCTTGGTAACCCACATCTTTAACCCAGGAGGTAGAGGCAGGCAAGCAGCTCTATATGAGTTTGAAGCCAACTTGTTCTACATAGAGTGTTCCAGCCAGTGAGAGCTATACTGTAAGATCCTGTATAACCAATCAATCAATCAAGCCAAAATCAGGAAGAAAGAAAGAAAGAAAGAAAGAAAGAAAGAAAGAAAGAAAGAGAAAGAAAGAAAGAAAGAAAGAAAGAAAGAAAGAAAGAGGAGAAGGGGGAGGGAGTGTGGCATAGAAAACATGGGAAAATAACCACAGTATGAATCACAAAACAGAAACACTCCCTGAGGATGTTGAGAAATACTGTAGCTATGGAGTATTAATTAAACAGCAAATACCAAGATAGTTGAAGAAGAAGAAGTCAAATATCATTTTTTGAGACAAGGTATTACTATGTAGCTGTGGCTAGCCTGAACTCACTTTGTAGACAAGGGTAACCTCAAATTCCTAGAGATCTACCTGCCTCTCCCTCTTGAGCATGGGATTAAAGGCATGCGCCAACACACCTGGAAAGTCAACTTTTAATCAAGCAAATTGATTAGCTTTGTAGAAGTTTAAATGTGTTGGAGATTATGACTATGGATAGATTTTTTTAATGTCCCAAACTTTGCATTACTTAAGCAAATGTCTGTTTGGTTTTTTTTGTTGTTTGTTTGTTTTTAATCAGTGATTTGTGAGAGAAGTCACCACAATAAAATGTCTCTATAATGAGTCCATGGATAGAGCTGATTGCCCATAGATTCATCTGCACAAAGCTCTCCTGACTGGTGGATTCCCATATGCAAGTACAGCCAGAGACAGCAAGAGGAGACAGATGGGTTGCCACTGGCCTGTAAGGGGCTGGCTGGGAGCCCAGTGTCTACTGCAGAAGAGGCAAAAACTTCCCTTTGAAGTTGCTAAGAAAAAAAAAAAAAGGCACTTGTGGCCAAGGATGGTGCTGCATGCCTGGAATCTCAGCGTTCAGTAGTCTGAGACAGGAGGATCTGAGTCCCAGGCAAGAGTAGGCTGGACAGCAAGATCCTATCAAAAATGAAAGGAAGAGGAGATATGGTGTGTTGGTGCATGCCTTTAATCCCATGCTCAAGAGGGAGAGGCAGGTAGATCTCTAGGAATTTGAGGTTACCCTTGTCTACAAAGTGAGTTCAGGCTAGCCACAGCTACATAGTAATACCCTGTGTCAAAAAAAATGATATTTGACTTCTGCTTTTTCAGCTATCTTGGTATTTGCTGTCTAATTAATACTCAATAACTACAGTATTTCTCAACACCCTCAGGGAGTGTTTCTGTTTTGTGAGTCATATTGTTTATGAATCACAAAAGTTTAGCTGGTACGAGCACATGATGTTCCAGAGGATCCAAGTTTGAGTCCCAGCACCCACATGGCAGCTAACAAGTATTTGTAGCTCTACTTCAAGGACATCTAACATCTCCTTTCAAAAAAATGGATTATTTACTGGTTATTAAGAGCATGTTACAGGCCGGGTGTGGTGGCACATGCCTTTTATCTCAGCAAGAAAGATTGAGGCAGGCACCTCTCTGTGAGTTCCAGGGCAGCCAGAGCTACATAAGGGGAAATGTGTGTGGTGGTTTTAATATGAGTGGCCCAGGGAGTATCATCATTAGGTGTGGTTTCGTTGCAGTGGGTATGTCCTTGTTGGAGGAAGTGTGTCACTTTAGGAGTAGGCTTTGAGACCCTTCTCCTTAAGTCAAATCAGCATACAGAAAGAGAGAGAGAGAGAGAGAGAGAGACAGAGAGACAGAGACAGACAGAGAGAGAGAGAAAGGATTTGAATTTCCCACAGAAACATTTTTTAAACCACTGAAGGCATCAGGCGGAACAATCCTGGAGGCTCCCTATTGTAAACCTAAACCTATCTGCCTGGCTCCTAATCAGAATGTCTCTCTTACCATGTGCACTGCAGGGAAGACCACAAGGGAATCTGGAGCTCGGCAGAGGAAGGAGATTTGAGCCTAGCATACATCAACTAAGGAACTGGAACATCCTCTGGGTGCTGCTTGGATACCTCATCCTCAGGACCAGCTCTAGGATGACCATCCTCTCAAGAACAGAGATTCAAGGGAACTTGTCCCCAAGGGTGCAGGAAAGTGAGCTGGGGCCCAAATGGTCAGTTGAAGCAGAGAGAGGGGATAAACAAAAATGAGGCATAGCTTCACAGAGCCTCGGAGATAAACTCAGGTGGATGCCTGATATCTGATTGTTGTCTGTGTTTCACTTTCCAACAACAGATGAGACCACACTCCTGCCCTCTGACCAAGGAATCAGAGCAAGCAGTACCTTGCTCAGCCATCATCAGAGAAGAGTCCTCCTGCAGCCACTTGAACAAATACAGAGACTCATAGCCAGACATTATGCAGAGAGAGGAAGAGAGAGATAGAGACACAGAGACACAGAGAGAGAAACAAAGACCTTGTAGGATGTCTCCTTCAAATCCCTCCCCCTCAGAGCTCAGAGAACCCCATGAAAGAGGAGATTGAAAGAGTTTAGAGCTGAAAGAGATGGAGGACATCAAGAAAACAAGGCCGACTAGAGCAACATGATCCATACACATACGAACTCACAGAGACTGGGACATCATGCACAGAGCCTGCCCCAGGTCTTCTGCATAAACATTATGGCTTTCAGTTCAGTATTTTTATGGGATTCCCGAGTGTGTGAACAGATAGGTCCCTGATTCTTGTCTTCTCTTGGCTCTTTCCTTCTGTTTGTCCTGTCCACCTCCAATGCATTAGTTTTTATTTTATTTTATTTTATTATATTTTACTATCATCCCTTAAAAGCCTGTTCGTTTTATAATGAGAAACAGAAATGGAGTAGATCTGGATAGAAGGGGAGGTGAGGAGGAACTAGGAAGGGTAGAGAGAGGGGAAACTGTAATCAGTATATATTATGTGAGAAAAATAAATCTATTTTCAATAAAAGGAAGGAAAAAGGCACTCCTTGCAGCTCGCTGGGTGGTCTACAACACTGTCTTGGAATTGGGGCTGGTCCTCTAAAAGCATTGTATCTGGACTGTTGCTTTCTTCCTGCCATTTCCAGAGAGTCCCGGGTAACCTTTGCCTCTGGGTCACTCTTTGCCCACAAGCAGGTGCTACAAGTAGGCAGAGCCTGGAAACTGCCCTGTTTTATTGAAGGGATGCTATTGAGGACTTAGTTCCTTATATCCCACGGAGGCTTCCTGGAGTAATGGGAAATTCCAGAAATTCTGCTTCCCTTGGACTTATTTTGACCTTAATAGTTGCTATCAATGCTGTCACCCACCTTGACTGCCTAGAAGCTTCAGAACACAGCAAATGTCAGCAAAGAACACAAGGTCCTATGGTGTATGTTGTATGCTCCCAGGTCTCTCTCTCTCTCTCTCTCTCTCTCTCTCTCTCTCTCTCTCTCTCTCTCTCTCTCTCTCTCTCTCTCCCTCCCCCTCCCCCTCTCCCTCTCCCTCTCCCTCTCTCTCTCTCTCTCTCTCACACACACACACACACACACACACACACACACACACACGATCACACACGATCACATCACCTTTTTTTTAACACTCCCACATCTGCTCCCTTTGAATATATTCAAAGGCTAAGATTGACAAACAGCTCAATGGGGGAACGGCACACACAGCTTGTTTTAGAATACTTTTATCCCACTTTTTGTTTCTGCTCTGGCCTTCCCTTGTCTTTAAATGGCTGTGTTTACAAACTAGCATCTGCTATGTTGAGTGAAGAATGTGTTTCTAAATGACCAGTGATATTTTTAACCTCTGATGGATTTATTCCCACTCGTGGACTTCTTCCAAATGATGTGTCATAAAGAGCTTCTCCTGAGCACAGTGAGAGCATGCTCAGAGAGTTTCCCAGGGGGGAACAGACTTCTGGATGTTTCTGGGGGGCCCTGGGAAACTGTGCATCCATGAAAATCACATTATCCAGTAGAAGATGTCAGAGATCTGAAGGAAGTGTGTGAAAAGTCATCAGTCCCTTCTTCCTTTCTTTTTCACCTGGTCATATGGAATGGGCCACTTCTGGGCCTCATGTTTCTCCTCAGAGAAACAAAGGGGCCTTGTGTCAAGAATGGTGAGGGTGGAGGAAGGCTGGAAGCCTGAGGGAGGTCTCTGAGCTGCCCCAGGACCACTACAAAGGGATAGGGAAGAGCCAGTCTGTGTTATGGTTTGAATATGAAGTGTCATCCTCTGTCCAAGTTTGCTTTCTTTTGCTGTGATAAACATGACCAAAAGTATCTTGGGGAGGAAAGGATTTATTTTAGCTTTCTGGTTACAGACTCACTGAGAGAAGCCAAGGCAGGAGCTCAAGCATGAACCTGAAGGCAAGAAATCAAGAAGAAACCACAGAGGAATGCTGTTTACTGGCTTGCTACCAGGCTCATTTTTAGTTATCTTTCTCATATATCCCAGACCCTTTCTGCCTAGGAATAGTGCTGCCCACAGTGGGCTGGTCCCTCCCACATCAGTTAGCAATCAAGAAAACGCCCCACAGACATCCCCACAGACCAATCTGATGTGGGCAATTTCTCAACCGAGGTTCCATATTTCCAAGTGACTCTAGTTTGTGTCAAGCTGTAACAATAAAACTAACAAGGACTAAAAGGATAAAATAAAAAGACTCACATATAGATTCCCTGACTTTGGCTTTCTGGCTGCCTTGAGCAGCTCTGTTCTTCTCCCTCATGCTCACCACTAACTAGAATGCATTCCTTTATCAGGCCCGAAAGCAGCCACTGGACTATGAGCCAAAACTTAGGAAAACAGGAGCCACATGGTTTCCTCTTTTTAAATTCTTCCTCTAAGGCATTTATCTCAGAGACAGAAAGCTGACTAACATGCCCTGTTTCTTGGTTCTGACTACAAGGCTGGGTGTGTGGCCTCAGCTACTGTCTTAAAGGCCTGTGAGTAAGGAAAGTGAACAGGAGAGTAAACTAGGGACCCAGTTTAGGGACATGAAGATAGATCTCTGTGTAGATTGTGGTTTTTCATGACTATTGGTTTTACGCACATGCTCAGTATTCTCCACCTCTCCTTCTCCCCATATCGTTTTATTTAAGATCTAGAAAACATTTGTTATAGTAAACCAATAAGATCATAAAGTTTATGTCTATGATCTGCTGGCGAACATTTGTGTTGTTTTGATCTTTAAGGTATTGTGAGTCATGGATTTAAGAACAAAGTACAGAGCCTCGAAGACAGCTCAGCAGTTCAAAGCACTTGCTACTCTTACAAAAAACCAGGGCTCAGTTCTCTCCAATTCCAGGGGATCCAACACTGTCTTCTGACCTTTGCAGGTACCAGGCACACACTAGTACATATACATACAGGCCGGAAAACATTCATATACATATAAACAAACAAATAAATAAATAAATATTTTTAAAGTTAAACTGTATCACTATCTGAAGGTGTGGTTCCAATTTCAGAGATATATATCATAAAGCAGACATTCTAGACTTTACACAAGGTCTTACTATGTAGCCCTACTGTCCTAGAACTCGATATGCAGATCCGGCTGGCCTTGAACTCAAAGAGATCCAACTCACAGACTACCTCTGTCTCCCCAGCACTGAACGTAAAGGTATGCGCCACCACACCCAGTTCCCTTAGACAAACTTAAAAAAAAAAAAACAAAACCACTTTTCTGAGGCTGCAGAAATGGCTCTTGCAAAGGACCTAGGTTTGGTTCCCAGCAACCACATGGAGGCTCACAAGTGTAACTATAGTTCCGGGGGATCTAGCACCCCCTGCTGGCCTCCATGGGCACTGCATGCACATGTTGCTCAGACAAGCAGGCAATAACATTCATGTGCACACAAAAATACTCAAAAAACTTCAATGAAATGTTTGAAAGTATTTTTCATAGGGGACCTGTCTCAAAAACTATAGCACACAAAAGAGAGAGACTGTATTTACATCCACAAAGACAGAGAAAATCATTACATAAGTAACTACACCTGCATATCCCTGACCATGACAAGCTTGCTACCTGTATGCGCTGGGGTGCATTAAAGTGAACCACAGTCTGCATCAACTTATTTCTGTGTATCTCAGAGTCTACAACAAAAATGACCGAAGCATTTCTTAGGGAGTAACATACATGGTGAATGCCTACCTGCCCAAATACGAGTGTGGGTTATTACTCACTGAATAACCAATAGTTAATGTGGCAGCCTTTCAAAAAAAAAAAAAAAACATGCTACATTACAAAAATAAAAATAAAATTGAAGCACACTACAGACTAGGGAAAAACGAAGCAAAGAATCATGCATGCCCCCATCTAACTTCATTAACTGTAAATAACCAAAATGGTGTATGCATTCAATATGTGGACAGTGAAAATAAGGAAGATGGCTCAGTTAGTGAAGTACCTGCTATACCTGACGCTCAGGTCCAAGATAAAAAGCCTAGCGTGGCAGCACACACCTATAATCCAAGCCCTGGGAAGGTCAAGACAAGAGGATCCCTGGGGCTTACTGGCCCAGACAAATTGGTGACTCCACGATCACTGAGAAGACCTTTCCCTGAAACTATAGTGAAAAACAATTGAGAAAGTCAACCAAGGTCATCCTCTACACACACACACACACACACTCAAATAAAATAAAGTAAAAAGGTGTGGGCACCAAATGACCCCAGCAACATCTTGATACTCCCAATGTCCTAGGGAAGACAGAACGAGGGGTGGAACAAGGGAAAGCCTGTCCTTTCTGGAAAGGCTCTGACCCATTACCGAAGGCACATTTTTTGTTGTTGTTATATTGCTGTTGGGATGGTTGAATCCTTGCTGTAAATGCTCATAATTCCCAGCCTGAAACCCCAGCCACAAATGCGACTGTGGTTTTTCTGAGCTCCCTTGTCTTCCCTGTCTGGCCACAGTCTGGGTGACTTTGAGCTTTCCCAGTCTAAGTGGCTATTTACAGAAGGGTCAGGCTGATGTGATATTGAAGGCAGTGACTTAGACACTGTTTCTCCTTCTGTGGTAACTACAGACAGTATGCTGTCACGCAGTGGTCTTGTACAGGGTCCAACAGCTGCTTGAAAAGGAATTGGTAGAATTTTACAGACAGAGGCATTTCCTAGTGATTTTTACAACTTCCTCGATTGACCCTATTTGTATCACAGATCATCTCCAGAATATAGTAGCTTGAAGTATTATCTGTCATTGATTCTTAGCATTGCCTACGGAATTAGGCTGTGTCTAATAGACTCTAAGCCTGTGCACTTTGATCTTCAGTGGTGGTCATGAAATAGCTGTTGCTGTTCTCACATACTGAACTTGGCCATGTATGTTCATCTCACTATTTTGGTTGAACTGTGTGGACGGATGTGTGTGTTGAGTGATCCTCAAAAGGACTACTCCATACTTAGCCATGGAAAGAGATTTTGGGGTATCTCAAAAGGTGCTAAAAGCAGCTTGTTTAAATAGAAAATGAATGGCTGTAAAATCAATCTTAGCTGTTAGAAAAAAAATAGCTTTATTTATATATAAATTTCCTTGTAGAACTGCACAAGAAAGTATTAATTTCCCCTAGTTTGTAACTTAGATGCATGCAAAAGAATTGCCCATTATATGCCAAGAAATTTCTCACAGTGAATGTCAGAAGCATGACTAAACTACATGTAAGCAATCATAGAGTGCTCCCCTGAGACAACCCAAAATAGCATTGCCCTGAAAAGCTCTCAGTTTGTCTCACTGACATGTAAAATCCATCTGGAGGCAGCCTGTATGGCATTGCTAGACAGCTTCAAATGTTGTCAGGGATGTAGTTTCTGTTCTCGTGTTGCTCAACTACCCGCTGCATGTGACTCCCATCTCACGATCTAATGTATACAGCTGCTTCAGATGCAGACATCATAGCCATATCCCATCTATCTGATTGAAGAAAGGTAGGAGGAGGAAGCAAAGAGTAGATACCAACTGCTTACAGCATAGTCACAATAGGCATTGCCACGTGCAAGAAATGCTGGTGGGTGTTTTGCCTGCATCATGTCTATGCACTGTGTGTGTGTGTGTGTGTGTGTGTGTGTGTGTGTGTGTATGTCCATCTGCAGAAAGCAGAAAGGGGCATCAAATACTCCAAGACTGGAGTAATAGACTGTTGTTATATAAATTGCCATGAGGGTGCTAAGAATCGAACCCAGGTGTTCTCAAAGAGCAGCCAATGCTCTTAACCACTGAGCCATCTTTCCAGCCCCCAATATTGCTTGAAAACCCCCTTTATTCAAGCAGCCACTGCCAACTATAAGTCAGAGATCCCGCCACTGAGAAATATAAAAAGAGTGATGTTGGAAAAATGGCAGTCTTGACCACATCAAGGTTGTCAGACTTATTGGTGTGAAGCCAGCGCTTCAGGATTCCCTTATTTTTATGCTTTAAGATTTATTTTACTAAAGTGTATGAATGCATGCCACATGTGTGCATGCCCACAGAGGGCAGAGAGGGTGTCAGATCTCCTAGAACTGGAGTTATGATTGAATTTGGGTCCTCTAGAAGAGTAATATATATTCTTATCTGCAAAATCTTCTCTGCGACCCCAGATTCCCTTATTTTTAAATCTCAGTTGCAGCATTGAGACTGCAGTGGTAGAACTTACCTTGTGCATGTAAGGTGCTGGGTTCAAATAGAAGAGAAAAAGAAGAAGGAGAAGGAGAAGGAGAGGGAGAGGGAGAGGGAGAGGGAGAGGGAGAGGGAGAAGGAGGGGGGAGGGAGAGGAGGGGGAGGGGGAGGGGGAGGGAGAGGAGGGGGAGGGGGAGGAGGGGGAGAGAGAAGAGGAGGAAGGGGAGGAGGAGGAGGGGGAGGAGGGGGAGAGAGGAGGAAGAGGAAGGAGAAGGAGGAAACTCCTTCAGTTATGTAAATAATATTTTACCACATTGGTCCTAACAGTTCATATTTCTGAGTTTCTTTTTTATTTTTTTTCTTGATCAGTCATGAATTTTGTCTCTTTTCTTTTAAAAAATTATATACTACTCTTTGTGATTATTCCCTGTTTATCTTTGTTTTTTTTTTTTTAAATTGTATTTTCTGGGGGCTGGAGGGATGTCTCAGCAGTTAAGAGCACTGGCTGCTCCTCTAGAGAACCTGGGTTCAATTCCCAGCACCCACATGGCATCCCAGAACTGTTTCTAATTCCAGTTCCAAGGGATTAGACACCGGCACACAGACATGCATGCAGGCAAAACACCCATCAATGTGTATAAGATAAACAAAGCATTCAAAAATGAATTTTCTTTCTTATTTCACGTCATTTGCTTACGTACTTCTTGCTCTTTCCCTGCCTTCATAGATTCTAAACACAACTCACTCCTCTGTAAGTTGGTTTAGTTTCAAGAGGAATAATGAATTTTACTGTTGAGATTAAATGATGAAATATCATACCTCTCTGCCCCATCTCCTAGCGTTGAGCCCCTAATCTATTGGCGATATCCTGAGGGACAAGAGCATTTTCTGTTCTGATGAAGTGGGTCTTGGTGAGCTCCCAGATACAGGCTGTTCACCATAAAGTGTGAGGAGGACCTTGGACCTCTCAGCCCTATTCTTCATCCTCCAGGAAGAAGGGCCATGGAAGGGTATCCTGGTTCTTGGTTGTGGGTGTTCTGCCACAGCCCCAGAACCCAGACTCCTGACACGAGGTCTGATCTCCATTCATCCTACGCCCTTCAGTCACATAGGATGCAGGTAGAGGGCGTGATTAACAGGTCTCCACCTCCAGAGATTAAAATATTAATGAGTTATCTAAAGGGGGTGTAGCTAATTAAGTTATTCCCGCCCCCTTTTCCCCTCCCTATAAAAGCCAGACTCCCCTGGCTTTCGGAGGGGAGCAGGAACCATCTACACTCATTCACCACGCCGTAAACAATAAAAGCTTTGGAAAACTGGACTCCACGTGTCTCCTGGTCTTGCCGCCAGGTTTCCAGCCTTTGGAACCCTGAACCTTTTCGATGCAGCCACAGGCCTGACCTGGGCGACTGCGTGAATGTGGGACCCTCCGCCAGCGGTGTAGGAAGCCCACCCCAACCCGCTGCCTGACCGCCGTGGGACCCCCGCCGCCGGACTCCGCCGGCAAAGTTTTTTCCCACAGGGAAGATGGAGGACAGAGCTAACTTGCAATTATGCAAGTATCCTGAAGACAACATAAGAACCCATGATGAGTGGAAGTCCCTGCAGGGCTGCTCCTCATCTCTCTCTCTACATGCTTCTCCTCACACAAATCTTCAGCCTACTGTCTGTCTTTAGTCTTATCACAGGCTTTCAGTAAGTGAGTAAATGTGTGTTTCTCTAAGCAAATTAATAAAGCCCAAGGAGGGGTCATGAGCCGGACTTCACCCCACCCGTTGGTTAGAGTGCAGTTCCTTTAACTCTTGATGGCATCTGCGTGGTGGCCGTCTTGTAGGACCGAGCCGTAAAGTACCTTGCACAGCCCAGTCTGTATGTACTAGGAAGACCAAAGGTAAAGAAGTTCATACTGTTATCTAGAGAGAGAAAACAGAAAAAGGTTATTTTTTTCCCTATCTTAAACAACAATATAACCAAGCATGTGACACAAGCCTGTAATCCCAGCACTCTATAGGCAGATAGTCTGTGATTTCAAGGCCAGCTTGGTTTACATAGTGACACTCCGTCTCAACAACAAAAAAAAAAAAAAACAAAAAACAAAATAGAAACAAAAACAAGCCAACAAAAAGCGCAATCAAACAACAATATATACTGCTTGTTGAGAATGTAACTTTATGTAGACTATTCTTATGCTCGTTTAAAAATTCTCAATCCTATCTGAGTCCCAATGAGCTCCTCTTAAATTTTGGTTTCTAAGAGATAGATTTATTTGTTTGTCTGTCTGGATTTGGTTGTTTTGAGTCTAAACTCTTAATCCTCTTACCTCTACCCTCTTCATGCTGGGATTACAGGCATGCACCACCATCTTCTCAGCTGTATCCCCAGCCCCAGGAGATTATTTCTAAAGCTTATAATCCATGTGTGGTGTTTAAAATGTCTTCCTAGTTTCATCATGATCAGTAAAATCTTGTTTAGCTGAAATACTAGATCTTAAAAATGTGTTGAGACCTCTCCTGAATCAGCTAAGGAATCTCTATAAATCTCTTACTACCTCAAAAGACTGCCTAAGTCATTTTTATCTTTTACTGCTTACTGAGAACATAGCTCTGAAGCTGGGTGTGTGGTACGTGCCTTTAATCCCAGAACTTGGTCCCTCCTCCTCTCTCCCTCCCTCCTTCCAGTTTTCTTTCCTTTTCATTGTCCCATAGATTGGAATTGTTATGCTTCTGTTATACTTTAAAGACATTTTTAAAAAATTCTTTACTTCTTGTTATCTAGTTCAGTTTTACTCTCCTGCATGGTCTAGTCTGGTTTGCTGTGCTATGGGCCCATATTTTACACTGGTAGCACGTTTTGTTTTTACGAGACAGGGTTTCCCTGTGCAACCTTGACTGTCTAGAACTCACTCAGTAGACCAGGCTGGCTGCAAACTTACAGAGATTCACCTGCTTCTGCCTCCCAAGTGCTGGGATTAAAGATGTGTGCAAGTTTTTAAGTTAAAAAAAAAAAATTAAACTTGCTTTTAAGGAAAAAAAGATATATAATCATACAATTCTGGTCAAAATGTCATTTCTTTGATCCTTATCCTAATTCTGGTTCTATAACAAGGTTTGTATTGCTTGGGATTATAAATTAACTGTAAAGTAGTTACTCTTACTACAGGATTAATTTTTTTCTGATAGAGATTTTCCCTTCCCTGAGATAAAGAAGATAGCTTATGTCTATAGTCTTTTTAAAATATTATACACACAGGCATACACACAATGATTTTGAAAAAAGGATATATATGTATATATATGTGTGTGTGTATATATACATATATGTAGATAGATAGATAGATAGATAGATAGATAGATAGATAGATAGATAGGAAGGAAGGAAGGAAGAATATTAAAATTGCCTTTTTAAAAACAAACTTTTTTAAAATCCTTGTTTTAGCCAGGCCTGTGTAAGGAAAAAAAAAAAGACATAAGTGTTTTTAAAGAGTCATTTTGAAAACCTACTTTCAATTTTACACAGAAATCTTAGATCTTACAAATTATCTGAATGTGAAAGTCATAAACAGGTAGCACATGAAAGAAAACCTTTGGCAGTTATTCACCTGACAAACACACATCACCTGACACAATATATATTGGCATCCTGGTTGATTTCTTGTCACTTTGACACAAACTATGGTCACCTACGTAGCGGGAACCTCAATGAAGGATTGCGTCCACCAGAATGTTTTGCCTAAATGGATATGTGTGCACCATGTGTATCCCTGGTGTGGTGGAGGTCAGAAAACAGCATCAGTTCTACAGGGACTAGAGTTATTATAGACAAGTTGTGAAATACCATGTAGGAGCCGGGGAACAAACTCAGTTCTTCTGCAAGGGCAGCCCATGGTCTTGACCACAGAGACATCGCTCTATACCTGGCATCGCATACCTTGTCTCTTAAAGGCTATATCTAAAGGTGTCAGCTCCACAGTCTCGCAAACATGACCAAAAGGAACCTTTCTATACAGTTATATGAAACATAGTTAAAATACTAAATTCTATAACAAAGGAATAACACACAAAAAAGGGGAGAGAAAATTGCCAAGTAACTCATAAAGGCAGATCTAGTAAGTTAACAGCCAACTCTTAGCAGAAATCCTAAAACCAAGAAACCGTGAAGTAGATGAACAAAATAACTGCCCTCCGACACTATCTCTAGTAAAATTATTCATTAGTATTTTAGAGAGGAATAAAGGACTTTTGTAATAAACATAAACCAAAGCAATTTATGACACCACGCCACCATTGCAAGAGATACTTAACAAAGTACTAAAAACTAAAGAGAAAGAAAAATCCATGCAATCATGAGAAGTCAGAACAGAAAAGAATAAATCTTATCTTATTGGAAAAAAATTTTTTTGTTGTTTTTTTGTTTTTTGTTTTTTGTTTTTTTGAGACAGAGTTTTTCTTTGTAGCCCTGGCTGTCCTGGAACTCACCCTGTAGACCAGGCTGGCCTCAAACTCAGAAATCTGCCTGCCTCTGCCTCCCAAGTGCTGGGATTAAAGGCTTGCGCCACCACTGCCCGGCAAGAATTGATTTTTAAAGGTGACAATTAGGAAAGAATGAAAAACCACAAACTCAGTAACCCTCTAAACTGAAGGAAGAAATTATTAGTACACCATAATAATAAAAGAGTAATTACCACAAATTTTAAACGTCTTAACTTTGAAAAAAACAAAAAAACCATAAATGGCTAAATGGCTTATTTTAAAAGATTCAGTTGTTTATTGCCTCTAAGAAATGTATCCCACTGGCAAGGAAACATGGACTGAAAAGGAAAGGCCAGACTATGGCATTCCATGACAGGATGTGAAGGCAAACAGGAGCGATGCTGATATCTGATAAACTAGACTTCAAGCCAGATTTAGTAGGAACGAACAAGGAGTAATAATAACTATGAATAAAGAGAATAATCTATCAAGAAGAATAATTACTTTAAATATGCATGCAAGGTTGATGTAATGATAAACAGCTATTTTGGTACTTATCCTCAAAAGATATAGATCATCCCTGTCCCTCCAAATAAATCAATAAAACTTCAGAGTTAAACCAATCCAAAGGGACTTAACAGACATCTATAGAATATTTCATTCAACAGCAGTAGAATACATTTTTCTTAGCAGCCCATGGAACTTTGTTTAGAATGGACCACATTTTAGGCCATAAAGAACATTTAACAAAAAACTGAGATAATTCCTTGCATCTTATCAGATCATTATAGAACCAAATTAGAAATCAACAGGAAAAGAAACTATGTAAGGAGATAGATGGAGATTGGACAGCACACCTTTGAATGATCTATGGGTCATTGAATAAAACAAGGGAAGCTTTAAAAATTGCTAGAATCAAAAGAAAATATAATTTACTAAATCATTTGAGATACAGCAAAGGAAGTTGTGCAGAGTTTATGGTTATCAATACCTCCATGAAAAAAGAAAATTAAACTTCAAATAAATAACCTAATGATGTACCACAAAGTTTAAGAAAGACAATAATGGATCAAACCTCAAATTAACAGACATAAAGAAATAATAAGAATCAGATCAGATCTGGGAGGTGTAGTGCTTTAATCCCAGCACTCAGGAGGCAGAGCAGGTGAATCTCTGAGTTTGAGACCAGCCTAGTCTACAGAGTTCCAGGACAGCCACGGCCACATAGAGGAACCCTGTCTTGGAAAAATTAAAAACAAAACAAAACAAAAAACTAAACACCAATTTATTTGATGAAAAAAATCCTCAATAAAATCCTTGCAAACCAAATTTAACAATTCATTAAATAGATCATACATCATCAACATTTTGGTTTTGTTACAAGAATCCAAAGATAGCTCAACATGTAAATCAATTAATAATGACAAATAGAATCAATGATTTAGAAATCACATAACAATGTTAGTAGTTGCAGGGAAAAAAACTTTAACCAAATTCAACATCCATGTATGATTTTTAAAACTCTTAAAAGAAACTAAGAATAAAAGAGCCACACTTTAACATAATAAAGTCCATATATAACAAAGGAATAGACAAAATTATACTAAAAGGTTAAATGTTTGTTTTTTTTTTTTTAAATCAGGAACAACACGAGAGTACCTATTTTCTTCATTCTTATACGATATAGTGCTTGGATTATTTATAGCGATAAGGCAAGAAAAAGAAATAGATGGATACAAAAGTTTTAAAAAGGCAAATTTTCTCTATTTTTAGATAAACACATTCCTATGTATAAAAGATCCTAAAGATTTCATTATAAAATTCCTAGATCTGATAAACTTCAGCAAACTAGCAGGATGTGAAGTTAACTTACAAAAAAAAAAAGTAACTTTTCTATATATATCAATAATGAACATCCAGAGAAGGAAAACAGGAAAACAATCCTGTTAATAATAGCCCAAAAAATAATTAAACGAAATACCTAGTAATAAACTTGACCAAGGAAGTATAAATCTCTACAATGAAAATTATAAAAAAAAAAAAAAAAAAAAAAAAAAAAAAAAAAACCATCAAAGAACATGGAAAGACCTCTCGTGTTCCTGGACTAACAAAATTAATAACACTGCAGAATTTACCCTATTATCAAAAGCAACCTACAGATTCAATACAATCTCAATCAAAATCCCAGTGGTATTCCTCACAAAGTTGTGGGGCTGAGGGGGCGTGGAGGTAGAGTAAAACTAAAGGTCATGTGCAGTCAGAAAAGACCCTGAACAGTCAAAGCAATTTGACAATCAGGATAAGGCTGGGGATGCAACAATGCTTGATTCAAATTCTACCACTGAGCCACAGCAACAAGACCAGCATGGTACTGACCAGTACAAACTGACATGTACATCAGTGGGAAAGAATAGGAGATCCAGAAATAAGCACGCATAGCCGCAGGTATCTAATATTCAACAAATGTTTCAAAAACACAAGTTGAAGAAAAGACAGCCTCTTCAACAGATGCTGTGGGAGAATTGGATAGCTACGTATTGAGGATTGAAATCAAGTCAATATCTCGCATCCTACACACACACACACACACACACACACACACACACACACACACGTCACCTCACAAAGAATCAAAGACCTTTGCATAAGTCCTAAAACTTTGAAACAGGGAAAAAGAACTTCAAGATAATGTCAAAGGCAATGATACCCTGAGACCAGGAAATAATAGCAAATCAACAAATAGGATTGAATAGAATTAAAACATTTCTACACAGCAAAAGGAACAATTGCCAGAGTGAACAGGCAGCTCGTGGTACAAAGGAAAATCTTTGAAAGTTATTCACCCAATAACTATATATCCAGAATGTGTGTGTGTGTGTGTGTGTGTGTGTGTGTGTGTGTGTGTGTCCTTGTTTAATTTGCCAACTTGACAAAACTAGAGAGGCATCTGTGAAGTGGGAACTTCAGTTGAGGACTGGCCTCCACCACACTAGCCTGTGGGCATCTCTATGGGAGCATTTTCTTAATTAAGGATTGCTATAGGAGGGCCTACCCCCTATGGGCATTGCCATCCCTGAGCAAGTGCTCCTGGGCTGTATAAGAAAGCAAGCTGAGCAAGCCAGGAGAGCAAGCTGGTAGGCAGAGTCACTCCATGGTCTTTGCTTCAGTTCCCACCTCCAGCTTTCAGCCTGGAGTTTTCTCCTTGGCTTCCTTCAGTCATGGACTATGACCTGGGAGTTGGAAAATAAAATAAACCCTTTCTTGTCCATGTTAGTTTTGGTCAGTGATTTATCACAGCAACAGAAAGCAAAGTGAAACAATTAGTTTCAAAAAAAATAAACACACAGAATAAACCTCTCAACCAATTAATGGGCAAATAAACTGAATAGATAGTTTACAAAATAACAAATATAAACTTACAATAAATACATGAAAAACAAACATCTTTAGCGTGTTGCTGTTGGATCTCCTATCCCAGCTCCCCCTATTGTAAGTAACTGGCATTATTAACAGGCTTGATCACCTGGAAAATGTATATGTTTGTATGTATGTATATATGTATGTACATGTGTGCACATATGTGTATATATATGATATGTATATATATGATATATGTGTATATATTTAGCTCTCAGAAAAATGTACATCAAGACTACATTATGGTTCTATCTCACCCCAGGGAGAATGGCCACCCTTAAGAAAACAAACAACAAACATTCCAGCAAGAAGGCAAAGAAAGAAACTCTTTCTTTGTAAGGTGGTCTGTAAGTTAGTGCAATGACTATAAAGATCAGTATGAAAGCTCCTCAAAACTGAGTTTGGAACTACCATATCATAGATGACTCGCCTATACATCACTGAGTATGTAGGTGAAGGAACTGAAGTCAGCATGCCAGAGAATCAGCACACCCTTGGTTATTGTGGCACCTTTCATAGTAGTCGAGTGACAGAATCAGCTTAGATGTCAGCTGATAAATAAATGGAGAGACAGGAGAGTTAGCTCAGTGGTTAAGAGCTCTTGTCCTTACGAAAGACCCAAGTTCGAGTCCTAGCACACACACACACACACACACACACACACACACACACACGGTAGGTCACCACCTCCTTAGCTACCACACATGCATATGGTGCATAGATATACATGCAGGCAATGCACTCATACACACAAAATAAAACAGATCTTTGAAAAAGGTAGGTAGGTGGGTAAGGGAAATATGATACACACAACACATATCTAATGAAGAATTACTCTGTCATAAAAAATGAATGTATGTGATTTTCAGAAAAAAATCAGGAATAATAAAGATAATCAGGTTAAACAAAATTAACTAGACTCAGAAAAACAAATAACACATATTTCATCTCATGGCTGAAATTTAGAGTTTAAAAAAAGATATAACAGGAGCTATGTGGAAAGAAGAAGGGAACCAATGGGATGAGGGGGAAGGACAAGAGAAGGCAATGGGGAATAAAAATAAGACCTGTTACATGTCAAATTATAACTAAAACTTCTATTTTAAAAAATGAGAAAAAGGCCTGAATGGACATTTCTCCAAAGACGCACAAATGGCTGCCAAGCCTGAGCAATGATGTTCCGTCACCACCATCATCACTAGAAAAACACAAGTGGAAACCACACTGGGAACCACTTCATACCCAGTAGGATGGATATGACTTCTAGCAAATAGCAGCACATAAACTGGGCGTGGTTACACCCAACCCCATAATGCCAGCACTCAGCACTCGAGTACACAGTGCGTGTTGATTAGCAAGCCTTCCTTCCCTAAGTGCAAATCCAAGAGAAGTGAAATTGTATCCAAATGCTCAGACTCATTACTCATGGTAGCTAAAATATAAGAAAAGCCCAAATGTCCAACTGATAAATGAATATGATACCAGCATACAATGGAATATAACTCGGTTATAAAGGGGATAAAATATTCTCTAAGTTGTGCGATAGCTATTCCTCCCCACCACCACCACCAAAAAAAAAAAAAAAAAAAAAAAAAAAAAAAAAAAAAAAAAAAAAAAAAAAAACCTGTTAAAATTCAACTCAGGAATTTAAATCCTATCCTAAAAGGACCTGTTTAATGTCACATCACAGAGAGACCCTTAAATGTTATGGCCAGTGAGAGAAGCCTAACAGAAAAGACTGCCTGTTGTCTAACTCCATTTGCATGAATTTTCTAGAAAAGGAAATTAGACAGAAACAGGAAGCAGGCTGATGCTTGCCTGTGGCTCAGAATGGGAGCCAGGATCACTGCACGCAGCCAGCCATGAGGGACTGGCAGCTGATGGGAGCTTTCTAACCCTAGCCAGGTTGTGAATCTGATCCAATTTCCTGAAACTCTCTGAGCTGGGCTAAGCTTTACGACATGTAAAATATACCCCCATAAAGCTATCTTAAAGAATAAATAAAATCCCTCCCAATGTTTATAGCAGATTGGTAGTATATTTGATGACATGTCTCCATGTCTGTTCAATTCTTTCAATCTTGTTGGCTGCTTTTGGATTAATTTTACTTTCAACAAGACACATCTTATGATAATCCTCTTGGTAAAAATCTGGGAGTATTAAACTCAGGGCCCTTTTTGTCTAATTTGAGTGGTGGAGCAGAAATGGACATCAAAAGCCCTCCTCAATCACTCGCCATCTTATCCACTCAGACATGTCAACCACTGAACCCAGAGCTCTCCAATAAAGCTAGTCTAAGAAGCCAACTTGCCGTGGGGATCTTCCTGCCTCTGACTGCTGAATTATTGGTGGGCCTTCACGCCTATCCAACATTTGTGTGGGTTCTAATGATTCGAAGTCTTGCCCTCATGCTCACAGGTTGTAGGACATGATTTATGTGCAGAGCCATTGCCCAAACCCTATTGGCTTTTTTGGAACAGGATCTCACTATGTAATTCAAAACTAGCTGAAACTTGAAATCCTCCTGCCTCAGCCTCCCAAGTGCTACAGTGAGGAGCATGTGCCAGCTTACTTGGATAAACTGGGTTTATGTATGCCTGAATAATATCCATATTGCTCTCAGTCTTTGATTGTTAAACTGAATATAAGAATTATGACTTCATTCAAGTAAAACATGTTTTCTTGTCCCACTGTCTCAGGGTTGGGCTCATAGCTGACTATGTCTGCTTCCAGAACAAAGTCTAACAGATTAATAATGTCAATCTTCCTGTTGTCTTGCCTTTCAGATCCATGTTGTCGGACTTGGTATATCTTTGCTATTAGCTATGGCTTCTACCTCTTTCTCCATTGGGACTCATTCTCAAAAACAAGTATATTGCTGTTGACTATCATATATTTCAGAGAGGCCTATGACCAGCAAAACCAAGAACTTAGAAACAGAAGGCAACAAAGAGCTCAGAGAAAAGACAGACAGTAACAAAAACAGGATATAATTTTTTAAAAAAACTAAATACCATCGTGACTATTGCCAGTGAGACAGAAGACTTAAGATTACTTTCGGTGGCACTGAGAATTTAACACTGAAATCTATCCTGTCAGTAACAAAGAGGTGGAATCAGCCTAGGTGGCCATCAACAGATAAATGGATTTAAAAGCAGTGTGGCATTTATATGGAATGGGGGTTGTCTGTGTGTAGGTGTAACAGAATTCCATTCAGCCATAAATAAGGAAGTTAAGTCACTTAGAGTAAAGTGGATGGAACTGAACAGCATCGTGTTAAATGAAATGTCAGACTCAGGAAAATATCACATGCTTCCTCTCATATGTAGAGGCTAGATGTGATGGTTTGTATATGCTCAGCCCAGGGAGTGGCACTATTAGAAGGTATGGCCTTGTTGGAATAGGTGTGTCACTGTGGGTGTGGACTCTAAGACCCTCACCCTGCCTGGAAAGCCAGTATTCTGCTAGCAGCCTTTAGATGAAGATGTAGAACTCTCAGCTCCTCCTGCACCATGCCTGACTGGATGCTGCCATGCCCCTGCCTTGATGATAATGGACTGAACCTCTGAACCTGTAAGCCAGCCCCAACTAAATGTGGTCCTTTATAAGAGTTGCCTTGGACATGGTGTCTGCTCACAGCAGTAAAACCCTAACTACGACACTGGATTTAAACATTTGTAAATGAAAGCTGAAGAGAGACTGTTTAGAGGAGAATAGGACTGTGGGAGGAGAAAGAAGGGCAGGAGAAGACAACGGGGAGATGAGGATGAAGAAAGTTCAGTGATGTACATATTTAAAAATGAAACTCAGGCTAAAGAGATGGATCAGAAGTTAAGACATTGTCTGTTCTTTCAGAGGTCCTGAGTTCAATTCCCAGAAACCACATAGTAGCTCATAATTATCTATAGTAAGGTCTGGTACCCCCTTCTGTCATGTAGGCATACACATAGGCAGAACATTCTATATAGAATAAATAAATCTTTAAAAATGAAACTCATTTTTATATGCCACCCAAAAAGATATTAATTGAAAATAGAAGGTATGGTTTTGGCTTCTTTGTCTGTCTGCCATGATGATACACACTGGCCTGAAAAGAAATACTCCACAACCTTGGGTTGCATAAAGAAGATGAGAAGAACAGAGTGGTGGCCTGCTGAAAGATGAGCTGTGTGCGGGAGGGAAGCAGCTCCTATTATTAGCCAGAAGTCTGGGGGCTCTTCATTACTGTAGCACATCCTGGTGTATCCTGACTAACTCAGCCACTTCCTTCTTACTCCTTGAAAATGGAAGCTGAGGGGCTGAAGAGATAGCTTAGTGGTTAAAATCACTGGCTTTTCTTCCAGAGGTCCTGGGTTAGATTCCTAGCACCTACACTAAGGCTGTTTTAGTCAGGGTTTTACATCTGTGAACAGACACCATGACCAAGGCAACTCTTATAAGGACAACATTTAATTGGGGCTGGCTTACAGGTTCAGAGGTTCAGTCCATTATCATCAAGGCAGGAATATGGCAGCATGTGGGCAGGCATGGTGCAGGAGGAGCTGAGAGTTCTACATCTTTATCTGAAGGCTGGTAGCAGAATACTGGCTTCCAGGCAGCTAGGATGAGGGTCTTAAGAGTCCACACCCACAGTGACACACCTACTCCAACAAGGTCACACCTACTTCAACAAGGCCACAGCTTTTAATAGTGCCACTCCCTGGGCAGAGCTTATACAAACCATCACAGATTCTGACAACCACCTGTAACTCCAGTTCCAGGGGACCCAATACCCTTGTCTGGGCTCTGTGGGCATCAGGCATATACGTGGTATGCAGACAAACATGCAGGCAAAATATCCCTACACATAAAACAAAAAAGTAAAATATTTTGGCTTTTTGTTTTGGTTTTTTTTTTAGAAACAAAAATTGGTTGGTTATGGTGGCATATGCCTATAATTCTAGCACTCAGGAGGCAGAAGCAGGTGGATCTGGATCTGAGTTTAAAGCCTGTATGGTCTACAAAGTGAGTTCCAGGACAGCCAAGGTCACATAGTGAAACCCTGTATCAAATAACCAAATAAATAAAATAAAAATGGAAGCTAAAGCTATTAAGAGTGAGAAAGCCTCCTTCACGATGCATATGGAAAATTTCTATTTAAATTGCTGATATTTTGAATGTAAAATGAGCAACATTTTTACCTATTTTTACCGATAAAAATAACTGCTGAGATGAAGGAAGGGGGTTGACACAGGGATGAAACTTAAAAAGGCAATGACATCATGTTACCAGCGTGGCAACCAGATGTGTCAAAACCAGCATGGGTTGGGTAGGGCAGCAAAGACCAGGAACAAAAGGTAACCAAGTTTCAGAGTCTGACTCAGAGAACAGACCAAGCAAAGGTAAAAGGAAGGTAGGCACCACTTCATTTTGGTACAGGCATTTTTTAAGACGATAGCTTTTAACTGTAGGGATGCAGTGCTGGGTGCACACAGGAACCTCAGCATCAACCATGGAGGTGAGGAAACAAGACAGTGTCCAGCTGACTGATGTATCCCCTGTGTATCTGACAGAGGGAGCGCAAAGTAGCTGACTGCCATTCACCAGAACCAGCACAAAAATGGACCTCTGTGGGAAGCCATGGCAAGGCCTTACTTACTATTGGCACACACTTACAGTTGGCTTTCCTATCTACTATTCTTCTTTCTGCTTACCTTCCATGATTCACTTGTCAGTTCTCAGAACTTCAAACAAGGCCTCATAGCAACCCACCTAGTAACCCTTCCTCCTGATCTCTAGATTTAGACGACATCCAGCTAGATAGATGTTTTTAGAACCCCTAGTAATGGCAAGGCTTTGTGAGAATACCTTAGTTAGACCCCGAAGCTGCAGCTAGCTTCCTCCAACGGCAAAGCCCTCTTTCCTTTCCTACCCCTCCCCAGATCCTGTTTTTAGAGTATATAACTGGTGTGAACAATAAAAATTTTGCTAGCTTGATCAGACTTCTTGACGTGCTGTGCCATTTTATTTTCTCTCACATCCCAGTTTTCTCCACAGGGCCTAAGGGTCCCACTTGATTGTCCAGCTGGCCTGGACAGACCTCTTGTTTTTAACTCCATGTCTGACAACATAATAGCCCCAAAAATGGTGCAAGTGTGTGAAACAAAACACTTGGGATGTCCTTTCCTCTAAGTCTCCTGGGTCTCTTGTTCTGCAGAAAGTTAAAGGGGGAAGAAAGAGAAATATTTTCTCTCTTTTTCCTATGACTCCAACACATATGCCCAGTGCTGATGATAAAGCAAAAGCAGAAGGAAGTGTCTCTATATTACAAACCTTGGACTCTGGAGAGGCACAGAGAGGTAACATTTTAGACAATGCAGTGATGTCTGCTAGGAAAAGGATGGTTACAGACCTCAGAGGACTTCCTGGAGGTGGTGACTGGTGCCTTCCACACGCTCACAGAGAAAGATTTGGTCCAGCTGGTTTCAGCATTTAGGGAGGTGGTAGAAATTTTAGGAGCTGAAGTCTAGCTGGAAAAAGGTCACTGGGAGTTTGCCTTTGAAGAAGGTTCTAGCTATCTTGTTCTATATTGTCTCCTTCGTCCTGTACTTCCTGGTCACCATAGGGTAAGAACCTTTGCTCTACTCTGCCCTTCCGACCATGATGAATTCCTCAATATAGGCCCAGAAACAATAAAGCCAACTGAACCTATCCTGTTCCAAAACCATGAACCAGAATACATCCTTCTGCCTTCTGTCCTACCACTCAAGTATTTGTCACAGTGGCACAAGGCTAACTATCCCAGTGACAGGTGACATTGAAGAAGAGAGGACATTGTGGGGACTGGCTGAGCCCTGAAGGACTAGTTACATTAAAAGAATAGGCAACTGGGGACTTCTGCAGAAAGCAAGGGGAAGCAGAGAGGCATCAACACTGTGTTGCTGTCTGCTGGCTTCTGAGACAGTGGCAGATCTGGTTCCCTGACACACGTTTTCTAAACGTAATTCCATGAGCATGGCACTGGTGGACTGCTTTCTACTCCTTCCAATATCTCAAGGCCAAGGCTTTCCCACATTTTCTCCTCTTTCCCTACCAAGCCCGAGTCTAAGATTCTACTAGGCTTGGAAAACTGCACCTGCTGTGCGGAAAGACCATTCAGTTGAGGTTTGGGCAGGAAAGAGTGGATGTGAACTAGAAGCCCTGAGCCAAGGATAACATCTGCCTAAGGGGATACTTGGAAGAAGTGGAGAAATGCCCCCAATCAGTGCCAAGAGTCTTGAGCAACTAGGGACTCCTCCCCAGCTTGTGGCAGCCTGAGGAAGGCGTGAGTGCTAGAGAGGGGAGTGTCTGTAAAGTTTGAGACTGAGAAGATAAGCAGCTTCTCACTAGCCAGTTACTCTGCTCCGCTTTGGGGCCATGTGTGCGTGTGTGTTTGTGTGTTTGTGTGTGTGTGTGTGTGTGTGTGTGTGTGTGCGTGTGCGTGTGCGTGCGCATTTCAGGAACTAACATTTCAGGATAATACAGAAACCAAAGCCTCCACCCACTCTTCCCACTCTTGGCTACTTTATCTGTAGGTTGCCTGTCCCCAATCCTGGATGTTTCTGGGGATTGTTTCCTTTTCTTTGCGTTTTCTCATTTGATTCTAGTGGACTGCCCAAGCTTTGGGGTCAGCACAACACAAGCTTATGACTGTCTAATACCAGCTGCCCACTGTCACTCAATAAATATGAGCACATCCATGTGAGCCAGCCATTGAGCCAATGAGTATATGTAAGTTTCTGATGTCCACAGAGGTGTGCAGTGCTTGTGCTGTTCCTGGGAGGTCTGTATGCTGATGGCACAAGCTCTCCTGTGGACCATTAGGAATGCACCCCTACTAGTCCAGCAAGAGATACAATAATACAAAAATACTCTCGGATCTTTGTCAGCACCCAACCCTGCCTGCAATGCTCTTGTCGCCACACGTTGCTGGGGCTGGATACATGAGGCTCATGCAAAACGTCTTTGATAGAGGTACACTTGATCTGATTCCTCACAGGACAGTGTTCTCTAAGTTTGACAGAAGATTCAGAAATTAAAAGTAAGGACTCGAAGGTAGATGCGGCCATGTATGCCTGTGGTTCCAGCTATGTTGGTGGCTGAGGCAGGAAGATTACTTGAGTCTAGGAGTTCAATGCCAGCCTAGGCGTCACAGTGCGATCCAATATTAAGGAGAGCCACTAAAGGACTCTGTCGTGAGCATCGCGTGCCTTTGAGTAGCTTTTTGTTTGCTTGCTTCAGCTGTGTTTGTTTGTTTATTTTTTAATCTAAGATTCTTCCATTGATCTTTTATCTGCTCTCTCTCTCTCTCTCTCTCTCTCTCTCTCTCTCTCTCTTCCCCCACTCCAAACATTTGCCTGTGTTTATTGTAGCAAAGCGATCCATATTTCCTTCCCAACTCCACTGTCCATTCTCTATTTCAAAAGCTAACAAATGTGGCAAGCATATCCCCCCTGGGGACCTGTATGCACACGTGGCAAACAGGACTTTCCAAAACTGATGACAACATTTCTGGTCTACAATCTTCCCACCAAAAGTCTTCTTGAGGGGGCTGGAGAGATGGCTCAGCAGTTAAGAGCACTGACTGTTCTTCCTGAGGTCCTGAGTTCAATGCCCAGCAACCACATGGTGGCTCACAACCATCTGTAATGGGATTCGATGCCCTCTTCTGGTGTGTCTGAAGACAGGGTACTCATATATATATATATATAAAAAAAAAAGTCTTCTTGAACCTGGTTGAGAATCTGTGGGTACTTCTGTGGAAAGAGTGATGCGTAATCTGTGTGTTCTACTTTGATTTCTGTTTCTGTGATAATAAATAAGCCACTTTGGGAAAGAACAGACTTATTTGGTGACGGGAAGTAAAAGCAGGAACTTGCTGCTATTCTACAAACCTCCGAGCAAGTACAACAGTAACCATGGCGGAGGATATTTGCTAACTGGCTTGCACACTGACTTATCCTCAGCTAGCCTTCTTACACATTTCAGGTACACGTACCTAGGAATAGTGCCACCTTACAGTGAGCTAAGCCTTCCTACAGAAATGACAATCAAGACAGCCCCATAGAGACATGCCGATGGGCCAATATGAGCTAAACAATTTCTCAACTTAAGCTACCTTCTCAGGTGGTTCTGAGTTATGAAGAGTGAACAGGTAAAGCTAACCATCACATAAGATCACAAAAAGGTGATCTCCCAGATCAGATCAACTCTTGGATACTTAAGAACCCAGTCTCCTTTCTAAAAGTCCAATCCAACCTTGACAAGCCACCCTGGCAGGGGATGCTACCAGGATGTTAGCGCCTCCTGCCAGGCACCATCTGAGATGCATGACTATGTCAGTTTCCCCTGAAATGATGATGACCAGGGATCAGTAATCAACTTATAGGAAATTAACAATTTTTAAAAGAGGTAAATTTTAAACATTATCATGAAAAAAATCCCCAAACTGCTTATAAGTCATTTTCATGCATTGGTCTTCCATGCTACATTAAAAACAAGCAAGCATTCACTTTTCCATGAATGATACAGAGTCACAGATGCTTGTAACAAATGACAAAGTTAAGAATGAGCCGATGGCAGGGGCTTTAAAGTGGTAAACCGACAGCAATGGATGCTGTTATTTTGTCCTTCCTGGACCACAGCTAAGATAACCAGAAGGTAGTCTAAAAATATTAGATATGCTTAGTCACTGTTCCTCCCTGTCTTACTTAAGGTTTCCATTGCTGTGAAGCGACACCATGACCAAGGCAACTCTTTAAAAGGACAATATTTAATTGGGGCTAGCTTACTGGTTTTGAGGTTCCGTCCATTATCATCATGGTGGGAAGCATGGCAGCATCCAGGCAGACATGATGCTGGAGGAGCTGAGAGTTCTACGTCTTCATCCAAAGGAAGCAGGAAAGGACTTGCAGATAAGATGAAGGTCTTAAAGCCCAAGTCCACACTTCCCCCAGCAAGGCCATATCTCCAAATAGTGCCACTCCCTAGGCCATGCATATCCAAACCACCACATTCCTTGTCTTCCATGTAGCCCACATTCTAGGCCCAGGCCAGCCCTCTGCCACCTACTTCAAGGCTTGACTAAACAATATTAAAGACTTCACCCTTCCTTGACCCAAAAGGCTGGAGCACACTTCTTCTATGCCCAATGCTAATACCATCCTTAGCGGAGGCCAATTTTACACCCCCTTAATAAAGACTATAAAGGACAAAGGCCCTGGGCACCTGATTCTCTTCTCCTTTCCCCAAATGACCACCTTGTCTTCCAAAATTTTAGTAAACACAGTGGGCAAATTCAATTGGCACCACTATATAGGCAATGCGTGTGTGCCAGTTTTCCATGTCTTTCTTCCTCATGGGTTGGCTCCGCTGCTATAGTCATCCCAACTTGTGGGGAGCCGACAGAAGGCGGCTATCATCCTTGCAGCCATCTTGAGCCATATACCCTGATAAGAGATTTGATTACAATAGCCTACAACAGCTGAGCACACTCTGATAGCATCTTGGTTTAGATACCCAGGATCTTTCCTTGGGTGTGTGAGACTTAAAGGTGTGTGACTTAAGGGTGTGACTTAGAGATCTGATTTAGAGACAAGACCCAAGGGCATGATTAAAGGCGTGACTTAGAGGCGTGGCTTAGAAGTGAGACATATAAAAGGCGAGAGGCAGACAGGAGAGTTCAGAACAATTTGGAGAACAGAGAATCAGACACTTCAGAGAGTACAACTTGGAACTAGGAATTTGGTTAGAGAGTACAACTTGGAGTACAACTTGGAGTAGGAATTAGGCATTGAGGAATCTAACGCGCACCACCCCCCCCCCCCCCAGCCCTTTACCATCCGTGGAAGAGAAAACACGAGAGGCAGAGATTGGGTAGTTACTGCAGAACGAGGCTTTTTACTCAGTATCACACACGTGGAAAACGAGGAAGGGCTGAGATGTGGAAGGGGCCTGGCTTAAATACAGTCTAGAGTGATGTATTCACTTCTGATTGGCTGTTTGCTCACCACCCAATATTCAGTGACTTTGGCGGGCTCTCTGCCTTTGCATCTGCGCAGTTAATTGTTTACTTCTGGGAAAACACGAGGCTAGCGCCAACTTGGGGTGGCAGATTATACTGCGGCTCCCAACATCTCTCCCTGTTTAAATTATTAAAATGAAACAGCCTTTTGCCTATTAAATGTAGTACCAATTAAGATTCGAACTCAAACCCGATCAAGCAAACTCCATCTTGGGGGAATAAGCGATCAAGAGCTTATAGTCCGAAGATTTTCCCTTACCCTAACCAGGTGTAATGGAAACAAGTCCTCTGGGTGCAAAGGGCTAAGGGGATGTAAAGAGGAATTGACACCCATCCCTGTACAATGGAGTATAGCTCCCAGGAGTGCAAGGGCTGTCAACCTACTATTCAGGTACCACAGTTATTTAGGCAAGAGCTGGCTGGATTAGACCTCTCATCATCCCAGTGCAATGGGCTGAGCCCTTGGGGTGTAACGACTGAGGGCCTCAGTCAATCGGCTACTTTTTCAGCCTAGATAGTCAAATTTCAGGGAGAGACGCTTGCTCTAAGACTGCGAGTGCTTAGGCTTTAGCTACCTTGTCACGTTTTTGCTGGGCTCTGAGCTTACAAACCAACCATCTATGAACACGAATCCACATCATAGGGCTGTATCAAAACAGGCCTACCTTCCCTTTTAGAAAGAAAGAAAGAAAGAAAAGGCAGAAGAAATTTAAGAAGTAAAATCTCCACGGGAAACAGGTTCCATCAGCACTCCATCAAGGCTTGAAATCCGGATTTGCAATTGCTGCTGTACCTGGTCCAGCTTCCCATTCCACTTTCCTTTTAAATAAGCAGAAAGATTATGGCTTTAAATAAATCTATCATTCACAAATCTCAGAGGTGTAATACCTGGATGTGGGGTTGCTGACACACAGCTTATTTGAACCACATCCGTGAGCTGCTCCACATGGGCTTGGAGCAAATTAACTCTCTGATTGACCAGAGTCTCTTTTAAGTCTCCATAATGATGTACTGGGATGGGCACAAAGGTAGGCACATGCACAACCAAGGCTAGGTCTAGTGATCCATTCCAGCATTGTGCTAAAAGCATGTAACATTTTTACAATCCAAGGTATCAGAATTATTCTGAAGGTTGGATAACATAAAGAAAAATGAAGGGTCTACACACACCAACACCGGTTGTGCAGATGCATTTTTAAACACCTTATTAATTTTAATGTCATTCAAATGGCTAGAGATATTAAATCTTGTAGCCGAAACATTTTGCACTTTATGAACCATATTTAACAAGACAAAGGCAGATATACCCCTTTTTAACATTTTAAACAGTGGCTGCAACACATAATTTAATTGTGTTGAAGCAGGGTAAACTCAAGAAAAAATATATATGATTTAATTTAGGACTTACATCCCTTTGAAAACATTAAACAGAGGTTTTAAATCCTCCTATGTTAAGCTTAAGATGAGGTTTTAGCCAAATAATATCTTTTAACAACTTTTAAAAATCACTAAGAGCAAATCAAGATTAAAAGTAAACTATTTTTTTTTGCATGTACACTCACAAGCCAGAAGATGGCGTTAGATCTCCACCACAAATGGTTGTGAGTCACCACGTGGCCGCTGGGAGTTTAGCCTTTATATTTTAAATTAAGTCCAGCCTTTAATGGCTGAGCTATCTCTCTACCCCCAATTTATCTCAAATATTGAAAGACACTGTCTTTGAATCCTTTTTTGAAGTAACAAGTATTTTTAAAAAAATTTTAAAGCTTGTTATATTGAAGCAATAGCTTGCAAAAAAATTTCTTTAGAGAAATCCACTAATAAAATATCACACAATGAATAATACACACCAAAAGATTTAACCTCTTAATTTTTTGTATTAAAGCAACAACAAAATTTGTATATATAAAATGTAAAACATTAACCATTTTCTGAAGCAATTATTTTTAACAAATATCGCTTCATGGGCTCTTAAAAATTATGAATAAATTTATTAACTGTAAACCTTAAACCTCTCACCTTTACCAGAAATGTAAAGGGATAATATAAAAACATCTTTTATACCTATAAAATTTTATAAGCATTTATTAAAATGAAAGCTGGAATAGACAAGTTAGGCTGTATAAGTCTTAAATTTGAACTTTATTTTGGATTAATTTAATAACCAATCTTTTTTGTCCCATGAGAATATCGGATAAAAGCCAACCTTATTCTCTAACAATTGTTACACACATTAAAGGAATCTAAAGCATCTTATTTTTAACAACTTTGAATATAAAGGAAATAAAACAACCTGAATCATACTCTATCAGCAGGCACAGCTATATTCATGGAGGGAAGCAGGCATAATTTTAATTTCTGCAGCACAATCATAACCTTTAGCCCACAGACTGTTGTAAAATCTTTGGGTCTTAGATTTATCTCTCTTCTCACAAGAACCACTGAAATCTTGGTAAGCACATTTCTAGGATCTAATCTGAAGACTCAGAAAGAAAGCAGCTGGGTTTCTGTGGCCGCAGTCTGCATGTCTTAATTCAAATGTAAATGCACTTAACCTCCCTCTGCCTGCTCTGAGGTTTGGCGATTCAGGCACAGGCCTGAACTGTGAGATTTTGCTTTTAACTTAAAACCTTAAATTTAAACTGTAAACCTTAAAAGACACGTGTTGTATCTTTTCTCTATAAACATAGGCAAATCAAAAAATTTTTAAACTCTCGGCTGAGCTACCAACTGTAGCCAATGGAATATTGGCCGTTTAACTATGTTTTAAAGCCTCTTTTGTAAGTAACACTCAATCAACAGCTGTAAACAATAGGCAGTACTAACAGTTTAAGCTCTATGTCCCACAATGTATACTTATTCCCAAATGGAACTTTAGTATCAGGAGACTCAGAGCCGCAATCTTGTAATCCAGCTTCCTTCTTTCCAATCTGCACCAGCCTCGTAGGGACCCAAATTAAATTATTTTCACCTGTGGAATAAGCACAAATAGCCTCCCTTCCTGACCCACAGCACGCCCCTAGGCAATCCCGCAGCCTCCCGTTCCCACGAGAGGCGACAGCTGCACGGCGTTCCACAGAGGCATCCTCAAAAATCATTTGTTGCTCTAAGCTCTCGAGGCTATCTCTCTCCTCTGCCTGCCTGTGCCTCCCAAGTGCTGGGATTAAAGGCGTGCGCCACCACCGCCTGGCTTGCTCTGCCTGCCACATGTAGCTGAACGCAGACGATTCCCCAAAGATTCTTTCATAAAGGCAGATTCTTTTTTCCTCTGACCTCCCCCCACCTGCCGGTGGTTCAATGGACTCTGCAGCAGTCCGTGTTCCCTTTGAACACCCCATTTTACGACCAGGCCTTCCCTGTAGCCTGCTAACACACTTTGGTTCTGGTATGCCAGAGTAGCCATAAAACAAATGCAATACAAGCAAGAGGCTAGCTAGTGGAGTGGCCGCGGTGAATTTAAATCCGCTTGCCACAACACCCACACCCGGCATATCTCCTAAAGGTGTACCTCGCACAACTGCAGTCTATTAACCCTCCTCGAGTCTCGGGGTCCTTCCGCTGCGCCTAGAAATTCCGGGGTTCTCGGCACCAGATCTAACGCGCACCCCTCCCCCGCCCCCAGCCCTTTACCATCCGTGGAAGAGAAAACACGAGAGGCAGAGATCAGGTAGTTACTGCAGAACGAGGCTTTTTACTCAGAATCACACACGTGGAAAACGCGGAAGGGCTGAGATGTGGAAGGGGCCTGGCTTAAATACAGTCTAGAGTGACGTATTCACTTCTGATTGGCTGTTTGCTCACCACCCAATATTCAGTGACTTTGGCGGGCTCTCTGCCTTTGCATCTGCGCAGTTAATTGTTTACTTCTGGGAAAACACGAGGCTAGCTCCAACTTGGGGTGGCAGATTATAATGCGGCTCCCAATAGAGGAAGAAGACACTTGGACTAGAGAACTCGGAAGAAGAATTACTAGGCATTAGGCACTTAGCACTTGGAAGAAGTAACTTGGAACTTGGAGGCGCCAGGGACTAGGAACTAGGGACTAGGAACTCAAGACTTGGGACTTGGACTAGGAAGAGAGACTGAAGAATAAATGGGATTGAATCACACTCTATCTAATCTCCATTCTTCCAGTCCGTCCTCACTCTCTCTCTTGCTGAACCCCAACCCACAGACTGGAGCAGCTTGGGGCAGTGCTCTAACAGTTTAGCCCCCAAGGCTTTTGGCAACACTGATAGAGTGGCCCATGACATTTTGAACCCCAAATGTGGGCCAGCTCGGTTCTTAACACCAACTGAGGTCAGAAAGACAGGAAATGGGCAGACATGCAAAAGATACATGTTGACTGTACAATAGAAGAAATACAGATTTGCCTAACACTTGTCATCTCTAGACCTAATACCTTTGCTAGAGCTTTGTCTTTTAAAAAGGGATTTATTATTTTATGTGTGTAAGTGTTTTGCCTGCATGTGTATATGTGCACCACATGTTGGCCTCGGTCCTGCAGAGGTCATAAAAGATATCAGAGGCCCTGAAACTTCTGTTTCAGGTGATTGTGAGCTGCCATGTAGGTGCTGGGAACTGCACTCTGGTCTTCTGCAAAAACAGCAAATGTTCTTGATGACTGAGGCATCTCTTCAGCTCTAGAAACTCTGGCTTGTTACAGCTCCCTCCCTGCTTTTTTAAGGAATGAGAGAAGTTGCATAGGAAATAGTGATTTGAACCAGCTCATACCCCTCTACCTTATTACCTCCAGTTGTCTGGTTTTCTTTGCTACCGCAACCTTCAGTTAATAGATATCCAGTCCTTATTAATTAGTTTGCTCAAAACAAAATCTGTGGAAACCAACAAACAGAATACCATTTTAGCAGCACTATCAACAACCCTACCCAGTAACCCCAAAGCCTGTGAACATTGCCGTGGTCACAGTCTCACAGAAGCATCTGATGTCCAATATCATGAAGGCATAATTATAATCAGCTCCAGGCTACACTCTGGGCTGTATGCATTTGTAGCCATCTTATCCTGGGTTCCCCAAAGCAGAAGCCAACTCAATGACCCACATGCAAGGTGATCTGTGTGCAAGGTGACTCAGGGAGGAGGTCCAGCAGAAGGAAAATCCAATGTCAACTTACAGTTTCTGTCACAACTCAGGATCTTGGAACTTGACCCCATGGGAATTTCTGAGAAAACTATGGGCTGATATCTGTGAAGTATTCATTGTGCTACGTGCTTTCCAAATTCAGTTTATTATTACATCAAGAGGTGAGCTCCAATGCACCCCACATTTTATTTTACTGTGCTGGATGTTGATCCCAGGTTCTTTTACATGCTAGGCTCTGGGGCATTATCCTCAGCTTCCTCTGCACTACATAGACGAGGAATCAGAGGCCAAAAACCCCTAAACTGTCCAGGCTACAAAGCAAAACCACCAAGGTGTGCCCACCCTCTTCCTTCAAAATCTTTTGCTTGTTTATGCCTGAAAGAGGAAGAGTTTCACTGCAAGCTCTTAGAAAATACAAACAGTATCCATTTGGCTTCAAAGCAGAATGGTTCTGCAGAGGCAGGAGGCCCAAGTGTACCACTGAGCGGTGTCTGGCAACACTTAGCCCAGGGAACCCAGCTAAGAGCTGTCAGGAAGGGACACTCCCTAGGATGCCCCGCCCCCAAGAAGCTTCTAGCCCTGGATAGTATCTTAATGGTTACACAGCTGACAAGAGTTCACAGAGAATTTGGAATAGAAATAGCACAGAGCAGTAGCCAGTTCATCAGCAGAGAAGAAATCTGAGTCTTAGGTCTTTCACAGAAGCCCTAACAGAGAGCAGAGTCCCTCCCAGCCTGGGCTCTGTCACCTTCCTCAGTCAGTCAGGATCCTATTCTTAGTTTGAGGTATCTCAGTTGTCACAGAAGAGCATGCTCACTGGCTGAATAATTACCGTGACTCAGAATAGCACATCTGAAGCAGGAAAGGGCAAGCCAGACAAGCACTGCTGAGCCAGGGTGGTCAGCAGGGAGTCTGCAGTACTGAGGATCCCACTGTCCCACCTCCAGCATGTCTGCAACAGTGCCTTCTTTTTTACTCCTAGAAGATGCCAGAATAACTCTGTTGAAAAAAAAATGCTTTAGGGGAACAGGAAGCTCAAAGCCAAAACAAAACAAAACAAAAAAAATCCATGATCTATATAATGATCTATTTACTGTTATTTACTGAATTTAACAAGTGGAGGCAGCTATATAGTCTTAGAGTTGTAAAGTAAATATATTTCTCAGTGCTAAAACATTCAAGACCTGACAACACACAGAAAAGTAGAAATCTTCGCTATCTCCATTAACTCCATGACTCAAAGCTCAGAGACAGCCAGCCAGCTGCCTTTTGGTGTTTTCCCAGCTCAGCACTGGTATCAGTTACTCACTATTTTCCCCTTCCTCTAGGAGAAGTTCCCCCAAACTTCCCAAGTAACATGCTCCCTCCACCCCCCTCCACCACCACCACCACCCCCAGTTCTCAGCCAGCAGGTCAGGGGGCTATTGTCCCTCTGGCATATGCTAACCATCACTGCCCACTGCCTGGCTAAAGAAAGTGGTGGAGGCAGTCATGTGATCCAAGCCAATTGCATCAGAGTGAAATTTATCTCAGGTTCCCTCCCACCTCCAACAGGGACATGGAAAAATAGTTCCAGGAAAGCTGAGATCATGAGAAATAAAGGGGTTCCATGGGGTGCAGATGAGAGAGATGGGGAAACGAGGGTCTCTAGGGCATTGAGTGAGCCAGGTTAGTTAAATGCTGAGTCTCAGACCAACAAGAGACACTACCTAAAAAAAAAGAAAAGAAAAGAAAGAAAGAAAGAAAGAAAAAAGAAAGAAAGAAAAAAAGAAAAGAAACAAAGAAAGAAATGAATGGCACCCAAGGAATGGCAACCAAGATTGTCCTCTGGCCTCCACATGTGCACACATACAGATGCTCACCTGCCACAGATGTGCATGCCCTTCTCTCTCTCTCTTATTTTTTTTTTTTTTTTTGGTTTTTTGAGACGGTTTCTCTGTGTAGCCCTGGCTGTCCTGGCACTCACTCTGTAGACCAGGCTGGCCTCGAACTCAGAAATCCACCTGCCTCTGCCTCCCAAGTGCTGGGATTAAAGGTGTGCGCCACCACTGCCCGGCTCATGCCCTTCTCATAAACATGCAAACACGCAGAATAGATCAAGGGTCTTAGCCACACTTTTACACCAGTGGCCAGATCTGACTCCTAAAAGTCCAGCTGTGATTTGGGGTCCTTTTCCTGCTGGGTGGCTCTTCAGACAGGAGAACAGTGAGGTTCTGGGGTAGCCGAGGCCAAGTGGCTACAGTTAATGGCCAGGGACATGGTGGATGCAGACAGCAGACTAAATCCGAATCAGCAGTACCTGCATAAACTTTAGTACAGGCTAGCTGATCATACTGTCTCCAGAACTGATACAAGTGACTAGTTATCTAATTCTTATTTTGTCCATAGTATGTAGAAAGATCTGGGTGTGCTATAGAGAATTGTAGCTTAAACCAGCAGAGAGATGCTGTCCCTTTTCCAGGCTGGGCCACTAGAGGAAAGAATTCTCTGACTTCCTGACATCTGTAGCTTATACCTGTCCCCCAAGGGAACTGAGGCTATTTTCAAAGTGAATCAGGCTGATTATTGACTTTTCCTTGTCAGTAATCTGGGGACCCAAAATGCCCCTGTTGCTCCTAGTTACTGACGACCTGTGAAGGGCTGGCAATGAGTGGAGTGAGTTCAGGTCTTGGAGATCTCTGACCCACCTAAGGCAACTTCTCTTGGGCAGTGGTTATCAACCTGTGGGTCACGACTCCTTTGGGAGTTGAATGAACTTTGCATAGGAGTCATATATCAGATATCCTGCATATCAGATATTTATATTATGATTCCTAACAGTAGCAACATTATAGTTATGAGGTAGCAACAAAATCATTTTTAATGGTTGGAGGTCACCACAACATGAGGGACTGTATTAAAGAGTCATATAGCATTAGGAAGGTTAAGAACCACCTACTTAGGGGATGCATAATTGGAACAGGGACACCAGCTCTGACACAATCCCCACATCCCATTCCCCACCCCAGGACCCATCTATGCAGCTATCCATCTATTGTAACAACTACTACTGCAATAACCTGACAACTGCCCATCATAGAAGCCTCTATAGCAGTAGCGGTAATGATAGCAGCTAACACCTACTGTGTTCTTTGGGCCAGCCCTGCAGGTAGACTCACTTGCTCATACCTCAAGACAGAGGTCTCTTAGCAATCCATTTCCCATCTTTTCTATGGTCCCCGAACCCACATACTCAGTAAGTGCATGTTACAAGGCAGGTCTGTGACTGGTTTGTCACACAGATGACATTCATTTAAAAGGCTCACCTCATGGTGAGCTTCAGGCTGCCTTTGCGGGGTTCCTCTGCATTCTGTGTTCCTTGTGGCCTTCTAAGGTTCCTAGCCTAGTGCTCAGTAGCTGCCTGGGTCCTCAGAGTGGAGAGATATCAAAGGCCAGCTTTGACCGGACCTGTACTGTACAGGATATGTGGAGTCGGTGTCTAATCACACAGTAGCTGTCCTTTTCTCTGAGGGAACAAAACTTAATTCTCTGGGGCTGCCAAAAAGGGGGAAACACACACACACATACACACATATACTCACACACACATATACACACATACACATACACACATAAACTCACACACACACACATATACACACATATACTCACACATACATACACATACAGATATACAGATACACATACACACACATAAACACACATACATATACACACACATACACACACACTCACATAAACACACATACACACACATACACATATACACATACACACACATAAACACACATACACACATAAACACACACACACATATACACACACATATGCACACACATCTACACATACACTCACAGCCACACACACATACATACAACCACACATATACATACACACATACACACATATACACACACATACATACAACCACACACACAAGTATGTCTTACTGTTGAAGCATGCTCAAAATCTTCTTTACTCTAATTCTATTTCTTCTCTTATCCTTTTTATACCACCTGAGACAAAATTCTCCATGTAAGAAGAAATAAGATCCTGAGCTGGAGAGAAAGGCTCAGTAGTTAAGAACACTGGCTGACCTTCCAGAGGACCGGGGTTCAATTCCCAGTACCCTCGTGGCAGCTCACAACTGCCTGTAACTCCAGTTTCAGGGGATCTGACACCCTCACACTGACATGCATGTAGGCAAAACAACAATGCACATAGAGTAAAAAAAGTTAATTTTTAAGAAGAAAGAAAGAGAAAAAAACGACTCATAGCCATGAGTTACGTGTTTTCCAAAAACAACTGCCACAAAAACTTCAAAAAACAGATTTAAAATCATGACACAAAGGGAAATTGCCACATGATTACTGATTATATATTCTTCTTTTGAAACCCACACCTAACTGAACATTTCTCATCCATCTCTCCACAAATCCATCTTAGATCTTAACCTCAAGGCGGTAATTCTTTTGTCATTGATTAATGAAGTTGAAGCAAGCAAAGTCTATTGTAGCTAGTTTCCCCTATGCTAGCTGACGACAGTTTGTATTTACCAAGAAATGAATCACTTATCTCACTTATCTTACGTCTCATAATCATCTGCTCTCCATTCTTGTACTCATAATCGGACCGTTTGCTTTTTGTTTATAACCCTGCCTTTTCATGGTGGACAGGAAAACCTGTGACCACATCCCTAGATCACAAGATCAAGGGACTCAGAGCCAACCTAGAATGAATGTTCTCTTTGATCATCAACCTGTCTCAAACCTATTCACAAGTACCACCGTGTGCCTGGAATGCGGGAGAGTTCACTGTGCTTCGTTTCTAGCCTGGATGGCCCTCACTACTCCACAAAGAGGAAATGCATTCTACTCTTCGTTCTTTGTTTTATCTTCCTAGCAAACCACCTAAACCGTCTCCAGAACCTTCCTTATCAACTACCCTAACTTTCTAAGATGATTTAAATCAAACCAGGAATTCTATAAAATCATTAATTTATTTAAACAGCATTGTTTTATGAAAGTTCATCTTCATATTGAGCTGCAGGGAAATTGCCCAAATAGAGTGTGCTGTCTCCCATGAAGCAATCACACTGAGCATCTTTCCGTGCCCATTCACACCATGCTACCTACAGGAGGAATATAGTGATGTCAAACATGAGAAGGGACAGCAGCAGCAAGAAGCAATCCAGAGACAACCCCCAGCCCAGCCCTCGGGACTGCCTCTCTAAGGTACATCCATCACAGGTATGCAAAACGATGGACCATCTCCAAGAAGCTCACCTGCCCACCGAAATCCTTCCTGCATGGCATCTTCCAGAGAGACCTGTATAAGTGCAGATTCTCAGGCTGGCTCACATTCCAGTTCTTAAGGGCTGGAGTTCCCCTGCCAGACTTATATATAGCAACTCTGGCCAGAAGCCATCCTCTGGATCTTCCCTCTTGCTCCTCACAAAGCAGTACAGCCAGCCCTGTCTCTCTGCGCCTCTATGGGGTTCCAACAAACTGGGAACATCTTTCCTTCCCACTCAGTCCAGAATCACAAACATCCAGACTTACAGAGGAAGAGGCTCTGTCCTAAAGGAACATTTTAATTGGTTTTGTTTGCTTGTTTTCTTTTCTTTTTTTAATCTTGTGGCTAGAGAGATGGCTTAGGGATCAAAAGTGTTTGCTGTTCTTTCAGAGGACCAGAATCCAGCTTTTAGCACCTACAATGGGTGCTCAATGTTACAATGTAACTCCCACTCAAGGAGATCTGATGGGGGGTGGGGTGGCTGAAGAGATGGCTCAGTGGTTAAGAGCACTGATCACTCTCCCAGAGGTCCTGAGTTCAATTCCCAGTTACCCCATGGTGGCTCACAACCATCTGTAATGGGATTTGATGCCCTCTTCTGGTATGTCTGAAAACAGTGACAGTGTACCCATATACACAAAATAAATAATAAATCTTTTTTTAAAGGGGGGGATCTGATGCTCTCCTCTCTGGTGTCTGAGGGCACCTGCATATACATAAAAATGACAATGAACTCATTAAGGAAATCTTCATCTTGTCCAAAGCAATCTGTTAATTCTGGAGTAGTAGACAGGAGAATTGACAAAGGGGTAATCGTGGAAATGATGGCTTTGAACCTTAACATTGTTAAACTAAGCAATAAAAGCCAAACATCAGAAGGTACATATTGCATTCTTCCATTTCGAGAAACCATCCAGAACAGACAGACAGTCTATGGAGACAGAATGTGAATCCATAGTTGCCAGGGACTGGGGGAAGTGATGCTTCAAGTTTCCTTTTAGGATAAAGAAAGTATCATGGAGATAGGAAGAGTGAAATCGTAAATATACTAAATTATACCTAAAATGTAAAATTATGTTGTTTTAAATGTTAATGGCTACTAGATTAAAAGATATTAATAGTGTACCTGGTTTTAAAAAGCAGGTCTTTTTTGTTTTGTTTTGTTTTGTTTTGTTTTGTACCTAACACTGTGCTAAGCCCTGCAATACAGCTTGTGGCCCTCATGAGAAACTGTGTTAGTCAGGTGCAATTGTTCCACTGAGCTCCCAGGAGAGGACACAGAAGTAGGAAGTTATGTAACTATGACCAGGCTCCATCAGCAGCAGTTTACACAGGGACTCAAACCCACACAACATGCCTGGGGCCCACACTCTCCATCACAGTACTGTGTTCATTTGCTCCTGTCTGAGAGGTTCTACTCCCTGGGCATCAGTGGAGAGGAAAGGAAGTCAATGCATTTCAAGGGTAGGGCAAGGGCTGCTCTTTTTGAAGTACATATTTGGGGCTGGGCAGCTGCAAAGATCACTTTGCTACTGAGAATGGACCACAAGCCTTCAGGAAGCCTGTGAGTGATGTCCTGGGTTCACATCCCAATGACCCACACACACTTTCAATTTTTTTCTCCTTTGGTCTTAATTCAGCACAGTTTTGAAAAAAATAATTTCAAAACTACCAAGATGATTTGAATGACAAATGTCCCCCATAGACTCTGGCATTTGAACAGTGGGGGGGGGGGACTGTTGGTGGAGCAGTTAGGAAGTCTTACTGAGGGATGTATATCACAGGGTGGGGACATGCTTTGAGATTGCATAACTATTGTGGTTTGAGTAAGAATGGTCCCCATAGGCTCTTATGTTTAAATACTTCATCTCCAGCTGGTAGAACTATTTGGGAAGAACTAGGAGGTGTGGCCTTTTGGAAGGCAGCACAGAGCAGGGCGGGGCTCTGCAGCTTCACAAGCTTCCCAGCATCCCTAGCACACTCTCCTTCCTGCTTGTGGATCCGTGCTCTGATTTGCTCCACGACTCCTGCCTGCTGATGTCAAGTTCTCTCTCCATCATGATCCATCAGTTCCTCCTGGAACTGTGAGTTGTAACTAAGGGTTTCTTTCTATAAGTCACCTTGCTCACGGTGTTTTATCACAGCAATAGAAAATAAAATAGCCTTGACCTACCTCCAGTTTGCTCCCTCTGCTTTGTGCTTGCCCTTAAGAATGTAAATTCTCGCCTAGAGAGATGGCTCAGTGGTTAAGGACACTTCCAGAGGTCCTGAGTTCAATTACCAGCAACCACATGGTGGCTCACAACCATCTGTAATGGGATCTGATGCCCTTTTCTGGTGTGTCTGAAGACAACGACAGTGTACCCATAATAAATAAATAAATAAATAAATAAATAAATAAATCTTTAAAAAGAATGTAAACTCTCAGCTTTTGGCTTCTCCTGCCATGCCTGCCATTTGCTGCCACTCCTCAGCCATGCCTGCCTATAAGATAAAATAAATTCTCTCTTCCTTAAGTTGCCTTTGGTCATGGTGGGTTTTTTTTTTTTCCACAGCAACAGAACAGAAACCAGCACGGCCACAATACACAACTGGTCCTTGCTATCCTGATTTCTCTGGGAGAGTGACTTCATGACTCCCACACATATGCAAAGCTGCAGATGCTAATATCCCTTATGTGAAATGGCCACAGCATTTGAGATAACCTGTGCTTCTTCCTCTAGTCTTTAGACCATCTCTAGAGGACTTAAAATTCCTACACAACATACTATGTAAGTATTTGCTGTATTGGGCTTTGGTTTGGTTTGGTTGGCTTTTAGTTTTAGTTTTTGAAAGTAGAGCTTACTGAATAGCCCAGGTTACCCTAAAACTTTGCAATCTTTCTGCAGCTACCTCCCAAGTGCTGGTATTTTAGACAAACGCCAGCATACCTGCATTGGTTTAAATTTTTGTGTTATGGATTTTTAGTTATTTACTTTTATTTTAAGTGTGTATTTTGCCTGCGTTTATATATGTGCATCATGTGTGTGCCAGATACTAGAGGAGGCCAAAGAGGGTGTTGGATCTGTCGGGACTAGAGTTTCAGAGAGTCATGAGTCCCTATATGGGTGCTGGGAACTGAACCCAAGTCCTCTGCAAGAGCAGCAAGAACTCTTAGCCACTGAGCTGTATCTCTGGTTCCTAAAATTTGAAGACAAGCAAAAAAAAAAAAAAAAAAAATCAATCTGTGGTTTGTTGAATCACAAAGTGTGGAATCCATAGATACAGAGGATCAGCTGCAGCTGCCATCCTATCTCTATTTCTCATTCCAACCCATCTAAACTATGGCACTCAGAGACATCAGGGACTCAAGAGATACTGGCTTGTCTTGTGACAATGCTGGGAACTTTTCCAGAGAGATGCACTGTTGCTTCTGTGTATGTGTTCAGACAGCTGGCTTCCCTGTGGTTACATGGATGCTGGCTTCCCTGTGGCTGCATGGATGCTGTCCACTGCTTGGCACTGGAAGGCAATAGAAGGAAACAGGAAGAGGTGAACAAGTGTGGACAAGTCTGGCCTTATATATCTATACAGCTCTGTAAAAGATTCTGGGCAGGGCCTTGGTTTTATAACAGTGCCCACACTGCTCCAGCCTGCTGCTACTAACACATTCAGCGCTACCTAGTCTACCACTTTTAAAAGAAGAAAAAAATTTTGGTTATTATCCAAAAGTTGGTTTTTTCAGTAATACATACATGTAGACACGTGTGTGTGCGTCTCTCTCTCTCTCTCTCTCTCTCTCTCTCTCTCTCTCTCTCTCTCTCTCTCTCTCTCTCTCTCTGTGTGTGTGTGTGCTTAAGAGATGGCTCCATGGTTAAGAGCACTTTTTGCTCTTCTGGATGATAAGATTCAATCCCCAGAACCAACATGGTAGACCACTCTCTATAACTCCAGTTCCAAGGGTTTGACATCCTCTTCAGACACTGCATGCATGTGATACACAAACATGCATGTAGGCAAAACATCCATCTGCTCAAAGTTAAAATAAATCCTTAAAATGTCTTTGTATTTATTTTGTGTATACACGTGAGCACAAGTGAGCCATAGTTTATATGCAAGGCCAGATGATAGTTTGTGAGAGTTGGTTCTCTTCTTCCACCACATGGGGCCCAGAGGTGGAACTTGTGCTATCAGATTGGCAGCAAGTACCTCTACCTGTTGAGGCATCTCCCCAGCCCTTCACTGTAAAGTTCATTGTTCCATGTAGGCCAAGAAATTCCTGTTCTTGAACTAGATTTGTTCCGTGGCTGTTAAAAATTACTTTTTTGCCATTTTGTAAACTAGGTTCTCTAAAGCACATTAATGCATTACGATTTTTTGAAGGAGAAAACTTTACAATAGGTTCAACACACCATTTCAAAAACCCTCCAGAGAAGACCTCCAAATGAGGAGAGAGGAAATTAAACTCAGAAGCCAGAAACTGCTTTGAATCCTACTATGCATGGCTATAGACCAAGGCAAGTTTTCAGATCATAAAACCCCAGACTCTAATGAATAATGCAAACAAAAGCATCTGCAATGTGACCTCAAAAGCAGAGAATAAGTCATAGCCAGTCCACAGCGTCTGGGTTTGCTGACAGAAGCTTGCAGTAAGTGTTTTTAATTAACACTCCTTCCTGCTATAATCCAAATGTAAAGAATTGATTTCTTTAATGAGTCACAGAATAGTGTGAGATTATTCAGTATGACTCACATAGTGATGGACGGATGCTATCACCATGGATCCAAGTTCCTAAACCTAAACACTGATGTGCAGATGTTCGTCTGAAAGACAAATAATTTGTCTGGTGGAATAGATACAGAGGTTTTCACTTACTGCTCTGTAGGACATTAAGTAATTAAGTAATTAAGTAAAGTACTTACTTTATTCCTATGCCATTTTTTTCTTTTAGACATATCTTATGTGTGTTTTGCCTACATGTATGTATGTGCACTATGTCATGAGTGCCTGGTGCCAGCAGAGGTCAGAGGAAGGGGTCAGATAGATCCCCTGGATCTGGAGTTGTGGGTGTTTGTGAACTGCCCTGTGGGTGCTGGTAATGGAGGCTGGGTCCTCCACAAATGCAGGAATGTTCTTAACTGCTGAGCCATCTTTCCCACACCCAAACGCTCTGACTCATGTTCTTTCTCACATTTTAGCTTCTCACTAAGTCCCCTCATAATGAACTGAGTAAAATGTTTGACACGCCCAGTTTATCGATGCAAGAAGATACTAACTCTACACACCAGCCAGTCTTTGCCTGGTCATGCTAAGTTCATGACAGTTTTTGTTTTTTAAATTGGTTTATTAGGTCACTTTATAGCCCAGGCTGGTCTTAAATATGCAATCCTTGTGGCTCAGCCTCCCCAGGGCTAGGATTATGGGTATGCACCACAGCTCCCAAAACATGGCAGTTTTTCTGCACATCTTCTAATCACTTTCAGTTCATAAACCTGTGTGGAAATGACGAAGGTAACTCAGTCCTGTTATGACTCGAGTTTATGTTTGCTTAGGCAATTCTCAGCCCTCTGACGTCCCTGAAGTGGTCACATCTGCCTTGGCAACACATTTGACATTTTCATAGCCTTGGCTATGATCCATCCAGATGTATTAACGAAAATAATTAAACTAAAATAATTTTAAAAATATAAGTTAAAAAAAAAATAACTACCATGGTCTGTCAGGGATGAACGTTTCAAGGTTACTCTGACCCTCCTTCAACTTCTTTGTAAATTATGGTCTATGGAGTTTACCTATGAAACTCTGTACCTCTGATCTCATGTACCAAGAGATTTCGTATGCACAACTCTGCTCTTCTTGATCTGGCTATCAATAAAAAGGACCTAAAACTTTTAACTGGCTTAATCAACAATGGTTGCCAATACTTACCTTGCATGGATCATTACAGTGTCACTTGTTAAAGTTGACATGAACACAGTGTAAGTTACTGGCTTTACTCTCCTTTTCCCCATCGTTCTTTTCCCCATTGTTCTGACCAAAGATCTGACCGAAACAATGTCATGGAAGAATGATGTATTTTGACTCACCTTTTCAGTGTTCAGCTGTAGTCACTGGGTCCTCACCTACTGTGTGTTAGCAGAACTTCTTTAGGGCCGACGGGAGGCAGGGAACACAGAAGGATACTGAGAGTACAGAGGATGCAGAAAGAGGTCGGGGTGGATACAGCTCCTGGGGTTATTCTTCTTATGTCTCCATTTCCCAATGTTTAAATTCACACTTGTGGGATCACAACAGGAAGGAGGGACTAGATAACCGGCTCAGTGCTTTAGAATACTTTTGGTTCTTCCAGAGGACCCAGGTTTGATTCCCAGCACCCATAACCAATGTAATTCCAGTTCTGGGGGATCTAATGCCCTCTTTGACCTCTGCAGGCACCAGGTACACATGTGATGGACATAGTTGCATTCAGGAAAAAAAAAAACATTCATACAGTTTTTTTAAAGTCTTTTTAATTTTTTAATTAAAATAAAATAAATCAGGAAGACTAGGGTATAGTTCAGTGGTGGAGCAGCACTCTGAATGCACAATGATCTTATTAGGTTCCACCCCACGCTGCCCAAAAGAAGGTATGCAGAGACTCAGCACAGAGCTCACTCTTGACTACGAGGTACTCCTTTTTATTAAATTACAAAACCACCTGATGTCAGTACATATGCTGATATAAAGGAAATAAAATACCCTTTTCTCAAATCTCTGCCTTTGTGGAACACATGGTTTTAGACAAACAATGACAAACACTCTAAAGTCATGGCCTCTGAGCTACGCAGAGCCAACAGCCACATCCCAAGTGTAGCTGTCCTATGTACAGTCAGAATTTATGGAAAATACTACAAAGACAATGCCCTGAAAAGATGGCATGGTACAGGGGGCAGTTACAGCTGCTAAATTGGTATAAAAATTTAGTCAAAATAAAGTTTTAGTCCATTATAGCTTTGCATAAAGCTTCAGGGAAGCAAGCATATAAGACACATCTTGTCAAAGGCACTTAGAGAGTCGTGATAAAATACTTCTGAATTTAGTTTGAGACAGTGTACTTTTTTCACTCCTTGTTCATATTTGCTTCACATTGAAGCAGTGCTGGAAGGCAGCTATGAGTGGAGGAAAAATAGTTATTGCTCAATATACATATTAAAAATACAGAGAGATTAATACAGATTTTGGTCCACACCAAAGCAAGTAACAGTTATCAGACTGTAGTGTTTCTCTTCATTCAAAAAGTCACAATCAACTTTACTCCAGTCCCACAAAAGAGCCTTCAGTTGATAACTCGTGCTGTCTGGTGCCTGGGTCCCCACCAGATCTCTGCAGTGCATTTTAACTGGAGAAGATCTCCTCCAGGTGGCCTCGCAGGAGTCCACGCTTAGACCTCTATAGTTCCGTGTCTCGGTACCGGGAGGGCTGGCTGTAGTAACCACGCTTCGAGTGTGCTGCCAACTGTTGGCGGTACTCCTCCTCCTCGGGGTCACTGCCGTAGCTTCCTCTGGTGTCCTGATAAAGTCTGGAAGGAGCTTTCTGAGGCTCTGGGGGTCTAGAACTAACAAAATGAGGGTATTAAATATAGCCCATATTGTCTAGATGCCCACGGAGGGGTGAGGGTGGGGGGAGTCACTGAAGCTATGAGCCCAGCAGGCTGATCGTTTCCTGACCCCGGGCACATTCTACCACCAGCCAGGACACTGCTGGCCCCTCTTCTAGTTCACAGGGTGATAAGGGAAGAGATATGATATGGGTCAAGGCCATGGCCTATTTGGGCAGCCACCTGCTGTCTGAACTAACACAGGACGACTGTACCTGCTGTACTCCTAGGTGCCCCACTACAGCCCCGCCCCACAGCAGAGAGTTCTCTCTAGTGTCAATCAATTGTACCAAGTTTCCTCTGTCAGTGTCAGCATGGCATTTAGAGCAATCTACAGGCCTCTACTTTTTCAGTGCTTTAAACAAGACTTCAGCTTCCTGAAGCAGGACATAACACAACTCGAGATCACCACAGGAAGACACTGGTAATGCCTAGTGCCTGCTCAGCACTTAAATGTTGTGCTAGTCCACTGACTCCAGACCCAGCCTGGCACAAGAGTCTCGACTGTGCATGGTGATACAAAGGAATTAAGGAGCTTGGCTACGAGCTACTAAACTTTAGTGACAAAAGGAATCTGCTCACGTGCCCTCCTAACACACAATGTAAGGCTCTAGTGTGCCATTGGGCACACAAGGCAAGTGGCCAGAAACTTCTGATTCTGTAATCTTTTTGAGACAGGGTCTCTCTACATAGCCCTGGCTGTCCTGGAATTCACTATGAAGACCAGGCTGGCCTCAAACTCACAGAGATCTGCCCAGCTTTTAATTCTGTAATCTTAATAGTTAAGTTTGACTGACAGGGTAAGGGGTTAACAGCCTGGGAAGGAAATTCTTAGCGCTCTGACCACTGGATAGAGTACTTTCTTTCTTTAAATACAGATGCTGGAGAAGCCTCCTCCTCTGACCAACCCACCAAATAGCCCTTACCTCATGTGCGGCGGCAGGCCGGCATCTGGCTTGGGGGCTTTGATTGGAACCGCATAGATGTCAGGGTGCTTCTGTGCTATTTCGATCTGTGGTAATGAGGAAACCGGGAGAGAATGGGCAACTGCACGGGTCTCTTGCTGCCCCCAGGTCCTACCACCTTCTAGTTCATTTCCAGAGAAAGAAAAATAGATGCAAGCCTGTTTCGTGGTTGGGTGTGGCCTAGTGGGACACACCAAATGATGAAGAAGGGGGGTCCTGAGACAGTCCACTAAACCATCAAATTCCAAGAGGCACACTGTAGAAGGTATGGCAGTAACTGGAGAGAGGGGATAGGGATCACTGTCACATGGGTACAGTTTCACTTAGGAATCCTGGAAGCTCCTGAGAGCAATGGAGGTGTTGGCTGCAGAGTGATGCTAATATACTTTAAACCAGTGAGCTGTCTGTCCACTTACAAACGGCTGAAATGATAAATGTTACGTTAAGTAGGACTTGTGGTCCCAACTACCTAAAAGTCTGAAGCTGGAGCACATCTTGTGTCTGGGTCACCCAGGGAAACATCATCAGGGTTTCAAGAAAAGGAAGGAGAAGAGGGAGGGTGATTGGGAGAAAGCCTGTCCTGCCTTTGTCCCCCTAGTTCTAAGGGATGGTCTCACTGTGTCACCCAGGCTGGTCGAGAGTCCTCCGACACTGAAATGTCTCAAGTGCATCTCAAACATTCTACCAGCTAAAAACGGCCCACAGGCCCATGGCTGCCAGTATGCTACATCAAATTTGGGAATACACGAAAGGCCTGAGGACCAACTAACCATCACCATATTCCAGCTACACTAATATCTAAAAGGTACTGACTTTAACCCCCAGCCCAGCCCAGTACACAGATCTGCAGAATGGAGAGCTGAATCCTGCCCATCTGGACTGCTATAGCTTCAGTTTTTGCTTGTTTATTTCTGGTCTCCAAGTCAGGGTTTCTCTGTTAACCCTGACTGTCCCAGAACTCACTTTGTAGAGCACGCTTATATTGGCCTCAAACTCACAAAGAGCCACCTGCTTCTGCCTCCCAAGTGCTAGGATTAAAGGCGTGGGCCACCATAGCCGGCTCTGACAGGTTCTTCATTGGAAGCTAAAAGCGTGTGCCGCCAGCAGGCAATCTGAAGCAGCACTAGAGAACTGTGTGGTGGCTGTGCCTGGCATGACTGTGGCAGTGGGAAAGGGGTGTGCACTGTTACACGGAGAGCAAACATCTTGAAACTCTCACGTGGAGCAAGCTAAGATGCCCTGGGGGTTGAAAACCAATTACCCTTGCGTTCTGTGCTTCTTGGAGCTCCTGCATCCTCTGTAATTTTGCCTTGTGGTCCATCTTCTCGAATATTTTTACTCTGCCCAGGACTGATCTGGGAGCATCTTCCTGCTCCTCGGTGCTCTCCCCAACCTCCTCGCTCTCAGGCATAGGGACTGGAGTGGAAGGCTTCAGGATGGATCGCCCAAAGGCAGGCTTCACTGCAACAGGGGGAGGAACGCCTCTGGTGGATCCCCCCGGGATTTCACCGCCAGCCGTGGCAGAGAGGTTTGACTTGGAGTAGTCGTAGGAGTCTTCTCTGTTCAGGTTTCGGGCCTGCAGAGAGCAATACCATGCCTTTGACCTTGGGCTTTTAGTTTATTCTCAGAGCTACATTAGTGATTTAATACACTGTGTTTCCTGATCAGTTTCCAAAGGTGGGCAATGTAACCATCTCAACAAAGAACCAATTACGACAGGGCAAACAGCCACCGGTTGGGCATCTTGAGCCCCACCTGCGGATGACAGAAGTGCTGGCAGAGGTGGGGTGGCCACCAATAGTGAGAGGTGGAGCAGATGCACTTCACAGTGGAGTGCTCACAGAAGGCCTCAGAAGACATCAATTTTGGAGATGAAAAAGTAGGTTTGTCTGAGGTCAACCTGCCTGGAGGGTACGAGCCTGGGCCAAAAAAGTGAGAGCTGTGCTTGGCTGTGGGGCAATGAGGCTGAGCTGGAGGCAGGGCAGGGCAGGTGGGACACCATGCCAGCGGCCACTGCTCCTTCACTTTCGGTTCCAGCCCTGCTGAAGGCCTTTGGTGCCTTCTTATATCTAGTCACTAATTACTGCTGACAGCTTAATAGTCACTAATCCTTCTCGTCCAAGTTACTGAGATTAAAAAAAAAAAAATTTACTGAGCTATAAGGAAAAGCCTACCATTAATGGCTGACTGTGATCTGGGGCAAGAATGACACAAGACTCACACCCCACAGTCCTTATGTTGATTCTAGATAGTAATTTATTAAATCAATAAATGACGATGCTTTTTATAGTGAAAGGCATTCTACACAAGAGCGATGCAATGCCCGTTTTTTCAGCAGACCACCACTGAGGAGTCTCTGGTACGTCCAAATTAAGATTGTGGGCAGAAAAATTTTACTGGATAGGAAAAAATAAATAAATAAATAAATAAATAAATAAAAACTGCCAAGATTGGTGATTCTGGCGTGCAGCATTTGACTGCATTTCACTTTTCTACCAAAATGAATGAATGAATGAATAAATAAATAAATAAATAAAGTAACTCGTTCACTATAAAGCCTAAAATCATAGGTTTTCCTAACACTGGCTTTTGAGCCTATCTCTCAATCTTCCTTGGTTTTTCAGGCCCATTCAATGGTCTGAAGGACAGGCTCTACCACAGCACACGGTGACTTTACATCACCTCACTGCGTGTCCCCCTGGGTGCCCAGGGGCTCCAAGGCACCTGCATCCTTCTCCTTCCCATCCTGGGCTTCCCATCCACATACCTTGGGCGGCTCTGGCTTGAATGCTGGGGGCGGGCTAGCATCCCTAAGTTGGTCTCTGCTAGCAGCCCTCCTCATCTGAGCCCGTGGCTCTGGGCTGGATTTCCTTATGCTCTACAAAACATAAAAGTTCATTCACACCAACCATACCCAAGCAGAGAGAAGAGAGCACTCTGCTCTGCTGGATTTCTGAAAACTTGTGGGAACTATGAAGCTGAGGAACTAAGGCAGCTCTCTCGAGACACCAACCATCCTTCCCTGGGGAACCTTAGGACACACCTCACTAAACTGGCGGAGTACAAGGCAGCATGCTCTACCTTTAAAGGAAGGAAGAGAAACCAAACCAAATACTAAGATCAGCAGTACTCCTAAGTATTAGCTTCTCCTATGTCTGTAGTCATTAACTTACTTTTTACTACTTATCTACTATTAAGTGTGTGTGTGTGTGTGTGTGTGTGTGTGTGTGTGTGTGTGTGTGTGTGTGGTAGGTTTTTTCTTCCCTGATTTTTCTGGGGGGAGTACTTTTATCATTTATCATTTACTGGAATGAGCTAAGCCCATAAAAGGGAGTATATAATTATCATCCAAAAGTACTTAGATAACACTGTCCACAGAGATCCTCGCTCTGATGTTCTCTGAGGTGCGACTACCAATCGCTCTGCCCTGTACTAGTGCCCACTGGTAGTTTGAAGGGCTGTGTGAGCTACTGGATACACAGTGCATCTGATCAGATGTATGAAGCGCATTTCAAAGGTGACATACAGAGAGAAGGAAACTGATGGGGAAACACTCGGGAACCTTGATAGCATTAGGAGGTTAAAGGTCACAAGGAGAAGAAAAGCAGGGCTCCTAAGAGTACAGAGAGAGGACTAATCAAAGGTTACAAGCAAATGCGGCAATAACGAATTCATAAAGTCCCATCTGTAATTTGGACAGTCATATCGGACCTGAAGCTGATCTATTCATCTATCACTCTTGATGACAAGAGAGTGGTGAATGGTACCGTAACTCAGCCTTTTCCCAACGTCACGATCTGGCTCCACTTTCCACGGATCGCAGCCACAGCCATGTAGGCACGGGCTCACAGTGTGCCTTCCTAGCAGCCCTCGGCTCCTCACAGCCTGCAGCGAGCTGCCCAGGGCGTGCTGTGCCTCGCCTCACCTCCTCGTGCTGCACCGGCTCTGAGGAGCGGGTGATGGAAGACACCAGCGGCTCCTCGGCTGGCTCATCCAGCTCATTGTCAGTGTAGGCGCCTCCCTCGCCGTCGGTATCTTCAAAGTCACTGATGAGACGGCTGTCACAACTCAGATAGTCCGCGCCCATGGCGGTTAAGTAGGACATGCGGTCTTCAGCGTCATCATCCATCCCTTCCATCTAGAGGAATTTGTTTTGAAGGGTGAGTGGGATCTGGCATGGCTCCTGGGAGTGGGGACTCAAGAAAACTCCCAAGGGCTGAGCCAGGTGTTGGGAACCTGGACATGTGCTAGCAAGGGAAGGGACCTCGAGTTTCCTGCTGTCACTTGGCTTTGAACTGATGTAGATGCTGTCACTTGGGTTTGAACTGATGTAGATTTCTGCACAGGGACACAAAATGAGGACCCTCCAGGTCTATCCTTACTACATCCTCTATGCCAGCTGAGCCAAGCTTCCTTGTTCTGCAGGATCAGCTTCTCTCCAGCTTTTTCTGCTGGTCCCTGTCTCACCTCGTGTTATGCACATGCCTATAATTTCCAAGACTCTCAGACCCAGGCTGGGATGTTTCTTAGAAGTAGCTGGGTTCAATTGCCAATATCTTGAGAACAAAATCTATATCCTGCCCAACTTGCCCTCTAGAGGGAGCAGTGGAGACTATAAGCATTTGGCCAATGCTACATGCATCAACTAAACATCTGGGATAGCATCTGACTTGAGAGGGCTAGAAAAGATCACTAGTGCTTTTACATCACCTACTCAAGCTCAGAGTCGGGATGCATTCTCCACTGACGTCTTTACTAAGCACATAATTCCAGCTGTTAGCACCTCCCTTGGTATCTTTTCAACCTGTATTCCCCATGGTTCTCAACCTTGCCTCTCATCTCCACTCCGAGTTTCCCATGTCCTTAGTACGTTGTGGCATTAGGAAGGAGAACTTGTAAGCTCTGATTAGAGTACTCGGAATGCAATTCTAGTTGCTACATTAAAAAGTAGAGGGGAAGTGAATGTAGGTGAGCGTTCATCACATTCTGCCTTGCACGGTCCCTTCATTTTATTACTCTGTTGGAGAACGATAAAGCTTCCGACTTGATGAACACACTGAAATCCCTTTTGTTTCATGGGTTTACTACATTCACTGCCCTCTTGAGGAAGCATCGAGAACACAGACTCTCACCTCACAGCAGCAAATCTAGACCACATACCTTTCCTTCAGAGACCCAGACTGCTTCGCTTTGCTGCTGCTGAATGCTGTCCTTCAAGCTGCCAAACCAGCCATCGTTGGCTGAATTCACGTTGATTGTAGCTACAGACATAAGCCAGAAGGTCAGCATCGATTCTCAGAGCCACCTTGAATCTAGAAGCTATTCACATTATCTCTATTTATACCATATTGGAAGAAAAACTTGCCAAATTCAGAAGTCTGTATGTTATATAAAAACGCAAAATCTTTTCGGTTGAATGTAACTAAAGCTGTTTTAGTTTACATTACAGACTGTATGGGCTTATTTTCACAATATATATTTCTTCAAAAGAGCTACGGTGTGTTGCCTGTGTGTGAGTATGTGTGAGTGTGTGTGTGTGTGTGTGTGTGTGTGTGTGTGTGTGTGGTTTTGTTTTATTTATTTTGCAATGCCAAGAACAGAATTTAGGTCATCACAAAAGACACCTATACCTTTCACCACTGAGTCATAGCCCTGGTCAAACAAACAAAAAAAAGAAAAAGGAAGGAAGAAAGACTGTACTTTGAACTGTGAGCTAAAATAAACCTATTCCCTTTAGCTACCTTTGTCAGGGTATTTTTATCATGGCTTTGGGGAGAGGGTCAGGGGACAGGGACAAAGAGTCTTATACTTTACACCAAGCAAATAAAGAAACCTAAATACAAACTTGGAAAATTACTTTCTGAGCTTGCAGCCTGGGCCACTACAGCTCATGTAAAGACACCAACTTGCAGCACAGGTGTAAGATGCTAACAGACTCGTGATCCGCATCTGTTGTCAATCTGTATCTATAGATGCAGTCAAGATAAACTAGACATGAAAAACGGCTCCAGAACAGCTTCGAAAGCAGGAGCACATGAATTCAAATCCCCTGTATAAAAAGCTGGGCATGTGTGTGTGCTTATAACCCCAGCACTGGAAGTGAAGACAGATGGATGGATCCTGGGTGCTCAATGGCCAACCAGCTGACAGACATAACACACACACACACACACACACACACACACACAAACACACAAATATTACATTGATATAGAACTGATCTAAAATGCAAGAAATCAGGTTGCAGATAAACTGGAATTGCTTTTTAATTATGCTTTCATGGTTGTTTAGAAGAGGGCAATGCATTATCTTTTCTAAAGCCAAATGAATCGTTACACAAAATTTCTGCGTAATTAAGCTTCAAGTTTTCTTTTAATCAAATTTGACTTTAAGAAATTCTAATCTCAAAGCCAGGTGTGGTGATATACATCTGTACCTACCTGAGAGGTAGAGGCAAGAATCTGAGGTTCAAGGCCATCCCTGGCTACAGAAAGTCTGAGGCCAGCTTGGGGATACATGAGACCCTGTCTTGAAAACCTGAAAAAGTTCCACCTCTGACCTTGGGCAATTGTGGAATGAGCTTACAATTTCCTTAGTTATTAATTATTCACAGCATCAGACAGAACTGATACACCGGGTAGCCCAAGGAAATTAACCTTGATGTCATGGATTTCCTTGTATCCTTATTTATCATGGTACTTCACAAAGATTATTATAATCATAGCTAGCATATGACCAAGATTCAAATATGGTCGTGAGACTGTGCACCCCAGGGACTAAACAAGTGACTTGTGCTAGGTCTATAAAGGAAGTTTAAGTGGCCCTTTACCGGTTTCTATTAGCAGCTGTCTGATACAGTCTGAATTCATCACAAAGAAAACCTGAAGTTTAGGGGCTGAGAAATGTAGAAACACATTTGTGCCTCTGCCGAGGTGAATGTAACAAAACCCCAGAGTCTCACTGGCAACCGAGGGCTGGAACACTGCTATCAAAGTTCCACAGACGCCACCTTTCTAGGCCCCACTCAGAGGCATATCCAATTTTACCTCTTTCTCAAGAGGCTTACTGGGACTGTCAAACTCAAGGAACTGACATGCTGAAAGAATTTATCCTGCTGCCAGTGTCCCTGCTAGTATGGTGATACCTCAGGAGAGTCATGCTCAGCTCTGGTATGTGCGGCAGTACCTTCCCACCCCTAGTCACAGAGGCACCGAAAGGCACCATGCAAGCTGCTAACGAACGAGGTTTCTGACTAAAGTTACTGTGGTGATGGCTAGGCAATCTAAAGGCTCTAACCCCCGCTGAAATGTTCCCTTCAAATGGGTCAATGGCGCAGTGTACAAATTACACCCCAGGAAGGCTATGCTGCGGTCACCTTAAGTCACATGCCGACAACAGCATGACAGGCAAGCCACCCCACAGCCTAGTTCTTTCCCGTGGTCAATATTCCCTACACTTCCCCTAGGAATCCAAGGGCTACTGCAGTCTGGATTTTTCTCAGCGGGTACAAGATTTATTTCCCTCTGGTACTTTTCAAAGACTAAAGAATGACCAAAACAAACAAAAGGTACCACAGAAAATATTTTTAAATAATGTGGTGTAGAAAGATAATAGTTACAGTAAAAGCACCTGTGAGCTCCTCCAAAATTCCATGGCTGAACACCGAACACATCATTTTGATGAAGCCCGGAAAGCAGATGTAATAGCCAGAGTATCCTGTGCCAGTTTATCACAAAGGCGGCCTAGTTTATTTAGGTCTCTAAGTGTGTAAGGCAGTCTTTAAACCATGAACTGAGCATTCCAAGGTTCTAAGAATACATGTAATTCAAACTTCATTTTTATGATATAGATGTATAAATGCATTCTATATTAAATATTTCCCCTGAGAGAGAGGTATGCAGCATAACATTTTAACGTTATTTTGACAAGCCAATTTGCTTTTGAGAAAGTCTCTAAATAAAGTATGTTTTAATGAGTCTATCAGGCTCATAATGAAAAAGATTTTTAATATGTCATAATTAAAATCTTCTCTGTGGGAAAATTTTCTCATTACTATACAAAAAGGAACCAGGGAATGGGATACTGAACCTAAGGAGACCACATAAGACAGGAAATATGACTTTAAACTGTGCTCACCAAAGCGAATCTAGTACTCCCACTTACTAATTCCTAACGATGCTGATTCTGCCCATGGTTCTTCTGATTAGGCCTAAAGACCAGTCTCAGCCTGTGCACGGACTTGGGGAGAGAGGGCAATAAAAAGGCTTCGTGTAGCCGCTACACAGCTTAAGAGTCAAACTTAACAGTGGAAGAACCGTATGAAAGATGGGCTTCTCGGTCCAAGCTATCAGTGAGCCTGCACCTTCTGCCCTGAAGACTAGATGGCTCGCTGTATCAGACATGTGATGTACGGTAAAAGCTGATCTCTCATCTCAGTGCACATCCACAGCCCCCTCTAGCTTCAAGCTCTGAATTTCTTGCTTCTCAATCAGCGTTACATCAGAAAGGATATGCTTGGAGCTAGAGACATGGCTCAGTGGGTAAGGGCGCCGGCTGCTCTTCCAGAGGACCCAGGTTTGATTCCCTGGCCTACTCAGGCACGGCTCATGTGTGGTACACACACACACATAAGCAAAACACCATACACATAAAATAAGTAAATTTTTAAAAAAGAACGACAACGCTGTTTTGTGCCAGAGCCTATTTCTGAGGCCCATGGTGACCTTAGTCATGTCTCTCCCTTCAAGCGTCTTGTAATCCAGCCCAGGACCAACATATGCCATCCCTCCAGATCCTCAACAGATTCTGCTAGTGACTGTGGCCTGTGCTCCAGAGCCAACAATGCGACTCCTAGCTAGGACAGAAAGTACTTTCTCCTTCTTGTCCTGTCTTCAGAAGCCTGGCTCTCCTTCCACAACCCTAGCGTCCCCCTATTGATTTCTCACATCCTTGCATAAAACTCAAATCTGACCCTCTAAGGGAAGCTCCCAGCCATTCAGTGGACTTGAACCAAAGTATGGGGGTGGGGAGGTTAAATGAGTCTCCTGTTTCACATTCATAATCATTCGGGTTCCATTTCTCATCTGTTAAAATGAGGAATTATTAATACAGTACTAGTTAATTCAAAATCTCAACTCAGTTGTGCTTAGAGGTCTGAAACTTTCTGAGAGTGTACACACCATCCAAGTAAAAACCCCACACTGTGGAACTGTCTTATATAGAACTATCAAGATGATCACAGCAAATCACCTGCAGGCTCTGTGGCTACGACACGTTATAAAAAACAAAAACAATAACAAAAAAATGTAAATCCCATGTTCAGACTTGAGTCTCATCTCTAAAACGCTTATAAAAGCACCCCAAAATCTAAAATATGAATCATTTCTGACTGTAAGCACTTTAGACAAGGGATAACCAACCTAGGTATGATCCTTTCTGGCATCTGAGTTATCTAGCTGCGTTATAAGGAACATGAGATGTATGTAGTCAGAGAAACCAGTTTTAGTCTGGTCTCAGCCACACTAGGATCTGTGACCCTGTAATGGTCTCTACCAGCCCGATTAGGGCAAACACAGGTCATTACTGTTCACAGCCTCTACAAAGTAGGTTACTACCGCTAGTGGTAAAAACGAAGGAAGATGCAAGATTAAGTACACACAAAAAACCACAAGCTGGTAAGACACAGCCACAGGGGCTGGAGAGATGGCTCCATGGTTAAGAGTACTGACTGCTCTTCTAGAGGACCTGGGTTCAACTCCCAGGACCCACATGGTAGCTCACAACTATCTGTAACTCCATTTCCAGGGGACCTGGCACCTGTATAAATATATGCATGCAGGCAAAAAAACAAACAACAAAACAAACAAAAAATCCAACACCACCAATACACAAAATAAATCTTAAAAAAAATATATATATATATGCACTCCATTCAGTTTAAAAGCCCACTTAGAACCTGAGTGGCCGACGGCCGACACTTTTCTCCTGTGCATCTGGCTATACTATATCCTAGCTACAACTTTCACCATAAGGTTCAGACCTACACCTCCAAACAAGAGACATGAAACAACAGAGAAACAATGTTCAAATGTGGACACACATCCGTTCACCTTGATCTTCTTCCCAAACATCAAAGTTTGAGACAGCTGTCGCTGACCTCTAAAATCACCGAACAAAAAAGTGGCATCTCTGTTGTATCCTTATGGTGCGCCCATAAAATAGAGCCTTGCACAACCAAAAAGAATTGTGCAACTCTCTTACACTCTCAATGATATCATGCTCACACTGCTTACTCATGAAGACCATACAGAAAAGGTTCTATTTTTAGACCATCTCACTATCGAGAGCAATGGCCGCAATGTGGCTTTATTTTGGGCGTTTTAAAAACATCTTATTTTGGAAGAGTTCAGATGCAGACCAAGTAGAGGCCAGCTCTAAAGTCTCCCGTACACAGCACCCACGTCTGCATCTCAGTGCTTGGCCAGGCTATCAGTGTTCCATGCCGCCCACACTGCAGATTAGCTATGAGATAATTTATAATTTTTTATGTACTTTTATGTAGTATTTATCTGTAAAAGATAAGCGTAATAATTAAGGGGAAAAAAAAACCACTCACAGTATCATTACACCTCAAGAATATAAGTAGAAATATTTAAATATTCCACATTCAGAGTGCTCAGGATTCTATCTAGGAGACACTGTCTATCACTACAGAAGGTTCCTATCACATAGTTAATATGTCACCAAAAGTAAGGAGACAACAGCAATATGAAGTTAACAGAGACATGGGACTCATTAGCCTTGAATCTACCGCAAAATCTAGCACCATGAAGGTGACCAGTTATTACCAGGTTTTACATCTTGACAATCATTTCTAGCTACCAAAATCATAAAGTTTAATGTAGGAGTGCCACAGGTCTAAATATCCATTCCAGTGTTAACTACTCGTGAACGAGTCCTGAGCAATGATTCCACATCCCATACTCATGGTCACTTCCTTATTTCTCATTCTGAGCATGGACCTTTTGAACTTCACTTACCTGTAAAAAGATGAGAACAGGTTTTTTTGAGCTTGTTGGCTTGGTCAAATAACTTTCGAGAACTTTTATTGGACGTTGGACTCAACCTTTGCCTTATGGTTTTAATGCCTTGTCTGGAATCCGGGTTGAAGAAAATCACAATTGGGAACCACTGAGTGTAATTAAGCAGATCCACAGCTTTGGGGGTCACGTCAAGCAGGGCGTGCTTGTCCTGTCACAAGTGGACAAAGGGTGGCAAATGGTGACATCAAAAATATCATCGAGGGGTCTGTTTTCCCAGGTAAAGACTGTACCAGGTAAAATGTCTGTATTTAAATTGAAACTTTTTTTTTTAAAGATAAGAGTCTCACTGTGTAACTCTGATTAGAAGTCATTATGTAGCCCAGGCTAGCTTTGAACTCACAGACTTCTAGTGCTGGGATTAAAGACATGCACCATCATACCCTGCCCTTTATATTTACAGTAAAAAGCCAAAAATATTTCTTTCTATATTACATCCACTTTTATATTATTAGTTAAAACTTCTTACAGAAGGATTGCAGCAACCCTCTTAGAAAGCAGCTTCATCCTCCAGTTTCAACTGAGGTCAACATCGACGAAAAAAAAAAAAAAAAAAAAATAACCAGTACAATGTTCTCAGTGGGAATGAGGGCACAGGCCGAATTTGTACCATGCTTCATCCGAGTATATTGTTATGACTGGTCTACTTTGTTTTCAGTTATTGCTGTGCATTTCCCACCATTCCAATTATTATATTAAACTATCACAGGTATACTGTGAAGAAAAAGTAGTCTATCTGTACACACACACACTCACACGCACACGCACACACACGGCTTGTTGGTATGCTCATGGTTTCAGACACCCAACAGGGGTCCTGGGATATATTCCCCTCCAAAAAAAGAGGGACCTCTAATAAGTGTTACTGCTTTAATAATGGGAACTCTGCAAGAGAACAGCGCCCGGCTTACACAGTGAAAAGGCGCCTATTTACACAGGCTTTGATCACTGGTACCTTATTAAAATACACATTCTATTTCAAACCATGATCCAGTTCGCTGACATGAGCTTCTGATGAGTTTTCTCACCTGCTCAATAATTTGCCTCACAGTATTCAACCGAACCACTCCACTGGATTTCTCAGACCCTGCATCTTTGGGTTCTGTTTCTGAAAAAGAAAAACAGGGCTAAGGAATGTTGATGGAAAGCAGTTGACAGCCAAACGCCCTGGCCTAACATCAGTACAACGGGACAAATGACACTAGGCATCATCTCATGGCATGCAGTGAGACGAAACCACGTGTGCATGTGTGTGTGTGTACACAAGAAGGTGCACATGTGTGTGTAAGTGCTTGTGTGCATGTGTTTTACATATCAAACACCGGGGGTTTACTCATTTGAGGAAGGTACCACACCACTGAGCTGCAATCTCAGCCCTATTAAATGGAAACTAATCAGAATAAACTGTGAGGTCAGCCTAACAACAGGGAGTGCTCGATGCTCTCCAACTATCAATATCCCAAGTAATTTTTTCTAAAAGGATGGACCTGAAAATATACACATGAAAAGTCCTAAAAAAGTCATATCAACCGTAATGGTTGAGCCTGACCTTAAGAGAGAAAAAACAGAAAATTTTAGGGGCCAGAAATGCTATCAAGTTTTTAATACTTATGTATGCATAATTAAAATATCTACCAAAAAAAAGGAGACCCATGCCTAAATATAAGATCCATTCATGGTTTAGCTTGGTTGTATATTCCTGTTATATCAGCACTCGCAAGATGATGTCAGGAAGATCAGAAATGGAAGGTCATCCTTGGCCACACAGTAATTTCAGGGCCAGCCTAGACTATCTGAGGGACCCTGCTCCCCCTGCTCCCTGCCCCCCCCACCCCCCAGTATATTTCTGTCACTCCTCTCTCATGTGCACACACTGAGGTAACTTTACAGAGGATCTTTAGGACACCTGCACTTAGACACTGATCGCTTGTATGAGAGCGACTAGAATTTTCCCCTTGTGCTATGACACGCTGACCCTCAAAACATTCCAATTTTTACAATGTTTCCTAGTAGCCATGTTCAAACTATAACATTAATATTAGATCTCTTTGTTACGGAGGGGACAGTGGTATTTCCATTATGTAAAAGAATATTCTTGTTATGAGGAGACTCACACTCTTGGATGAAGCCTCGCAGCTTGGCAATTTAAACCCTCGACTGGCTCAGCAAACAGTTTCAAAAGCCGGGGTGTGTGTCTGTCCATGAGCAGGCAGTGCAGAGAAAGTGTGTCTGACAACATGACACAGTGACTCCAGGCAGAGTGTGTGCATATTCCTTATCCTTCCAACTTTTGTGTGCCAGAGAACTTTCGATTTAAACACTCTGGGAGCAGAACTCCGCAACAGACTTACTTGCGGTTTGAAACAGGTCAGGTAACTCGTTTGCCAATCTTTCCATTGCTATGTCTGCTATGGGGCCAAAGAGAACCACGGGTCTCTTGAAGCCAGCTGAAAGGAAAAACGGAAAGGTTATCAGATGTGGACTATAATGTCAATATATAATATATATTGTCAATATATATTATAATGCCACATAATGAGAGGCAACGTGCACTGTCTGCACTTCTGCAAACTCAGCAGAAGAAACTGAAATTTTCCCACCCTGCCTGGACTCCAGTTCTTTCCCAAAAGACAAGCTTTCACTGTCCTCCCCAAAGTGGTTTATAAAACTTCTTCTCTGATGCTATATTGCTACACATCCCCCACTCAGTGGGTAATGCACAAATATTTGAGTGTCAGTATTAAAATTATTTTCTACATTTCGAGAATTTGCCTCCATTGAGGAACCTGAACCACTCAGGCTCCCTGGTGAATATAATTCCCTCATCACACCTCTGGTGGAAGTGACTTAAGTAAAGTTGGAACTGGGTGGTTACAGAGACACCAGCGGAAGCGGCTCAGAGCTCAGCAGATCACTTCCGGGCCCAAGCAGCTGCCTCACCTTCCCGAAGCAGAACCTTCTCGTAGGCAGGGAACTTGGTGCTGACCGATACAGCAGCTGCCAGGTCTTCCCGGCTCTTGCGGATGTTCTTCTTGACCCCGGATCTCTGGCCACGCATCCGCCAGAAGTCTGCTCTGTCCCCGGCATTCTCTCGCTGGGCATTCTGGACACTGGCCATTTGCTCAGCTCTGAGAGAAGAAGGCGGAAGAAGTCATTCTTCACAGCATGGGAACAGGTTATTATTAAGATGTCATGTGAGAACCTGGGGCAGGGCTGGAGGGGGGTAGCTCTTCCAGAGGTCCTGAGTCAATTCCCAGCAACCCCATGGTGGCTCACAACCATCCGTAATGGGATCTGATGCCCTCTTCTGGCATACAGAGATATATGCAGATAAGAGTATATATATATATATATATATATATATAATAAATCTTAAAAAAAAAAAAAAAAAAAAAAAAGGAACCCAGGGCAGACTCAGATTGACAATGGAGATGACAAATGCTGTGCATAAGCATCACGGTCAACCTGACTGGATTTAGAATCACTGTGGAACCTCTGAGTCAGCCTATGGGGGTGTTTCTAGGAAGGGAAAACCATCTTCCAATGGGCTGGGGTCCACATTGAACACAAGGGAGAAAGCAAGCTGAGGACCGGCACTCCCACCACCCTTCCTCGGGTGTTTTGTCACAGAATGAGAAAATTCCACAGGGAACTCCTCAAGCAGTAACTCAGTAGGGAACATGCCACATTTGGCTCATATGGTATGTAATATGGATGCATGTAGCAAACAGATCACTGTTCTTATGTCCTATAGCCATACCAGCAAGTGTCTCTAGGTGCACAAGTCTCTCCTAAGGATGGAGACCAGAAGTGCCGAGGGGCTGTGGCCACACAGTGTTTCCCATAACCAAGGCAGCAAGCTATCCTCAAATAAGCCAAGGGCAGCAACCAAGCCTGAGGTGCTCAACACTAAAGAGGTTCCAGTTCTATCTCCATAAACAACTGATGACTGCAAATGAGGAGGTCACGTGGGATTGGTTTCCTCAGAGGCAGCTCTGTTGTCTTCTGGTGAAAGGGGGACTAAAGGGTATGTTTAGGAAGTAGGCTCAGTTACCTGCTTTTGTTAGGAATTAAGCCTTTCTCCAGTTCATTTCCGATCCTCACAGCCAGCCAGTGGCCCAGCTTGCCATTATACAGTGTGTCTACCACTCGGAAGACCTCTCCCCTGGTGAAGGCCAGGCTCTGTGGAGTTTCCTTCTCACATTCAAAGTGGCTTCTTATGAAAAACGAATCTCCCCTGCCACAAGCCAGGATGTCTCTATACACTGGAGAATAAAAGCAATGTTGGCTGTATTGTGCTCAACTGGAGATCACCCCTTCCTGGTTCCCCCATTCAAGTGCACTATGGGAATCGTGGGATCAGCTCCAACAGGAGGAAAGAAGAACCCCTAACTTCCTGAAGTGTTATGATGGCGGATTTTATGTGTCAACCTGACTGTATGGGAGAGCCTAGACAATCGATTAAACATTATACTCGGCCTTTCTCAGAGGACATGGTGGGTGTTGGAGGGAATGAGATTAACACTCAAATGGGAACCTGAACAAAGAAAATTGTTCCTCAATCAATTAGTTGAAAGCCTGAGTAGAAGATTCTGTGAAGTCAGAGGGAGTTACAGTTCTCACCCCACAGCCTTCCAGCTGGGACATGTGCTTTTCTCCCGAGTTCTTACTGTCCTTACACCTTCAGTTCTCCTAGTAGTCAGGCCTTCAGGCTAAACCCAAAACTGAGTCTTCAAGTCTGCCAGGTCTGTCCCATGTGGCACTTGCCAACCTGCACGTTCACATCAACCAAGTCCTTGACAATGTGTGTTTATCTCTTATAGATTCTGTGTCTCTGCCTAATACATCATCCATCTTCTGATGTAAACAGGAACTATTCTTGTCCCCCACTTTACAGGAGAGCACCAGGAAAGTTGAAGCAACTTTCAAGGCTGGTGTGAGACGAGAGGAGCCAATACCACCCATCATACAGAGACTCTCCAACAATCCCCTCATAACTGAGGATGCACGCTGTTCAGAGAAGCCGTTTAACTCCAAATGGCCCTGAACCAGCAAAGCTATTTTAGTTGGAGGGAAAATATTTTTAAACAAAATTAACAATACCTAAGTTTTCCCCACACACCTGTGACCCAATGTTGTATATTCTGGTCCCAAGATAACCCACTCATTCTTCCCACTTCCCTCAAATAAAACAGATGACCAAAGTTGCTCACCGTCTGCTCGGCTCTGAGCCAAAATGGTCACAGTTTCACCTTTGGGGATTTCTAACAGATAGAGGACCGCATCTTCCCGGACTAGCCCTCTGAAATCCTGTGTGTTCACCTGGCCGGAGGTAAAAACCAGAAATCAAAAATGAGAGAAAGAGACAGACAGACAGACAGACAGACAGACTGACTCACTCTAAAAAGTCCAGATGGGGCTGGGAAAATAACTCGGTAGTCAAGTACTTAGCATGCACAAAGCTCTAGGCTTGATACCTAGTAATACCAAACATTTTAAAAGTTAACTCCTAAATTTCTGTTTGTTCCCACAAGGGCCTGCCCAGAACAAAAGTGGGTGCATAAGTCTGCACGATTCTGCTCAGTCCACTTGCCCAGCACCTTCCTATTAGCCCGGGCTATGTGAGTGCCCAGGGAACTGTGAAATTAGCCTGGCCTAGCTGCCTTGAGAGGCAAGTGTCATAGGTTTCTCAAGTTAGAGTCCATGGCTCCTGGGATACAATGGGCCTTCCAGTTCCTGAGAGACTGCTGCACTCCCTCAGACAGCAAAGCCACTCCCTCAGGCCACTTTGTGTTTCTCTGTCTGTTCCCCTGGAAGTCAAGGAAACATGGAAGTTGGACAGGACAGTTGGTCTTGGCATTAATCTTGTGTACCCTGTATACCTTGTAAACTTCATTGTATCCTAGCAACTACAACTGTATTGGTCCTGGCAATTGTCACTGTTTCCAAAAAGGGTATAAAAAGTCTGATTGCTCTCAACAAAATTGTCACAGCCTCAGTCTTGCTGTGGACCCTCCAACAGACTTAATTTAATTCCTCGAAGCCATATCAGGTGACTTGGACGGGTAAATAAGCCCAGACGACTACAACCACTGTTCTACCCTCCTTCTTCAGGGCTCTGCTTCCATCACACGTGCCAATCCTTCAAATGAAGAATCTGTCACTGAACTGATTAGAATTTATCATTCTGTCTGACTCCCTTCGTTTTAAGTCTCCCAAAGAGGTAACCAGAAAGGTATAATACTTAAGTAATAAACAGATAACTATAACCAACACAGAATGGTGGGGTCTATACTAAGCAGACCTGGAATCATATTTCTTGAAAATTAATTCAAATAAAACCTTGAAGGCACATTCACAGTTCAACTCAACCTTTCTCCTGTAACCCCAATCTCTCAAAAGCTACCTAACAATAGATACTAATCCCAATGCTTTCAGCTGAGGCAAAATGATTGTGAGTTCAAGGCCAGTGGGATACTGTCTCAAAAACAAAGGAAAATGTTTGACATGCGTTTGTGAAACCTGGTGCATTAGTCTGACACGGAAGGCCACTGGCCCCTGTATCATTAAGCTGCTGGTCTATAGGTCCTTCTAACAAGGAGTCAACAGCATTTATCCCACAAAGACTGGAGGGGGACACTAGGGAAGGAAGCTGTAAGGTAACTTAGAGAACCAGGAAGTGCTTTTACTTTGCACGTACCTGATGGCTAAAGATGTTGAATATTTGGGATAAAGAAAAATTCTTGTCCATTAGCACTTCTTCTATTGAAGATTCTATTTAGTTTCATGCCCCAACATATAAAATATATATATATATATATATATATATATATATATATATATATATGTATTATGTGTAGAGTGCTTTGCTTGCTTCTATCTCTGTGCATTACATATGTGCCTGCTGCCCAAGGAGGTCAGAAAGGGACACTGGATGCCCTGGAACTGAAGTCACAGATGGTTGTGAGCTACCACGTGGGGGCTGGAAATCAAACGCAGGTCCTCTGGAAGAGCAGACTTAAGTGCTGCGCCACCTCTGCAGCCCTCATGCTTGATTTTCAATTAAGCCTTTATTTTCTTAGTGTTTACTTCTTCTTTTTTTTTTTTTTTTTTGAATTCTTAGTATGTTCCAGACAGCAATGCTCCATCAGCTATGCAGCCTGAAAAGATTCTTCCCCTGATGTCTGCAGCCTCTTTGCTCAAATGATGGCGTTGTCTAGAAGCTTTTGAAGCTTCTTAGTTTCATGAGATCCCCTGTGTCAACTGTTGGTCTTATACCGGAGTCCTGTCCAGAGAGTCCCTTCCTGTGCCTGTAAGTTCAGCAAGTCCTCTACTTCCTTCTCTGTCAGATTCAGGGTGTCAGGTTTTATGATCCTGATCCAGCTGGGATTGAGTCTTGTGAAGAGCATGAGAGAACAATGTATTTTCATTCTTGTACAACCAGTTTGACCGGCACTGGGTGCTGAAGACACTGTCTTTTCTCCAGTGTGTATTTCAGGCCTTTCAACACTTGTGTGGCTTTAGGTATTATCATGGGCTTACCTGGGTTTTCAATTCTATTCCCGCTGGTCAATGTGTCTCCTTTCTGCCAAAACCATGATGTTTTTACTATCATAGCTCTGCAGTACAGTACAACTGAAAAGCAGAGATGGTGGTCCCCCCAGCAAAGTTTTTATTCTTCAGGATTGTTCTAGCTATCATGAGTCTTTTGTGATTTCTTATGAATTTTGAAACACACACACACCAGTTTCTGTTAAGAATTTACATTGGAATTTCGACGGGGATTAGGTTGAATCTATAGATTACTTTTGGTAGGATGGTCATTTTCACATTAATCCTGCCAACCCATGAACATGGGAGACTTTTCTATCTTTTGATATCTTCAATATCCTTTCTTTGATGTATTAAATTCTTCATTGTACAAGTCTTTACCTTCCTTGGCTAAATTCATTCCAAGATTTTTTTTTTTTTCTTTAGGCCATGGTAAATGGGATTGGTTCCCTTTGTTTCTTTTTGGTTATGTTTGTTGGTGGTATGCAAAAGGCTAGTGATTTTTGTGTGTTTATTTTATGCCTAGATACTTGTCTGAATATGTTTGATTAGCTTTAGAAGATTTGGGGTCTTTAATGTCTATAACAACATGATGGTAAGATCCTACTACTGAAGATGTAACATTCTCAAGTCATAGGATACGGGAACTCAATCGTGTACTGAGCTGGAAGATGCATTACCTATCGGCTATAGGTTTTCACAGAGCTGGAGGGTTTACTGCATGCTCCCAGAGGAGAAAAGCCACCAAGCCTTAAACAGATGTGAACCCTACAACAACAGCTAGCTGGCAAACAGGCCAACTGGTAGAAAATGGCACAAGTGAAATGGCAGTAATCAACCCCTGGTTGGATTTAGAACCCAATCTGATACTATTAACTAGGCTAAAGCCTGTGGCTCGCTGTGTCATGGGCCCTAGGGAGAACTCAGTGCTAAATTTTGCTAAGTGGGAATAGTAATTCCACTAGTTCTTATCCTTATGTCTATAGATTAGTACACCACTTAACAATGAAAAAAAGTTTCTTTTTCTTTTTTTTCTCCCCCCAAACAAGATTTCTCTGTGTAGCCCTAGCTGTCCTGTAACTCGATTTGTAGACCAGGCTGGCCTTGAACTCAGAGATTTCCCCTGTCTCTGACTCCTGAAGTGCTAGGATAAAAGGTGTCCACCACCACATCTGACTCTGAGTTTCTTTATTCAGGCAATGATGATTAACTAAAAGACCCATAACTTGTCAACATACAGAAAATAAGAGAGTGTGGAGCACTCAGCTCTGGGGAGTGTGGAGCACTTAGCTCTGGGGAGTGTGGAGCACTCAGCTCTAAAGAGAGTGTGGAACACTCAGCTCTAAAGAGAGTGTGGAGCACTCAGCTCTGGGGAGTGTGGAGCACTCAGCACTGGGGAGTGTGGAGCACTCAGCACTGGGGAGTGTGGAGCACTCAGCTCTAAAGAGAGTGTGGAACACAGCTCTGGGGAGTGTGGAGCACTCAGCTCTAAAGAGAGTGTGGAGCACTCAGCTCTAAAGAGAGTGTGGAGCACTCAGCTCTAAAGAGAGTGTGGAGCACTCAGCTCTGGGGAGTGTGGAGCACTCAGCTCTGGGGAGTGTGGAGCACTCAGCTCTACATGGAACATCTATACTAGATCCCCTCCCCACAAGAATTGGGGATCTTAGTCAAAGAGGGAGCAGAAAATAAAGAGGAGAGGAGAGTGATTTACAAAGGCAATCAGCTCCTCTTTGAAACAATGTTACCATGTAAGATGCTGTCATTCTTGCCTCTGTTCCCAAACAGAGGTCACAGAACTTCTCGTCTAACCCTTTCTTGTGTCATCTGTATCTATAAATGCTTTCTATGTATACTGTAAATGCTCATATTTCTCTGTTTATTTAAACATAAAAGGGCACACATAGGGCTTCAGGGGTCCCTCTATCCATTTCTATGACCTTCTTTTGGGAGCAAAGCAATAATTGTCACAATTAAAGCATACTTTGCAAGCTACAATTAAAAACTCCAAGGCCAGTGATTTGGCTCCATGCATTACAGCACCTGCCACCAAATCTGGTGGCCTAAGCTTGACCCGTAAGACCCATGTGGTGGAAGGAGAGAAATGACTCCCAAAAGTTGCCCTCTGACCTCCATATGCATGACACAGCACACGTGTTCCTCTTCCCGCCCCCCCCCCCAACCACCACCACATACACACAAATAAGATTGTAGTTTTTTAAATCCATGTGACTTAGCAACCACAACCACCCAGGCAAATGTGTTTGGTTTTCTTTTTGTCTTTTCCATTCCATAACAGATTTTGGAAGAGAAATGCCAGCCACACCATATAAATAACAAAGAAGCAGTTAAACCAAGCAGGGAAAAATAAATAAAATTCAAAGCAGTCATATTTCTGTTATCTGTAAGGCCCGCTGGGTTCAACCACAGTGCAGCAGCATACTATACACACCAGGCCTTACCTACGAAAGGCAAAGGCATTCTTAAAAACCCACCAACAACAGAAAGTGGCCAGGCTATGCACAGTTCCCTTGATATTTTCAGGCTGACCAAGGAGTACAGAACACACTACAGTGAAAACCGTTAGGTCAATGTTCATGTACTTCAAGGTCAGACTGTGCGGTTCTTCCCAACAGACAAATATCGACTTTCATTATCTGAGAGCAGTGTGCAGGACCCGGCTGGGTGTGCTGGGAGCCCAGGGGTGGGGTGGGGTGGGGTGGGGAGGATTCAGTATCAGCTCCAGCTCACATTGCCTCTCTGCCCAGCTCGGGGAGCTCAACCTTTCTCAGCCTTTCACAAAAAAAAAAAAAAAAAAAAAAAAAAAAAAAGAGAGAGAGAGAGAGAGACAGAGAGAGACAGAGAGAGAGAGACAGACAGAGAGAGACACCTTTTTATAGTCAGCTTGAGTGATGATCAAGGCCACCTGACCTCTACCAAGGACCACTACAGGAGAAGCCAGTGTCCACCAGCATCTCCCTGGTCACCATGGTGATGGCGGGAAACAAAAACAAACAAACAAACAAACAAAACAGCTTTCTAGAAAAGTTCTGGCTATAGAAGCAATTCTCCTTGTCTTTAACAGTGTTTTATACAGAAACTGGATGTCTGAAACACTAGGTGAGTTCTCGACTTCTCTTTCACAAAAATTCACACATACTGTCCCCTCCACAAGAGAAATCTGTTTTATTCTCCAACTTTAATTAGCAAAGCTCTAAGTCTCTGGCTTCCTGATAGCTGAAAACATGCTTTCTCTTCATTTGTACATCTGCGGAGTACAAATTAGTGTGTGCTGGCATTTGAAGAGATTTTCATCATCAGTAGCATGGGAAGCAGAGAGTGAAAAGATCCCAGGATCATGTGTTGTCTCGAGGTTCACTCAGATAGCCTTCTGGGGCCCTTTTGGGACCCAGAGAAGGTCCCAGAACTTCACTGGAAAGCTTAGCAAAGCTATTGAGCAAGGCTTGGTACCTCCCACTCTGGACCAGATGGGCGGAGTGCAGAGAGCGGATACACCCTTGTATCTTGAGGTCTGATTCCCTGGATGATTCTGCAACTTCTTCTGCCCTCTGCTATTGGCACAGAAATGCTTACCAGACCCCCCAGTTAATGCCTTTGGATTTTCTACCAAAGTCTCTGTGTGTGTGCAATATTTTAAAAACACTATACTGAAATACATCCATCAAAGCACCTTGTAGAGTGACTGCTAGAGGGCGGGCTTCCTTACCTTCAGAATCTGGTCTCCTTCTTGTAGGCCCTCCTGCTCTGCGGAGGTGCCCTCCTGAATGCCAGCCACAAATATCCCAACATCATTTCCACCAGCCAACCGGAGGCCCACGTTGTCCCCCTTCTTGAACCTCACCATTTTGGTGTTAGGGCTGAAGTAGGTTTGGTTTCAGAAGGAAAAGACAAAACATACTGTTTAAAATGGAGGGTTCTCATCAAGAGAGTAAAGACTTAACTATCTTCTAGCTCAGGAGTGACTTTGCGGTTCACGGAAGTTGCCTCTCATTTTTCTCATCTGTGCTATAATTTAATCTCCCTGGGACAGTGATGGGAAAGGTCTACCAGCCCACAACAGAACGAAATACTGAATTTACCACATTAACTCATCTAAGATAAGAGAGTACGGAATTAGGGATTGACTCTAGCTATCTGATAGAAAGACGCCCTCCCAAATGTGTTCTACCACAAGTTTAGTCAAATAAAGACAGTTCAGATGCAAGGAAGCCATGACTAATCCATCTATCGTCTAGACACCATTCAACATAGCCCCTTTGCCTTCCCCATCACGCTGGGACAATCGCCCCCCTACAGTCCTTACTGAAGCAGTACATTCTGGAGCTGTTCCACCCTTCCCAAGTTACACATCTGACTGATGCAAATACTCAGAAAAATATTCAACAGACACCAAAGCTGTAAAGTTCACCCAATCCCAACGTCTGCTTTTCTTGTAGACGATTCCTCTTTCTTGTGAGCATCGGGAATTAGAGTTGGTTAAAGGTGTCTGAATAGAAACTTGCCATTGGGGTGGGGGGGGGTGGAACCAGCACCACTGTGGTGAATTTCAGCTAAGACATATGCTGAGTGGGGAAGAAGGAGGTCACAGGAATGGAGGTACATACCCGTATATTGCTTCATCTTCGGGACTAGGACGAAGAAAACTTCTTGCAGCTGTTCTGGGTGGAGGAACTGTGGATTTAAAGATTTTATTTGTTTTTATTTTATGCATAAGAGATTTCTTTTTCATGCACACACACACTTACCATGTGGGTGCCCAGTACTTGTGGAGGCCAGAAGAGGGCATCAGATCCCCTGGAACTAGAGTTACAGAGGGCTGAGAACTACCATAGGAATGGTGGGAAACTCTTAACCCTTGGGTTATCATCTCTCCAGTCCCCAGGCACTGTGGATTTTAGGAAAGTTTAGTGAGGGCTGAATGTGTGGCTCTGCCTCACATGCAGCACAGTGTGGTTCAATCCCCGAACCACAAAAATAAATCACAACAAATCAAGACAAAAATCTTCTTATCATCCAGACCAGGAGCTTGTTTCTTAATACAGAGATAGCCAAAACCACAGGCTTTAAATGTAACCACTTACTGTGGTACCACACTGCACCACCATCTAACAACAGCACAGCCTTCCCTGCTCCCGAGCCCACTCCTTTCTTAAACTGTCTTCATGTTTACTTCTTAGAGAGAGGGTTTGGAGAGAGAAAGATTTATAGATGAAGCTTAACTTTAGGGAATTAACAGTTATTAGTTTCTCAAAATCAGAGAAAAGAAACACCCAAACACAAGGTACACATGCACAAAGCAGTGCTCTTTACAGAAACAGAATATTATGTTTTCCCCACATATAAATATTTATGTATCTAGAGTTATGATGACAATCACATGGACAGAGGGCAAGAGGAGGTATTCAAACGTGTCAAAATGTGACCCATTCTGATCCTATATTAGGACAGATTTTTACCTCCCACACTAAGAGAAAAATAGAGGGCCTCTTCTACTGGACAAATTAAATAATGTTGCCCTCTTTTTTTTTCAGCCACATTCTAGAAACATCAAGCACATATTTCTGAACTCAATTCTTCCAATCAGTGGATCTTGTCTGGAAGCATGAACCAGCTTGTGTATAACATACATATATGAAAGAATGACCTTAACGCCTTACCTGGGGATTCTTCCTGGTACCTGGGCTCCTTGTTGGCTTCTGTGACACCCGTGATGTCCCCCGTGGACTTGAACGGCGTGGGTGTGGCACCCATCCTCGACAGTCTGCCTGAGGTCTCCTCTCTTGAGCTGAAGCATACACCATGATCATGTTGCAGCAGATAACGCAGTCATGACACACACCCACGTGCATGTACCAGCGACTAACAGAAACCAAAGCCCAAGGCCTTACCTCGGCCTCTCCTTCAGCTTCTCGGTGGAGGAATGATAATCCTGATCGGAATACTGCTGGCGTCTCTCCTCTGGTGAAAAAGATCGGTTGGACTCTATTTCCGAGATATCTGGTTTCAAAATAAGAAAAGTCCAACTCAGTGAAATACATACGTACCGAAATTACGCTGGTCTCTAAGAGTCGGTAGCATGAGGGAAGGCTGGCTATCAGTTTAATAGTTTTTTTCTTTTACTAAGGGGCGGAACCTTTCTAATTTTCAGAGAGACATTCATTACTGAATGAAGAGACCATCAAATTCCAAACTGTACACTTCTTTCAGCTCACTAGCTTTTAAAGCTGTTTTAAGGAGGCCATGATACAACTACAAAATAGTGTCCCTCTGTTACTACTGTAGAAATTGGTTCCAGAACCATTTCCCCAACATCAAGTCCTTTATATGAGATGTTGAATGTGAGCATACATGTAGCCTATCCATAGTCTCCTGCATGTTTCATCTATAATACATAACATACTACAAATGCCATATCAACTGTGGTTACACTGTACTGTTGATAGAGTAAGAAAAAAAAAAAAAAACACTAAACTTTCTCGGACTCCCCACCCCCCTGCCCCCACACATATTTTCAACCTGCGATTGCCTGAATCCAAGGCTACAGAAACCACTCTTGCCAAACAGACTGGTGTTCCTTGCATTTTAGCACCACCGGGTTGCTACGATCACTTTGCTTTCCTGTCCTGTACTCGTGGTCCAGACCAACTGATTAGACGTCTGCTAGACTGGAAAGGAAATGAACTTTCAAAGAGGCAAGTTGGTGCACAGTAGTAACAATCTTAGGGAATCGTCTTGGCCTGCTGAGCCATCTTGCCACCCCACAAGGCTATTTTCATTTAGACCACAAGGCTGGTCTAAACAAGAGACCAGTGGGACAGCCAACTGTGGGGTCCGGGATGAAGCCACGCCCCCAGGAGCTTGTACATAGGATGGAAGCCCCCTCCTGAGCTATTTCCCCAGTCTGGTAAGAACCCATCCTCTCTAGATAGCATGGCTTTTAGGAGATACACGTGAGAGAGTATATCAGCCCTTTTACTGACTTCTTTATCATGTTGCTTTTCTCAAACACCCTGTGACGGTAAGGCGGCAATCCTAACTCTGCCACTCGAACACACCACACCTGCTCTCATAACCAAGTTTTATATTATTAGCAAACATTTAGAGCTGGTCCCTGTAGCCCAGCATTAAGTGTTTATGAGTATGAAAGGGCAATTGATTCCTGCCCTTGTAAGTAACCTGTAGAGCTGAAACAAACGCACTTATCCCAGTTTCAAACCAAACAAAAAGTAACAACCAGGATAGGGACATATATCAGTAAGCAACAACTACCATAATACTGAGCCACTCTGACTGACTGTTTAGTAGTGTCTACACACTTCATGCCATCTTCTAAAGGTCAGAATACTAACTGCCTTTTTTTTTTTTCCTTAAGCAGAGTTGGAATTTATTAAGAGATTTTAACACAGACGTTAAGCACTAGAATTAAGATAAAGAAAGGCCTCATGGAAAAAGGAAGACACAGCCAGGAACACAGGAGTGGCCATAGCCTGAACTGTGCTAGGTAGACAGTCTGGCCTTGACTCTGAGGCCTGCTGAGAAGAGGGATTAAAGGCTCTTCCATGCTTGGCTTCTGTCATTTTTAAAGACTCACAAAAGTCTATACTTTATCAGTATCTGCACGAGCACATATTAAATGTGTAGGTGGTATGTTTAGCTCATCAGGTGGTCATAAATGCTTTGTTTTTACTAGTAAGTTTTGTTCTCAGTGACCTAATTACCTGTGGCAGAATTTCCTCCTAGAAACCTAATTTCAAAAGATGCTTTAATAAACAAACAAACAAACATACATACATACATACATACATACATATATACATACATACATCAGGAATACTTCTCTTTTTGAATCAAAGTTTGAAGGAAGGCTTTCCCCTCGGGACTGACCTCCTGACACCCAGCCCAGCACACAGGCTCCTTCTTACCCTCCACTTCAGAGTCGCTGTCGTTTAGGGATGGGATGTTGATGAGGGTCTGCTTGCTGTCTCTCAACACCACAAGCTGTAGTTTTCCTCGAGACTTTTCTATTAGCTTTCGAGCATCAGTTAAAGACATGTTCTCAGTAACAGTTCCATTGATCTGAGCATATGAAGAATGGCCATGTTATTCATACGCAGGACAACTGCTCACAGCTAAGTTCAAAACTCTTATTTTCCTTTTATAGAGCTGGAAAGAACTTGTTAAGAGACTCAGACCAGACTTCAGGATGACTTAATGAATGTGAATTATCCTCCAAATTACATGTAGCCACACATGCCCAGAACAGGCATGAAGGAAGGAGTCAGAGTAATATTTAGGTTACTCTGCTAGTCTATTTAACCGTCAAGTTCAAGTCTACAGTTTGGTTTGCTGCTGGAACGTGCTTCCTGATTGGGAAGTTTTTTGTTTTGTTTTTTTAAAAAACTATCAAACATAGCCAGCTGGTGGTGGCACACGCCTTTAATTCCAGCACTTGGGAGGCAGAAGCAAGTGGATCTCTGAGTTCGAAGCCAGCCTGGTTTACGAAGTGAGTTCCATGGCAGCCAGGGCTACACAGAGAAACCCTGTCTCAAAAAACAAAACAAAACAAAACACAAAGAGAAAACATTTTTTAAAAAAACCCTATCAAACACATTCAGCAATCGTAGCTCAATGGCTCTCAGACGCTTCTTTCTTGGTAGAGAAACAGGAACTTCAACTTTAAATCAACAGGAAGAAGGAAAGTATTCCTCCAAGTTTTCCCTCTGTTACTGCATTAGTACAGAGCCTAAGGCTTATTTTTCCTTTTCCTTTTTAAATTTTTAGGAGGCAGGTGCTAGAGAGGAAGCAGGGCTCACAAGCAGTGGGGATCAGCCTGGCTCTTCTGTATATGTCTCTCCTGTTTGTATCTCAGGTTATTTGTGTTCTTATGACAAAGATCACCTCGTAGAGCTGCTGACCTGGCAGACATGCAGACTAGGGACGCAACAGGCACACGCTGCTCCCTGTCTTACTCACCTTGAGAATTATGTCCCCCTCATGAAGGTTGCCATCTTTGGTTGCCAGTCCTGTTCTGGTCATTTCCTTGATGAAGATCTGACTCCCCAGCCGGAGCCCATACTCTAGAAGACAAAGAACAGAGCAGGAATTCTCAACTGGCTCCAAAAACAAAACAAAACAAAACAAACAAACAAAACCAAGGGAGGATCAAAGCAGACAATGTTGCAAAATGTTAACTGGTCAAAGGGGGGTGGAGAGGGCTATGTGAATGTCTGATGCAAATAAAAAGTTAGTAACAACAGTCTGCTCCCACCCTAAGGTTGCCCACATGAAGCTGTGAACATAATATGTCTCTGTGACAGTTCACTCTGCCCGGGGTTTGAGCTGGTGCAAGGCCAGAGCTGGCAGGGGGTGTCAGCAGCACTTTGAACTGTTCTCAAAAAGAAAAAACAATGTTGCAATTAGAAGGGAAGCACATATTTTAATATTGCAAGTCTTTTTTTTTTTTTTACTGTAAAAGGACAGATTTTAAGGGTGAATTGTAGTGACTTTGAAGCCACTGCAGTCAAGCAAGTCTGACAGTAAACATATTCAGTTTTTAAGTTATTATTACTAGAGTTCTGACAGAAAACTACACTTATAAAACAGTTGCTTTCTTTAAAGAAAAATTTTGCTACATAGAGAATGTACCTTCTTGTGGTCACAAAAGTATTGGTTTTTGTTTTGTTTTCTTTTGTTTTTTTGTTTGTTTGTTTGTTTTGTTTTTCGAGACAGGGTTTCTCTGTGTAGCCCTGGCTATCCTGGAACTCACTCTGTAGAGCAGGCTGGCCTTGAATTCATAAATCCACCTGCCTCTGCCTCCCAAGTGCTGGGATTAAAGGCGTGCGCCACCACTGCCCAGCAAGTAATAGTTTTTTTAAAAAATCAATTTTAGTGAACTTATTAGCATTGGATCTTATTACAAAGATACAAAGTGCTTAGCTGCTATGGTCCTCAGTGGTACAGTGAGCATCTGACCTTTGCAAGGCTCTAGGTTTATCTTTAGCACCACAAACAACAAGAAAAATAAGTACTGAGGCACATCTCCCACTCTCCTCAGGCTACAGCATCTTTCCTATGGATGGTCAGATGGTGCACAGAGGGTGGAAACAAATCTGATTAACTTTTCTTACGTAGCAACATTTCACCTATCCTCCTGAGAGCTTAATGTTCCCATCATATCATAGGAGTGTCTGCAAACAGGTCCACTCAGATCTGTATGAACACTTCTTAAATTAGGAAGGAAGGAAGGAAGGAAGGAAGGAAGGAAGGAAGGAAGGAAGGAAGGAAGGAAGGAAGGAAGGCAGGCAGGCAGGCAGGCAGGCAGGCAGGCAGGCAGGCAGGCAGGCAGGCAGGCAGGCAGGCAGGCAGGCAATGAGCTCTGAGACACAGCGAAGAGCCTGCTGACAGGAACTGGCCGTGTTCATTCTTAATCTAGAGCCACTCCTGCCTATTACTGCTGTTTCTTACAAGATTCATTTTCATGTAACTTACCCAGAAATAGCTAATTATAGAAATACCTAATTAACTGGGTCATTGTAGTAAAAGGTAGCAAATTTTTTCTTTTAAAAAGTAGAATCATGAAGGCGGAAGGGATTGGATATTGGAATGTAAACTGAATAAATAAATTAATGAATGAGCACAAAAGTGGAATCCTGGGCTGGAAGGAAGGCTGAGCAGTTTAAGAGTATTTGATACCCTCGCAGAGGACCTGGTTTAGTTTCTAGCACCCATGTGGTGGTTAACAGCCATCTGTTAACTCCTGTTCCAGGGAATCTGATGTTCCCTTCTGACCTCCTCAGGCACCAGGCATGCATGTGGTGTGTACACACACACACACACACACACACAGGCAAAACATTCATACATAAAATAAAAATAAATATATCTTAAAAAAAGAAAAGGTAAAATTGGGACCAGTGAAATAGCTCAGTGAATAAAAGTGATTGCTATCAAGCCTAAAGTAAGTTCAATCCCTGAACCCATAGAATGGAAGGAGAGAACAGACTCTCAGGGTTGTCTTTTGAGCACCATGCAAACATTGTGGTACACAATCGACAAAATTATAAATGACAACAATGTTTTTCGGTGGAGGGGCTGGAGAGATGGCTCAAAAGAAGAGTCAAAAGAACACTGACTGTTCTTCCAGAGGACTCAGGTTCGATTCCTAGCACCTACATGGTAGCTCAGAGATATCCACCACTCCAGGTCTACTTTTACACATTCAAACAAAACAAACACCCAAACACTTAAACACAAGTAAAGAAAATCATGGGAGGGGTGTTTGTTAGTGGTGGTTAAAGTGTAATTAGGCAAGAGCACTTGTCTGGCATACACTGGCCCTGGGTTTGATCTTCATCACCAACAAAAGCTGTTTAATAGCTTCTATTAACTATTAAATATTTCTATTTAACTATTTCGAAGAACAAAATAGTTAAAAGAAAAACAGCCCATCAGAAGAGAAACATAAGTCCATTATTTCTGTACTCAACCAAGACCAGTTATGACCTGGGCAATCTCATAGGATAATGCCTTCATTTTACTTTATTTGAAGATTTGCTTTTTTACTCCCCTGTTTGTGTGTGTGTGTGTGTGTGTGTGTGTGTATGTGTGTGTGTGTGTGTGTATTGTGGGGGAGGGGTGATGTGTGGGTGCCTTTGGAGGCCAGAAAATGGTGTCTGATCCCATGGAGCTGGAGTTACACACTGTTGTAAGCTGCCTGACATGGGTGCTGAGAACAACTCTGACCCTCTGGAAGAACACTGAGCACTCCTAAGCACGGAGTCATCTCTCTAGCCCAACGGTCTCTCCTTAAATTATGCATCACAATTCATTAATGGGTCTTGAATTGATTTAATGAGTTTCTAACAGTAGTTTAAATTTTCATTGCAATAGAAACTCTCAGTACATCACAGAGAATAAGTTTATTCCACAAGATTTCTTTTTAAGCTTTTCATATGTAGGCATATGCTAGCTAATCTTGCATGTCAACTTGACTATATCTGCAATCAACTAAAACCCAAGCTGCTGGAATTGAGGAATTTTCCTAACTGTATTGTTTGAGGTGAAAAGGCACCCTAAATCTGAGTTACATCTCCTAGTAAGCTACATCACATGATAAGGCATGGAAGAAGGAAGCCTTGCCTTTGGGTCTTCCTGTCCTCACTTCTGGCAAGCTCATTTTCCTGTTGCTACAGCCCGATTCCAATGTAGACTAGATACTTCCCAGAGTCTAGCAGACACCAGATCGTGACTGCTGAGATGAGGCATCCAGTCCTATCAGGACACAGGCTGTGAGCACTCTAATGAATCCCTTCACATACACGTGTGTAATATACACAGACACAGTCACACACAGGCTCATTCCATAGGTTCTAATCCTTTAGAGAGCCCTGACTCATACAAGGTGTCTCTGTAATGCATGGCATGGTTGTTCCTATGACAGCAGGACAGAAAAGCAGCAGCACAGGAGGCACAGGAAACGAGGAGGAAAGGTTTCAAAAGCAATGTCCCTCAGAATGGGTCCAACTTCTTGGAAGGAGGTCTCCTGCCAGGCGCTCTCCCTCAAGACTTGTCTGGACTCCACCTTTTGATCTGGATCTGGCTTGGGGACCACTGAAGGGCTTGGGGACCTCTTCACGAATAGCTATAAACATTCGGTGAGATCTTCATGTCCCCAAAGTTGCTGACCAGGATGTTCCTCTCCTCAGCAATGGTGCAATCTCGGCTTATACCCCCACCTCATGCTCCTGGTACCCCATTACTGACCTTGCATCACTCCAGTTATTTAAGTAGGAAAAACTTAGGAAACAGAGTCTTTTTGTCTAAAAATCTACTACTACAAAATGCAAATCCCGAGCTAAAGAAGAATGAATCTTTTACTTTGTATTGTCAGAGGTTCTTCATCTTTTTCTTCTTTGATTAGTAATAGAATCAATGAGACGAGGGTTACATTATAAGGAAATTGAAAAATAGGAAGATAAGACCCAAGACTGGAAATGGCTCAACTCCTGTCCATCTCTTGCTTCAGATGAGCTAAGGGTGAGTTCCAGCCTCCCCGCTCGCTCTGCTTCAGAATCTTCCTATAGATGAACTAACTGCTTCACTGCACAGAACTGAATGAATCCTGGATGGGATTAAGTGTGCCCACATCTCCAGGAACGCAGTGTGGGGCAAGCTGACTGAGCCCGAGCCAGTTTCCACATACATACCAAAACCCCTGACCTGTAACACAGGACTGAGGCCTCCTACCACCCAGGTTCTTAGGGGGATTAAGAAAAAGACTGTTTACTTAACACCACCCCAACCTAGAACAGAACTCCATCAAGATAAGCTTTGCCCTTGTTTTCCCACACAGAGCAGCACCAGGCTCACCAGCAAAGCCTGTTCACACACCAGACCCCATAGTTCCTGGTTCCGGAGGCTGGTGGGAGACTGAGAATCCTCACTTAGCAAGTGTTGTAAGATGTCTGATCACAGTGTGAACCCCAAGGTTGCATTGTTTGCTGAAAAGCCCTGTTTCTGGTTATGGTGTAGCTCAGCTCTTAGCACACACCTCTAATCCTAAGCAATGAAGGTAAAGTTAGCTTGCAGAAGGAAGCACCCATGTTTGAAAGTGATATCTAATTTGAGAGGCAGACAAAGTGATGAGTCAGAGAAAAATCTGACAGACTAGGATATGCCCAACTCTCACGAAAAGAGGGAAAATACTTAAGGGGCAGTGCAGAGAGAGGAAAAATGGCAGTTTTACTAGGAGAGTTTTACAGAGACAGGTTGCAGAGAGAACAAGCTAGACACACACTGCCTAAAGACAGAAAGAGCCAGAGAATGAGAAGGAGCCAGAAGAATAAAACAGATTGCCGTATGAGGCCAAGCAGAACAATTCAGTGAGAAATTTAAGAGAAGCCAGATTAAATCAGTCAGGTTGGAGATGAGTTTGATCCAGAACAACTGAGTTGAACTAGCCAGCCAGAGTTAAAAAAAGAACTAGAAAGGGTGAGCTTATTCAGCAGTAAGTCTCAGAGGCTGAAAATATTCTAGGTCTAGATTAAATTGTACAGAGGCTAGAAGCTTCCAGCACTAGGCCTAGGTTAACAGATGAGCGGTAAGCAAAATCACCCAGGTGAATAAAACTTACATTTACAAACATCTATGGAGGAGAACCTCTCTTAAGAATTGGCTTTGCCACTGAGACAACTACGTCCAGATCAATGGACCCTTTTGCATCTCTGACTCTCTATGACAATTATAAATAAATGATCCCATGGGTGCTGGCCAGTTCAAGTTGATACTGAACACTGGCAGGTGCCCGGTGAGCGCCAAATGACCCTGGCAGGTACTGCTTGTATCCCCACATCATGTGTGCCTACCTTCATTTGCTTTGCTTTTGGTCAGAAGGACCCCGATGGGCCTGTCGGGATCATGTTGGCCCTTGTGTTCCTGCCGGGACCTAGACTCGGGGCTGGGGCTTCGGGAACGTAGGTGTTCTCGGCTGCGGCTCCGTTCATAGCGGGTCTCTGGATGAGCTCTACGGTCATATGATGGGCTGTAGCCACCTTCGTAGTCAGGATCATAGGCTTGATGATAGGAGCGCTCATAGTCTCGGTCGTAGTCCCTGTCGATGCTACGGCCACGGCTGTGGTCCCGGGACACAAAGTCATGGTCCAGTCCGCGCTCCAGGCTCCGGCCACGGCTGCGCTCACGGCTGCGCCCATAGTCTTCCTGGTCCAGGCCACGTTCCAGGCTCCGGCCTCGGCTGCGCTCCCGCTCCCGGCTCTGTGTGCGCTGATGGGCACGCCCCCTCTCCCTGCTACCCTCCCAGCTGTGGCTGAGCATATCGTGGCTGCTGTGCCGGCTCCTCTCACTGTAGCCGCTGCGGAAACTTCTGCCATCAAATTCATCAATTACTTCAAAACCTCGGTCATCATGACTGAGAGGGGGGCTACCCTGCAGCGGGGCCACCTGAACCTTCCGGGGCCTCTTGACCACCTGTTCAGACAAAGAGTAGGTGATGCAGAGACGGTACAGAGACTGCCTAGTGGGCCTGGTTCCAGTTTTAACAAAACTGTCCCTCTCTAGTCTCAGTGTGTGTGAGGAGGGTAGGAGGGTCATACAAAAACAAAACAAACAAACAAGGAAAAAAAAAAAAAAACCTACATCCCTTAAACATCTGTATCCCTGTCAATCTTCCAAACCCTTGCAAGGACAATAAACCTCACTAAGTTAGAATAAGAGAAAAATGACGGCAATTGTGAATACAACGCTTTTGAACACCTCCAAATCCACTTCTGACCAAGAAGGCAAAGCCCCAAAGGCTCTGGTCAGTTCATGGATGTCAAGTGAACAGCCAGGAAATGAGATATTCTGTATATAATTGCTGACACTCCTAAACGTGTTACAGGAAGGGGGTTGGGGGGAGGGGGAGGTACCCTTCTAGACTAAAAAGGACCGTAAGTACACTTGAACCCGAGAAGACATGCCCAAGCCATGCTGAGCTATGAGGTGGGCATTAGACGGTACTGCACAGCTACTGGTATTCTTGGGTTTGTTGTTGGGATGGGCCGATTCTTAGGAGATGCCTGCAGTAGTCATTAGGTAGGATGCTCGCAGCCTTCCTCAACAGGTTAACCTGGACACAGCTTCACCACACCTGTAACACCAGCCTAGAAAACCATCTCAAAGCTGCAAGTACGCTGGCCCTAGGCCCAAATTTTTTTTTGACGATTTTTAAATGTACTAACAGTTTATGTCCAAGGATGTTGGCTTGCACGCATACACCACACCGAGTGCCCTCCCAGGACTTACGATGGCTGCGATCTTCCCGCTTTTCCTAAGCTGCTGAACGGCAAACGAATGGAGCACATCCTCCATGGGGGTGCCGTTGACCATGACCACCCTGTCGTTTTCTCTGTGAACAAAAAACAAGCATCAGTCATCCTGAACCCTGGGGAGAGGACAGAAGCAGCAAATAAGCCCGAGAAGCTTGTTAAGTAAGGGGCGAGGGTACATCGACTCCCAAGTCAGGCAACTTGGTCTGAGCTCTTCAGTGGTAAGAAACCGGAAGCCACGTGGTTCACTTCTGGATGCTTATTAAGAACCACCGTGTTTGTGTAAAAGGCCTGTCCTATCCAGACCATGGGGTCACTCCAGAAAGCCTAAACCGGCCTGGACAGCAATAGGAATTCAGTGACAGTCCTAGGTGCTGCTAAAAGCCCTCTTGTAAGCCCTGAAATAGGCACACAGCCAACTGTGTAATGTCGGCAGGGAAAGAGGTCAAAAGCTTGCCTCAGATTCTTTTACTATTTAGAGAAAGAGTCTCATGTAGGCCAAGCTGGCTTTTAATTCACTGTTTCACCAGCCATGACTGTAACCTACTAATCATTCTGTGTCTGGCTCCATCTCCTGATTATGTCGATTACAAATGTGTACAATCAGGCCTGGCTTCTTTGCCTCAAAATTCTCGAAGAAACTTTAAAAAAAAAAAAAAAATCACAGAATCCTATCTATTACTTAGGGCACCCAATGTTATGTTAAAATTCCATATTACTCTAAATAAGAGACTAACTTTGATAAGACTATCAACTAATAGGATAGGAACACAGAGATTTTAAATCTCACACAAATTCAACTTTTGAATGATCTGGCTGACGTAGACATAGAGTTACCTTTAAATTCTTTCCTGATAGGATTCAGAATCTATCTTTTAAAGTAGGTTATCTCTTCAGAAGGCTGACGGATAACTTGGGTTTAACTATCACGAATATTCCTATTAAAATCTGTTGGGGGGATATTAGTTAGGTTTTTATTTGGGGGGATTCTGCTAAAGATTAACCCAAGACTAAGTGCTCTACTACTGAGGTACGCTCCTAGCTATCTTCATTAAATTCTGAAATAATATCTACTAAGACATATATAAAAACTCCTGACAGACCCTGAGACTTGTAGGAACTGAGGCGGTAACTTCTCACAACTAGGTTGGATTGAAAAGCACCCAGAAGGTTAGTGAAGCTCTCTCTTACTGTGTGGAATGTTTTCAAGAGAATGAAGGGGTGCTAGAACCACCCAGAATGTGGGTGACCCCCATCCTATGTGCTTGAGGAAATAGAGGAGAAAGACAGGACGGGCAGGTATTGTCTCTGTGTTTCCTGTTCTCTGCTGCCCAGCCACCATGTCGTCAGCTGCGCTGTTCTAGCACATTCTCCTTCCACAACAGGTTAAACACTCTTGAGAAGGGGAGCCAAAATAGCTAAGTGCTTCTCTTAAATTATTTTCTCGAGTATGGTAATATACACTACCCATCCAGAAATGGTCGCCAGGGACTGAGAATGTAGCTCAGTTGGTATGCTTGGTATAGCACCCAAGCAGCCCTGGGTCTAGTCCCCAGAACTGTATAGACTGGGTGTGGTGGTATAAACCCAGCACATGAGAAGCAGAGGCAAAAGACCTAGAATTCAAAGTCATCTGTGTAGAGAGTTGGGAGACTAGCCTGGGCTACAGACAATGTCAACAAAGTAAGGGAGAGAAGGAGAGGGAGGAAAAGGGGGAGACAGAAGATTTACAAGGTTCCAAAGCCCCAAGTGATCATTCTCACTACCTCCCTATGGAAGGTGGGAGGATCCACACAAAGGATTTCCCTCTTCCAAGTTTGGATGTTCTCCAAAGTTCAGTGACTGTTAAAGCATAATGTGACCCCGATTCTCACTCAAAGACTTCAGACAAATGAGCACAACCATGGGAACACCCCCATCAAGTGTCTGAGTGCGGGGCTGGTGGGCGGGGCCAGGGGGGAGTGAGGACACTTACTGAAGCAAGCCATCAGCAGGTCCACCTGGGAGCACATCTGAAATGACGATTGACGTCTCCCCATTTTCAAAGTGGGGGTTGTCTCTGCCTCCCGACACTGCAATTCCAAATCCTCTTTTGGAATCCTGTTCGTTAGAATTAGGGGAAAAAAAAACAGTATGAAAAAAAAAATCCTTCCATAAGTGGCTTTCAGGATTTATTACAAGCACTCAATAAAATAAAGGTCAAATCAATAACCAGAGACAGCTCAGGAACAGATGGGCTTACAGAAACAAATGAAAAACAAAATAAAGCCGCACGCTGCGGTCAGCTGACAGGTTCCTAAAGGGAGACTGCTTATCTAAGGGAGCAGCCTTGTGAAAAGCAGAAAAGACTGACAGCCCAGGCTGACATGAGCACAAGAGGCTGTCTTTTGTCTAAACAGGGATGTGCTGTTTTAATGCCAGGCAAGACCCATTCACAGCATCGTTTGATCTGAGCTTGAACAACCTCAGTAAAAATTCTGTGTGAAAAAGTATTTTTAAAGTCTATCTTCAGCTGAATGTGCCCATGCCTGTAATTCCAGTACTTGGGAGGTGGAGGAAACAGAACCAGGAATCTAAGGCTCGCCATGATTACATGGTGTACTAGAGTCTGGCCAGGTCTACAAGAGACCCTTTGTCAAAAAAAAAAACCAAAAAAACAAAACCAAGCAACAGCACTATGGCATAATCTATAAATTCAAGTTAGAAGAGATAGCAATTGCATTTTAATTTAGAGTTAAAAATGAAACCTAAACCTAGACAGAAAGCTGCTGTTAACGGAGCTGGGGAGCTGGGGCTCAACGGGAAGAGACTCCAGTGGACAAAGGAACTTGCAGCCACGTCTGACAACCCAAGCTCGAGACCCACATGGTGAAAATAAATCCCATCCAAACATCCTCAGACCTCACAAAGGGCCGTGGCATGAGAGTGTGAAAGTACATACATGAATAAATCATTTAATAAGATAAATAAACAAAGAGCTAGTACTGTGATCTTGAAAAAGCAAAGCACTAAATACTTTACAATGTTCAAACAAGATGGGAAATAAAGTTTTATGATCCATCATTGGCACCACATACAAGTGAACCTAGGAATTGCATCATCTTACTTCGGTGTGTAAAAGGCTAAACCACACAATAGGGATTCTCTGTATGGCTTCAGATTTGTCAACACCAACACCTGGGACCTGGTTTTAGAAAGAGCCAGCTCCATCTCCCAAACCAAGCCTCAAATTCCTTATTTTTGCAACCTGTGGACCACATCTCAAGAGAAATATGATCTCTGGTAAAAAGGGCACAGATGAGAATGAGGGAGATGTATGGAATTAAACGGGCAAACAGCAACTGAGGAATCTGTAATAACCGCTGGAACATGGGCACTGATCCAGTGATGAGGTTCTAAGGGTCAAAAGAAAGCTCTCCCTTTGAGGATCTGTGCATCTTTCTACAATGCCGCAGAACTTAGATTCAGAGCAGGATGACCTCTGTGGAGCCCAGAAATGCACACTGATGCCCAAAGCTTGCCGCCAGGATAGGGGCAGGTTGCTCAGATACAGACTATAGACCACAAGCTGACTGCCTGTGAGGTAGGGCAAAAGCAGGCCTCCCTAGAGTATGAGACCGTGTGTGTGTGTGTGTGTGTGTGTGTGTGTGTGTGTGTGTACATGTGTTCGGGAATGAGGGCGTGACTGAGTGCAGTTCTAGAGTAGTCAACACAAGCAAAACAACACAGTGTGGGCTAATAATACCTATCATATTATTATCAGGATAGAAAAAATTGGAAATAACATGTATGTATTAAGAAACAAATACACGTCAGCATCTATGGAATGAAAGAAGCTGCATGTATTTCCTTATTTAATCAAACAGGATAACATCTGGGGCCAGGCGAAGTGGCGTCACTCAAGAGGCAGAGATAAAGGCAGGTGGATCTCTGTGAGTTTGAGGCCAGCCTGGTTAACAAGTGAGTCCAGGGCAGCCAGGGCTGTTACATAGAGAAACTCTTTATCTTGAAAAACCAAAAACAGGGTGGAAGGGTAACATCCGGAGAGGACTCCCACCTGGCACCATAAGGCACAGGAGGGGAATAGCATGTCTGACACATCCCCAAACAACAGAGGCCTGGGTGCCACTAAGATGAGCAAGTCGGTAGAGAGATGGAAGAGAAAGGGAAGCTGAACTGTGTGTACACAGTGAGGACAGAACTAGAGAGTCAAGGGTAGTGATGTGAATAACTGACAATGCCACCCGAGGCCACGGTGAGCTCCGCCAAAGGCCATGTTTGGGTCTGTGGCCCTGCAGCAATTAAGAGTCTGTTACCAACAAAGGCCAAGGTCTGAGCTGCCACCTAGGGCCATGCTGATATCTGAGGGCTGTGCAGAGCTGGCCCTACCCCTCACTGGCTGCAGCACTCAGGAGAGCGGGTAGTGAGGGGTAACATCCTGGGCAGCACAGCAGAACTGATCCTGTGGTGGGGGCACAGGTGGGCCAGCCCTGAGGGTGTGGCCTGGGCAGTGTGGGAGAGCTGGTCCCCAATGGCATGGGTGTGGGAAGAGTTGTCAAGGTGACCAACTTAGTTACCACCCAGGCCCCGAACCAGGGCTTTGAGCTTGCCCATCCCAATATCTAATCCATCTCTGAACTTCTGGAGCTCATGAAGGATCTGATCCTCCAGAACCGAACCGAAGCTTCAGGATCTCCACAACACAGGGCACCAACAGGACTATCTGATTGGAGTCCCGGTGAAGATCCAGTATTGATAGTGTAGCAGAAGCCAGAGGCCTCGAACCAGACCAGTGACTCACTGCAATGAACAACTGCAAGAAAAGCTGTTTGGGCAAAGAGTTACCGTGTGATACACTGTGACACACTACAACTTCCACAGTGAGATTTTGTGTTTGTTTTCTTTGCGGGGGGGGGGGGGGGGGGGGGGGGGCGGGGACTGCAAGGGTGGAAGGCAGATGTGGAGGGACAGGGAGATGAGTGGTATGAAACAGGGGTGCATCGTATGAAATGTACAAAGGATCAATAAAAAGTTTCTAAAAAAAATAAAAGGAAACATCTGCAGGGTGATTTTAAAAAACAAAAATATAGGTAGTGTTCTACTTTCAATCCCAAGCAAAGAATAAACAGAAATTTTTTTGTATGGAGAGGGTAGAATTGTGTGTGTGTGTGTATGTGTGTGTAGGGGTAGAGTTGTATGTCAGTGTATGTGCATGTGGGAGGTAGAGTTGTGTCATTGTGTGTGCATGTGTGTATATGTGTGTGCAGGGGTAGAATTATGTGTCATGTGGGGGGGTAGGTTGTGTGTCATGTGTGCAGGGGTAGAGTTGTGTCATTCTGTGTGTAGGGGGTAGAGTTGTGCATCATTGTGTGTGTGTGTGTGTGTGTGTGTGTGTGTATGTGTGTGTGTGTGTGTGTGTATTTGTGTGTATGGGGTAGGTTGTGTGTACAGTGTGTATCTGTGTGTGGAAGTTACATGGGTGTGCATATGGAACCCAGAGGACAACCTTGGGTGTCATTCTTCAGGCATCATTGCCAGCCAGTTCCAACAATGCCCTGCCCACCTCAGAGAGATTAAAAACAAAACTCTGAAGGCAAAAGTGAGCAAGATCTATGAACTGTGCAACCCCGAGCCAAGCGGAGGATGCACGGAACACGCAGAACTCACCTTCTGCAGGGTCACGGTGTACTGCTCCCATATCACCTCCTCCATGCCTGGGCCCTGTGTGACAGCAAAGGCAACATGAGAACACTGAACACCCCAATGCCAGAAGCCGAACTGTTAACTCTCTATGCTTCGACCTGACTCCAGCTCACACTCTCCATGTACTACAAAAAGCAGGCATTTGCTCAAAATCTTACCCTGCTTATAATCATACAAGACCTTCTAGGAAAGGAGAGTCTTGTTACTAAGATACTAAATAAAAGACATAGTGAGAAGCCCTAAAAAGAGAATAAGTGTTAAGTTCTGAGTTGTTTTACAACCACTCTGATTAGGTGTTAATAACATCTCATTTGGGGGCCAGCAAGAACCAAGGCCTGAAAGTTGTCCTCTGATCTCCCCGTGATCACCATGGTGATCACAGATTTATAAACACACACGCACACCTTAAATAAAATGTAACAAAAGTTTAACTGCATTTAAAAATATCTTCCCATTTCTCTCTCTCTCCTGTCAAAAATGACCTTTTGACAATTATATATAATATATATATACATATACATATACATATACATATACATATATATATATATATATATATATATATATATATATTTTTTTTTTTTTTCAAACTAAAGAAACCCTTGGCCTTGTAATCAGTAGGATGTCAAACTGAGTGAACTGGGGGATCTTCTGGCTTTTCCTCACTATTAGTTGGTACAGAACAGAGCTCTGAGACTTCCTCTGCTAACACAACTCCAAGAGATGTTCCAGGGAGAGCCTTAATACAGTGGTGCTGCTTTAAGACTAAATGATCCATTAAACGCATGTAAGTCTTAACAAAGCTAGAAATGTCGAGAGAGCACAAGGTTACAGACAAGCCAGTAAGCATGGAAGCAGACAGATACACAGAGAGAAATACAACATCTAAAGGAACAGATGATCAGAGGGGATACAGTAGAGGAAAAATACTTCAACACAGGGACCACAGAAACACTTGCCTGGTTCAGAAATAGTGTGAAAATAACTAGAAATTATCACTCTGGAGAATCCCTGTCAATGGGCTTGTGAAATTCAGGTTGAGAAACCTGAGTCCTATTCAGAAAGTAGCTGTACATCCTCCCAAAACATGTCAAGTGCCACTGATGATATTACCACATGGGAAATGCAAGGCTCCTCTCCAAGGGACGTGTTTAAACACAGGCTTCACAGAACTCTCAGGTATATAAGAAACCCGAGTTCACAGTTCCCTTGCACTCACGTGCACATGCATGTATATACCACACATGCATGCGTACACACACACACACACACACACACACACACACACAGTGAAAGTTACAAGAAACAAACTACAGGATCGATGGCCGTATTAGAAACATCAATAATAACCCAAAAGTATGTAAAACAATTCATGTTTTAAGAAATTAGAAGACCTCATCTGAAAGTATAGTTATCCATGATCAACAGACCACCAGAAGAACCAAGCAAAGAAATCTGAAACATAATTTTTAAAAATGAAAAGAACCGCATACTAGACAGCAGCCATAAACAGATGCAAAGAGACCATTCAGAACACAGCATGAGGCCTAAAACTGGGAGGTGTCACACAGTGGACCGAGAGGGTAAGAAGCTTCAGGAAGCTAATCCTGCACTGATAATCGTATAGATGAACAGGTACTGGAAAATATCCAGATATTATGGGGTTTCTGCCTGTTCACAGAGACGGTTTTGCTAACTGATAACACTTGACCAGGTAACCCATGTCCTCTGGAAACAGGAGGTTAGGAAACCACAATTCTGCTTGCACAGAAGATGAAACAGCCAACTGCTGGGTGACTTAACTGATTACTCAGACTGAGAGGTATTTGTGCTTCCTGCTCCTCCCTCCCGTTCCCAGTGTGCTCAGTTCTGGGACATTCCCATGGCTCATGCCATCTGGCTCCAGGAGATCAGAATTCTCAAAGATTAAAAAAAAAAACTACAATTTATATTACATCTAGGGTCAAAAAGATATGAAGGTGAGAAGGTGCAGGAGAACAGGCAAAGCCGTGGCTCTCAGTGTGCGTGGGACTGGGCGGTGGGGGGGGCAGGGGGGGTGGCTGGCAGGGTTCTGACGTTTAGAACTCACATGGATCCATATAATTCAATACATTCTGAAAGGTCGAGGGAGAAACAATGAAACTTCCCCCACCCCAAACTCTTTGTTTAGCATAAACCGCTAATTTTTTTTTTTGCTTTGTTTTGATGTTTTTTTACATCCAAGTGGGGTGCTCCTTTCTCTCACCATGCTGGGGAATCAAACCCAAGATCTTGCACACATGCATGTACCCCGTGTTACCCTGAGTTATACTCCCAGCCCAGTTTCTCTATTTTAATAAATGACAGTAGGCTGATCATAACGCATATGACTTTAATCACGGCACTCATGAGACAGAGACAGAAACTGTGATTTTCGGACCAGCCGGGGCCACACAGTGAGAATCTGTCTCAAAAGAAGAAAAAAGCAATAGACTGTAACATACTGAAGATGAAGTGGCCCGGGAGGGAAGCAGAGGTAGGACACAAGGGGAACTGAGTTTTACATTCTTGTGAGGATGGGAGAATGCATCATATGGTCAATATTTAATAAGGGTTTTGTAGATGCCAATCATTTCATCAGTCCAATAGTAAGGTGGCATGGGGCATGGGCCACCAAGGGATGCACAACTTCTCGCTGAGGAAATAACATGCAAGGCGGTATCTGGCTCCTGATGTTTTAATACAATTGCAATTCTGCAGGGGACAAGCGGCATAGACGCAGCTTCTACTGGGAGAAGGAAGGTAGGCACAGTGTGAGCAGTGGACAGGTACAGAGACAGAGGAAGACAAGATTAACGGGTGCAAATGAAGGTGAGCATGGGGAGGGGAAGACTCACACCTCAGCACCTCTCCTTTTTTAAAGGCTAAAATCAACTTTATTAGAAAAATAAAGACGGCATCGAATCTTGATCAGGGAAGTCACAGAAGGACCTGCCACCCCAATCTCAGCAAAGATCTGTACCCCATCAACAGGCCCAGGCACCTTGTCAACTTCAGGGGTAAGATTTCCTCCAACAGAAAGCAGCTTCCATGTGCACGCTGTGATTTTTCTCCAATGACTTTACTTTGCACAGAAGGAACATTAATGGTACCACCCTCCTTACTAGAACAAGTCATTCCTAGAAGCCATGGAAAGTTGGGAACTATGTGACCTACTGCAGAGAGGGAGCTCTTTGTATAGGTTATTTTAAGAATGGCCCTGACCTGGGGCAGGGAGTTACTCGGTCTGTTATTTGTATGCCTTCTGCAGAGCTCATTTTCTTGGGAAAACCTTGACCAAACAGATAACTGTCCTTTAAGCCTGGGAAGACAGTTCAGTTGGTAAAAGTGCTTGTGGCACAACCATAGGGACCTGCATTCAATCCCTAGAACTGAGGGGGGGAAAAATCATCCAGTAATCCCCTGCACTGGGCAGCTGCAGACAGAAGGACCCAATAACTAGCCGGTCTAGCCGACGTGGCAAGCTCCTGGCTCTATGAGACCCTGTCTCAAACACCAGCTCCTGAGGATCACACTAGGAACAGACCCCTAGACTCCACACACAAGCCCCTTTTGCACACACATGCACTCCATCTCACAAGCCCCTTTACACACACATGCACTCCACACACAAGCCCCTTTTACATACACTTTTACATGCACTCCGCCCCACAAGTCCCTTTATACACACATGCACTCCGCCTCACAAGCCCCTTTACACACACATGCACTCTGCCTCACAAACCCCTTTACACACACATGCACTCCACACACAAACCCCTTTACACACACATGCACTCCACACACAAGCCCCTCTACACATACATGTACTCTACACACAAGCCCCTTTTACACACACACACGCACTCCACACACAAGCCCCTCTACACACACGCCCCTCTACACACACATGCACTCCGCCTCCCAACGCACACAAAAGAAGACTTTAAAAACAACCACAGGCAGATAACTAAGTCTTGACTACTTGTAGCAACTCTGAACAGCCAACTTTTAAGCTCTGTGTCCATATCTGCTTCCCAGTGAGAGAAACCACTAAGAACGAGGATTCATCCCAAGCTGCTTGTTAGGGACACACAACAAATACCCATACCACACCGCCCTGTATGCTAAAAGTAATGAGAGAAATCTCTCCTGGAATATGGAAGCCCCCACATAGGGATATAGGCTTCTACAGCAGAAGGTTAATAAGTGTTTGATCCCAAACATAAAATTCTCTAATGCATGCAAAGTGGTATGTTAACCTGTAACCAAGAAGCCACGCTTTGCAGAGATTGCCGACACATGAGAAAGGGCAGTCTTTGACTGGCATACCTGGCTATCGATTTCACCTAGGTCTGTTCAAAATAAGACGAGTATTTAAAATTCTACCATTGACCGAAAGCCACATTCTGCAATCTCACAATTTGTTACTGAAAGCTGCCAAGACACAAATAAATCCGAGGATAAAGGAGTCACTGTGCCACTGTGTGAAGGGCTTGTTCCCCTCCGGCAGAGAAAGCAGGAGAAAGAAAGGGGAAAGCTTTAAAAGGACTCACATGGCCTTTCCATCTCTCCAACTTTTTAACTGCCTGGATCCACATCCTCTGGAGGACCTGAGCAGCCCTCATGGCTCCACAGAGTCAGGGCTGGCCACTGCCTACCTTCTGGGCTGCTCACCCATTTCCACCACTCCACGTGGTTACGTAAGGCGGATACAATAGTAGCCCACATTCCGAGCAAATCCTGTTGTCATCTCGCAGTGACACATCCATACAGCAGGGACGCCAAGTGCTTTGAAAAGCACTACTTGTGAGGCAAAAAGAAAGCAGTCTGGGTTCACACCACTCCAACAGCCGTCTTTTCCTGCCTTTCTCCCACGCAAGGAGGAGGGCGGCACTGGGGTATGGACTTCTTCCAGCCACGCAAAATCATTTGGTATTTACTTATAGCGGATTAAGTACCACTAGCCTTCCATAGCCACAAATCCTGTGAGTGTGATTTAAATAGTCTTAGGAGCTAGAAAGGTGATTCAGTAGTTCGGAGACCTGAGTTTGATTTCTAGAACTCAGATTTCTAGAACTGCCGATAACTCCAGTTCAGGGAATCAGGGGTCTCCACAAACACGTGGCATACACTCACAGACAGACATGCACATGAATGAAAATACAAACCTTTTGAAATTTAAGACACACACACAAAATAAAAAACAAACAAACAAAAAAAAAAAAAAAACCCACCCTTACCTCCCAGTTCTGGGCAGGAAGAGGTAGTGGGACTGGGTGGCACATTTGTACCCTGTGGTGAGATTCTGTCTCAGCACAAATAAAAGCAAGACAAGACAAAACAAAATTGTCCGTACTAAACATGTACAGCCTTTCTGGGTGATTATTCCCTAAATAATAGAACTACTTCATATAGCATTTCTACTACAGCCTATATTATAAGGAACCTTGAGTTATCTGGAAGTACACGGAAGATTGACGTTGTTTCACAAACGCTACACCACTTTATAAGAGGAACTCAATCGTCTGCAGGTTTTAATGTATAAGGGACTCTTGGGACCAGGGGAACAGGGAATGACTGTGAACCCAAGCAAGGCTACAGAAAGGAAAAGAGAAGAAACTTGTCCCACTGACACGTTCCCATCTTGAAAGTATAAAAGATCAGGAAATCATCAGGTAAACTGACCTGCTAAAAATACTGGTGTGTCAACCAATCAAAAGGCATAAAGAGAAACTGTACATTCTTGGTGGTAACAAGAGCTGGTATAGATGGGTACCATCTCAGGGATGGAGAAATTGCTCAGCAAAGTTCATGCCTCTCCCAACTTTACCATAAACTTAGATAAATGACAAAGAACTCTGTCACTGTTTCTTGTGTAGTTTTTGGATTCTGAACACCAGGATGCCTAGGCTTGCAACCCAAGGCCAGGTTTTCAGAAGTGTGGTCTCAGGCAGTCCCAGGAAACTCCTACTACCAACACGGAATGTCACGGCAACAGGCTGAGCTGTTTGCAAGCAAAGAATGTGCCTCCTGGTTTGTCTAAATTATCTAAATTTGGACCACGTTGTGAAGACAACTTGAGGTAACGGCTAGAATATAAGTCTGAGGATTTTGGTTTTGTTTGCTTTTTAGATTTATTTTATTTTCATGTGTAGAATGCTTTGTCTACAGGCATGTCTGTGTACCAAATGTATTCCAGGGGGTTGCCCATGGAGGCCAGAAGAGGGCATAAGATCCTCTGGAGCCAAAGTTACAGACTTTTGTGTGGGTGCTAGAAACTGAAGCCAGGTCCTATGGAAGAGCAGCCAGTGCTCTTAACTGCTAAGAAATCTCTCCAGGCCCTAAGAAGTAAACTTTAAAGCCACAACTCTGAGGTACAATCCTTGTCCCAGAACACTGGATGTGCTGTGTCCTTATCCACCTATACCTCAGAGTATCAGTAACAGTCACAAATGAGGCAAGTCCCCTGCGGCTGTGTAGAGCAGTAGAGCCCAGCCTTGGAACCATCAGAACCACCACAGCCTGTTGCCAAAGGCACCTCCACTGGCTCTATCAGAAGGATATTTGCAGGATAGTTGCCTGCCTCCAAAGGTCAGGCGTTCCAGAGCACCTGCAATCACAGACTTAGGAATCCTAGATTCCTGATACAGTCAGGAAACATTCAATACACAGCAGCATACACTGTGAGAAACAACTGAGTCACTCTCCTACAGCAGTCCCAGTCAGTGGGAAGGTGAGATGTTTAAGCAAATTGTTCTAACCCAGTGTAAGAGCAAGAGCAAAGCAACAAACACCAAGCTCATTCATTTAACATGCACTCTGCAAGTACCAACCAGATGGCAGACCCTGCCCTGCTGCAAACGCTGAGGGATCCGCACCAAATGCCCTGCCTTCGGAGAGAAGGGAGGCTTTAACTGTTAAGCAATGCAACTCTTTCTTGTTCTCTCTCTACCGGCATCTGTATTTTATTTTGAGGCAGGATTTGAATCTGTATCCCAGGCTGGTCTTGAACTATGTTCCTGCTTCTGTCTCCTTCCCACAAGCTGGGATCATATGCATAGCCACCGTGTCCCATGAATGTTACGGATATGAACGTGGGAAGGATTAATCAATCATAAGCCAGTCTGGAAAGCTGTCCAGGGAAAGGTACCAGCAGGCAGGAACAAAGGCTCTCTGAGGTAGGAACCAGCTCAGTCATTGGCTGTGGAGGGTAAATTGATGGCGTATGAACAAGTACATAAAATGAACTAGAGAAAGCTGGGGTAGAGGGAAGCATTGGCCACAGAAGCACCTTCTCCCACAAGTTCAAAGGAGCTCCTGGCTGAAGAAGGACAAATTAGAAAGGAATTCTGTGTGGAGGGAACAGCATGTTCTGATCCAAGGTCACGAACTTGTGAGGTGTGTTCAAGATGGTGGCTGGGGAGTACACTTTATTAACATGTTCTCTACGTGAACATGTCGAAACGGCTCAGTCTACATCTCAGGAGCCCTGGAAATACAAATACACTTGGGCAATAGGCCACAAGATAATTACAAAGACTGGCAGGGAAGGAAGGCACCAGCACTGAGCAGAGAGCATCACACTTGAGAGCTTCTACACAGATTCTCAATGGATGCCTGCATTCCATGGGTTAGCTGCACCTGTCCCCCTTTTAGAGTTAGGGAAGCTAAGGCCAGAAATTTTCCATGGCTCGCCACTGTCTCAGATGAATCTGAGTCTGACCACAGGAGGTGATGGGAACATTCTCCACACTGAGCCTTTGATGAATATTAGAGTGGCTATAAAGAAGGGAATGAGGAAAGGGGGTAGAGAAGATGTTGGGGAGAAGAAAGAAAGAATGGAGGAGGGCAGATCAGGGATTCTGGCTATGCCCATAATCCTGGCACTTGGGAGAGAGACAGAATGAGTAGGACCAACAATTCAAGGCCAGCCTGAGCTACATATTCAGACCCTGCCTCGAAATAAAGGGGGAAGGGAGGGGAGTACGAACTGAATCATCAGGTCCTCCATAGACCTGACTAACACTGGGATGGAAACCCACGACACCATCCGTTAAGTGGTCATAGCTTTGTGTACACAGCATCCCTGTGGCGTTTTCATCCCTGTCAGCCAGATCACTAGGAGAACAACTGCAATCCACAGGAGAGCTTGTCAAAGAACCACCAGCTAGCCACTGCCCACCTCCCTCTAGTGGGGACGTTTGTGAGCCCCTTCCTACAACCCAGAGTACTGCACCTCACAAACTATAACCCCAGCACTCGGGGGTTTTGAGGCAGGAAGATCTTAAGAGGGCTCTGGGCTAGCCTAGGCTCTAAAATGAGGTTATGTCCGAAAACTAAAACCTCTGCTGATGAGATACAATTTTGAAACACTTGTCAAATAAATCAACATGCACCATTCCCCCCACCCCCAAGATATTAAACTATTTCCCCTCCCCCCAAGATAGAAAACTACTCTAACTCTTCATCCTACAATGAGGAGGTTTTTTTACTCCCCCTTTTTGGGGAAAAGAACAAACCAGTTCTATTTAGTAAGAAAAGTATATGTGTAGTCTAGAGTACATGTCTTCTGTATTTCTTAGTCATTAGGTTATTGGGAACAGGGCTTCCACCATTGGGCACCTTCCCAGTGGTTCTCAGAGCCTGCTTTTCTCCTGGGCCTGGGCTGACCAAGCTGGTGCTACGGCGGAAACCAGGCATCTTCCCTTTCCTTCCTTCTTCCTCTGGTCATTTTCTTTCACCCATTTCTGGAAGCTATCTCAGCTCTCTGAGGGCTTTCATAGGCTCGATCTGCATAACAATTTTCTTGGCCACAATCTAGCCCGTAACATGGCTTGTTTACAACAATGTCAACAACAGGCTGAGTGACTCAGTAGACTCTTCCGAGTTCGCCATGGTAACCTTTATGGAGTGTTCCTTTCTAAACAGTACCCATTCCCTTGAGGTCCACAGCAACACCCTTCTTGTAGAAAGAACTGCATGTGTGACCAGAGGACCAACTCCACGTTTTCTAAAAGGAACAGAGAACATGTAAAGGTACATATGGAAGGTGGCAGCTGGGTGCACTGAGGCAGCAGGCTCCTTAGGGTGAAGTCTCAAGACAGTAAGACTTATTTTTCAAAACAGTGTTAGAGAAGGCTTTCTGGCAGGTCCCCAGCATGAATGTTGGGCATTTCTGACCAACTGCTGAGACACAACAGTTACTTAGTTTTGACTTTTAACCTAATCTTACTGCCTTAGGGTTTTTCTGCTGTGAACAGGCATCATGACCAAGGCAGCTCTTATAAGGACAACATTTAATTGGGGCTTGGTCTGGCTTACAGGTTCAGAGGTTCAGTCCATTTTCATCAAGGTGGGAACACTGGCAATATCCAGGCAGGCATGGTGCAGGAGGAGCTGAGAGGTCTACATCTTCATCTGAAGGCTGGTAGCAGATTATCTGACTTCCAGGCAGCTAGGATGAGGGTCTTATAGCCCACACCCACAGTGACACACCTACTCTAACAGGGCCACACCTTCTAATAGTGTCACTCCCTGGGCCGAACATATACAAACCATCACACCTAATGTAAACATTTTGGGGAATGTTTATGCAATAAAGAATTAGGACAAGATGACAGAAGGCGTGAGGACACACGGAGGGCACAATCACTAGTTTTAAAGTAACCACACTGTTTAAAAAGGGTTAGGGGCAAGCGGGGCACGGTGATAAACATCTTTAATCCCAACACGAAGGAGGCAGAGGCAGGCAGATCTTCGAGTTCAAGGACAACCTAGTCTACAGAATGAGTTCCAGGATAGCCAGGGCCAGTTAAGAGTAGTTGTTTTCTTCAAAGGATCCAAGTTGAATTGTCAGAATTCTCTTGGGATGGTCACCACCCCCTGCAATTTCAGCTACAGGAGACCCAATGCCCTTTTCTGGTCACTGAGTGCATGTGCACAGACAGGACAGAGAGAGAGAGAGAGAGAGAGAGAGAGAGAGAGAGAGAGAGAGAGAGAGAGAGAGAGAGAGAGAGAGAGAGAGAGAGAGGAAAAAAAGGCTACTGGCTTAGTGTGGTGGTGGTTTGAATATGCTTGGCCCATGGAAGTGGCACTATTAGGAGGTGTGGCCTTGTTGGAGGAAGTGTGTCACTGTGCAGGTGATCTTTAAGCTCTTCCCAGTGTGGAAGAGTCGCCTCCTGGCGGCCTTTGGATGAGATCAAGATGTAGAACTCTTGGCTCCTTCAGCACCAAGTCTGCCTGCAGGCTGCCTTGCTTCCTGCCATATTGATAATGAACTAAACCTCTAAACCTGTAAGCCAGCCCCAATTAAATGTTTTCCTTTTTAAGAGTTGCCTTGGTCGCTGGGCAGTGGTGGCGCACGCCTTTAATCCCAGCACTTGGGAGGCAGAGGCAGGTGGATTTCTGAGTTGGAGGCCAGCCTGGTCTACAAAGTGAGTTCCAGGACAGCCAGGGCTACACAGAGAAACCCTGTCTTGAAAAACCAAAAGCCAAAAACCAAAAAAAAAAAAAAAAAAAAAAAAAAAAAAAAAAAAAAGAGTTGCCTTGGTCATGGTGTCTCTTTACAACACTAGCACCCTAGCTAAGACACTTAGTTTCTAAAACCAGACTTCTGAAGGTAGCTGGGATGGATCAGGGTTGCAATCCCAGTACTTCAGAGGTTAAGGCAAGAGGGTCAGGAATCTGAGACCAGGCTGGGTTGTGTATTGAGTTTCAGGCCAACTGGGTTACCTGAGACTGTCTCAAAAGTTAAATAACAAAATCAAGCAAACAAGCAAACACCCCTAGACTTCCAGCCAAGACAATATATCTGTAAACTTCAAGCCTGCTCACAGCTGTGCTGTGCACTCTGCAGACATCACACACCCGGCTCCAGAACAGCTCCCTGCTCAATCCTTACCCTGTAATGAACACATACAGTAGGGACAGACAGTTGCCTCAGTTTTAAGGTGGGGCTCACGATCCTGACCCTTGCAGAACCATGAACACTGGATGACATAGTGCTTGTACAAAGTTTGCTCCCATGCCCACCACAGATGAAGTGACCTCCATAACTATCCCAGCATGACTCTGTGCAGCTGTGTGTGACAACTACACCCAGGCTGGAACAGATTGCTTGATTCTTCTCATGAGAGTACTAAGATTACCCTAGAACCCAAAAGAACTGAAAAATGTACATGTGTACACACACACACACACACACATGTATAGAACTATTGTTCTTAAAAGCATTATATCAGCCGGGCAGTGGTGGCGCACGCCTTTAATCCCAGCACTTGGGAGGCAGAGGCAGGCTGATTTCTGAGTTCGAGGCCAGCCTGGTCTACAGAGTGAGTTCCAGGACAGCCAGGGCTACACAGAGAAACCCTGTCTCGAAAAACAAAAAAAAGCAAAACAAAACAAAACAAAAAGCATTATATCGAGGAGCAAACTAGCGGGAACTGCCCTACTGTGCACAGTTGATGGCTGGGCACACAAGTAGTCTACTCTTATCACATACTACTGTCTGAGCATAAGAAGGAAGGACATAACCATACATGCTACAACACAGATGAGCTTTCAATATTAAAGCCCTGTAAAAGGTAGCACCACATGATTCTCTTTGCATAAGAAGCCAAAAAGAGTAGTTGCCTGGAGCATGATTGTTAGCCTTTAGCAGAAGCTATTAGCTGCACATCTCTGATTATACAGTAAATGAATTATTACATCAATAAAATGGGTCTTAATAAACAATACATCACAAGGTATAATTGTGCACACCTGTAATTCTAGCACATGGGAAGTAGAGGCAAGAGATCAGGAGTTTAAGGCCAACCTCTGCTAAATAACAATTGGGGCCAGTCTGAACTACATGAAACTAGGTTTCAAAACAAAGCAACCATGTCTCCCAGATTGTACAATCTGAAAGCAGGGTCTCAAACCTATGTCCTACCATATACCATGAGCCAGTCACTTCCTCTGAGAGTCCCTTCCTCTGTTTTACATACCCTCCTAGGGCTGTTTTGAGCTACTCCTCAGACAGTGCAGCCACTGGATTCAGGGTATCAAACAAGTTATACAGAAAAGAGACTGAAGTCAGGAAAAGTCGGTAAAGTGCTTCCATGTAAGCCTGAAATCCTGAGTTCCATCCTCAGGACCCATGTAAGAAAGCCAGGTGGGGCTCTGTGGTCTGTGATCCCAGGACCAGGGAGCTGGAGACAGAAAGGGGCTCATTGGCACGTCAGTCGATCTAGCCTACTCAGTGAGCTCCAGATGAGACCCTGCCCCAAAAACTGGTACATAGCTCCACATGAACCATATTCATCATTGTCCTCTGGTGTCCACACACAAGCACATGCACATATATGCACACTCGCACGCACAGGCACATGCAAATTAAAGGAACGAGGTGGCAGTCATATAAGTAAATGGTAACTAGGGACTGAACCCAGAGTGGGGCCACACAGCCTGTCTCTTCTCCATTGAAGAAGCTAGCACTTCTACCAGATACCCAGCATGGCCTGAAAAAAGCTATTGGTGAACATAACTGGACTTCAGACCCCCGGGGTCCTGTGATTGTTCATGGTGAGGCCTCATAGTAGGAACTGGTGAAAATTTGATCCCAGATCTGCAAATATCCCACTTGGATCACACACCAGCAGATAGTTACACTTAAGGCCTCTATGTTCATAGCTCTCCCACACTAAGCTGCAAGGCATAATGCAAACAGGCCATCCTTAGTTGTAATTACAAAGAAGTCATTAATAAGCCCAAAAGAAAAAGTGCTAATTTGGCAACAAAGGCCCAGCCCTGTCTAACGTGTGATTTTCAATCTGACTCAGCCCATTTATCATTAAAATACAGCTTCACTTTAAAAACAGCAAGCACACAAATAAACCACCACCCCATAATAGACACCAAGATAAAGAAAATTATAAACTGCCTTGTCAAAAGGCAGGTTCAGAAACCAGCCATTAGTGCTGCTTGGCTAAGTGCCGCTTTGCAGGGCTGGCCCCGTGTGACACACACAAGGTAAACCGATCCTCCCAGACCTGTGGCACCATCCAAGGATGGCTCACACAGAAAAGAGACACCTGGTGCTTCTCTTTATCAGTAAGCCTGGTTAAGGCTGCCAAGCCGGTGCCTGCAACAGACATACTTTTCCTACTGGAGGAGAAACCTGTTGAGAACACACCCTTGGACTGCAGTACCAACAGTTGGAAGCTGCCGGAAGTGCAGAATCTTTAACCTGCCCTGGACTTACAGAGGTCCACTAGAGCCCCTACATAGCATAGTAACGTTGGAGACCGCAGTGTTTAACTGTTTTCGCACCCAAGAATTTTCTGCCCTGTCAGTGTTCCACAGGTGTACTGTTCAGTGGCCCGCTGCGACCAGAGAACTAAATATATAAAATTTAATTTAATTTTAATTGGTTAAAAACTTTAAATAGTCATACCTACTACACAGTGTTAACCATAACAATGGCATAAGTGGTTTCTAATGCTTTACTATTAAAATATATATTACAGGGGCTGGAAAGATGGTTTAACACTTACTGCCCTTCCAGAAGACTCAAGTTCAGTTCCCAAGAACTCACAGCTCTCTACCACTCCTGTTCCAGGGCATTCGGCACCCTCTTCTGACTTCCAGAGGCATACAAAGTACACACACATCCATGTAAGCCAAATACTCCTACATATAAAAGACATCTTCACAAAAATATAACACATACTAGAATGGACAGCTTCTCACTCCACTTCCATAGTTAGTGATGTGTGGATTAAAAGCACAGTTGCTTCTAACCTCTTTTGAAAAGCTACCCTGCATTCAACAGGAGCTCTGAGAGCTGTGACTGAACTCACTGACACAGACGCTTCGAAACATCCGGGGTTCAATCTCCACCTCTGCCAAAAGATAGATAAATCAAAAGGCAACCAAGTATTAGCCTGGCTTGGTGACCCACACCTGTGACTTCAGCACTAGGGAGCAGAGGGAGGGAGATCACCAAAGTTTTGAGGCCCGATCTACATAGAAAGTTCTGGGCCAGCTAGGGCTACATAAATGAGAGCCTATCACAAAATTCAATCAATCATCAATCAATCAATATGAGAGACAGGGTCTAGCAGTTTATGGTCATCATGAGCCAAGTGTGATGTTTCCCATGCTTTTACAACAAAGGGGGAAAAAGACTTTTTGAAAACAGTTTAGCATTTTAAGATTGCTTTTAATAATATTAAGGTTGCCCCTCCAACCCTCACAAGGAAAAAAATGTAGATACGCTGACAAAATTTAGCAAATGGCACTTTTGAAAGCTGTAAGTCACCAGGCAGTGGTGGCACACGTCTTTAATCCCAGCACTTGGGAGGCAGAGGCAGGCGGATTTCTGAGTTTGAGGCCAGCCTGGTCTACAGAGTGAGTTCCAGGACATCCAGGGCTACACAGAGAAACCCTATCTGGGAGAGAGGGAGGGAGGGAGGGAGGGAGGGAGGGAGGTAGGGAGGGAGAAAGAAAGAAAGAGAGAAAGAGAGAGAAAGAGAGAAAGAGAGAGAAAGAGAGAAAGAGAGAGAAAGAGAGAGGAGAAAGAAAGAAAGAAAGAAAGAAAGAAAGAAAGAAAGAAAGAAAGAAAGAAGAAAAGAAAAAAGAGAGAGGGGAGGGAGGGAGGAAGGAGAGGAGAGAGAGAGAAAGAAAAGAAGAAGAAGAGAGAGAGAAAGAAAAGAAAAGAGAAACCAAGCAAGCAAGCTATAAGTAAAGTTGGGGAATATAGTTCAGTGTCAAAGCATTTTTCTGGCATGTACAATACCCTGGGTTCAAATAGCACAAGGAAAAAAAATGACTCATTAACTTTATTTTAAGCCATCACCCTATGATATTTTTTAAAGCTTATGGTTTCAACTGTATAAGTTGTATAATACATTTATGGTATATTTAAAATGTCCTATTTTAGCTGAGCATGATGACACACATCTATAATCCTAGAACTACTGTTGAGGCAGGAAGACTGAGGCAGGAGGATTACTGTGAGTTCAAGAAGACTAACTGATCTACCAGGAAATTTTGAGGCCAGCCTAGGATTCCTAGTAAACTCCTGTCTCAAAAAGCAAAGACAAAAAAAAAAAAAAAAAAAGTATGATGTATGTGAAAAACACATATTGTGCAAAATTTTCAAAGACTAAAATCACCACCTCAAAAGAGAAAAAGCCGTAACTAGATTCATAAGTGAATGTATTGGGGGGTGGGGGGTGCTCACCATACAAGGATGAGGGCCTACCAAACCAATCAGGAAATCTAAAGGAAAAACAGTGAAGAGCTGCAGGTTAGGGGCCAGATCAGGAGAGCAGGCTCTAGAGGTGGGGAAGGGAACCATGAGGCCTCCGCAGAGAGAGGCTCAGAGTCAAAGCTGATGAAGATACGGGGCCGGCACACCAGCCAGTCTTGCTAATGACCATGGCTTCAGAAAACAGATGACAAAGTTTTCACAAACAAAAAAATTCCAGGAGCTTAAAATAGCCCTGATCCTGGACTGTAGGTGCCAGCATCTTGTAGGAGGCTGTCAAGATGGCTCAGTGGTTTAGAGCACTTGTTGTCTCATGGTAGCTACAGAAACAGGGCCACACATGGTACACATATATAATGCAGGTGACATAATCATACACATAAAATAAATCTTAGCATCTTGCGTGGCGTTAACACATGAGCTGACTGACTAGCCGTCTCTGCACAGGTTTCTTTGATTTAGGTTAACATGAGAGAGTTTGCAGACAGGGGTTAACATTTTTTCAATTCCAAGTTAGATTTTATTAAATTCCTCTCAAAGAGTCCATGAATGGCTGGCAACAAAACTAACAGACAGAATGAACACATGACCTTAGAACCTAAGGAGACACCCACCAACCTCTCCTTTTTGTGGAATTCACATTTAGCAGAAACCTGGCAAAGGCTACTGCCTGGTAACTGATGTAAGAGTCCACTAGGGGGAGCAGGAATGCAGACACTGAAAGAGTCTACTGGTTCTTACCAAATACAAAATTTCAAAATTAACTGAGAAGAAATTAGAAATGGGCTTTTATTGAGTACACTAAAAGCTCTCACAAGATCATAGGTCAGATTCACAAATAGTACAAGAAAAAGGAAGAGGATGTTATGATTAACCTCCATGCACACCAACACAAATGTGTCCCAGTAGAGCATGAGAGAGCTATTACAGGGTTCATTCAAGACAAGAGTGATCGAAATCCAACCCTCTTCTTCCATGGGGAAAGACTGAGACATAGCACCCAGCCCACCCTCTGACCGCCTGGCCACTGAGAGAAGTCATCTAGAAAAGGCTATGGCAAGTGAGTGAGTTTCCTGGCCAGGCCTCTCAAGGGGAGAACCCAGGCTTTATCTAGGGCAAACGGTCCTGATTCTGACCTCATCCCCATCCCTTGGCCATGAAACTTGTCACTAGGAAGCAAAACTCAGTCAGGGAATGACCAACAGGATGGGATTCTTGAAGCATCTCCTGAGTGGCACTGAGTGAAGGTGTCAAGGGGTGGGAGCTCTGTGAAAGGGAACCTGCCCCCAACACTTAGAAGAGCCTGTGTTTCAGAGATGACACATGAGGTATGATGTAACCTATTTCCAAGGGGTGTTGGAGAAAATTTCATCTGCCCTATTTGCAGTGGAGTCTTGGAGGAGCCAGTACAGCTCTCGGAGATGCCCAAAGATGAGCTACCAAGTCACAACTGCATTAAGCACCTTCACTCCCTGGTACAGCAGCAACAGACATGCATTGCTGAGCTGAAGGTGCCTCAGCTGAGTGCAGGCACCAGCTTGCAGAGCAGAAGTGAGATATCCAAAACTGCCAAAGGACATATGTACAATCCCACTGTCAACTCCAACCTTGTAGACCTGAAGGAGACAACTGACTGACTACAAGTTCCTCGAGTGAGTGAACTCCCCCTACAGCCAGCAAGAGTGACCTACCTGCTGCAGAGGGATGATCAGGACCTTGTGCTGTGCTCCAGGCTGTAATCAAGCACTCCCTGTAGAGATTGGCTACCCAGCCTCTCCTGTCAATGCTATGATTGAAAATACCTACAAATGTAGCTGGCCCCAGGGTCTGTCCACACTTAAAGATGAGACAGAGATGAGCGATACTGTGAGCACCATGTGAACAAGAACATCCTGGGCAAGCAGGCTGCGGCAGTGATGGCCCATGAGAACCAGCGTATGGTGCAGGAATCAGGGCTTGTCATGACAGTCACACACAGTGTGAAGGAGATGGAGAGGGTAACTGGCTTTCGGAGAGAGGTGGAATCAGCAAAACCCATCACACTGAGGCTGAGCCCTGAGTCCTCCCTCTATCCTTATGCCCTGGCTCATAACTGAGCCATAGACAGCCTGCTTTTCTGGCATGAAGAACTTTGGGGCAGCTGACCCTCCTCGTCTTTAGGGTAGATGCATGTAACCCCAGATAGCACAAAATCCTAAATGTAATGTTTCTTCTTGCCCATCCATAGTGTATGTACATGATAAAATATAATTTCTGAATTAAGGAACAGTAAGAGATTGAAACTACTAATAATCAAATGGAACTATTTTTTAAATATATAATAATAATAATAATCAAAACAGTTTAATGCAATAATAATTACTCAAAACTTGTTTCTTTCTTGAAGTTTCCATTCCATACTTTCAGACACCGGACTTAAAACTGAAACCACAGAAGGCCGAAGACAAAAGAGTGTAAGCTATGACAGGTATGAACACGACCATTTCAAGCATGACCATTTAAAATTTAACCCTTTAATAAAGGACAAGTGGCTCAATGGGTGAAGCACCTGCCACAGAAACTTAGGATCTAGGTTTGGATCTCCAGAACCCATGTAAAGTCAGATGTGCTAGCATGTGTTCATGATCCCAGAACTCCTAGGTGGGAGGCAGAGACATGAGAATTCCCAGAAGCTCATGGGACAGCTAACTTGATGCATCCAATAACCTGGTATGTGCAGCAATAAATAAGAGACTCTATTTCAAACAAGGTGGTAGGTGGAGACTGACATACAGGAACACACTGTGGCATGCACAGCAGTACGTGCGTGCGCGCAGGAAAGCAAACATATTTTTAAAAATTAAAATAAAATTTAATTAAAAAACATTTGAGAATGTTTCTTATTAAGAGGACAGGAAAACAGAAGAAAGGCCAGTAGCAGGCTATGGTTTGGCAGTTCCTGCCAGATCTCTATCGCACAACTCAGTAAGAGGCCGGTTGATGGACATACAGGCCATCACCTACCAAGATACAGTGACCACCTACAAGAGGACCACAGGGTCCTCTCCATGCTGCTTCCTTTCAAACTTACACCCTCAAAGAGCTCATCTGTCCTCACGGTACAGTTGTTAATTGATAATCCAGTTGTCAATGGTTTTGTTTATGTATTTGTTTAATTGTCAAGGGATAAATTCTCAGTGTGTAAATAATCCACCAAAATTAGGTGAACTCCCTTGGTTTGGGTAGCAATGCAAGTTCCAGGTTGTTTTGCCCTTAAACTAAAATTGAAACTGTCCACAGCTTCTAAACACATACTCCAAGGGAAGGCTAGCTGAGAGCAAAACCTTGCTTTACATAATCCTCCAGGTAGATCATTAACTCCTGTCAGGAACAGTCACTACACGTGGGTTCTGAAAGACACTCACTATGTGGAAGAAACACACTGGGCACAAAGAAGTAAAATAAATAAGTAAGTAAGTAAATAAATAAATAAATAGGTTCTTTAAAACAAAACTTTAAACTTACTGTGTGACATGTGTGTGTGCACTCAGTCATGCAGACACAAGGTCAAAGGACAACTTCCTGGGGTCGGGTCTCCCCCTTCACCTTTACACAGGACCTGGAGACGAAGCTGAGGTCATTGAGCTTTACAAGGCAAACACTTTACCCTCTGACCAAATCTTTGTCTTTTGATCCCAAGCCAGAGTGTGGTTAAAGACACTAAAGGAGTGATGTTCACGACCCAAAGCCTTAGATGACACATTTAAAGAGGAAGCATAAACTCTAGCTGTTGCCTCTGTTCTCAACGAAGTCTAGCCAAGAATCCAGTCATAACTGTGTGTCCACTAGTGGTCACAGCAGAGCTTAAAACTGAGAAGCAACATTTTAAATAGTGTTAACAACTCTAAGTTGCCCAGGCAAACACCATTAGCCCATTAACTCTGGAAGAGAACCATACCGTGAGAAAGCCAGGAAGAAATACAAACAGCCTCAACTAAGCTCCAAGAAAAGTCTTCCTACCTACATCTAACCCCCAGATGGCCTGGCCCAGGTTTCATGAGCCTTCTTCCTGGACCCGAGGGCAGCAACTGGTGCTCTGTATCTGCTCTGTCACCACAATCACCTGGCTCCAAAATTCACTAATTGTTATCCCTAGTCAAAATTCCCACTATAGCCAGGTGCAGTGGCGTGATCATGCACCTTTAATTCCAGCACTCAGGAGGCAGAGGCAGGTAGATCTGTGAGTTCAAGGCCAGCCTGGTCTATATAGTGAGTGCCAGGACAGCCAGTGCTACATTGTGAGACCATGTCTCAAACAAATACCTCCCACTACACCAACACACATGTTTTCAGCTGATGAGAAGAAATCAGACAGGTCTTCTGTAAAGCATTAGTGCCTGGTGGACCTAAACCTCCTGGAGACATCTGATGTTTTAAGAGCTGAACTCTGACCCCAATATACCTTATAGAACTGTGTGACCTTCAACATGCAAGTTTCCCAGCACTTCAATAACATTAATAATAACAAAATAATTCAATAACATGAATTATTTTATCTATTTCTCAATCCACATTTTGTAGCCACAAGATACCTTGATGTCAATAATACTTTTCAAACTGGGTTGAGGGAAACAAGTTATTTCTACCAGAAGCCACGAAGACCTGAAGAAAGCACACTGAGCTGACAATATTTCTATAATTAAAGGTATAGTTTTAGACAGGTGTCTATGTAACCTGCCTCCTTTAAGCTGTGTCTTACTCATCTCTGAGTCTCTGGGACCTCATAAAGTAATGGAGACACAGAGTCTCTGGAAGAAAACAGCTCTTAAAAATATTGTATCAGGCCAGAGAGATGGCTCAGCAGTTAAGAGCACTGGCTCCTCTTCCACGGTTGAGTTCAACTCCCAGCAACCACATGATGGCTATAACCATCATCTCTTCGGGCATGCAAATAGAGCACTCATATACATAAAATAAATAAATCTTTAAAACAGAAAAATATTGATATATAAGCCAGGCTGTGGTAGTTCGTGTGTGGTAGTTCCCACCACTCAGGAGGCAGAATTCTGTGAATTCAAGGCCAGCTTCATCTACAGAAAGAGTTCCAGGACAGCCAGGGATACACAAAGAAACCCTGTTTCAATAAATAAATAAATAAATAAATAAATAAGAAATACTAATGTATAATTTTTACAGATGATTGCCCAGTGGAAAAATTCGTCCTATATACATTCAGGAATACCACGTACAAGTCTAGAAATCAACAAGAGACTATGCAACCTTTTGACCTGAGACACAGCCCTGCCATTTACAAAATACACATCTGAATATTGCACAACTAAGCTATCAAAAATAATAATAGTAAATCAAAATAGATCTCTTATCATAAGCTTGGGGGACATACTCAGTTGGTAGATTATTTGCAAAGTATGCACAAAGCCCTAGGCTCCATTCCCAGGACACATAAACTGGTATGTGGTCTGTGCCTGTCAGCCTAGCACCCGGGAAGTTCTAGGCCATCCTCAGCTACAACGTTTCGGGCTCTCCTGAGGTGGTGAGATGGGGGGTGGGGGGAAACCTGTATTAAATATGTTTACAATTTATGGGCTGCATTCACAGGTACCCTGAGCTGAAGGCTCAATGTGCTAGAAGCACTTCTCCCCCTACTTCCTTCCAACCTGAGGGTAAGACACAGAAGCTGGTGGAATCAAGATTACCTGCAGGTTTCAAATGGACCTGGGCTCACATTTCTTCCCCGTAACATACGTCAAGCAAGTGTTTGCTGTTTCTGAGCCTTGGTTTCCTCGCTTATAAAATGAATACAACCCCTCCTTCCCAACTGTCCGGGAGAATTCAGTGAGCTCTAAACCCAGAGTCTACCATTACTAAGCCCGAAATCTCCTGCTCCAGCTTCACCAGCAAGAACACCCGCACCCAATGCAGCATGAGAGCACTAGGCAAGAACGGTGCCTCCTCCTCCTGTCCTGTGGGTATCTGATGAGGCATCGCATGTGAGCTCTGTCCAAGGCTTGGAAGCTGAGCTGAAATGAACCTGTCCCCAGTGAACACCGCAGCATCTGTGAAAACCAGGACATGAACTCGGAGCCATTTGCAAGCTTCACTCAGGAGCATCTTAGATTTATCACTCCATTGATGCCTTCTGCAAGGTGCTTCTCAGGAAGAGGGCAGGAAGGGTTGACCTGTATCCAGGCCATAAACATCTATACATACATATATATATATATATATATATATATATATATATATATATATATGTATGCATGTGTGTACATATTTATATACATAAATGTATGTATGCCATAAACACATGTGTTCTTATTTGTCTATGTAAAAGACAAAGGGAAGAGACGCTGAAGCAGGAGAGCAGGGAGGAGAGTGAGAAATCCCAGTCCTTAGGATCCAGGTTCTCCTTTCATATTCTTTCATTTCCTGAACAGTAACTATGTGACGTCTGCCCTAGGACTGCAAAGATGCAGATCTGCCTTTCTTCCCAAACAATCCTTCCTAATATAAAAGCAAGCCTCCTCCAATAGGATTATGTAGATTCAATAGGGTTCAGACCCTCATTTAAAACACTCAGCTGGGACTAGAAAGATGGGCTGGAGAGAGGACTCATTAGTTAAGAGCACTGGCTGCTCTTACAAAGGACTTAGGTTCAGTTCTCAACACCCGCATGGCCACCCACAACCACCTGTATCTTCAGTTCCAGGGGATCCAACACCCTCTTCAGACTTCCACAGACTTCTGGACACATAATGGTAATACTACCTATACTTGCTGGGCAATGGTGGCGCACGCCTTTAATCCCAGCACTTGGGAGGCAGAAGCAGGCGGATTTCTGAGTTCGAGGCCAGCCTGGTCTACAGAGTGAGTTCCAGGACAGCCAGGGTGACACAAACCTGTCTCAAAACAAAACAAAACAAAAAAACCCACATATATTCAGGCACACACATGTACACATAAAATATAATTTTAAAAACCTCTGTGATCTTCTGATGATATACACACATTTCAAAGGATACTTGGGTTTCTACTTTTGAGGACATTTTTGTAATCCTCCAAAGATCAAGTTATAATCAACTTCTCCCCCAATCAAAGGGCTTCTGCTGTTTACACTGTGAATGACAGCCAGGTGGGAACAATCCAGACCCAGGGACAGACAGGGATGACAGCTTCCCAGTGTATAACAGGTCAATCCATAAATCACTATCCTAAGTATGAAGCCAAAAGCATACGGCTGGGAACTGTCAGGGAAGGATAGATAGGCTACTGCTGTGTCCTTAGGAGAGTTCATTGCTAGGACATGATCCAACCTAACCAGCCCTGACATTTATTCTTCAAATTACACTCCAGATTGCAGGGGACAGTGTAGCGGCTATTTAGAGCTGGGGGAGACCCCCACACAAGCTAATGTACTTAGTTAACAAGTCACCTCTCCAGCCCATCTTTCCAGCCCCAGAGTGATTTTAAGTGAGGGTCTGAACTCACACTAGATGGATGTTCTTTTGCTCTTTCCTATTCGGAGGCCAGAGGGCCTTACCAGTGCTACCCAGATGACAGTGAGTCCTCTCTGCCAAGAGTGTGGAACTACAAGCATGATCTCTCCTGTGCTTTCCAGAGAAGTCGATCACAAACACGACACTTAGAAACTTGGCAATGCCTGAGCTAAATTTATTTTTAACCCAGTTCTGTTTGGCCATCTTTTTCAGCAGAAAAGCCCAGTGAGAAATTTATCTTTGAACAGCAGATGCCTGGTATCCCGACAGAGAGCAAGTTGCAGGTACTGAGGAAGGAGAATCTCAGCTGTCTTTCCGGAGTTCCTGACTTTTGTGCAACGAAGACCAGTCAACTCCAGAACTTGACTTAAAACAAAGATAAAAATAAATACTGTAATATATATATATACATATATATATATTATATATATATATTATATATATATATTATATATATGTATATATATGCATATGCAACAGAACAGATCTCTCTTCAAGTTATAACACTAAGCCTAAATATTTATAGATATCTAGGTCAACACACAGAGAGAGAGAGAGAAAGAGAGAGAGAGAGAATACACATTCGTGTGTATGTGCAAAGAGCTAGAGACATAATATGGTAGTAGAATGCTTCCCTCACATGCATGAGGCCTTGGGTCTCATCCCCAGCAAAAATAAATAAACTATATGCATATATTTAAGCTCTAGCACAGGGAGGGGTGCAGAGGGGAGTGAATTAGGTCACTCCCCAGAAGTTTCCCTCCAGCTCCATTTTCTACTCTTCACACAGTGGGACCCTTTGTTCATTGTTTGAAGCACTGTAAACTGTTTGCACATCTATTGTGAGCACTGGCTGACTCCAAGTCTGGAGTGGAGGGGAGGGTGGGTAAAATGGGATTCTGTGAATATAGTTCTGGTACTTTCAAATCCACACAAGCTCTGCAAATAGCCAGTTCCAGCAAATCCAGGGTAGGAGCAAAGTCACGGGTCCTGTGCTTCTCAGTGACATGTCGACTCTCCATATAGCGCTTCCAGTTTCTCGAAGAAGCAGTACTGTGGCCAGGAGCCTCAAATGGCATTTGGCGAATCACATGACCACTGTTTCCAGCTAACAATTAGTAACAGTAATAAACAGACAGGGTATGTTGGAGTGGTAGAGAAGATAGTTCGAATGAAGGATAAAAGTTCACCAATATTCCAAAGTTAGGGGGGGAGGGGGCGGGGAGAAACAAGTCAAGTTTTCTCCAGGGGTGACAGCATTGTCAAAGGGACTAAATAAGACTTTTAAAGCTAACATTTTATAAAACTTAGATTTTATAAACCAAACCCAAATGGCTGAGATCACTACTGCCCACAGTTTTGACGGACTATTCTGTCGGCATGAGATTTGAAGCGTAACTGGGACAAATATGTCATCTCTTTCCATTTCATTTGACAAAATTCCAAAGAAGTTAAAGATGAGTGGAGCCCATTACAAAAAAACTCAGATTTATGTACTACTTGCACTTATACTATCAGATGAGAAGGACTTCTAAGGCAATGTACTCACCGGGGTTAATAAGTTTCTCATTAAAGAATTAAGTTAATGAAATTAAGCCATCTTCTGTTTCTTCATTAACTTGTAAACTTGAAAATCATTATTTCTTTGGTCTCGTTTGATAGCCTATAATTGCTAGGTAGCCCAGGCTAACCTCAAGCTCTTAATTCTCCTGCCTTAGCTTTCCCAAGTGCTGATATTACGAAATTGATACCTCAGCTATCTGTTTCTTTTTCTTCCAGTTCTAGGGATAAATCCAGGGCCTAGTGCATGCTAGGCAGGTGCTCCGCTACTAAGCAACACCCTCAGGCCTTTGAGTGTAACTTTGCAAGCTCACTCCTCCTATAGCAAAGTAACCAGAGCCAGAAATGGTGGCACATGCCTGTAGTTCCAAACACAGAATTTGAGACCAACCTAGGCAAGCAATATAGTATGATTGATGGGGGAGGCAGGAAAGAGCTAAACCACAGGATGTAGGCCCTTCCAAAAGCAGGATACCTTATGGAGAAGATAGAGCTGTTACAGGTCACCTGGACTGTATCAGGTGACTGACTATAAAGTCAAAGGACAGCCTTGGGAGTGTGCAAACAGAAAGTCTAGTGCTCCCTCAAAATGATGAAGGAAATAAGAAATGACAGCCACTTCCACTGACTGCTGACTGAATACCTCAGAGCAATTTCAAGAGGCACCCAGGCCTTTCTGGCATAGAGGGCTCTTTTACCAGAGGCCAGACACTTCCAAATCTCTGGCTGAGGAACCCTGGGCAAGGGAAGTACACACGGATGATCTGAAAGCATGAAAGATAGCAGAAGCCTCCCAGTGTTCCTCTTTCCTTCGCCAGCAGCAGCAAGCTGATTCCCCACCTCCTTCCCCCTCACCAGCCTCAGAACTGCCAAGGCTGAGGAGGTGATGGGTTCTGCGGAGCCTGGCACAACCCCGGAGTCTGTGGGGCAAATCTGAATGCTAGTTATGAGACCTTGGTTTTATGCCAGCAGCCTTCAACTGTTTGGGGGACTGCCAATATTCTGCATTAAGTTTCTCTCTCCTAGAAATCACCATAGTTTCCTAACTAAACCCTCACCTACAGGCTCTGCATGCAATGCCTGGTTTACAGATGCAAAGCCTGAACACGCTAAAATAGTAAACTGCTTAAGATCAGGGAAAGAAGCAGCAAGATAAAATAATTCATGGTCGGGTCTATGTGACATCAGAGTTACAGACTGACAATTATCCCATAGCTCACAACACAAGGATTCTAATACTTGGAATTCACACAAGAAAAATATGTATGTGCCCAATATAATGTGCAGGAAATTTCTTAAAAACAGCTTTATTCATAATAGCAACTTTAAAAAAAATCCATCAAAAGATGTTGGGACGTTGAGTGTGCACATACATGGAATGGTTCTGTGTGTGCATACACATGGAATGATCCTGAGTGTGCACACACATGGAATGACATCGCATGCATATACACGGAATGATGAGTGTGCACACACATGGAATGACGCTGCATGTACACACTCATAGGATGATGCTGCGTGTGCACACGTGGAATGAGGCTGAACGTGCATATGCATACGCATGGAATGTTCCTGAGCAACAAAAGACCTAGTGAGTCTCACACAACAATACAGACAGACGTCATGGAGAGTCCCTAGAAAGAAGGAAGACATAAATACTGGCTTCTTCATGTCAAAGAAAACTAGTCCCTGGAGTGGGGAATCAAGTAAGGTTCCCTTGGTGAGGCCAGTTCAATGATGACACAAAGTGTCTATCTTTCTATCCAAATGGCACCCACACCACTGACTTCCTTGAAGCCTGTGACTAGACGGCACAACACACAACAAGTACTGAGTCATATATTTAAAATATTAAATTTAATATTATATTTTACTGGAATTAAATACCTTCACTTTTAGTACCAATCCTCTCCCCCCCCGAAAAAAAAATCATTAAGCCTTTTATTTGAAATTTAAACATAAATATGTATATAAATTATACTTCAACAAATACCACAAACATGACAATATAGAAAATGTTTGATAATGACTATGTAGGCTGTAGAGGGCAGATCTTTCCTGGATTCTTCTGTTTCTTTGGCAAATCCTTTCTGTATGGAAATATTCCAGACAAACTGTTTTAAACTCCAGTTCTTAAGAATGCTCAGAGTATCTTTTTTTTTTTTCCCCTTCCCAACCACTTCCTCCTAGAGTCAGCTGCCAAAGGCATTTGAGCAGTGTATCCAAGACCTTAGATTAAACTCTTCATTTAGGCCGGGCTGCCTTCAACTCCAGCACTCTGGAAGCAGAGACAGGCAAATCTCTGGGTTCGAAGTCTACAGAGTGAGTTCCAGAACAGCCAGGGCTACACAGTAAAATTCTATCTTAGAAAGAAAAAACCAAACAAGCTTCACTTAGGGCTGAGGGTGTAGCTCTGAGGTAAAATACTTGCCTAACAGGATCAGAGCCCTGAGTTTTTCCCAGCAGCCCAAAAAGGAAAGAAAATAAATCCTGATACATACAGGCCATATACAACTCTGGACCACCTGGGGGCCTCTTACTTTTCAAGAGGCTCCAGCTGCCTGATTTGCCCCTGTAACAATAACACTAGGAGGAAAGAAACAAACTATTCAGTTTCATACCTGGGAAATTTCAGGGAGTGTCTACAATGCCACAAATCTCTCTCCTCCTCTTAAAACTCACCCAGACACTAACCAGAACAGCCTAAGGCTGGGGAACTGCTCAGAAGTGCTGGACTCTAGCTGAAGCTACAGAGAGCAAGCACTTTCACAGGAGTCCATGAATGAGGAAGTTCGTCTCCCAACCATCAATCAGGAGTCTGGTTTCTGGCCTGGCTAGAAGGGGAGGCAGAAAGGGCTCCCAACTGCAGCCTGGAGCCCCTTCTGTGCTCATCCAGGCAAAAGTTCACTATGGGGAAAAGTCTGTGGCAACAGATAAGGGTGTGTGGGAAGCTTCCTGCATGCAGCATTGCCTGGAAAGGGTGGAGAAAAGAATAAAAATGGATTCTCAAGAAGCCCTTACAAGATGGCTGGAGTGGGGCTGGAGAGGCGGCTCAGCAGAAAGCAACACTTCGGTTCCCAGGACGCACAGCAGGCAGCTCACAACTGCTTATAACTCCAGTTCCAGGGGGAGTGATTAAGAGTGCTTCCCCTTCTTCCAGAAGACCTGAGTTCAGTTCCCAGCACCCCATCAGGTGGATCACAATTGCCTGTAATTCCCACTCCAGGGAATCTGACATCCTCTTCTGGCCCCCAGGGACACGGGTGTCTACACATACACATTGAAAATAAACCAAAGTTATTTTTTAAATGATAAGGGTTGGAAAGACTACTCAGTGGTTAAGAGCACTTGCTGCCCTTATGGAGAACCTGGGTTCATTTTCTAGCACCCACACGGCAGCTCACAGCTGAAGGGGCTCTGGCTACCTTGAGTAGGTGAGCATGGCTCTAGCAGACCTTGTCCTTCTCCCCCATTCCCTCTGCCTGGCTTAAAAACTACATAAAAAACAAACAAACAAAAGTGTTAGATTACATTCCTAAAGCTAACCGCCAAGGTCTATTTCCTTATTGCCAATTCCTCAAGGTCCAGCTATAAACTCTAGCAATCAAAAGCTCCCTTGGGGCACCTAATTAACATGAACAATTAAAATGAAACACTTCTTCCTAACACAGGGTTTCCTATTTACCTGTCCCCTCTCCATCCAGAGGCAGTCCTTTGTCCCATTCCGGGACAAATGCCCCTCTCCTTCTTCTTTCTTTCCTCTTCTTTGTTCTTTCTTCCTCTAGCCCCTGTCTTATTCCTGCTCTCTGTCCCTCCAGGGCAAATGCATCTCCTTTGTGCTAAGAATTTGGTTTTGGGGGGGAGGTGGCTGAGTCCATACTTTTCTTTTTAACAAGTCTGTGTCTATAATCTGGGCATGATGGTCCACAACTTTAATCCCAGTCAGGAGGATCTCCGAGTTCAAAGCCTAGTCTACATAGACTAGTCTCCAGGACACACAGTCAGAACTACGTACAGAGAGAGATGAGGAGAAAGGGGGGGAAAAAAAAAGTCTCTAACTCCAGTCCCAAGAATATGACATTCTTGTCTGGCCTCTAAGAGTACCAGGCACACACAAACATAGTCCACAGACATACAAGAAGGCAAAACACCATACATATAGAGCAAAAAATAATTTCAGGGAAAAAAATTAAAATCTGGGAAAGGGAGGAGAAGACAGATGCTACAGGCTTGAGGAGGGAAGAGGACCTGGGGCTGGGCTAGTACATTATTCAAGCTGCAACTTAATAACAGATCTTTCCACTGCTTGGTGACCTAAGCAATCAGGCACTCGAGGACCTTCACCTTTAAACAATATGCTTTTTTTTTTTTCCCTGTCTTTCTGAAAGAATCCAATGGATCGCTTTTTAAAAGAAAAGTAAGAAAATAAACACACACACAAATATAGCGGAAGGAGCAAGTAATTTGGACTATCTTGCTTCAAACTCCTTAGAATGATCTCTAGGCTTTACACTCAAGCACTGAGAGCCCTCAGAAAGTTAAGGGCCAAAAAATGGCTTTATTAGCCATCAAAACTAAGTAGAGCTTAGTTCCCACATCAAGTGACCAGTTAATTAGTGCTGCAGTTCCTGCTGCTTCTTCTGCAACACGGTACCAATTTTAATTGAGACCAACCTGAGCTAAACACAGCGCCATCTCAACAACAGCACACAGAGAGGTCCAAAAGCAATTCTATACTTTTTTGGGGTTAAGACGTTTTAGCTCATCAACTATCATCCATTCACTACATAAATATAAGGAATTCTCTCAATTAAGCTCTCCACTAGTCTGATTCATGCTAGCTCATGCCTTCCCAAATCAAGTGGATCTGATGAGTACACAGTGACTATGCCTGATGCCCTGCCCTGAAAGCCCTTGTGCCTACCACTATGACTCACACAGGGGCAGGGCTCACAGCTAATGGGAAGTGACTGGCGGTATGCAGAGGCTGGAGCAAACAGGGGCAGGTGTACACCAGCCAATCCCACACAGCCGAGCAGCTGACTCCAGACTGAAGAGGACCAAAGAGGAAGCGTGTTCCCCCGAAACTGAGCTCACCAGGAAGCCCTTTAGTTTTGCCAAGAAACTACCTTAGTAATGTCATCATTCTACTCTGCTGGATCCTCCAGAGACTTCAGAGTGGCGGGTGACGTCTCAGAGAAACATGGATGACTCTCCTGGGTGAAACTCCACCCACCCAGGTTCTCAGGTGCGCCTGCTATCCTTGTAAGGCAAAAAGAAGAAACTGAACTATCGCTGTACGTGGGTAGGATCAGTTCTCAGATCGTGTAAACAAATTGCTACAGTCGGACATTAAAGCACTGAGGCTGGCTGACAAATGTATTTTTCCTTCCTCCTGAGAACAAAGGCCCTGCACGAAAGCTCCAAGCCCTAGAAGGACCAAATAACTACTGGAAAGCATCATCTCCTTGTGTTGTGTAACAGTCAACTCAGAGATTAAAAACATTCCAATTCCATCTTGCAGGGGAGCTCCTTAGGCAGGGAGGTAAACCCCCCCCCCCCGCCCCAAACACGAGAGAGAGAGAGAGAGAGAGAGAGAGAGAGAGAGAGAGAGAGAGAGAGAGAGAGAGAGAGAGAGAAACTGATCAGATCCACCGGGCCCTTTCTTGCCTACCCAAGTAAGCAGAGCCCAGCAGGGAAGAAGACTTTCAGACAAGAGCTGCCTGGAACATTTTAGCCAACTGAAACTACAAAGGACCCTTCAATCTGCTGAGCTGCAGGCTGTCCAGCATGGTCCAGGTTCCCAGCTTTTGTGAGCTGTCACCCATGAGCCTTGGTGATGCAGTTATTCTGGGGTGATTTGTTCTCACCCACATGAGAAGTCATTTGTAATCCTGAATCCATATTCCTGTAGGGAACCCCAATTAAACTCACTGGATCGCCAAACTGGATTTTGGTGGTATCCTTACCACTAAAAGATGGGTCTATCATGGGTTCCTGATCTGTGTTTGAGTAGAGTCTATCCAGTAAAAAATTATGTCACATAACACCTAGCTTGCCTTATCTTCAACTCAAGAAACTAAAGTTTCTGTAACAATATCAAAGTTTTTGTTTACTATGACGGTAAAAATGTAACTGGACTTTTAGACTGGTACACAATCTAAAAACTGTTACAACCAAGAAAAACTCCAAACCTGGTCTGGACAGGTGGCTCAGCAGTTAAAAGCACTGGTTGCTCTTGCAGAGGACCAGGGTTTGGTTCCCAGAACTAACTTCTCTGCTCACAGTCAGTAAGTCCAGAGCCAGAGGATCTGCCACTCTCTTCCAGCTTCCAAGGGACAACAGGTACCCATTGTTGTGCAATACAAGTGCAGGCATATAATAAAATAATTTTAACTTTAATATGTACCTGGCACAGCAGGTACTTAGCATATTCTAGGCCCTGGGTTCCATCCACCAGCTCCCAGAAACAACAAAGGGGATGAGAGGTATTCATTCAGAGATGTGTCAAGATTACATTTCCACCATTACTATATTTACTCCTCGCACAGAACAGGAGGAGGAAAAACATAAATAGAAGCCACACCCATCAAAGTCTGGTTAGGCTAAAACATTAGTCTAAGTTCAACTAAGCACATTACAAAATATATCCTACCATGAAATGATGCCAGCCTGTATAGTGTTGAAGAACCAACTGTAACCATCTGCCAGGTGGCATTCAGCAAATAGCACGTGCTGCTATGTATGACATGACTAAATACAAGTCACTAGCCAAAGGCTTAGGACACCTCACAAATGGCACCAAGGGCCCACAACCAGAGTCCGCCTGTGACTCAGTGTCTCCTCTTCCTTTTCACTCACACACGTGCATCTCACTGTTCTTCTTAAGTCAAAGCAAGAGGGTGTTTGCTAATCTCAAACATTCCAGTTCCTACAGTATCCGAGTTAGAGCCCCTTTTACAGCTCAAAATATGCACCAGAAGTATAAAAATGGGTCCCATCCTCAGCACCGTAGAGCTAATTCACTAACTAAAAATAAAAACCCCTCCATACTACACATTTTGGAAAGACCCTGAGAAGTTCAAACCATTTCCATGGCAAGCTGTTGGGTGATGTGCCTTCTTCGGGCCCCACTTGAAAACAAAGTTATATTCCCCCGGAAGGACCCAAGCACCTCCTCCCGCCCCTCCACTTTATCACAAAAGAATGAACAGCATTTGGCTGTGTTAGGCAATGTAACACCTACTTGGAGAAAGCAGAGAAGAGAAGGGAATCTGGCCAGATGTTAAAAGAAGCCTCACAGACACACAGTGGGCTAACACAGACAAGAATTACAGAAATGGGGGATGGCCACAGGCTCAAGACAGAGGCCATGGTACTCAACACTTCTGGTCTCCCAGGACAATTATGGATTATGCACGTGCTGCTCTTGAAGATATAGGGGGGTTGAGGGGGGTGGGGGGGTGTCACTCAGAGTTCTCCAGAACCAAGTCACATGTGTTTTTGCACAGTAACACCCAAGGCTCAGATAGCAATAGCCTTTGAATTATCAATTTTTACCTCTGCTACTGACTTACCATGATAAGCTCACAAATCTTAATACAGTTTTACTTCACAATTATTTTTGTTTCCTCCTAAGCTACCCAATCTTCAAATAAGTGGAAGTGGTGATTGGCTTTGCTTCCCATTACTCATGTGATGTTAATGTATAAGAACTGAAAAACAGAACGCGTCCCAACCAAGAAACTAATAAAAAAAAAAAAAAAATAGAATTTAATCCCTGTCGAAGAGAATTACTGGGTTAGCTTTGGTTGTGGTAGTAGTGGTTTGGGTTTTCTGTTTATTTTGAAACAGGATCTTAATCCCAGCACTCTGGAAGCAACACTACAGCAGGTAGATCTCTTGAGTTTGAGGCCAGCCTGGTCTATGGAGTTCCAGGACAGCCAGGGCTACACAGAGAAACTCTTGTCTCAGAAAGCCAAAATGGGGCTGAAGAGGTGGCAACATTAAAAGCACTTGCTGCTCTTACAGAGGACCGAGCCCCAGTATGGCTACTCATAAAACCATCTGTAACTAGAGTCCCAGGAAATCCAATCCCCACTTCTGGCACCAGGCATATAATCGATATACAGACATCCATGCAAACAAAGCAGCATACAAATAAAATTAATTATATTTTAAAAATATTTTTAACTGCAAGTTTTTATGAACCACACCTGGGAAAATTCTCTGGAAAAAAAAAATAATCAAATGGCTAAGTATTGGGGGGTGTCAAAGTCCTTAGTGTTTTTTCTGAGAGGCTTGGGGATAATAGCCAAGATAATAGACACCTGTCATAAAAAAAAATAAAATAAAAAAATAAAAAATAAATAAATAAAACACTACAACAAAAACACCAGGAGGAGGCCTGCAGGTGCTGGGGGGTAGGGGGTTCTTGGCCATCTCACTTCTATCATCCAATCAGCAACACCATGGCCCAAGCACACAAAGAACTCCCGGTGCTTAGGAAATTAGTGCAGTTGCCAAATTCTAAGAATCATATCTCTAAATCCAGTGGAAAGAAAGAGAAGAATTCCAACTCATGGTTCAGCATTACACAAAAACCGCCAACTGCTTTCCCAGGTACCCTCCAAGTAAACATCAGCCCTTACAATAATGGATACCAGGAATAGATGTTTTTAACACTTAAAGCTAAGGAACGCCTCCTTAGAATGTCACAGGTGTGTGAGCTGCTACTAAAAAGGAGGATGAAGCATCACAAAATTTCCTGTACTGGTTAAATGGCCACTACATTTTTTTTTGTTTTGTTTTTTGGGGGGTTTTTTGGTTTTGTTTTTTTTGTTGTTGTTTGTTTGTTTGTTTGTTTGTTTTTGTTTGTTTGTTTTTGAGACACAGTTTCTCTGTGTAGCCCTGGCTGTCCTGGAACTCACTTTGTAGACCAGGCTGGCCTCGAACTCAGGGATCCTCCTGCCTCTATCTCCCAAGTGCTGGGATTAAAGGCATGCACCACCATTGCCAGGCTCTTTTTTCTTTAAGATTTATTTATTTTATGTGTATGAGTACACTGTCACTCTCTTCAGAAGAAGCAGCACCAGAAGGTTGCCAGGAATTGAACTCAGGACCTCTGGAAGAGCAACCTGTGCTCTTAACCACTGAGCCATCTCTCCAGCCCCCGTTCTCTATTCTTAAACCAAGTTCACAGGAACTCTGATGTGCTCACCAAACTGGTATTAAGTTGAGCCTCTCAATCTATGGCCCTGATTCCAGGGACTCCCTAGGACCAGCTAACAGGATAATTAAGCTTCCCTCCACCCAAGACTGGGGAAACCATGCACAAGATAGCACCATACCAAAACCTTTATCAACACCTTCATCTCGAAATGTCAAGGTCACTGTGGTCACAAGTTTTTGGCATCACTGATTGTTGCTAAGGATAGGACCAGTGAGACATTTATTTTATTGGGAGACAGCTCTCAATTGAGATAAATCTTCAATGTAGCCAGGCTGCTTAATGGGATTTGCTTTAGGGATTAGGCAAGGAATGCCCTAATGGCTAGTTATCTCCGGAGATGTTGAAAGGTGAGTGATTATTGGTCCTCCTCAATTTCACAGCTGCCCTATGGCACCCACATCTCAAGCCATAGTCCAATCAAATCGAAATGTCTTTTTAAGCAACTGCTATTGTACACAGGGCTACAGTGAACTAAAGTGACTCCTCACCTACTTTCAAGAATCTGTCTCCTTAAAAGGTAACCTCCGACAGAGGGAAAAATCATGTGGAAAGAAAACTAATGGTGGAGATACTGTCATCGTCATGGCCCAAGCACTCCCATACATTCAAGAAGTGCTCACCACTCACACAGGACATAGCTGGTTAGCTAGCTGTCCGTGCACAAGGATCTAGATCAAGGGTGAAGCAAATGTCGGCATTAGTCACTACAAATGAACTCCCCAGAGGGCGATACAAAGATGAAACTGGTCTTAGTCCTAAGCAAACCTCAAAAAAGAGGAGCCTTTACTGTATTGGGAGTGGAGTGGTCTTTACTGTGAACGCAGCTTGCTGGGCTGTTACGGAGCAGAACCAGTAATTAGTACACTAGGAGTTTCTGTGTTTCTCCCTCCCAAGGTTGGGTTATTGCCATTCCAGGCCTTCCAAAGAGAGTTCTACCACCCTTTCCGCATCTCCTATTTTTCATGGGCAACTATCTGGCACTTCCTACCTAGATTTCTAGACCTCGCCTCCCTTATCAACCCAAAATCCTTCACTTAATCCCCCCATACTTAACTTTTGGGACCCGTGATCACTGTGTCCCTCAAACCCACTCTATGCCAGTGCACGGTGAGGCAAATGCATTCCTAGCCATTCCCTATAGTGACTGACATCAGGAAGTATCTGCTCACATGCTTTCTTCCCCGAAAGAATCCCCGAAGGGACGAAGAGAAGACAATCCCACCCTTTGTTGCATCTCTGAATAGCAGGGTGTGCATCTGTATTACACATCCCTCCCTCAGTGTCAGCGATCATTGAAAGCCAGAGCCATCCAAGCAGTCCGCCATCCTCGTGTGCACTAGACCCCTGCAAGCAGAAATCCAGTCAATCCAGGACTGTCAAGTCCTCAAAGTGACTAGCACTAAGTAGGTGCTCATTAAATGGTAGCTCAGTGGTACTGAAAAGCTACAGCTGGGGATACAGCTCAAAAACCTACGCTTAAGACCCCAGGTTCAATACTCAGCACCACACACCCACAGAAACAATCAAACCCACACACTCGAGAGTGGACACACACACACAGGATTGTACCAGAATTTCAAAAGGGAAAACCTTCTCTTTGTTCAATCTTTGCAAGAAGCTCTGTAGAGGGAAAACAAGAACAAAAAAAAAAAAAACTCAAAATCCACTGATACCTTGACTAAAGCGCTCCCTCTTCTCCTATCTCCCCCAAAAACAGCACCCTGTCCAGACTCCTGGTACTGTTGACCGCATCCATTCCTTACAAAACTGTGGATGACACGCATGGCTTTCACTTAACTTTGGATTCCCCACACTGAAGAATTATTCAAGAAAATGTATTGAACTGGCTAGTAATCCTTATCCTAACCAGGATTATTGAGTGGCCCTTTGTGACAAATACAAATTACTACTTTCTAATTTGCCAGCCAAAACTACCTTCTTCCCAGGACGGACCCGTTTTCTGTAAAGGGCTGTGGGTACAGCAAACACAGACCACATAGGAAGCTATGAAGGCGGCTTCCTCGGCTGGGATTCCAAAGCAGAGGCAGGGAGTGTGCAGTGCAGGGCAGTTTCTGGGAGGGGATGACTCTTCACTGGGAACCTCAGGAAAGCCACAACCATTATTACTCAGGTCAGACAGTCGCCAGAGAAGCAACTCAGCCTTAGAGCCAAAACTAAAATCGAGGGGAAGGCTGTATTCCATTACTGAGTCCTGGCAGGTTCCTTCCCAAGTTCTTCACATTTCAAGAATGTGAAAAGGCCTGAGGTTGAAATCCCTGATTATTTAAACCTTAAAATAAACTACTGTGTAAAAGCGGAAACTTAACAAATGGAGACATAAAATAAAAGGGACCGATGACAGGTAAGATACTACCAGAATACAAACCATTCATCACTCCCTTCTGGGGCTTCTTCCAAAACCCCATCTCCATTCCCTACTGCAAAATAAGCTGTACCGCAGAGGCAGCTGACTGAAAAGGAAAGTGAGGGTTTGGATACCAAAGAGTCCGCTTCTCTCGGTACATGGCTTAGACCCTTTGCATTAAGTTGGAAAGAGCACACACACACACCTACACAGGCATCCAGTCGGTACCAGAGGCACAGAAAGCCAACTCCAGGGCACCGGACTCCACACTTTCCCCTACTTGTGAGTTCATCTCAAATCCAAGTGACTCCAAGAGGCCATGAGCCATCAGAGCCGACCTCCCAATCTTCCTTCCCCTCGGGGAGGACCCTTGCTAACTACAGCCCAAAGAGTTGCCGGCGGATAGTGGGGAGCCTCACGGAATCCACCAGCTCCCACGCAACCGCTCGCTGCCGGGGCCCCCGGAGGAAACTTACGCGCAGCCAGCCCGACAGCTCCCGCCGCGGTGGGAACCCGCGGTCTCCCCGCACCGGCATCTCGCGCGCGCTTCCCGCACGTCCTCCTCGCCCCGGCTCAGAACTACAAGCAGCAGTGGCGGTCTCCCGCTCGCCACCACGGGGAGCCTCCCCTTTGTCCCTCCTCCCGCGGCGCAGCCGGCCCGCCCCGCGCCTAGCTGCGCCCACGCCGGCCGCCCGGCCGGGGAAACTCCAACGGCCGCTACCACCGCCGCTGCCGGGGGAGAGCTCGCCGGCGCCGCGCCCGAGGCCCCGAGGCGGGCAGCGTCATGCACTCTGACTCCCGGCCGGCGGCGGAGGACCTGGAGCGGCAGGAGGCTCCCGAGCTCTCACGTCCCGCCTGCACCCCCGCCTCGCTGGCCGGATGGTTCGCTCCGCCGCGCGCTTAGAAGCCAGCAGGTCCGGCCGAGCGCGCGCCCGGGGAAGCGCTGCGCGTTGGCGAGGCTGGCCCGCGTCCGCGGATGCCCGGGAGGTCGTGCGGCGCGTCCGGAGAGCATCGAGGGGCTTCCCATAGGCAGCGCTTGCGTTCTCTTCCAGAGAACAACTGGGGAAACCACGAAGCTTTGCTTCAGAGGGTGGCCTGAGGGACCAGCCAGCCCAGACAAGTGTTGCACCCCAAATTTCGCCAGCTCCACTGCTGACCCAGATTCCAAGGATACAAAGGTGTTTGGATTAAATAGTAAAGCGGGACTTTTTAGGGCAATGCCGGCCAGGTTACCTCCTTGGCGTATGACCAGCAACTCCAATAAAAATCCCTCTCTGTCGCCTGTGAAAAAGACAGGTGGCCACAGAGCTGATCCGACATGATTTATTCAGAGTCCCCCCGCCCGTGTGAATTCAAACAAACTGTCCTATTATAGAAGCACGTTGACTATTTGGAGAGTCAAAACTGATACACGGGATTTGGAATTAGAAAGTGTTGCCCCCCCCCCATCCCTGCTGTTCTTCCCTTAAATTGGAGAACAACCCCTAGTTTGGTCCACAAATAGAAAGATAAAAGGTAGAAAGGTATGGCTAGCCCCATGACGAAATCCAGATGCCGGCGGGCTCTTTGAAAAGTGGCTTCACTTCCTGTCTAATCAGAACAAGTTTGGCAGTATGTGTGGAAAAACAAGTCTTGCAGATGCTGCCCTCAAAGCGTTATGCTGCTGGCCTCCTTTGGAGTAGGAAGTCCACGCCTCTGAGTAAGCGCTGTGAGTAACATTTCCCACTTTATCTCTAGTTTCCAGGAGGACGCGGGCTGGTCTTCCTGACTGGCGCGTGGTGCTAGTCTCCTCCCGACCTAAGCACCTATTTAAAAATGGTTCTCCAAATTAGGAGGTGCTGACTTACACAGTGGTAATGACTGCATTTATGAGCCGGTCACACCTTACTTTCATGAGCTTATTACGTCAACAAAGCATCAACAAAGTAAGGAAAGGGCCCAGAATGCATCAATTACACCTGCTGAATGGTTACCTTTTCCTCCCGAGAGTGGGGCTGTACAATTTGAGCGGTCCTTGCCACCTGCCTGTATTGACATTTCACTTTCAGTTAACTAAAATTAGAGGCAATGAACGTTTCCGTTTTCTCAGTCATACTACCTACATTTCCAGGGATGTCAGCCACATGTGCCTAATGACTGGACTGGGCAGAACAAATAAAGAATATTCCCATCGTGACAAATGATGACATATTCATGCACCATAATACCAATTCTTCCGACACAACACCAGAACGGAGGCATTCCACAAACGGTTGAAAACCCCAATTGCTAATGCCGGTTTTGTGATGGCAGTATAAGCCATACAACTCTGGAAGTGTGAAATGATGCTCTTGCTATGTAGCACAGGCTACCCTCCACCTAGAGATTTGCCTGCCTGAGGATTTGGAGTGCTGAGATCACAGCGGAATTAATTGCACTTTTCTGAGAAGCAATGTATTTCATAGTGATACAATATCTCAAACCTACTCCTGGAATTCCCACCCACCCACCCCCTTAGAGACAGGGTATCACTATGCAGATCAGGCTAGCCTTCCTCCTGCCTTAGGTAATCCATTACAGCATGAAGTAAGCAAGCCAGGAGAAAATGCAAGTGCTTCCCTACTGATATGGGAGGATTGGGTTCACAGAAAGCTTCCCAGAGATAGCTAGCTAATACAAGCTTAAAAGAAGTAAGGATGCATGCGTGAGACAAAATTAAAAGGAAAAAGTCTTCCTAGTGAAAATAATATGAAGAAACAAAGAATGCAGCCCCCAGCCTTCCCTTGAGGGTACAACATGAAGTGACCCAGGTCAGCAGGTACTGATTTAGTTAGCATTTTATATAGATCTGTTGTATTCTGGAAAGACAGTGTTACCAGTTACTGTCTGGAAGCAGTGGTAAGAATTTCATCTGTACCTCCTATCACTATGGGCAAGGAGGCAAAATGGGATGCGGCTCTGACGTCAGAGGCATTGGATGAAAGGAAGCCAGACTCCAAAGAAACTGAGGAAGTGCTCAATGGGCCGGATGACTCCGGTCAGCTGTGAGAGACAAGAGGGAAGAGAGCCAGTGTGACTCTCAGGTGTGTGGCCTATTTTAGTAGACAGTGCTTTGACCACAATGGAGAATGCAGGAGTAGGAGCTTACCTTGGGAGGGGCCCGAGGAAGGATAATGAGTGAGTTTAGAGAGATACAGCAGTCAAGGGCTATGTCTCATATCCAGGTGAAGATGCTCAGTGATTGCCCATGGAGCAGGTATCAGCTCCAGGAGGTATTAACAAGCACCTGGCTAGAGAGCTCTGGAAATCATCAATGAGTTGTGAAAGTTGCCGCCAAGAGACCAGTTAGACACCTGATGAGGCAAAGGCGGACCAAAGACAGGGCCTGCCTGTAGGAACGCCAGTATTTACAAACTGCAGGACAAAATCAGAGCAAACCTGAAAAGGGCAGAAGACACTCTCTGGAGAAGAGTGGTCAAAAAGCCATAGGAAGAGTGAGCTTTGGGAAAGGGAACATAGTTGACACAGAACTGTGAGGAAGACACTCAAGAACTGACCTGGGCTGGAGATACAGCTCTGTTGGTAGACTGTTCAGCCAGCACAGGAAGTCCTGAGTTTGATCCCCAGCACAACATAAACAATGTGGTGGCACAATCAGGAGGTAGGGACAGGAGAATTTGTCCCCTTTGCTATATAGTGAATTGAAGGCCAGCCTGGGCTATATGACATCATCTCTCTTTCCAAAAGAGAGAGAGGAGAGAGAGAGAGAGAGAGAGAGAGAGAGAGGAGAGAGAGAAAGGAAGACTGACTCTGAACCTAATTGCTTCAGAGAGAGCCACTGCTGATGTTGGCCAAAGCTGTTCCATTCCAAAGTTTCATTACTTCCCAAGGTGTCCTTTCCCAATCAGGCGAAATAGAAGTCATTTATGCCCAGTGATAAAGAGCTATTAAGTCTTACTTAACAGAAAGCAGGCCTAGCAGTAATGACCAATGTCTATAATCCCGCTCTTATGCAGGAGAATTTTGAGTTACAGCTCAGCCTCAATTTCCCTGGGAGGCTCTGCCTCAATTAAAACAAAACAAAAATATAAATACAAACACATAAACTAGTCTGCCCTGTAATGCTAGCTGTTTACCTGTTCAAGGTCATGACCTACCTAGACTATAGAGTTACTTCATGACTAGCTTGAGCAATTTAGTAAGATCCTATCTCAAGGACCGGATGTAGTTCAGTGGTGGAATGCTTGCCTAACCTATATGAAGCCAGGTTTAGTCATAAGTATAGACAAAAAAGGGGGTGAGAGGAGCTAACTACAATATGAAAAAAATTATATAGCAAAAAGAATAATGACAATGTTAACTGTCAATGGGCCAGGCAGTGGTGGTGCAGGCCTTTAATCCCAGCACTCAGGAAGCAGAGGCAAGCAGATTTCTGTGAGTTTGAGGCCAGCCTGGTCTGCAAAGGGAATTCCAGGACAGCCAAGGCTACACAGAGAAACTATGTCTCGTGAAGCAAATAAACAAACAAAAAGCTGTCAATGCAAATGAACACATTTTGTCTAACCTGTGATAACAATAATAAAGCATAAAAAATACATAAAAGAATCAGAAAGTATACTGGGAAAATGTTTTGAGGACAGCATTATGAATAGAATTTTCCTCTTAAAATTACAGTTAATGCTTCTGCAGTTTGTAAATTATGATGTATAAAGTTTTTTAAATAGATTAGTTAAAATAAATCTGTGTCAGCACTCTGGAGGGAGAGCAGGTGGATGGTCTCTTTGAGTTTCAGGACAGCCTGGTCTCCATGGTGAGCTCCAAGTCAAGCAGGGCTACATAGTAAGACTCAAATAAATGGATAAAATAAAACAACTCAAATAAATGTAACAAACTAAATGCATTTAGTTGGATTTCCTATGGAAGGTTAAGATTTTCTCACCAGGCAGAGAGAGGACTCTAAACAAGAAACCAGGTCATACTAGCTGAAGTAGAAAAGTCTCAAGTTCAAAGTTAGCCTGAACTACTCAGCCAATTCCAGGACAACTTCAACAGAAAAAGAAGGGGGCGGGGCTTAAAGTGCTTGCCTAGTTTGTATGAGCATCTAGCCCAGCAATGAAAAAAAAAAACAAGTTAAGACTTGAGCTCTATATGCAGAGATATTCTGTACCCCCCACACACATATATACAGATAATATATTTATATACATATGTATCTGTGTGTGTATATATTTACTCATGGTTACCTAGTTTCTTCTGTTAGGAACAATGTAAATGCACACTGAAAAGTCTCTAGGCTGCTTTTGGCACCTAAAGCAGATTGGAATCATACAGACCCACCCCTTCCACAAACATTTTTTAAATGCCTACCCTATCCCCTCGGGTAGGCAGAGAGAGATAAGGACAGCATATAACTGAGAGCCTGCCTACAGTATGATGAAGAGAAAGATAAACACACAAAGGATGACAAATGACAGGTCAAAAGAATTGCCCAAGCAGCAACTAAAGCCCTTTGTGATCCCTGACACTTCTCAAAAGGATGACCTGCCCACCTTACCTTCCTGCTGAACACATCTTCTCCCCAGCTCCTGTACCAACTCACTCCAAGCATTAGCCTTTCAGGATGGCTTCTACAGCACCACCCTACTGCACTCCCCTAGAGTTGCTTGGGGGTGGGGTGGGGCATCTCAACTTTACTCACTCCTTGTTAGCTATCACATATTGATCTTTTTACTCACAAAAGTGGTTAAACTACTCACCTTTGATTCCTTTTGTTTTCTTTTGTGGAAAGTGGAGGCTGGTGACTGGCTATCTAGATTTCTAAATCCTACATGCCTAAAGAACTGTTTACTTGAACGAGGAACTTGTAGTCCTTGCCCAACCTGTCCACCCTGAGAGAATAATGATTTGTCTCTCCCCTCCTACGGTGCTAGAGACAGAACCTAGGACTTCACAAGCACATTCATACCAGACATGCACCCGACCTGAGCCATATCCTCACGCTTTAGAACCTTGTGGTCCTCATTCAAATCAGCGTCAGCGATGAACAGAGATGCACACATCCCCAGCACAAAGAGTCACAAAGCTTCCCATATTTCTTCAAGTATGAGCAAGATATAAAAAAATATATATATATACATATGTATGTCAGTGAAATCCAGTTTTTTGCACATTAGATAAACACTTAAAAATAGAGGTAGAGAATCATGAAAGTAAATAAACTGAGAAATTATAATCCATGATAAATACCAAGAGAAAGCCAGAGGAAGGGAGATGATCTAATTCCCAAAGTAAAGCCATTATGTCATACATAATGGTCTAAATTCAACAAAAAATTACAAGGTGTATGGCTAGAAAAGACTTGTTGGCTATATTTTAATTGATGTAGTCTGTTGTGATTTCACACCTGTTAGAAAATACTCTCAGTAGGACCTCAGCTTACATGGTATCCTGACTAGAATTAAAAGGAAACTTAAACTTTCAAGATTTTATAGATTTTATTTTTATTCCATGTGTGTGTGAGAGAAAGAGACAGAGAGAGAGAGAGAGAGAGAGGAGAGAGGAGAGAGAGAGAAAAGAGACAGAGACAGAGAGATAAAAGACATGAATCAGTATTCTGAGAGGCCAGAAAAGGGCATCAGATCTCCTGGAGCTGAAGTTAAAGGTGGTTGTGAGCCCTCTGACTCATCCTCTATAAGAGTAATACATGCTTTTAACTGCTGAGCCCCAAAACATTTCAATTTAAAAAAATTACTCCTAGTGTCTAAAAATAAAGTATATTATCTATTAAGTGGTGCAAACTTCTGTCCATGGGCTAGAGAGATGGCTCAGTGATTAAGGGCACTTGTTGCTCTTGGAGAGGACCTGAGTTCAACTCCTAGCACCTACGTGGCAACTCATTAACCATCTAGAACTACAATGGACCTGATGCCCTCTTCTGACCGCCAAAGACAGGTACGTAGTACACATATATACATACATGTAGGCAAAACACTCATATACATAAAATAAATAAATTTTTTTTAAGAAAGAAAGAGAGAGAGAGAGAAAGAAAGAAAGAAAGAAAGAAAGAGGAAGCTGGAGAGATAGCTCAGTAGTCATGCTCACTGGGTGCTCTTTCAAGGGTCCTGAGTTCAATTCCCAGCAACCACATGGTGGCTCACAACCATCTGTAATGGCATCCAATGCCCTCTAGTGACATTCAGACGTTCGTGCAGACAGAGCATTTAAATAAATAAATAAATAAATAAATAAATAGATAGATAGATAAATAGATAGATAAATAAGAAAAATACTGCCCATGTGTCTGTCTACACAACACATTCAAGGTCTCAAAGTAAGTTAGAATTACCCTTTCATTATACGAATAACCTTTCATTATACAAAATCAATATATTTTGTGGTCATTAAGTCATCTTACATGATTATAAATATGTCAACTTAAAAAAATGGCTCTGGAAATAAGTGTGGCAAAGCTTACTTGAATTCTGAATCGTGGGGTTTTAAAGATAGCAGACAGAGTTCAGTTGCAGGCTCTCATGTAGCAGTTAGACGTATGCAAACTAAACATGAGCACATTATAAAACTAGAACATTCTCAGCCAGACTTCCATTTTTTAACAGATTAAAAACTGTTGGTTCACCTTTGTAAGCAATGTTTCTAGTTGACTGGGGAGTAATTTGCAGTTGCCTACCTTCCAGATGGTTCTCGTGTCGTTATACAGGGAAAGAACAGAAACCTGTCCAGATATTTCAGTCTCAAAGCACAGTGCAGTTCCCCCCCCCCCCAAGAACGTTCTTCTGGTCAATAAATCAGAATGTTTATACTGTGTGATAGTTGCTATGGACTACTTGCATTTTTGTTAAACTTTTATACCAGTGAGTTATTTGAAAAATGATTAAATGCTCATTAAAAAGCACAGACAAGTCTTTTTATACATTTATCAATCTGTATGTTTATGTGTGTACACACATGTTTACAATGCTATGGCAGAGGTGCGGGGGTCAGAGGACAACTTGTAGGGGTCAGTTCTCTCTTCTACTCTGTGGGTCCTGGGGTTCCAACCCAGGTGATCAGGTTTGCTGGCCAACTCCTTTTTGAGAGGAAGCATCTCATTTGCCAAGAACCTTTTACAACTCATCTAAGACCTAATAACCAACTCTGAAATTAGATAAATATTCTAGACATAAACCCAAACAGAAGGGTTACAGGGATGACTACTGAAAGGATGGCTCAGCAGTTAAGAACACTGGCTGCTCTTCCAGGGGACCTGGGTTCAGTCCCCAGCACCCACACAGCAGCTCACAACCACCTGCAACTCCAGCTGCAGGGGATTGAACACCCTTATCTAGCCTCCAAGGGCATTCATTGCACACTTGTGGGGTGCAGACATACATGCAGGTTAAAAACACACAAACTGATAAAATTACATTAAAAATTGAAAAAGAACAGAATCATCCAGCATGTTGATCTTGGACTGCCTCAACTCCAGGACTGTGAGAAACATCTGAGCCTTGAGTCCCTTACCTCCAAGGTATATAGTACACCCCCAAGGTGTATAGTAGCCTGCTACAGCAGCCAGATCCAAAATAACCTCAACTTACAACTTCCTGCCTCCGTCTTCCACGTTTACAGATGGCCATGGCTAGTCTCTTGCTCCAATTTCTTTCTCTGCCTGAAGTAGGAAGCACCCGCTTGAGTGGATACCAGCAAGCACTGCCCAGAGGAAAGATCTAAGTTATAGATACAGTTAATAGAGTCTAATAAACAAGCCTCTCTGGAACATAGGACCAGTATAAAAAGGCCAGGAGCCCTGGGTGGTCTGGCTAGGGAAAGTTCAGTCCAAGGAGTACAATAGAAAGGTTGTAGCCAAAGAAAGCGAAGGAGCTGATTATCCATGTCTCCCTCTTTTGAACTTCATTGTTATCACTGGCAATGCATCAACATGAATGTCTTGCTGTGATGAAAAGACGTTACTGTTAAAGTAGTCAGACTCACAGGGTAACTTCTTAGCAGATGATACCTTTCCACTGCCTTCTCCTCCACCTCCCCATAGGAAATATCCCCAACCCGCCAACATCCATTGCTTGATGTTAATGATAGGTAATATTCCTAAGTATGATGGGTTTAGTTGGCCTCAAAAGTGACAAAAGAATTGGTTTTGCAGTTCAGATTCAGCTTTGGCCTAGGCAGTTTAAGGATCTGAGAAAGAGGCCTGCCAAGATGGTTCCAGTGGGCAAGGCTTGTCCTTTAGCCAACTCTGACAATCTCAGTTCTATCCCCAGGACCCACAAGATAGAAGGAGAGAATGGACTGTAGAAAGAATCTCTTGTGCAATATATAGAAGCTTCATCTATCAATTAAAAAGCCTATGGCCGACAAGCTGAGGCAGGATTAGAAGCCAGGCCATCTGGCAGAGAGACCATTCTCAAATAGAGAAAGGCTCGGGAAGGAGGCAGTCGCTTGAAATTGAGGAGAGGTAACTAACCATGTGGCATTCATAAAATAGAATAAATGGGTAATTAGGTTATGAGCTAGTCAGGGAACAAATCAAATCTATTGGCCTAGACATTTATTCATAAAATATTAAGTCTCAAAGTCATTACTTCAAAGAACTTGGATGTAGGTGGCAAAACCTGCAGCTACCATGGACCTCTGACCACATATGTACCATGGCACATACATGTTCACATACATACATACATACATACATGTAGCGGTAATAATTTAAAAACGGTGGCACTCAATCTGCTTGTGTTACAGAGCCGCCATGTTCCCGACTAGGCAAGGCCTGCAGCCATGAGCAACGGAGGTGTGTTCTCACTGCTGCCGCAGCTCAGGTGGACCAGTGTTGAGAACCGCATTAGCCCACGTTTGGGCGCCAAAAATGTTGAGGCCCGAGCTGCCCCACTTTTGGGCGGCCTAAAATGTTGAGGCCCTCTCCACTCAGCGCTTGGAGGCCACTGTATCCCGGCCCAAGCTGCCGCTCCGGTCCACAGGTCCGGGTTCAGCAAGAGAGAGAGTGAGGACGGACTCGAAGAATGGAGACCAGACAGAGTGTGTTTCAATCCCGTTTATTCTTCAGTCTCTCTTCCTAGTCCAAGTTCCAAGTCTTGAGTTCCTAGTTCCTAGTTCCTAGTTGTACTCATTCTAGTTCCTAGTTGTACTCAATCTCTTCTCTTCTGAGTGTCTAATGTCTACTCCTACTCCTAGTGTCTGAATCTCTGTTACTCCAAATTGTTCTCTAAGTTGTACTCTCTAAAGTGTCTGATTCTCTGATGTCTCTTCTGTCTGCCTCTCGCCTTTATATGTTTCACTTCTAAGCCATGCCTTTTGGCCACACCTTTAAGTCATGCCCTTAGATCTTGTCTCTAAATGTGATCTCTAAATCACACCTTTAAGTCACACACCTTTAATCTCACACACCCAAGGTATCTAAAACAAGATGTTATCAGCGTGTACTCAGCTGTTGTAGGCTATTGTAATCCAAGTCTCATGTCAGGGTATATGGCTCAAGATGGCTGCAAAGCTGATAGCCACTTTCTGCTAAAAGTCAGCCCCCAACAGACCAGAAACACCAGCTCTGCCACCCACAAGACGCCAGCATGGGAGATGGCTCTGCCAATCTTCCATGCTGTCTCCACAACACTGGGATGAGCCTAGACCATCCCGCCATCCACACGGGCCGGTAGAAATGAGACTCTAATGCTTAGATTATCCAAAGGCTTTATATATTTGGTAATGCTCAGTAACAAGAAGCCCACACAATTAGACGTGTAACCCAATACCCAACCTAGATATATCAGCTACCTTTGACTGCTAGAGACACGTCCGCTGCCATGTGCTGCCTTGTTCCCCTCTCTCCTAGCTCTTCTTCCTCTCCTTACACCTCCCACCTTAGCTCCTCCCAACTTGTGAGAAAATTTTCCTGCTACACATACATATTTTTAAACCTTCTGAGGAGGCCTACTCTGCTATTTGGAGGAAATTTTAAGTTGGAAAGAGGCAGCTATGTGGGCCCTTGCTTTTAGGAGACTTCCAGGGTAAAGTGTCAGGTTTGTTCAGGCCATTGACAAAGGCAGAGATCGTGCTCAGCCTTGTCAGTAGGTTCTGGGCCATAGTTTGACCCAACTCCGATGATGGGGAGCTGTGGTGGTTTGAATGAGAATGGCCCCCATAGGCTTGTGTGTTTAAATGTTTAGTGAACAGTTGGTGGAACTGTTTGGGAAGGATTAGGAGGTGTGGCCTTGATTAGGAAGTGTGCCACTGGGGCAGGCCTGAGGTTTCGAAAGGCTAGCACTATTCCTAGTTAGCCTTCTCCTTGTAGATAGGATGTAAACTCTCATCTATTGCTCCAGCAATCTAAGCTTGCTGCTTACTGCCATGCTCCCTGCCATGACGGTCATAGATTAGTGTGTAGAATATGAAACAATTGCCATATAAGCCTGGTGACCTGAGTTTGATCCCCTCGTAAGGTAAAAGGAAAAACAACTCACTGAGTTGTTGTGAGCCACACATAATAATAAAAATTTTAAACAGAGAGAAATAAAACTAGCATGCAGACCTAGGAAAAAACGATATATAAAACTCTTCAGATTTATTTTTGACACAGATAGTGTAGAAGCAGTTTTAAGAATCAGGCATAATGGGCTAGAGCGATGGCTCAACAATTAAGAGCACCGAGTGCTCTTCCAGAGGTCCTGAGTTCAATTCTCAGCAACCACATGGTGGCTCACAACCATCTGTAATGGGATCCACTGCCTTCTTCTGGTGTGTTTGAAGACAGCTACACTGTACTCACATAAATAAAATAAATAAATCTTTAAAAAAAATACACAAACAAAAAACAGACGAAGGCATAAGCTATATGATTAGTTAAGTGTATACAATAACCTATTTAAATAAGTTAATAATGTATGGGATATATGTTTAACGACTGGACCAGGGGTTATAACAGAAGGGATCCAATAAGAAAATAAATCTCAAATCTTATATTTACTTAATAAGCCTAAATAATTTACTAGACATTTTACTTATAATTATATTTTAAAATTTTTATGTGTCTGTGTGCTTTGCCGATACGTATGTCTGTGTACTATGTGTGGCCTGCTGCCAGTGGAGAACTGAAGAGAACATCATATGCCCTAGAAATGGAGTTACAGTTATGAGCCACTATGTGGGTGTTGGGAGTAAAAACTGGGTCCTCTGGAAAAGCAGCCAGTGCTCTTAATTGCTGAGCCATCTTTCCAGCCCATAACTGTATTTTTATAGAACTATAGTATCTCATAATTTGCTATTTAAGTGGCTAATATATTTCATAAACATTAGTATTAAAATACAACCAAACTCATACTATCTCCAGATTGACAGCTGACATCCCTTCAGTGGTTAGCCATTGAGGGCACACATCATATCCTGGCCCCATATAGACTTCCCTGAACTGCAGACAAAACACTGATTCTTGTTGGGTCATAGCTATTGACCAGGCAGGCTGTCCTGTGTCTTCAACGCAAAGTTGGCCTCAGACACCTACCCTCTGCAGAACTCTCTTGTCCAATAGCAATAACTATAATCAAATGGTCGTATAGGTTTGGTCAAACTTCCAATAAATAATTGGGATTAGGTGTGAGGGAGCACGCTGCCTGCAGTCACTTCTACCTCCACTGTAACACACGACCTCTGAATGAATCCAAACTGTAGACAAACTGAAAACTGTCGTCAGCAGCTGCTTTATGGACCATATCAAAACCAGGGCTCAGTGATGATCAGCTATCAGCCTGAAGCTGGTGCCATCTCCCCGGATTCAATGAAATCACAGAAGAAACTTCTAGGCTTCCACACAAAGCCACCATAAGAGGGACCCAAAGGACAGCTACACACAGCAATGGAGTACACAAAACCACAGCTCTAAGTGCATAGCCTGTCCATCTGAGTTCCTCAGACAGAGCTGGGTGTGGCTTGTGGGAGATCCCGAGCCAGGGACAGGTACCCAACATAGCTGGCATTGGTGGAGGAAAAACGATTACAGAGAAGGGCAAGTGATGGAGAGGGAAAGGATAACAGAGCCAGGACTGGTGGCACAGGCTCATCTGGTCTTTGTGGCCACATGCCAGCTTGGACAGGTAAGCGTTTTATAAACCAACCATCCCATTTGCATCCTAATTATGTCAAAAGGCCCGTCTCTCTCTTTGCTTCTCCCCATGTGCATTTAAGTGGGATAAATGGGAATTGAGATGACTGGTTTGAATGTCTTTGCCTCTGCCCCAGGGACTTCTGGGAGAGCTTGCTTGGCAGTATTCTCATGTTCTCAGAGGCTGACTATACCAAGCTACTCCCACACTCCTGGAGCGGGTAGGGTGAGGGCCCTAAGAAAGGTGTGCAAGAGGGCAAATCAGATTCTTTCCTAATCCAGGATGTATAGGCCAGGTTAAAGATACAAATAAAACTACCCCCCTCCTCCAGACAGGGTGTCATTATGTACCCCAGGCTGGCCTCAGACTCATAGCAGCCTTCCTTCTGAGTGATGAGTTTGCAAGCATGTATCATTGCATTTACTTCAGTAATGAAAACGTTATTTAAGTTCCAGAATGCATGCAACCTTTCCTGCCTCCCAAGTTATGGTCTAGTTGTTTGTAAAAGCAGCTGGGACTTAATAAAAATGTCTGACATAGGCTTCAGCACAAGGGTTAAGAAAGGGGCTCCAGAAGTCAGCTATGACATACCCAGGAATCCCTTTAAGAGAGTTGAGAAAATAAGACAAACCCAAGGGTTTCACTGGAAGCATTGATATTAGCTTTTGTTTGTTTGTTTTCTGAGACAGGGTTTCTCTATATAGCCCTGGCTATCCTGGAACTCTTAGGCCAAGCTGGCCTTAAACTCAGAAAGATCTGTTTGCCTCTAAGTGCCAGGATTAAAGGCACATGTCATCACCACCTGGCTGATCTGTGTTTTAAAACAAACTAGCCAAGAGTGACTTCCAAGAGATTCCTAAATTCCTTGAGATTTACATTCTAAACACCAAATCCCCAAACCAGTGTCTTGCTATTTTAATAAGAAACAACCCTAGCTATTATCCTAGTGGTCTTATTTTTTGCATATCTTTTCTCTTCCAGATCTAGTTTGGCTTCTATTGGAGCCATAAACCAATTAAAGCTTCCTTTAGCATCTCCTGTTCAGCAGGCTGAGAAAACACCCCCCCCCCAACAAGCCACTATCAGAAAGACAAATTTAACACAAGAGGAAGCCTCCTTCTTTACTGTTTTGTTTGCTTGTTCATTTATTGTTGTTTTCTGGGAGTTGTGATTTTTGGAAAGTGAGTTTCACTATATAGCTGTGGCTGGCCTGGAATTCACTATGTCATAGCTTTTGAACTTGCAATTGTTTTCCTGCTTCTAACTCCTGGGTGCTGGAATCAGTGGACATGAGCCTGTACATGAAGCCTCTTGCAAAGTCTATTAATGTAGCTGATTATTCTAGCAACAAACCATAAATTAAAAAAATCAAAACGAATTTTAGGCATGTGCTATTAGTTTGACTTCTTGATATCAACTACTACATCTTAACGTCAACATCAACTAGCAATGATTATAATCAAATGGTTGTATAGGTTTGGTCAAACTTCCAATAAATAATTGGGATTAGGTGTGAGGGAGCATGCTGCCTGCAGTCATATCTACCCCCTCTGTAACACACGACCTCTGAATGAATCCAAACTGGAGACAAACTGAAAACTGTCGTTAGCAGCTGCTTTATGAACCATATCAAAACCAGGGCTCAGTGATGACCAGCTATCAGCCAGAAGCTTTGGTGCCATCTCCCCAGGTTCAATGAAATCATAGAAGAAACTTCTAGGCTTCCACACAAAGCCACCATAAGGACACCAAAGGACAGTCGCAAACAGCAATGTGACGGGATGCTGGAATGCACAAAACCACAGCTCTAAGTGCATAGCCTGTCTATCTGAGTTCCTCAGACAGAGCTGGGTGTGGCCTGTGGGAGATCCCAAGCCAGGGATAGGTACCCAACGTGGCTGGCATTGGTGGAGGAAACACTGTTACAAGTGACAAGTGATGGAAAGGAAGTGGGATAATGGAGTCAGGACTGGTGGCACAGGCTTACCATCCCAACTACAAAGGAAGCAGAGGCAGAAGGAGCTCAAGTTCAGTGTTAGCCTGAGCAACTCAATGAGACCCTGTCTCGGTACAAAAGGGTAGGGCTGGAGAGATGGCTCAGCAGCCAAGAGAACCCAGTTGGACAGTTCACACCTGCCTACGACTTCAGCTCCGGGAGAAGTCAATGCTCTGGCCTCTGTGAGCATACACAGACAGACAGAAACACACAGACAACAAAACAAAAACAAAAAAACACCTAAAAACCAGCAAGAACATCATCCGGAAGAACATGGCCGCCATCACCTTCCTCTCCCCCCCCCTTTTTTTTTTTTTCTTGCAGTACTGGGAGTGGAAACCAGGGTCTCAGACATGTTAGTCAAATGTTCTGCCATAAAACTGCCCTCAGCCTATAACCACGCTGTCCCTTTCTTTTTTATAGACAGGAATTCACGATGTAGCCCCGGCTATCCTGGAACTCACTATGTAGACCAGGCTGATGGAACTCAAAACTCCACCTTCAAACAGTGCTGATTAGAGGAGACCCCAAGAATAAGACAGATGTGATCCAGAGCAGGCTCTGCATGCACTTTCCTCCCCTCAGGCCAGACAGTGCTAGCTGATCATAGATAGTGTCCTTGCTCAATGAACTTGGGAGCATCTAGGAATCCTTAACTCCTGGCAGCTTCACTCCTGGGAAGTCCTTCTTCTGATTTTTGCAACTCTGACTTGCAGGTCTTCCCCATAGCAGCCAGGCTTTCTTAAAAGTCAGTTCTTCTGATGGACTTTTAAGAAAGCCTGCCTTCTGAGATGTTCCCATAGCCAGCTTGGAGCCTCCTTTATAAGAGCATTAGTTTTGAGGGCAGAGTTCCCATAACCTAATCACCGCTTAAGCCACCTCCTAAGTACCATCACACCCAGGTAGTTAAAGTGTGTGTGTGTGTGTGTGTGTGTGTGTGTGTGTGTGTGTGTGTATGTGTGTGTGTGTGTGTGTGTGTGTGTGTGTGTGTGTGTGTGTTTGGACAAGCACACTGTGGTTGAGGTGAGCTACCACTGTGTGCTGTGGGGATGCTCTTTCAGACTCAAGCAGGGGACCACCAGAGGTCTGAGATCAGCCTGTTCTACAACAGAGAGTTCCAGGTCAGCCAAGAGTACCCAGTGAGTTGAGGCCTTGTCTCAAAAAACCATAAAGGGGGTGGTGACATATATCTTTAGTCCCAGTATTCAGGAGGTGTTGTGGCCTGCTCTCTGACCCACGCTTGGGAGCTACTGTGTTGCAGACTGTTCTGCCCCACGCTTTGGGGCCAAAATGTCCTGGCCTGCTCTGTTGCTCCAGTCCACGGGTCAGGGTCTAGCAAGAGACTTGAAGAATGGAGACAAGACAGAGGTTCTGATCAAGTCTCAAGTCTCTTTTATTGTCTCTTTTCATGTCTCTCTTATTGTCTCTCTCTGTGAAGGGAAGACTGGGGTATTTATACACTTTGTCACGTGCCATGTAGGCTCGTGGATACCACGTGCCTTGCAGGTGTATGACGCATGCCTTACAGGCATGTATAGTGTGGATAGCATGTGCACTGTGTGCCTTGCAGCTGTGGGCACTAAACAGCAAAACAAGATATGTGAGATAAACAAGAGTGTGTTCAGCTGTTGTAGGCTGTTGAAAAACAAGTCTCATGTCAGGGTATAAGGCTCAAGATGGCTGCAAAGATGACAGCCACTTTCTGCTACAAGTCGGCTCCCAACAAGGAGGCAGAAGCAGGCAGATCTTGGTAAATTTAAAGCCACATGGTCTACATGATGACTTCTAGATTAGCCATAGTGAGACACTGCCAAAAAAAAAAAAAAAAGCCAGACAGTGGTGATTTGTACACCTCTAATCCCAGCACTCAGGGAGCAGAGCCTGGCTGATCTCTGTGAGTTCAAGGACAGCCTGGTCTACAGAGTGAGTTCCAGGACAGCCAGGGCTACACAGTAAAACCCTGTCTCAAAAAGCCGTACATATGTGCACACGCACGTGCACACGCACACGCACACGCACATGCACACGCACACACACGGAGTGGGGGGAGAGGGAAGGGATTCATTGTTTTTAAAGTTACCCAGTTTAAGTCTTGTTTCAGCATCTTGGAAGGACCAAGACACACTCTGACATAATCTACATTGTCCTTCTAACTGACTTGACTAAATTAGCAGATTCCATCCAGAACTCTCAACTCTCATTTCAGAGAAAGCACTTCTGCGGTCTGGATAAGCAAATTCGAGACCTTTCAGAACTCTATACAGGACATCCCAACAAACAAACCACACTTATACCCCTGGAGACTCGATGGAGACCTACGCCCATTCAAGTGTGCTCACTGGATCTAAATATGAAATGTCCACCACAGTTCCATGTATTAAAGATAAGGTCTCTAGATTTGAGAGGCCCTAGAAGCTTTAGTACAGTGGTTCTCAGCCTTCCTAAAGCTGTGACCCTTTAACACAGTTCCTCATGTTGCGGTGACTCCCCAACCTGACATTATTTCACTGCTACTTCATAACTGAACTCTTGTTATGGTTTCGAATTGTAATGTTAATATCTGATATCAGGATATCTGATATGTGACCCCTGTAAAAGGAGTCATGACCCAGAGGTTGAAAAACAGTGCTTTAGGAGGTAGGAACCCAATGATGGGGACAAGTCCTTGTGACTGTATCTTGTCCTGTGTCCATCCCATCTCTCTCTGTTTCCTGGCTGCTATGATGTGAAAAGCCTCTACTATGATGTTGTGCTTCACCACAGACAGATCCAGAAACCTGGAGCAGGATGACTGTGAACTAAAATCTCTGAAAATGGAAGCCAAAGTCAATTTCTTTCTCTTCTTTAGTTATTTATGTCAGACTCCTCATCATAAAATCATACAATCTCAGGTAGCCAGACTCCACGAAAGAGGCCTTGGTATGTGCCTGGTCCTTGCTGATGGTTAAGTCATTAGCTCCATGCTGACTTTGCCCTGAGGTTCAGAGGCATTAAGGCCTGTATCTAAGACCACGCAATACAGCTTGGGCCCTGAACTTGTCATTCAAGAGTATGCAATTCACACACTACTAGACCCAGGCAGGAGATGCTAAAGCAGAGAGAATTATGAACCAAGTACATGAAGAAAAATCCAACCCCATTTGGGCTAGCCACAGACAGGCTACATCAGGGCTAAATCGTAACTAAGAATAAACACGCCCAAACATCTGTCACAATAATACCTAATACCTTGTAAATCTTGTATAATTCATCCTTAAAAGTGAGTCAGTAAATAGGTAATACTCACACTTAGTACTTACTAAAATTGAGTACAAATTCTATCTTTGGAAGCCAATGTGTTCTTTTTTAATTTACTCCCAAGTACCGCTCAATAGAATAATGATTTTTCTATCTCACTGAATGTGACCTACCAAAATGATCTCCAACTCCAGACACTAGGCATACAGCTACTCCCACCAGCTACAGGTTTGTCATGAACCATAAGAGATCTACCTACACATGTGCCTTAGCCAAGAAAATATATCACCCAACCTTGGCAGGATGCAGCATCTCTCTTCATGGCTAGGCCATCCTTCCTCCTCCTTCACTTCTTAGGAAATAATAGAGATTGAGCCTAGGGCCCGAACTATGCCTACAGCCCAGATAGGACTTCAGCTCTTCATTCAGTAAAACAGACATTACCAATGGGAGGGCAGTGGTGGCACACACCTTTCATCTGGCACCCAGGAGGCAGATCATTGAGTTCAACACTATTTTGGTTATAGAGTAAGTTCTAAGACAACCAGAGCAAAACAGAGACACCTAGTTTTAAAACAACAACAACAAAACGAACAAACAAAAAAAGCTATTACTATCAGATTTCTTTAGAAAACATTCATACACATTCCAGCAACCTGGAAGATAGTGACCTTATCCTTATCTATGATGTGAAATAATATATCAAATTTGGTGTGAGCCAGTGACTGAGTTATTAAGAGACAAGCGAGCAAGTACCTGGGAGAGCAGGCTGTAGGTGGACACTGGCCTGTGACCTGCTGAGTCCTTGGGCCTGGAGCTGTAGCCTGGGTACCAGTCCCACTCGCAGGGAGAAGAAAGTAAGGCAGTACTCCGCGCCCTGCAGAAGACAGGTTGGTTAGATCTAAGTGCTCACCCTCATCTTCATGAGCTCCTGGAGTGTACACTGAAGTCTGAATAACATAGCTCATCCTGAAAGATGGCAATGAACACAGAAGTATACAGCAGCCACTGTAATCTATCACACAACATGCAACACCATTATCCCCCAAAAGAAACCCAGCATCCGTGAGTCATTCCCCAGCCCAATAATTCTCTCCCACCCTCTGACCCCAGGCAATCACCAATCTTATTTATATTTCTAGATATTTACCTGACCTTTTAAAAATCTTTTTAAAAAATTTATTCATTATTTCATGTGTATGGGTTTCTCCTGGCTTGTATGTTTATCTGGACACCATGTGTATGCAGTACCTGCAGGGACCACAAGAGGGTGTTGGAGCCCCTTAAACTAGAGTTAACAGCAGGTTGCAAGAATCCCAAGGTTGGTGCTAGGAACCGAGCTCCGGTCCTCAGCAAGAGCAGTATACACTTAACCACTGAACTGTCTCTCCAGCTCTTACTACACCATTGCTTCTAAAAGTCAAATAACAGTCCACCATATAGACATACCACAATCAATTAATCTATTTATCAGATAGACATTGGACTAGGCCCATCCCACCTGAGCATAATCCTCAAGTACAAGAATTTCAGAGAATTTTCTTTCTTGGAGATGGAGGGCGGGGTGGAAGGGAAACTTAGCAGATGAGAAAACAACTGAGAAATAGAAAAAAAAAAATTTTCCCCTTTAACACAGGGTCTCCATATCTAGCCCCATCTGGCCTCAAACTCATGGTCCTCCTCTTCCCTCCCATCAAGGGCTGGGGTTACAGATGTGTCTCCTGGGCCTGGTAAGAAAACTTTAATACGGTACAATGTACCTAAAATTTTGCATTTTAAAGCATGCAAAGAGAAAACACTTGAAACTACTAAGGGATTTCCTTTGTGACTTCAGTAAAACTGGCTTATAGCTTTGAATCTATGTTGCTGACTGCCGCCTGCATCTCAAGAGAGAGGTTCTTTGTATCTCTCAATACAAAAACATTTAACCCTACACATCCCTGTCCACTGCCACAAGGGCAACCGTGCTGGATTCCCTGAGGCAGTCCCAGGGAATCCTGCCTTTGGGGAAGAATGTGCCTTCTTGCCGTTTCTGGACCCATTCTTCTGTCTGTGGCACAAAGATACTGGCTCTCTGCATTAAACTCTCTCCTTCCTATAACGCCAAAAGAGAAGTAAGGGACAGTGTTGATTTTATTTGTTCAGGCAAGGCCTATTTCCCCTCTCCAAGGATCAGCAGGAAATGTAGGCTGAGGCTAACCCGGGGTCAACTGGACTTCCTACAAAGCAAGCAGCAGATCGGGCCCAGCCCATTCGTAGTTTCTATTATTACTTCCAAAGATAAATAAACCGCAAGCAAATCAAGATGTGCTTGGTTACGCCTTTGGCCTGAATGTGAGATTTTTTTTTTTATGCAGGTATCAGTTCTAAACAATTTCTTTTGGTAAAACATCTTGCTTTTTAACATACTTTTTGTTTGTTTATTTATCTATAACATCCTGGATTTAACTTACTTTTTTTTCCTTTTTCTTCCTTCCTTTCTTTCTTTTTTTTAAATTTGGAGACAATCTCATGTAGTCCAGGCTGGCCTCAAACTTACTCTGTAGCTTTTTAGAATAATGATCCTCCTGCCTCCACACACCAGCACACCCAGTTCATGGGATATGTTCATGGGAAATTTTACCTGTGCAGCCAACAATCTACCATCCTACCTCTGAGATCTTGAACAGCTTTGGGGAGAGAAGGAATTAGGATGAAAAGCCAGCAGGATAAAAAGCACAAGGTCTCGAGGCAGACAGCGAGGGGATGCTGCCTCCTGTGTGGCCCATGGACCAAACCCATGTCAGCATCTGGTTCCTCAGCATCATCTTTGAGGGTGTGGCAAATGCAGAATCACAGGTTGAAGAAGGAAGACTGTCAAGAGTTCAAGCCCAGTGTGGGCTACACAGTGTGGTGCAGACACATATGCAGACAAAACGCCAATACACATAAAGATTAACCAAAATCAATTAACACGTAGACAGGAAATCAACCCTCTTAGGATACCCAGAAAGGAGTGGACACTAACTAAGCTTAGTGTAAGATGAAAGTCTGGTTTCAATAAAGCTGTGTGGAGATCAGGAAAGCTACATCCCGTTGGGGTGAATCCAAAGCAATGAGGACTCATCCTGGGGAGGAGCATGTCGGTCCTTCAGATAATGCAGGCAGCAGGCCTGCAGGACTGTTCTGCTCAAAAGCAAAAGATGAAAACCAGAGTGGAACTTTCTTTATGAAGGATCAGTTTGCAATGAATGGTTTCGCATCATTTAGGGAGACAAGGATGAGACAGAAATGATTCTCCTTATGGGACTTATTCATCCCACTTGCTGGGAATCTCTAAACAACCTACTAAGCTGCCAGTTTAGGGACGAACAGCATCACAAACCGTCCTGGACCAGATAGTAAAGGCATCCAGCTTGTGTCTGAGGACCAAGCCCTCCTTCTGTAATGATGATTCCAATGAAGCTATTTCATGCTCTAACAAGTGAAGACTAAATTAGAATTCAGAAACGGAAAACACATGTCACAGACCACATGTCAGAGCTCCCAATTCCCTGACTCTGGATTCAAAACAAGCATTCCCAAACTTGTCCTCATGGTCCTTGACAGCCACACTCTCCAGTCGCCCCCAACACCTGGCATCTATGTGCCAAGGGAAAAACCTATGGCCTCCCCATCATAAGATCCCACCAGCTCTATATGTCTGCTCCTCTTAGACCACAGTCTAAGCTTCATTCAGTGTGGCCACACTCAGAGGCTCCCTCAAGAATCAGTTTGTGGGCTGGAGAACTGGCTCAGTGGTTAAGAGAAAGTACTCCTCTTTTGGATGGAAGGCCCAAGTTCCATTCCCAGCATGCATCTCAGGTGGCTCACATCAGCCTGCATCTCCAGTTGCAGGGGGATCCAATGCCTCTGACCTCCAAGGACAACTGGAACCACATGCACATACCACACACACACAATATAGTTAAGGGAAGGAGGAGAATGAAGTAATTATATTTTAATTTTTCAATTAAAAATTAATAATAACTTCAGGACCGAAGAGATAGCTCAGTGGTTAGAAACACTGGCTGCCCTTCCAGAGGATCCAAGTTCAATTTCTAGCACCAACATGTGGCTCACAACTCTCTGTGAATCCACTTCTTCTTGGAGTACAACATCCTCTTCTGGCCTCTATGGGTACCAGGCATGCCTATGATATATAGAAATACACACAGGCAAAACACACACACACACACACACACACACACATACAAATACTTTTTAAAAATTAAAGAAAATAAATTTTATAGAACTCCAGTAAGGTTACATTTGGTCAGGAAGAAAACAAATACATATATATAATATTGGTTTGGTTCTTCAAGACAAGGTTTCTTGGAATAGCCCTGCCTACTTTGGAACTAGCTCTGTAAACCAGGCAGTCCTCAAACTCACAGAGGTCTTCCTGCCTCTGTCTCCCACTAGGATTAAAGGTGTGAGCCACCATCACCTGGCATAAAAAGAAATCTAAAAAAAAAAAAAAAAAAAAGATGCTAAATGTGATAGTATATGCCTTATATCCCAGTACTCAGGAGGCTGGGGCATATAGACATGTATGAGTTTGAGGGTAGCCTGAACTACATAGTTAGTTCTTAGACAGTCAGGCTACATAAAGGGATCCTGTCTCAAACATAAAAAAAGAAACAACAACAAAAATCTGTTTTTCATTACAGCACGACCTCGCCACACTTTAGGAAAAAAAAAAAAAAATGGAAGTACATGATATAATAATAAATAGTAATGTCTCCAAATTCAATAGCAGACCTGAATTACTGAAGTGGGGAAAATCTGTCTAATAAAAACCTCCCTTTACAGACAGAAAATCTACTTGAACCAAATGTCTTGAGAGCATATGAAGCTGGTCACGGTGTGTGGAGTGTTGTGCTATGCATGGTAGGAGCCAGGGATACCCTGGTCTTTTTCCACTCAGTGCCAGCACCAACCTTGAATTCTAACAACCAAAAATGCCCCCAACACTGTACAAAGCATCCCCCAGGAGTAGACAGCAAAATTCTTTTCCTCTTCCTATGCTGAGAAGCACTGACTTTCATGATTCTAGAGATTCTCTTCAGGAAATGAAACTATAAATAATCCACTCGTGTTTCTGTATTTTCTATGTCTTCCTTAGTGAATGTATACTGAAGCTGGTGATTTTAATTTTTAAGGAGAAATCCCACTTGTTAACGATACCCCACGTGGGCTGGTGGCTGCTGCTGTGTAACTCATGCAGCTTAAAAAATAAAATCCAGGACCCTAAAATGACTGTCTACTCTGCAGGCACCTGCAGGCGACAGCTGTTCATCGTGCGAAGAAACGGAAGAAGGACCTTAGAAATGTTTGCACTGAGACCCAAGACCCTGCAGAAAGAACTCAGCTTTCTCCAGCATGGCCAATCAGTGGGCTTACAAAGAATGGGAACAGGGAGACTAGGCCAAATATCCCTGCAATGCACACATACTTGCACACGCACACCACACACACACCAGTGCTAAGACTGCCCTCACCATCCTTCTAACCAGGTGTTAGAATACAGCCCATAACTGCTGACATACAATACACCAAAATGAAAAACATTTGCACTGTACAAACAAGAAAGAGGGATGGATATGAACACTGTCCTTATTCGTAAGCATTGCTAGGTATGTAGACTATTTTGTATTTGTTTTCAAAAACAGGACTGGGGAGGTGGCTCAGCAGGTAAGGGTTTGCCATGGGAGCCTGGCAAATGCCCAGCACCCATGTAAGGGCAGTAAGGAAGAGTGTACTCATGACGGTTGTCTTCTGACCTCTACATGTGTTAGGTATGGCAAGGATGCCCCAAGGCACACACACTTAGAACATTAAAAAGCTAAGTAGTAAAAGAGGTTCTTAACACGCCCAATACTTCATCTTCTCGGGTCTTCAGTTGTCTGCTTTTGATAGTTTGAAATCTGTTTGAGAGCACTATACACATCAAGGAAGAAGAAAAAAAAAACATTCTCGGTGCTGAACTCAATGCTGTCATCCCCACGAGAACTCTCTCTCTCTCTCTCTCTCTCTCTCTCTCTCTCTCTCTCCACACACAGCCAAAACTGGTTTCCATCATTAGGAGAGAAGCTCGGGCCTTCTCTGCTTACCCAGGGTGCTGCCAAAGGTTTACGTGTCTCCGGCTCTCGGGTAGAAGCTCTCTTTTGTTAAGTGGGGTAATACCCACGGCCGCTTCCAGAATAGCTATGTATTTCTTGTATCTCATCTTGTCTCTCTCGGTACACAGTCCCATAAATTTTGGTCACTGTTCAACTAGAGCAACTAGATGCCACTGCTCCTTGCTTTCCTGTGCTCTGTGTCTCCTTAGCTGGGCCTGTCCAATCATCGAGGGTAGGGCTGAGGGGTGAGGGGAAACCAAGCCAGGGAGGATGGAAAGAGGTCTTTCAGATCCCACGACGTCAGTGTTAGGTAGAGCTAAAGAATCTGCAAAAAGCACTAACAGAAATGCTCTGCGGGGGTGAGGGTGGCTCTAAACACAGCATCTAATGTACACTCCCCGATTAATCCGCACATAAATCTTTGAGGCCACTAATCCTTCACGTACTAATGGCGTATGTGAGGTGATTGATCTCAGGACCTGGTAGTAATTGGTCAAAAGCCTACTTGCCTTTGGATGCATTAAAATCAGAAACAGATTTGCTCTTTCTGCAAATCTCCGCCCCCCCTCTCATCCCCGGAAAGCTGTACTTTAGCAAATGAGGAAGGAATTCCATCTGCCATTTTATAGCAATACACCTCTGCTATGAACAGCTTGCTTAGGTCAACAGCAAAGTCTAATTAATTGCAAACAATTGTTTTTTTTTTTTTTTAACTGAATGAATATTTTTATCTTTTTCATTTAAAAAACTAACATACATTTATTTGTAAATAAGGTGTCATCATGGTATTTTCAGACTTTTTATTTTGTGATTACTAGTTTGTTTTGAGACAAGGTCTCACTAGGTAGCCCAGGCTGGCCTCAGACTCATGGGGATTCTTCCAGCTCAGCTTCCTAAGTGATGGGATTACAGGCCTGTGCACCACATCTTGTCTATTCCTCCTTAGTATCTTTTTGAACTATCATAAAACCCAAGATGGGCGAGCCCCGTTCAAATGAAAATATCTGGACTAGAGATTCTTAGAACCATCTCTCCTCCTTTTTGTAAGACTCCCCCTTTGAAGGACCTTCCTCACTCTCTGCTCACGTGATAAAGTGGACCCCATCTAACTACCTTATGGCTCATGGTAGACATGATCTGGACCTGAATCAGTCTTCTCTGAGATGAATATGACTTTAAAAGAGGAATGCCAAGACTGGGGAGACGGCTCAAGTGGTTAAGAGCACTTGTGGCTCTTGCAGGGGACCTGGGTTTGAATCTCAATACCTATATGGTGGCTCTTGGTTACAGTTCCAGGGGACATGGTTCCTTCTTGTAACCTCCATGAGTACCCAGCATGCGTGTGTGCAAGTGGTCCACATTTACATATGATCAAAACACTCATACACTCAGAAGAAAGTAAATAAATCTTAAAAAGGGGGGAGGGGCTGCCTTCTTGCATTGGAGTCAGTAAAAAAGCTGGCAGGGAGACTGTTAGCAGTCACACGTCCTACCTCATAAAGGCAAGATGTTGAGAAAAACATCAAAAGAAACGGCATCCTTTGGGCTTCTAGATTCAGCTATGTGTAAGACAACCGCCATCCCAGGAGACTCCGCCGTTAGACTTGCGTTAAAGCTAGCAGGCTGACTTTCACGAGTCGAGTATCAGTCACCATTCCAAGAGTAGCACTAACATGACCCATAGGTTACAGAGAAAAAGAAGTAAAGGTAGGAGAAGCTTTGTTGGGGAGCAACTGAAGGGGGTAGAAGTTAGGGGTGGATAGGGTTAAAATACAATGTATATATGCATTAGATTGTCAAAGAATAAATAAAAGAGTCAAAACGAGTGTTTATTTATTTATTCATAATATTTACCCTGAGAACATATATTATACACACACACACTCCCTGACAGGGTCTCACTATATAGTTTTGGCTGTCCTGGAACTTGGAGATCAGGCTGGCCTGGAACTCACAGAAATCTGCATGCCTCTGCCTTCCAAGAGTTGGGATTAAAGATATGGGCTGCCATGTCTGGTCTATTTATCCCATTTAAAAAAAAAAAAAAGATTTGTTTGTTTATTTTATATGTATGAGTACACTGAAGCTGTCTTCAGACACACCAGAAGAGGGCATCAGATCCCATTACAGATGGCTGTGAACCACCATATGGTTGCTGGGAATTGAACTCTTGGGCAGTCAGTGCTCTTAACTGCTGAGCCATCTCTCCAGCCATACTTTTCCCATTTTTAACGGTCAGAAGACTGAAGACATAGAAGATATGATTTCTCCTAACAACTATAAAAGACCAAGTGCTCCCTTCACTCTGTCTGGTTAAGCAATTAACATCATCTGACCACATCACAGAAAATGGAGCAGAAAACAAGAGGCAACCCATTTGGTATTGAAATAGTTCATTTCCATAGCGTTCATGGATTTTACACCCACTGGCTGTTTTGCAAACAAGTAGCACCAGTTAGTCACAAGAATTCTTTTACAGGGTGAACTTGAACTTGGCAAGCTATAGCTGCCGCCCCTGGAAAAAGTTCCATTCAGCCCTCATTTAACTACACAGGAAGATGTAATTACACTTTTGCAACAGACTTTGTTCTAACAAATTGTGTTTCTAATGAGTGTGATAAAAATTACTATGTAACCCTCCCAAATAAGAGGCCTGAGTTAACCACTTGGGGAGGAGAGGGGGGAGAAATCAAGTTGAACTTGTTACCCATGTTTTACTGTTTTACTACAGTGAAATGCCAAAATGGCTTATAAGTGGCATGTTGTCCTGTCATTTGCTTCTGGAATTTTTTTTTTTTTTTATCCCAACATTTAACCCAGAGCTCTTACAAAATGTTTTTTGGGTTTTTTGTTTTGTTTTGTTTTGTTTTGTTTTGTTGTTTTTTGGGTGTTTTGTTTTGTTTTGTTTTTTGAGACAGGGTTTCTTTGTGTAGCTTTGGCTGTCCTGGAACTCACTCTGTAGACCAGGCTGGCCTCGAACTCAGAAATCTGCCTGCCTCTGCCTCCCAAGTGCTGGGATTAAAGGCGTGCGCCACCACTGCCCAGCACAAAATGATTTTTTATCTACGATGACCTCACACAAAATTAAACTTGGATTTTTCATTAGGAAAATAATTATGCGTTAGAAAATACAGTAGGGAATTGACTTTGCTCTTACAAATTAGATTATTCAGCTTTCTGATGTATTTATTCATTTCTTATACTGTTATCTTTGTGTGAATTCCTTTGCAATACAGACAGTAATATAGAAAAACTTAATCTGGACAAAATATCCCTTCTGTATGTAATGTGTCCTTTAGCATTCTGAAGGTTCTTTAGAAATACGTATTCATGCAACTAATTCCCTATTTCCTTCGAGTTCTAGAAATTCCTTTTTAAGAGAGGGCGGGGGGGGGGGGTGGCGGTGTTTCTGTGTAGCCCTGGTTATCCTGGGCTCTGTAGACCAGACCAGCCTCAAACTCAGAGATGCTTATGGGTCCTCAGTGCTGGGATTAAAGGTGTCAGACTTTGAGTTCTAGAAATTCTTTCCACCTACAACTTGTGCTTTAAAGTAACCTAAAGCAAGCAAACAAAAACCTTACTTGAAGCTCCAGTGCTTCAGAATGGCTGTTGTAACTGCACAGAAGTTCACCGAGCTAGAGGAGGAAAACTGGCTGGGAATATAGCTCAGTTGGTAGAGCACTTGACTAGCATGCACAAAGTCCTGGGTTCAATTCCTGACATGGCACAAACTGGGTTTTGAGCACACATCTACAACCCTAGCAATCAGGAGGTGGAAGCAGGAGGATCAGAAGTTTCAGGTCATTCTTGGCTACACAGCCTGGGGTACAGGAGAGCATGCCCTCAGTTCTCATTCTCCAGCTGTCAAGAACAGGGTCCTCTTTATGCACTTCTCACCTGCAGCTACAACTTCCCCCAACATCAAGTTAAGAATCTAGAGAGCCCAAGGCAGGGTAGTCTTTCTGTGAAAATTAGGCAAAGTGAAAATCAGGTTGTCTGGGAGTCCCAGGGTAGCAGAACCCCCCCAAGGAGAAAGTCCTATGCCTGCCATGGAGAATGGAGGTACCCCCAGCTTGTGTCTGCCAGCCGTAAGGAGCCCTCCCTATGACCATTCCAGATTCAGGACCTCTGTACTAAATATTTTAAATCCAAAATGAATTTGCGAACCACGCAAGTGCTCTCATTTATAGGAATTAGAAAGCTTCCAATACCTTACTTGAGAAGCGGTGACAACTGGCAGACACAATGTGCTTACCCTGTATCTACAGTGAGCCTAGAGTAGTGGGACTCAGGGATGGCTCTTGCCTGGGATCACAGGAGGGACTAGGCCTGACCCCAGATTCAGAACACCACAGGGGCTAGTTATAGGCAAGAAAAGCTTAGCCATTTACACTGGGAAAAATATAATTAGGAGCATACACTCTCTGAATTGAAGGACAAAGACAGTCTGCCCCAAGTCCCAGTGGAGAAGGCATCAAAGTGAGGAGACACAGCCACCAGTGGCCGGAGGCTAAAGACTAAGCAAGGGGCTCTTTTTTGCCTTCTCCATCTGATAACTTGAATTCAACTTGCAGGGCCCACCCAGGAAAGAGAACTGACTCTAAATTATTCTCTGACCTCTACATGAAGGCTGTAGCACACATACACACACACACACACACACACAGAGAGAGAGAGAGAGAGAGAGAGAGAGAGAGAGAGAGAGAGAGAGCAACGGGTTTTGTTTTTGTTTGGCTGCAGACACAGCTAAGTTGGCACAGTGCTTATTGACCATGTGTGAAGCTCTATATTCAGACCACATCACTTCATAAACCCAAGCACGAGAGAGGTAGGAGCAGGAGGGCCAGAGGTCAGAGTCATAGTCAGCTACAAAATGAGTTCCAGACCAGCCTAGAAAGAATGGTATTCTTATAGATTGTCTACTTGAGCATTCTGAAAGGACCTGAAAAGGGGTGTGACACATCTCATTTCTTAGAAACCAGCATATAAAATGACAGAAACTAATACTTAAGCTTTCTCCCTGATTAAGGCAGCAGAAAAGTTAGACCCTTGAAATCTAGAAGGAGATGGCTGGGTTTGAATCCGGCTCAGAAGTAGACAATCTTGTCGAGTTCAAGGCCAGCCTGGTCTACGTAGCAAGTTTCAGGACTATATAACAGGAAGACCCTGTTTCAAAACACAGATATACTGTGTGTGAGCCTGTGAACCGGGGCTAGGGCTTGGGCAACCCATGAATCCTGACTGGGCTACTCAGAGCAAGGGCAGAGCAGATGACAGCCTCTGACAGACACAGCTTCTCCCTTGGCTAGCTGTCACTAAACCATCGTTTAGTGAACATTTCCCTTGTGACAGTCACCAACATAACCATTCTAGTTACACTCTCCTGTTTACTTCTCAAAATAGTCTTCGGAGGTGGCTATAAATGCCCCCAGGTCTTTCAAGGAAGAAAGGCGCTGGTGTAAATAAGGAACTTGAAAGAGGCCTCCCAGGTTATAGTGGAGACGTGATTTCTTCCCTGGTTAGTCTGATTAAAGCCTTCCAGTCCTCCTGACAGAAGCCTGTGTGCCCTGGGGACCCTGGAATAGACCTCTCGGAGAGTGTGATTGACACTGAACTTACTAATTTCCCTCTAGAACATAGGTCTCGTGAGGTCAGAGACTGTGGTGCTCAACGCTGCACACCCATTACCTGGCACTGTGCCTAGCCTAGCAACTATATAGGCAGCAATAAGAATAAGCACATTAAGAATGAATGAATGAATGAATGAATGAAGGCTGGAGAGATGGCTCAGCAGTAAAGAACACTGGCTGCTCTTCCAGAGGACCTGGGTTCCAGTCCCAGCACTCACGAGGCAGCTCACAAACCTCTGTAACTCCAGTTGCAGGAGATCCCAACACCTTCCTCTGGTCTCCTCAGGCACCAGGTACACACGGAGCTCGCAGGTATACATCCAGGCAAAACACCCATGCAATATATTTTTCTTAATAAAAAGAATGAACTGGGTGTGATGATGTGGGCCTTTAATCTCAGCACTTATGAGGCAGGCAGATCTGTGAGTTCAAGGTCAGCCAGGACTATACAGTGTCTTAAAAGAAAAGAGTGAATGAATTAATGAATTAATGAATTTATTGCTGGGCATGGTGGTTCACAATTATAACTCCAGGATGTGGGGAGCCAAAGAGGAGAAACTGGCCTGCTTTCAGGCCAGCTTGGGCTACAGTTATTGTTTCAAAACAAATAAAAAAGCAATGGACGAACAGGACTTTCAACTGTGTTCCAGAGGGCATCACCATCATGATGTCTCTGCAGTGAGCAATCCAGGCTACCATGCCAGTCAGGATGAAGGTAGGACACGCTTGTTTCTGCCCTCTCCTGCAGCACGGACTCTGTATAAATCCCCGTTTCAAGTCCAAGGGCTCCATCAACAACTTCACTAGTTTCATTTCTATCTACACACACAAAAGCTAACATCACAGACAGGCCAGTTGTCCTTCTGAAGATACCGCTAGCAAGAGTGGCCCTAAAAAAGCCAGTCTGCAGTCCAGAACAACACTTTGGAGCCCGGCTCTGGATGAATGAGGTATCATAAGTATGATGCTAGCTTGGCTTACACTGTAAGTTAAGGACATCCTGAGCTACCCAGAAAGATCCTGCCTCCACAAGGGAGAGGGGGAGGAGGAAGGACTGCTCCCCAGTCCCAGAAGTTGCTGTCTCTAAACTACTTATACAAATACGGGTTCTGCTCAATGTCTGATTTCCTTTATGAAATTTGAATTTGGGGGGTTGGCACAGATAGGCAGTAGATGTTCCAACAAAATCCCTGGTGCTCAGTCTCTAAGGCGCTGGTTCTCAACCTCCCTAACGCTGTGGCCCTTTAACACAGTTCCTCAGGCTGTGGTGACCCCACAACCACAAAATTATTTTTGTTGCTACTTCATAACTAATTTGGTTACTGTTATGCATTGCGATGTAAATAACTGTGCTTTTCTTTTTTAATTTTTAAAATTTTATTTATTGTGTGAGCACCCTGCTGCATATACATCTGAATGCCAGAAGAGGGCGTCAGACTCCCTTATAGATGGTTGTGAGCCACCATGTGGTTGCTGGGAGTTGAACTGAGGACCTCTGGAAGAGCAGACAATGCTCTTAATTGCTGAGCCATCTCTCCAGCCCCCTACCCCCCTTTTGTTCTTTTTTAATTTTTTAAAACTTTATAGCTGTGCTTTTCAATGGTCTTGGGCAACCCCATGAAAGGGTCATTCAACTGCAAAGGAGGTCTCGATCCACAGGTTGAGAAACACAGCTCCAAGGACCTTCCCAGGTTGGTAATGTATCCTACGTGTGATCACAACTGTTGTTGTGGGAATTAAACATGTCTGCTGTGACTCCCCTGGGTGCTCCAGTGGCACTGTAAGCTGGTTCCTGGGTTCTCTGGACTTTGCTCCATTCACTGTCCCCTTGCTGGTTTCAATGTGTGTCCTTGAACTATAACAAATTAGTCGAAAGCACAGCCATGTGCTGAGTCTGGTGAATCCTCCTGAACCTACCAAAGCTGGCTATGGCCTTAGGGACCACTCCACAGAAGGAAGCTTGTGAAATCCTCCTTGTCTGTTCCTGGCCATTAAGCAGGAGCCTCAGACATCCTATGGGGAGCATGGGTGTGTTAATTAATGCATAGAGGCCTGAGTAGGAGGGAGAACAAACTGGTAGGTCTGAAGGATGCCACAGCTACTCAGGCCCTGCTCAGCAGCCAGACAAAACCAGACTGTTATCAAGCACAGATATTAAATAACCACTCTCTGATGGCAGCAGGTTCCCCAGACAAGAGAGTGCTTAGGACAAACCAGTGCCTCTTCCCCAAACCTGAGAGAATCTTTTACATCTTCAACGTACTAAACATTCCTTCGAATTGGAATACACAAGCAAATGAGAGGATGTTGACCTGGAAGTTGTGAACCTCGCTGGAAGGGTAGAGGCCTGATGGCTTTGAGTGATGGGCCACCACCCTGCTGGGAATTCTTTTCTGAGGCAAACCTTCTGACCTTCATGATGAGGACTGTCATAAACACTTGCATGTGTCAGCACCTGCTCTCAGAATCGGCTTACATCCAGTTATGCTAAGAACACTGGGCCCAGCGCTGCACAAATCTTTAAAGCTATTAACTGTATGGGCAAGGAGGGGAGTGAGTTTTAGTGATGTAGACACTATGTGCACAAAGGAATCCCAGCATTCACCTTGGCTCTATGCCAATTAGCAATGCTAGGTGGAAAAAAGAGAGGAGTTGATACTAAGTCTAGGGACTGTGGCTTGAAGGACAAAAGGTCCTTATATCATAAAAGACACACCCATCCTGAGACTGTAAGCTGCACAGCTGGACCCTTGGCAAACTGTGCCTTCCACCAAGATACACCTAACCTGGCCCCTGATGGCAGCTCAGACCCTCCCATGAACCCAGTACCTCCCAGGTCCTCACTTTCCTTTTTTAGGGGGAGCTAGTAGGTCCTGACTGCTCTGGTTATGACCCCACCCTCTGTCAGCTACCTCTAATCCCTTGGAAGCTCCTGCTTTCCTTCCAGTCTGCACTCTCCCTACTCCCTACAGTATCCCTGCAAGTCAATTGTTAGCTCCTGGTTGTGCCCTAACCCCATCACATCCACGACTCTACCAAACACCTGCATGCCAGGAGCCCAGCCCTGCTCTGGCCTTCCCACCTCACACACTCCAGCCCTGCTGTCAAATACCCACAAACCACCGGCTTTCAGCCTAGAAGCTCCCCCTGCCTTGTCAGCACCATCTGCTCTGAGCAGGGCCTTGTTAGAGACATCCATCCTCAGACTCCCTCAGAGAGGCTTCCAGCGGAAAGGTCAGAGGCCCAAGTTTTACTCAGCTCTCCTGTGGTGCGGATATACACTAATGTTTGAGAATTCCTTGCCCTACCCTCCACAGACCAGCCAGCCACCATTGTCTCAAGCAGTGCTCAACAGGAAATAACTTTCTTGTACTAAATACAGCTCATTTCTCTGTTTCTCTTGAGGCTCCTAGCATTCTCTCATAATAGGAGTCTAAAACTTGACTTTGATAAACTAAGCCCCCATAAAACATAACGGGCAACTAAGAAATCCAATAATGACTTTTGATTAGATTAGACAACAAGAAGATAATTAATCTTCCACACAGCAGAGAAGAAATCCTGGCCGGGCGGTGGTGGCGCACGCCCTTAATCCCAGCACTTGGGAGGCAGAGGCAGGCGGATTTCTGAGTTCGAGGCCAGCCTGGTCTACAGAGTGAGCTCCAGGACAGCCAGGGCTACACAGATAAACCCTGTCTCGAAAAACCAAAAAAAAAAAAAAAAAAAAGAAAGAAATCCTGACAGGAAGCTTGGAAAATAACAAATATACAAACTCCTCTTCTAGGGGAACCTGATGCTAGATATCCTTCAATAAATTGTATTAACAGGATTTTAAAGTATAACAGTGTATAGGTTATTTACTTTTGGTGTTGGCTTTGTTTTGTTTTGCTTGAGATAGAATCGCATCCTGGAGCCCAGGCTGGCCCTTGAACTTTCCATCCTCCAGCCTCACCCTTCCAAGGGCAGGGTTGGAACTATCCATCAGCAAACTCAACTTCGGTGCTGAGGAAAACTCAAGGCCTTGAGCATGCTAAGCACACACGCTAGGCACACACGCTAGACACACACACTAGACACACACACTAGACACACACGCTAGACACACACGCTAGACACACACACTAGGCACACACGCTAGGCACACATGCTACCACTCAGCTCCAGCTTCACTGGATATTTTATTAAGTAGAGTTGACAGGGGCTGGAGAAATGGTTTAGCTGTTAAGAGCACTGACTCTTCTTCCTGAGGTCCTGAGTTCAATTCCCAGCAACTCCATAATGGCTCACAACCATCTGTAATGGGATCCCACTCCCTCTTCTGGTGTGTCTGAAGACAGCTACAGCGAACTCATATACATAAAAGAAATAAAATCTTTAAAAAAAAAAAAAAAAGTAGAATTGATGGATGCTAATCAGTAAGAACTTTTAAATAATCACCACTTATAATGTCATTAACATTTGGATGGGTGTTATACTGGACGTTAACTTGACACAAATTAAAGTCATTTGAGAGGACGGACTCTCAATTGAGCAAATGTCTCTATAAGACTGGGATGTGGGCAAGCCTGTAGAACACTTTCTTAATTAGTAATTTATGGGGGGGGGGCAAGCCCATTGTGAGTGGTGCCATCCCTGGGCTGGTGGTCCTGGGTTGCAGACTGAGCAAGCCATGAGGAACAAGTCAGTAAGCAGCATCCCTCTTACTGACTTACAGCATGGCCTCTGCATCAGCTCCTGCCTCCAGGCTCCTGCCCTGTTTGAATTGCTGCCCTGCTTGATTCCTGTCTCGATGTCCTTTAATGGTAAACTGTGATATGGAAATGTAAGCTGAACAAACCCTTTTTTCCCCAACTTGCTTCTGGTCATCGTCTCAGCAATAGTCACCCTAACTAGGACAGGAGGACATTGTTTTTAAAGGCATGAAGTCAGCCCATAGAATCAGTCCTTGCTTACCTGTGCAAATACACACTGCACAGATGCTCTGTGCACTTTCTGATTTTTCAGTCAAACCTTTTGGAAGATCAGGAACTACATCAAGTCCTGATGCAAATCAAACGCTAAACAAAACAAAATACATTCCAGAAGAACAAAAAGTTCAACTTACGCTTCAACGGGGAATCTACTTCAAAGTAGATTTTCCTCTGTGTCTAATTTTCAAGGGGAAAACATGCCAAGAAAAATCGGTCCTAGAAGCACACGTGTGGCGGACATATAATTTACTGGAGTACCTTGTCTGGATGGATACGCACAGAAAGCCTGGAGTTCAACCTCCAGCACTCCAGGATCTAGGCATGTACCCCATAAAACATGCCAGGAATCCCAACATGGGGAGGTGGAGGCAGAAGGGTCAGAAGATCAAAGTCCTTCTTAGCTAAATATGAGTTAGAGGCCAACCTTAGCTACAGGAGTTTCTGTCTCAAGAACAATTTAATAAAGTGGGCACATGGAGGGAGAGGAGACTGAGCTCTGTGAGTTCAAGGATAGACTGGTTAACATAGCAAGATTCCAGGACAGCCAGGGCTACATAAGAGAGTTACCCTAACCCGAAAAACAAAGAAACAAACAAACATTTTAAAAGATACTAAGTATCATTATCAGCTATCAGAAAAATACAAATCAGCACCACTCCATGCCAAGTTAGAAAGCTCAAATTAAAAACCCAGAACATGGTGGCAGAGGAGATGGCTCCGTCAACAAGCTTGCTGCACAGAAATGAGGACCTGAGTTTGGATTCCCCAGGACCCCATACACAACCCAGGCAAGGTGGTGTCTGTCTGTAACCTCAGGCCTGGGTAATGCAGATGCAGGTAGATTGCTGACATCAAGTTTAGTTGAATCTCTGAGTTCCAGATATAGGAAAGACTCTATTTGGGGGGGAGGGGGGGACGCGCTATGGAGGGGCATTTGGAGAGATGGCGGCTGAGGTTGAGAACACTTGCTATTCTTTCAGAGGACCCAGTTTCAGTTTCCAGCACACACACGGCAGCTTGAAACCATATGTAATTCCAGTTCCAAGGGATCCAACACACTTTTCTGGCCTCCAAGGGCACTGTATACAGAATGCCTTTACATTTTGGCAAAACACTCATAAAGTAGTGTTTGCATAAAATAGTATACATAAAATAAAAATAAATGAATTTTTTAAAAAGCAAGATGGAACGTAACAGAGGAAGACACCTGAACTCAACCCCAGCCCCATGTGTACACCACACACACATATGTGTGTGTGTGTATATATACACACATATACACACACACACACACACAAATTACATAAAATCATAGCAATTCAAGCAGATGAAGATGTGAAGAGCAGACTCAGCTTACATGGCTGATGCCTACAGAACCATGCAGCCGCTGTGGAAACCAGTTCAGCAGATCCCGATTTCAACAGACTGGCCACAGACGTTCCACCTCTAGGAGTAGACCCAAGAAGAACAAGAATGTATGTTCATACAAAAGCATCTACATGAATGTTCACAGTACCGTTATTCACACTAGCCAACACGTAGATGAATGGATATCAAAATGATGATCATTAATCATCAACAAAAGGAAATCAAGTCGGGGTCAGGTATGTAACTCACTGGTAGAGCACTGATTAGCATGGTAAAGCTCTCACCTCCTTCTCCAGCTCTACCAAATGGGAGGGACACAATGAATCTTGAAAACTGAGGTCGAAGTTAAAGAAGCCAACATGAAGGTCTACCTGGTGTGTAATCTCATTTATAAAGAACGCTTGATAGTCACGGGTGGTGGCTCCCGACTGTAACCCCAGCACTTGGGAGGCAGAGGCAGGAAGATTGCTAAAAGTTCAAGATCAGACTGGTCTACATAGTGAGACCCACCCTCAAAAACAAACAAACAAACAAACAGGGCCACACAGTGGTGGCATATGCCTTTAATCCCAGCACTGGGAAGGAGAGGCAGGTGGATTTCTGTGAGTTCAGGCCAGCTTAGTCTACAGATCAAGTTCTAGGACAGCAGGCCTACACAGAGAATTCCTGTCTTAAAAAAAAAAAAAAAAAAAAAAAACTAAAACAAATTATAAATTAGAAAATGCCTGGGGCTGGTGAGATGGCTCAGCGGTTAAGAGCACTGACTGCTCTTCCGCAGGTCATGAGTTCAAATCCCAGCAACCATATGGTGGCTCAAAACCATCCGTAATGAGATCTGATGCCCTCTTATGGGGTGTCTGAAGACAGCGACAGTGTACTTACATATAATAAATAAATAAATAAATAAATAAATTGTTAAAAAAGAAAGAAAAAAAGAAAATGCCTGAAATAGATCAGTCTATGAACAGAAAGACTGCCCTGTCTAATTTTGTGTCAACTTGACACAAGCTAGAACCACTGGAAAGGAAGAAGCCTCAGTAGACAAAATGCCTCAATGATGCTATAGGCCTGTGGGTATTTTCCTAAATAATAATCATTATTATTAACGGGGGAAGGCCCAGCCCATTGTGGGTGGGGCCATCCTGGGCTGGTCCTGGGTTCTATAATAAAGCCAGTAAGCAGCACCCACTCCAGGACCTCTACTTCAGCTCCTCCCTCCAGGTCTCTGCCCTGTTAAGTTCCTGTCCTGACTTCCTTCAGTGATGAACAGTGATATGGAAGTGGAAGTCAAATAAAGGCTTTCCTCCCCAGCTAGCTTTTGATCATGGTGTGTTTCATCTCAGCAATAGAAACCCTAACTAAGACAGAGACCAATGATCACCCTTGGGACATTTGGGGAGGGAAACTGAGTCATGCCAGGCAACAAGTAGGTCTTAGAGAAAAAGTGTTCTTTTTAGGCAAACAAAATGTTCTAAAAAATGGGACTGGAGAGATGGCTCAGAGATTAAGAGCACTGGCTGCTCTCCCAGAGGTTCTGAGTTCAATTCCCAGCAACCACGTGGAGGCTCACAATGTATAATGAGATCTGGTGCCCTCTTCTGATGTGCAGGCATACATACAAGCAGAACATTGTATACATAACAAATAAATCTTCTTTTAAAAGAGCTCTAAAGTTGATCATCATTGTGATAGTCACACAATGAGTACGCACTGAATTCTGCATTGTAACAGTTGAATTGGATAGTAAATAAATAATCACAATAAATTTGATTTTTTTGTGTTTCTTTTCTTTCAGCAGGGTCTCACTGTGTATGCTAGGTCCTGTGTAGACAAGGTTAGTCTCAAACTCAGAGATCTGCCTGCCTTTTGCTGGGATTAAAGGCAGATGCCACCATACCCAGCTTCATATTTTGTGGGAAAAAAAAATTTGCTTTTTAATTGGCTTAAATCTACAGAAAGAATTACAGACTTGTTAACGGAAAAGTGTTAGATAAATTACGGAGTGGTAGGCAGCTGGGTGGCTTTTTCTATCCCCTTTGCATTATAAATTCCCCCCAACGGGGAGAGAGGCAGCTTTTGTTACCATTTTACAGTTTACAAGCACTTCTACACACAAGAATTTTTTGAGGCCTCGCCACAATCCTGAAAGGAGATAATTATTCCTCTAATTTTACACACAAGCTTGCAGCAGCTCTGAGTGTGTGATATATGCTCCTGTTGATTGCGAGGGAAGTAAAGTCAGCTCTGCTACGTAGACGTCTCCATCCTCCCGCCCATCTGGAGAGGGATGTAAGTATACTCTCATAGATGGACATGTGCCGCCACACCCAGCTATGTGCCGATAGACTGCATTTTAGAGCACCAGACAGTACATTCAGGTTGGCATGCAAGAATAACATTATCCGTCCATGTGAGTAATAAAAGTGTTCCAGAGTTGGCTTGCCAGGCGCTAGTCTGACTACACTAACACCACAGTCAAGCCAAGCATAAGCTGTCATCAGGGGTCTGAAGCACCAACCAAAGAACCTTCTGCTCCTTTGGCATTTACTTCTTTTTTGGTTCGTTTCTTTTCATTGACTTCGGGGCATTCAAAGTGCAGAACCTGATATTCCAGAAGATTCAAATGAAGAACGAATGGGTATCTAGCTTCTTGGCAGGGAGTGGGAACAGGCAACCAAGCACTCCTGATTTGATACTGACGGATGACGAGAGGAGCCATGGTTTCAAGCAAGGAGATCAGGGTGACCTCGATTTCTGTTCTGTTAAATGAGAGAAGGGATACTGGAGGGAGGAGGAGGGCTGGAGGACTGGAGAGCCGGCTGGAGGGAGGGCTGGAGGGGGTTTGCAGGGAGGAGCTGGAGAGACCTCTGAGGTTATTGTGAAGACTGGATCGCAATATATTCAGAAATATCTGGTTTACAACGATCCAAGTGTTTACTAACACTAAATCGAAGTTAAATACCTTAATCTTTCCTATGGAGAAACCAGTATTTCAAATTTCCATTTAGACCAGTATCAAGAGGCACCCATTTAGAAAAAGAAAGAGGGGCCCCAGCAAGGTGGTGGATTAGATGCCTTTAACCCCAGCACTTGGGAAGCAGAGGCAGGAGGATATCTATCTATGAGTTCAACACCAGCCTGGTCTATAGAATTGAGTCCCAGGACAGCCAGAGTTATAGAGAGAGACCCTGTCTTGAAAAAATGAAGGAAAGAAAAAGAAGAAAGGTACTGATTAGAATTAACAAACTCAGACTGATTTTTTTCAATCTTCTGTATGGGTGTTTTGTTCAAATTTAATGTCTGTGCACCACATGCCCTTTTCTGACCTCTGAGGGCACTAAATTGGTGTGGTGCACAGACATATACGTGGGCAAAAGGCCCATACATAAAAATTAATAAAATGATAAAGTTTAAAACAGTATCTTAGTTTGAATGTCCATTCAAGTGTGTGTGCATGTACATTTATCCAAGTTAAGTCCTAAACCTGTTTATATAACAGAACCACTACAGGTGCCTAAACCTACATATTCCAATATAAAACACTGATTTATATTGGTTTTCATTTTTAATAAAATTATTCCTCAGTTGTTTCCTAAAGATTTTACCCCCTCTCTGTGAACTGCAAACAAAACAGCATTTGTCACTAAATAAAACGTGAAACTACAGCGTATTTCAAAAGACATTCTGAGAAAAGAGGGAAACTCCGCTCCACTTGGCCTTGCTAGAAGTAAAACGAATTAGCGGTTTGGAACTCTGTGAATGCAGGAATCTCCTGAAGCGGGGTGGAGCGGGGGAACGGATGGACTTTCTTGCTAGATCTTGGCTGAGTTATTGTCAACAATTTCAAAGGGGCTTTTCAATCAAAGGAAGCTGTAAACTCCTTCCTCCGTGTGCTTACCTCCTTCAGATGAAAGTCTCAACACAATCAGTCATGAGTCTTAAGGAAGAAAAGAAGGAGCCGGGATGAAGGGTCTGCCACTAGGCCGTTATTTATTAAAATGCCCAGCACCGTTGCCCTCCCCTGTCTGCTGTGTCACATTCTTGATCTATCACAATGACTTCTGAGACCTGCTCACTTTTATGTTCTCACGGAAAAGGTCCCGAGCTGGACCTTTTAACAAATGAAAACAACTCATCACTATTACAATTTCCTAAACTATACAAACTTCCTTATAACTGTGGATGGCACGCTACCAGACCCTCACAATGCACATTAAAATAAAAGTAAGGGTTTGGAGCTCAGAGGTTAAGTGCAGAACTCTCTAAGTTCGGTTCCCAGGAGAACCCAGTCAGTCAGCTCACAACTGAATCTACAGTACCAGGGGATCTGACGCCCTCTTCTGGTCTCATCGGACACATAGTCAAACAGAAAATAAATCTTATAAAAATATATTTTAAAAACAAAACAGCCAGGCAGTGGTGGTGCACACCTTTAATCCCAGCACTTGGGAGGCAGAGGCAGGATCTCTGAGTTTGAGGCCAGCCTGGTCTACAGAGTGAGTTCCAAGACAGCCAGGGCTACACAGAGAAACCCTGTCTCAAAAAACCAAAAAAACAAACAAACAAACAACAACAACAACAACAAAAAAAAAAACAAAACAGGTTGAAATGCTTTGAATTTTTATTTCAAATCTCTTTTTTAGCCCCCTCAAGTCTTGCTGTGGCGTCAATATTTGCAGAGAGAACCTTTTTCTTAAAGTGCATTCAGACTACTTTCAAAACAAAAGTCAGTTAAATGAAGGGGCGGGGACGTGTTGGAGAGAGGTCCCACTGCTTAAGAGCGCTGGCTGCTCTTCCAGAGGACCCACGTTTGATTCCCAATGTCTGTAACCTCAATTTTAATGAATGCTATGCCCTCTTCTGGCCTCCAAGAGCACTAGACAGACCACAACGCACAGACTCCTCGGCAGGCAAAATATCCATAAACAAGAAAAATACTTTTAAAAAAAAAAAAAAAAAAAGAAAGCAGGGGAGGGACTGGGGAGACAGCTCAGTGGCTAAAGCACTTGTCACTCAAACTTTACCTGTGGACGATAGTAACTGTGGCTAGTAACTGTGGTGCAGATATAGAGGCCAGATTGTAATCTCAGCTGGGAAGCTAAAACAGGGTTCCTCGGAGCAAGCTGGCTAGCTAGACTAGCAAACCATCAAGCTCTGGGGTCAGCAAACCATCAAGCTCTGGGGTCAAGTGAGAGAGAGACATTGCCTCAATACATAAGTAGAAAGCAACTAAGGAAGCCACCTGATGTCTAGTTCTGGCTTCCACATGCCCGTGCATACACACACACACACACACACACACACACACACACACACACACACACACAGTGGGGGGAGGTAGGTCGAGGGTGGGAGTTATGATTCATGCAGTAGAGGGGCTTGCAGCCAAGTCTAAGGCTTCCTCCCATCCCCAGGACCCACAAGGTAGAAGGAGAAAACAGACTCCACAAAGCTGTCCTCTGACCTCCATGGGAGCACCCTGGCATGTGCGTTGCACACACACACTCACACTCTCGCACACATCCAATAAAGAAACAAAAAGGTTTTGTTGTTTGTTTTGGGATTTTTGAGACAGGATCTCACTGTGTAGCCATGGCTAGCCTAGAGTTTGCTAGTAACTCATGCTGGCCTCGTACTCGTAGAATTCATCGTGCTCTGTCTTCTGAGCACTGAGATTAAAGGTGAGCACCACCAAGCTCTTCTATAAAAAGTAATTTTTTTTTTTAAAGTGCAGGTTCACTTCTTAGTACCAAGGGGATGAGGAATTAGAGATTGCCCGAATCTATACTTAGTTAATTGATGCAGGCTGACCCCCTCCCTGGGTGACTCCATTCCATTGCAACCTAAACAAAACAAACAAACAAAAAAAAAAATCCTCTTATCTTCATTAATGGAAAGCACATATCATAATACAGCAGCTTCCCTACCTTGGCTACTCAGGAATGCTGGAACGTTTGCGTCTATTCTGCTTACTTGACTTTACTACTTTTGTTACATTCCTAGCCAGGATTCTCAGTCCCCTGAAGAAAACTGAGGGTATTTGATGTCGTTTAACTGTACATTTAGGAAGGTTAAAATGCTCAATTTCACGTTCGGTATGATTTAATAAACATTTTTTAAGTGCAGAAACAAACAACAACAACAAAAGCCTGCAAGCTTATACGCTAGCCAAATATTTTCAAACCTCAATAAAGAGCCAATCGCCCTGGGGCGGGGCGGAGTGGGTGGGTCCACCGTGGTTGTACTGTCCCCACTTTTAAAATAGCATTCAGATTTAAGGCTGGGTGGGAGTGCGACGTGATTCATGCCTTTGCTGGGCACCAGCCACTTTTCTTGGGCTAAAGGTTCCCAAAGGTCAAAGTGCAAATAGATCCTGGGGGTAACAGGTCTAGGGTGTGGCCTGAAACCTGGGTTTTCAAGAGGCCCCCAGGCAATGTCCCAGAATCCCTCTCTCTTTACCAGGAAACTGGTCTTTGAAATGAATTAGGCAAGTCGGAAAACTTAGAGACCAGAGGAGACTTTCAACAGAACACTCACACCTGCGGGTCTGGGACGGCGCGGTAGGCAACTAGAAAAAAGTAGCTCAGAAAGCCTCTGGTCCAATGCAGCAGTCTGGAAAACACCCTTTTCAAGCTCGGAGAATGCTTGGCATTCGATGGCCTTTTTCCAACATAAAGATCTCCAAGTCGGCTTTGACTGAAAGTCCCATAGAAAAGCCGCGGAAAGCAGCCCTGGAGAGCTGACAACGCCCTGTGTGTTGACAACTCGGCTCCTCTTTTATAAATGAGACGAACGACCCTCAAATGCACACACGCACAACTCCGAATGAAATGTTTCACAGAACGGTGGGGCAGTTTTTCCTATCTGCGGCGGCGGCGGGGGAGGGGGCAGACCCACGGTCACCCGGATCGCCCCCATCTACAGTCAGTCACCAGCCTTCCTCCGCCGCGTTCATCCAGACCACCCATTCCTTAGATGCCATCCCTTTCAAAAGAAACCCAAAGGCCCTCTGAATCTAGCAGAAGAGACACTACGCGGCAGTGAAACAATGTCCCCGCTTGGAAGGACAAGGAGGAACCAGGCACCTGTAGCAGCAGCGTAAACTCAGGTCCCGGATGACCCCAAGTCAACCCCGGTGATGCAAGGTTGCCCAGGGGTGGGAGATGGAAGTACGCAGAAAGCAGTGCTCAATAAATCACATCCCACCCCAGGGGGACAGCGGGCGTCCACGCACGCTGCCCTACGGCGAATCAAGGCTCCAGAGCAATCTTGTACCCCGGGAGGGACAGAGCGGCAGGTACTCGCCTGGAGAAGGGGGGCGGCGGCAGCCAGCAGAGTCAGCGGCGCAGGAGGCGACGGTCCCCGGCGTCGGGCGGCACAGCGCAGGCAGCGCCTGTCCGGAGGCGGAGTGCCGCGGGCTGCCCAGCAGGCGGGAGCCAGTGACCTCGGCCACCGGCCGTTCCTGGGTATTGTTGTGACTCAACCTATTTCCTGTTTGGAAGGTTAGAAGAAAGGGGGAAAGAGTGCCTATCAAGAGTGTGTGTGGTTGGGGGGAGGGTAGATGGGCGGTGGCCATCACCTGCTTCCTCCAGACCCGGAAAAAAAAAAAAAAAAAAAAAAAAAAAGATACTTCGGCTCGCGCCACTTTGGAGCGTCCAGTTGGGCGGAGGGGAGGCCTCACGGGCGCCACCCAGCGGTGGGGCAGGGACTGAGCGGCTCTTCTACCTCTTAGCAAAACGCCCTAAGCTTTTGGCTCAAGAGTATAAACATTCGCAGGGTTTATTTATTCGTGTTCAAATCTGCTTTCAGTCTTTTCTCGGGTGTCGGCGAGGAAAGCTCAATCACCCTTCAAAAGCCACGGGAAGGGTGTTTGTGGGTCACTGGATGTGTATGGTAGGGGAGGGAACGGGTTGATCTTGTTTGGGGAAGAAGAGAAACAGGTAATGATTTTGGTGCCAGATAAGTTTTAAGATCAATTTCCATTCCCCCTCCCCCTCTCTCTCCCATCTCGCCCTCACCCTGGATCACTGGGTCTGAGGCTCCAATCCGGAAATACCGGTTCCTCTGGAGGGGGAGGGGGAACAATAGGTGAGGGCGGAGTGCTAAACCCAGAGTTTAGTCACTCGGCCAATCCGCTGGGAAGGAGGAATGTGCCTGGTGCCCAAGGCTGCGCCCGGAGCGCCAGTTCGCCTTCTGGTTAACCTAGTCGGGTTAAAAATCCTAGGAAGATTCCTAGGTACACAACTTCAGTATGGTTTGGTAAAAGTTGGGGAGATGGATAGTGGTGATAGTTGTCCGGTGTGAATGCACGCAATGATACCGACTGTGTTGCAATTTTAAGTATTTTAGTATGCTTTTTAAAAATCCTGTGAAGAATGCTGCGGTTCATTCCAGGCAACTTCGCGCGCGAGCGCTCTCTCCTCTGCACAAAAACCTTCGCCAGAAGTAACTGAATCAACTGAGACCCTCTCTCTCAAGAAAAAGAAAGAAAGAAAGAAAGAAAGAAAGAAAGAAAGAAAGAAAGAAAGAAAGAAAGAAAGAAAGAAAGAGAAAAGAAAAGGTGGTAGCATAGATTTGTAATCCCAGAGCTAGGGAGACAGATCCTAGGATTTACTAGCCCCTGAAAACTGAGAGACCTGGTCTTATAAACCAACATGGACAGCACCCGAGGAACAGGACAGACACCCCTGACACCCCTGTAGATTGTTATCAGACCTGTACACATACACACATACATAAGATCAAGCCTGAAGGATCAGGCTTTAAGAAAGTATTACTTTAAGATAAATAAACACAAGCGAAATGTTAAGCAAATAAAAGTATACCAATTGTGCCACTATTTACTAAGAAAGGAGAAACACCTATACATGAATTTTCTTTGCTTTTTTTTTTTTTTTTTTTTTTTTTTTTTGAGTTGAGTTAAGGTCTTACTGTAATGGCCCTAATGAGCCTTCCAAATTTGGAGTAATCCTCCTGCGTCAGCCTCTCAAGTGCTCGAATAATGGGTGAGCACTGCTGTTGTGTTTTATTAAAAAAAGAAAGAACCAGGAATATGTTTGGTAGGACAAAGTATGGTGAGGTGGAACAGGGCGCCTCTGCGGGCCCGTGCTGAGGCATCCCTTCCCCCAGGTACCAGCCATAGGACAGATATAGTATAGAATAGAGTTTATTTAGGGCATGGGGAGGGGAGTTGAGGGAATAGAGACAGAGAAGGGGGTGAGGGGGGAAGGGAAGAGAGAAGAGAAGTAGAGGCCAGCCATGTACAAGTGGAGAGAGAGTGGGGAATGGGGAGAGAAGGGACAGAGAGGAAGAGAGAGGAGGGGGCAAACAGCCCCTTTTATAGTGAGTCAGGCACACCTGGCTGTTGCCAGGTAACTGTGCTGTGGGTCAGAGCCTAGAAGGAATGAATGCTAACAACTACCATGTCTAGCTTTGTGTGTGTGTGTGTGAGTGTGTGCATTTTAAATTATTTATGTTTGTATTTAATGGGTATGGTTGTTTTGTCTACTTGCATGTCTGTGCACCGTTGTACATGCCTGGTACTGCCAAGAGGCAAGAAGAGGCCATTGGATTCCCTGGAACTAGAGTTACAGGGTAGACTGTTGCTAGCCTGAGACCCTGATGGGAGTATAGCATAAAGTCCTTGTGCCCACAGATCTCCAGAGAAACCAGGAATGTTAAGCACATAGGATTGCCTTTCCAATGGGAAACATGTAAAACAAACAAACAAACAAAAAATCAACAACCCAAAACCTGTTGTTCCATTAAGAAAGCTGAGACCTGTAAGTGATTTATAGCCTGGTAGTCTATGTTATCATTGTGCCAGACTATAGCAAGATTCCACAACCAGGATGGGTGGTGGCTAGTAGTTTAAATGACCCTTACAGCCAGGGACTCCCCAAGCTCCCATAACCAGGCCTGGAGATACCTAATAGTCTAAATGATCCTCACATTATCTGTATAGCCAGAGGCTTCTCTAAGCTCAATACTAAGTTTAGGTCCAGGCTTGGTGGTACACACCATTAATCCCAGGAGACAGAGGCGCAGATCTCTGAGTTCAAGGACAATCTACAGAGCAAGTTCCAGGACAGCCAAGCTTATGAAGTGAGTGAGTTGGAAAACAGAAAGCTGGTAATAGGATAAGGGGAGTCATGTCCCAATCCCAGCAAGCAGCAGCTCCGCAGCTTCAGCCATGTGGCTCTGGCTTTACAGTCAAGAATAGAAGGGGCTACTGGGACAATCGATGCTGTGACTAAGAAGAGACCAGCATCACTGAGGTGCAAATTTTCTGGGATGTGGTTTCTGAGAGCACAAAAAAAGCTGTGTTCCAGAGGTACCCAAGGTTGTACTTTGTGCTGCAGCTGGACTTGGTAATGTAAGAGTCACCCAGGTGGTACTGGTTTTGAAGGCATGAGAGGCCAGGAAAGGCCATTGGTGAAAGTGCATCCTCAGTTGATGGCCCAGGACTGAAGGGGTCATGCAAAGGAGTTGAAGCTTGGCACCATGAAGAGAGCCTATGAGAGGCTATGGGTGAATTCTAGTTGTAGCAGAAGACCCCAGATTATTGGAGATGCCAGTACCATAGGATGATCACCAAGAACAGCAGCAGCAGTGGAGTGGAGTCAACCAGAGCCTAGAGCTACAGAGGGGAGAGCTGGAGATGTCTCCCAAGCCCTTTGGAGGAGCCCAGAAGATTATGTGTGGATCCCAGACACTGGAACAAGAAGCTATGACATTAAAGTTGCCTTGGAGACCCCAAAATGTTAGAGATGCCTTGGGATATGTGCTGAGGAAAGAAGCTAACAGGGAGTGGAACCAGCCCAGGAGAAAGAACTTTGTTGCAGTAAACAAAGATGAAAAAGGAGTGGAGATCTGAAGACCTCCTTGAAATCAGACATGGAGATGCAGTTTGGAGTTTGCCCAGCTGGTTTCCTGTCTTGCTTTGGGGATTACAGTTAAGTGATTGAATGGATCTTAGAAGAGACTTTGAACTTTGGACTTTTGACATTGTTGAGACTGCTGTAGACTATGGGGACTTTGCTTATTATAGCCAGGTATGGCCCCCATAGACTTACGTGTTTGAACAAGCCTATAGGGGCCAAGGAGTAGCACTATTTTGGAGGTGTGGACATGTTAGAGTAGGTATGGCTTTGTAGGTGTGTCACTGAAGGTGTGGGCTTTCAGACCCTCATCCTAGCTGCCTGGAAGTCAGTCTTCTAGCAGCCTTCAGATGAAGATGTAGAACTCTCAGCTCCTCCTACACCATGGCTGTCTGGACTCTGTCTTGCTCCTGCCTTGACAATAATGGACTGAACCTCTGAACCTATAAGCCAGCCCCAATTAAATGTAATACTTTTAAGAATTGCTGTGGCCAGGCAGCATACACGACTGGTCTGAGGCCCGTGACACATATACAGCAGAGGACTGCCTGGTCTGGCCTCATCAAGAAGAGAACTCTTGGGACTTGAGGCCCCAGGGAGTAGAGAGGCCTGGCGAGATGGTGTAGGGGTGTGGTGACATCCTCTTGGAGACAGGGGAGGGGGATAAGGAAACTGTAAGAGGGTGAACCAGAAAGGAGATAACGACTAGACTGTAAAAAAAGATTAAAGATAATTAAAAAAAAAAAAAAGATGTTGCCTTAGTCATGGTATGGTGTTTGTTCACAGACATAAAGCCCTAAGACAAAAGCTGGTACTAGAACTAGGAAGGTACAGGCACAGAGCCAGAAGTTCAAGATCAGGGCTACACAGCAAGTTCAAGGCCTGTCTGTCTGGACTACATGAGACCTGTCTCAAAACAACGAAGCTGGAACTGGCAAGATGGCTCAGCAGGTAAAAGGCACCTGCAATATAGTCTGATGACCCGAGTTCCATCCCAGGATCCATCCCCATGATAAACATTTTAATGTGTGCAAAACATTTTAATATATAGTATATATAATATACATTTTTATATATTTTATATAAACATAATATTTATATATGTGTTTTATATACACATATATAATCGTGTGTGTGTGTGTGTGTGTGTGTGTGTGTGTACAAAGGTGGGGACTTGGGACTAAGGACACAGTTAGGCTGGTAGTGTGCTCTCTACTAGCATGTGTGACAGACACCCTGGGTTCAGTCCTTAGCACTCGGGACTTGGAGGCCAGAGGATCAGAAGATCAAAGTCATTCTTAGCTGCATAACAAGTCTGGGATTTTATGTTATCTAAGTGAATGAAAATTTAGGAAGAAACAATAAAATAAGGTGCCGGGAAGATGCTTGAGTCTGTAAAGTACCTGCTGGCAACCATAAAAATCTGAGTTTGGATCCCCAGCACCCTGGGAAAGTCTGGGCTCAGGAGTACATGTAACTCCAGTGCTAAAGGCATGGAAGAGGCAGGTGGATGGGTCCCAAGAATAAACTGGCCAGACAATCTAGCCAAGTTGATTTAGTGAGAGACCCTATCTCAAAAAACAATGTGGAGAGCGATAGAATAAGATGCCAAACCTTAGACAGCTAGCTTCCATGGCTGTATACATGAGGGCACACGTGCACACACCTTACGCAAACACATATTGCCAGACACAGAGAAACACCAAAAAATTGTTTGTTTGTTTGTTTGTTTGAGACAGGGTTTCTCTGTGTAGGCCTTGCTGTCTGGGAGCTAGCTCTTAGATCAGGCTCACCTCACAGAGATTCACCTTCCTCTGCTTCCTGAGTGCTGAGATTAAAGTGCGCCACCACCATCCAGCCCCAGCCCCCAAATGTTTTAAATAATTTATTCATGTTGTTTTGATTTAATAAGTGAGGCTGATGTGGCTACTGTGTGTGTTTGAGGGGTATACTTATAAGTATTTATTTACATATGCAACACAAGATAAAAGCGTCTGTTGAGATTCTTTCTGTATCTGAAATGAGACAGACAGGCGTTTCCAGCAGAGCTGGACTTTTACTGTGAGGCTCTTTGGGTAGGATGGAAGGCCTCTGGCCTGACAGTGCCATTGTCTCCTCACCCACTCCTGCTGGGTACAAGCTGCGTGTATGCTCCCCTTTGTCTGTGTGTTCTGTCATCAGGATGACAGCATTTGCAGTAGCTAATAGGCAGGTCTACTCTGAAGACTAACCATCTTAAAACTAGCTCAGAAAAAATGAAATGAGCCATCTCCGTGAGTCACAAGGGCAATGGCATGAAAAGGGGTCATGAACTCTGAGTTTTGATAGTGGCACAGCAGTACCCCTTTGGCAGTCATGGCACCTAGGCAGTTCAGAGGAAGCCAGGGAGCTCATCTGGGGGACGAAGCCCTGTTCTGTTGCCTTTGGTGACAGAGGGCTCTTATGCCCTGTGCCCTGAGGTTCTAGACTCAATGCTGTGCCTTATATACAAGCTAGAAGAGAAGAAGGGGCAAGTGGGCATTCGCTGTGATGAGACTGTTTCCCTAGCTGGCAGTGGAGTACTCTGTGGTAAGTCATTGTGCAGCGGGGGTACTGTGCACTGGGGTACTGTTCAGTGATGTAATATGCAGTGAGGTACTGCAGTGGTGTACTGTACAGTGGAATACTGTGCAGTGGAATACTGTGCAGTGATGTACAGTGAAGTAGAGTACTGTGCAGAGGGGTACTGTGTACTGGGGTACTGTGCAGTGATGTAATGTGCAGTGAGGTTCTGTACAGTGGAATACTGTCCAGTGGGGTACTGTGCAGTGAGGTACCCTACAGTGGGGTACATGCAGTAGGGTACTGCACAGTCCCAGAAAGGACATTTGTTCCCCCTTTTGATTTTGCTAACAGTTGCCTTTGTGGTCTCAAACTATTCCATCTCCTCACTCTTTCACCAAATAACTATTCTTTTGTAATCTAAAGAATGGAGGGAAAACAATAACAATAATAACAACAACAAGATATCCAAGTTACCTCCTTGTCTATAATAGAAAAAAAAAAAACGGTTACATTCTCATTGAGGAGACAAAGGCAGGCAAATTCTGAGTTTGAGGCCTCGGTGCTGATAATATTTAGTGTGTGTGTGTGTGTGTGTGTGTGTGTGTGTGTGTGTGTGTGTGTTTAGGTCAGAGGTCAGTCTATATCCTCCCACTACATATGTCTTGGGAATCAAACTCAAATCATCAGGCTTGGCAGCAAACACATAATGAGCTTCTTGTCAGCACAAGTTAGATCTATGGAATATCCAGAGATTTGCTTTGCTTCCAAAACAAGTATTTGGTTAATAGAAGTTACAAGCCTAACACTTCCATTTCACTTAAGCCTTCGCTGTACATGGTTTAGTATTGTCTTTCTAACTTATAAAATGTTGCTATGTACCGAGGAATGATGGTACATGCCTGTACTCTCAGCAGAGAGTACAGAGAGGGCAGAAAGCAGAGGCTGAAACAGAGCATGGGGAGTTCAAGGCCATCATTTGCTTCAAGGCCAGACCGAGTTATGTGAGACTCTGCTTCAACCATCCTCAAAGGTATTATATAATATTTGATGGATACAAAATCATACATCTAAGTATGGGAGCATACTTAGCACCTCAGAGCACAGGGCACAAGAGCCCTCTGTCATCAAAGGCAACAGGGCTTTGTCATCCAGATGGGCTTCCTGGCTTGGGTGCATAACATCTAAGTAAGCTTGGGAGGGTTCCAGGGGATCTGACACTCTCACATGGACAAACATGCAGATAAGACACCGATGGACATAAAATAAAAATAAATAGATCGTTGAAAAATTGAAAAAAAAAAACAATAAGAATTAATGCATATAAAATATCTGCAATCCTGCCTCTGCATTGAGAGCAACCGGGATTGAAAAGGTAGCACCGTCTAAACTAACTCCCCTTCCTTCAACAAATTTATGTGAGTGGCTCAAGTTCTGATAGTCAAGTGTACTTTTTTCTGCCAGCCGAAGAAGCTTAGATAAGGGCACGTTGTTCAGGAGAAAAGGAGAAAATGCTTTGGTTTTAAAATTCCACAGATCTGGGAGCAAGTCACAGTATTGTCACTTTCTAGTCACGTGAGTGGACCTACAGAAGCCTGTGCTCCCTTTAAAAAGGAGAGTAAAGGCAAGAGGATTACTGCAAGTTCAAGGCCAACCTCATCTACACTGTAACTTCTGATCCAAGGAAACCTGCATGAAAAAACCCTATCTCAACATAGCAGCAACAAAAGAAGATAGTATGACCTACCTCATAGGTTTCTTGGTGCTGTAAATCCCATATGTATGTATTCATAGAGAAATAGCTAGAAAGGTACTATATTGGGATTATGATCAACTGCAGGCTTTCTTTCTGCCTTTTTTCTTTCTATATCATAAAACATATGAAAGCAGGCTGCCCATGTTTTTATAATAATTTTCTGATTGAAACAGCGGATTGGGTTTCCCTAGGTTTTTTTTTTTTTTTTTCTTCCTTGTCATCTTTGCCTGTGGCTTTGAACCCCATAGGTCTAAGATCATGTCTCGACCTAAGTCTGAGTCAGCCTGTAAGGTGCTTAGCTTACCTGGTTACCAGTCAATGCATTTACAGCCTAAGGCTGGTCCTCATTTCGAGGAATTCTGGGAAGGAATTGTTTAGTTTTTGTTGTACTGGAGAGCCATCACAGGACCTTGTATATACCAGGCAACTAGACTACCACTGAGCTACACTGCAGCCCCTAGTCACAGTTAATATGCCTGAATCTGGCAGCCCTCCTTCTTCACATCAGTTTTTTTGTTTTTGTTTTTGTTTTTTTTTTTTTTGAAGATTTATTTATTTATTTTATGTATATGAGTACATTGTAGCTATTTTCAGACACAACAGAAGAGGGCATTGGATCCCATTACAGATGGTTGTAAGCCACCATGTGGTTGCTGGGAATTGAACTCAGGACCTCTGGAAGAGCAGTCAGTGCTCTTAACCATTGAGCTATCTCTCCAGCCCCACATCAGTTTTTTTTTAACAGCTCTGAGTTCCCCCATTCTTTTCTCCTATCCCTGTGACTAAGAATCAGCTCAGACTTTTCAGCAACTGAACTCCCCCCCCAACTCCCCCCTCCCCTGTAGACAGAACTGGTTCTTGGCTGAACTTGAAATGTGTCCAAATGATCTCCCCCTTGAGAAAGGATTGCATGAATCAGAGGCTTTGGGGGTGCTGCAGGTGTCCTGTTCTTGTGCCTGGGAGGTGGTTACAGAGTCATTGGTTTCACAAAAATTAATTGAGCCTTGGGGCTGGAGAGATGGCTCAATGGTTAAGAGCACTTGCTGCTCTTGCAGAGGACACAGTTCAGTTCCTAGCATCTATATAGTGACTCCTAACAGCCCTTAACTCCAAGTTCCGGGGATCTGACTCCCTGTTACGATCTTGGAAAGGCTGAGCCTTAGTTAAATCTACGCATACACCAAACATGGTGCTGATGTATGCCTTTAATATCTGCGCTGCAGAGGCAGAGGCAGCGACAGACGGATCTCTATGATTTTGAGGCCAGCCTGATCTACATAGTGAGCTCCAGGCAAGCCAAGGCTGCAGAGTGAGACCTTGTTAGTGCTGGGGATGTAGGTAGAGTACTGGCCTAGCATGAGTAAAACCTCAGTCAAATTCCTATCCCAACACTGCCAAACAACTTTTTGTTGTTTTATACCTTTTTCCACGTGTCACATCTCACAATTTAAAAAGTTCAAAAATAATACAGGATAAACTGTAAAGAGAGAGCAAGTAAGGAGAAAACATTCTTTCCTGCCTTGGCTGCACAACCATCTGACCTGCTCTGCCCCTGAGCAGGAACTGCAGGGGGAGACTTCCTCATGCGCTTTGATTTTCATGAATCAGCACACGCCCTTCACATGGAACCCAGCTGCAAATGTCCTTAACGGGCGGAGGCATCCTGCCTGACCGGCTTGTGACCCTACTCAGCAGTTCAGTACAAGGCTTCCACTGAACCTCTTAGTATATCTTATGGGACTCAGGCTGTCTACCCGCGACAATTCCCCCACAGTGACGTCACACCCAGCTTGAACTCCTTTGAAAGAGTTCTCCAGGTTAGACCTCTTTTCTGCCATCCTGAAAGAAGCCCCTAGCTGGCTGGCACTTGTTGCAAAACAACTCAATGTTTTTTGGGTTTTTTTTTTTTGTTTTTTTTTTTTTTTTCCTAGTGCTTCTCTAGATACTGTATTTCTTCCAACCTGGACTTCTCCCAGAAGGGCCATTGGGCTTTTGTTTGTTTGTTTTGACTTGTTTTTAAGATACTCTTCCTGCCCTCTAATTGACCAATGAAAAATCTTAATGTTACCCATGAAGGCCCACTTCTAAATCCACTCAGTTTATTGTTTCTTGCGATCCCACTGTGTGTGCTCGCTCACACCTACTCCACTGTTTCTGGTTCTCTCCATTGCCCTGGCTGTTTGCTTCTCTGCTTGCTTGTCCTTGTCTTTTTTTTTTTTTTTTTTTTTTTTTTCTTGCTTGTCCTTGTCTTATAATCTTATAAGTTCCTTCTGTTATATAGGCACACACCCACGTACATATCCCAAATACACAAACCAAGCCTAAGCTCTTTACAGATAGAACCCAGAGCTGACAAAACAGCTCATAGCATAAGACTCCACGAATAGTATACATTTCTTAGATGAATAAATCAGAATTAAATATCAGTTTCTTGACTTGATATGGGATGATGCAATATTCCTGTTAATATCCTTATGTTCCTTAGTACTTAAAGCCCTCACTGAGAAGCAAGCAAACAAACAAATACGCAAAACCCTCACCTGGTTTCCACGACATTTTCCAAACTTCACTGTAGTAGCAATACATGACACTGGCCAATTGGAATCCCTGGAGACGGATCAGAGGTTGCTCAGTGTGTGGCCTGTTTAGAAAGTGTGGTCCCCACCCTCTTCTCAGTAGAACAACCACAAGTTTTGCCAGTCTTCCAGAAGAAGGAAAGTGTCCCAGATGGATCTAGCAACTGTCAGGCTGCCATGTCTGCAAAAGGTTATGTGGGAAACCAGGAGTTGCCAAAACAAGTAGCTGAGTTAATTATCCTCACCTAACGGTTCCCAAAGCAACAACTCCCAGAGGATCCTTCGCAGCAAGATGCCTTCCAACTCACTTGGGAGGTATCAGTTGCCTGTAGCTGCCTGGCTGGATATGAGTCATAGGGCTTTGCCTCTGGGAAGGATACAGGCAGCTAGCAAAAGCATATCAATTCTTCTTACTTCCCTGCAGGTCCCAGCGCGGTACCCTAAGGTTCTCCACATAAGAGCCTTCTGCTACAGACGCATCCATCATGTGTGGAAAGATGCTGTGGTGGTTTGAATGAAAACAGTGCCATAAGGTGTGGCACTATTAGGAGGTGTGGCCTTGCTGAAGTAGGCGTGGCTTTGTTGGAGGAGGTGTGTCACTGTGGGTGGGCTTTGAGGTCTCAGATGCACAAGTCAGGCTCAGCTTGTCTTCCTGTGGCTCTAAATGCAGAACTCTCAGGTCCTTGTCCAGCACCGTGTCTGCCTGAGTGCTGTCATGCTTCTCACCATGATGATAATGGGCTAAACCTCTGAACTATAAACCAGTCCCAGTTGAATGTTTTCTTTTATAAGAATTGCCATGGCCATGGTGTCTCTTCACAGCAATAGAAGCCCTATCTAAGACAGATGCTGATGCCAGAGAGGCCTGGCCTGAGTGGAAACGCAGGGAAGCGGAGACGGAGGACCCATTAAGGGAAATGTTTCGGAGCTTGCATTTGGGGTTTCCGATATTGAGGTTAAGGAGGTTCAGTGGGCAGTTACATACCTGTGTTTACCAAATGAACACTTGTTTCTTCAGGTAGCCAAGATCCAAAAGCAGAGACTAGGGAGAGAGGCTTTAATGTTAACAGTGCATCTGTGTCCCTTCAGCAGCTCCTGGTGACTGTTACACAGGTGCATGGCTTGTAGCAGAAAGGCTTCTATTCTACCCAATCCACCTTGTCTAGCTCCACTGAATCACAGCTACTCAGGATTAGCCACACAGTTGTTTGCTTTTTTGGAGTTACTTAGAGGTTGCTTTTTTATCTTCTATTTATTGTGTTACAGTGTGGGGGTGGGGTGGGGGGGAATTGACCCCATGGCATGCTGAGTGAAGGTAACCACTGTCTGTGCCTTGGAGCTACATCTTCAGCTCTTAGAGAGAAAGGTTTGGTTTTGTTAAGACAGGGTTCTGGCTGGCCTGGGATTCATTGTGTAGACCAGGATGGCTTCAAACTTGGAGTGAACTTCCTGGCTCTGCTTCCCTAGTTAAAGTTTTACACAAGTCCAGGATATTATCACTATAAATTTGAAATTTTAGTGTTTTAATCCCTGAAACTAAAAGTCTGGTGCCCAAAAATATTTTGGCAGCAAAATCTGACCTGCACTGATGTAAATCCATTCCTATCCTTAGTCTATCAGTATTAAATAATTGTACAGTTTGATGGTCACATAGCCTGTATTTAATTACAGCCATGGTTCTCAACCTTCCTAATGCTGTAAGCCTTTAATACACTTCTTCATGCTGAGGTGACCTCCACACATAAAATTATTTTTGTTGCTACTTCATAACTGTAATTTTGCTATGGTTACAAATCATAATATAAGTTATCTGATATGCAGAATATCTGATATGCAACTCCTGTGAAAGGGTCACTTGATCCCCAAAGGGGTTGCAACTCCCAGGCTGAGAACCACTGAATTATAGAGTACTGGCCTAGTCTTTCCTGAAGGCATTCTATAGTAACATGCATCATTATATTTATGAAAAAAATAGCAATTCTACAATTCATGGCTCAAGGGTTTTGGATAAATGACTAGGGATGTTGTTTGGTTGGTTCACCACTTACTAAGCATGAGCAAAGTCCTGGGCTTGCTCTCAGCACCACGTAAACCTCGTGGGGAGGCACAACCCTGCAATCTCAGTGCTTACGAAGCAGAGGCAGAAAGATCCAAAGTTCAAGGTCATCCTCAGGTACATACTAAGCTCAAGACCAGGATGGAATACATAAAACCCTGGTTCAAAAAACCAGTTAGAACAGCTAAAAGATTATGGGGCTGTAACAGGAGACCTCTAGGAAGTCAGCAGCTACAGGTGTGTTAGTCACACTCTAACTGGCATGTGGAGCACTTCCCTTAGAGGAGGGTCTGGGTCCAAACACTTCAGTCCTTCCTCTAACGGCATACCCTATTAGCCTTGTAGAAACATTTCAAAATTATTATACTCCCAAGAAAACATGAACAGCATAAAGGGACACTGGCCTGCCTATACTTACAGGGGCTATTCCTCCCTATGGGTGAAGCAATACCATTTCCTCTCACTGGCTTTCCTATCAGTAAGAAAATAAGCATCCACCCAAAGCAAACATGCCCAAGTTTCTCTGCAAGCTTCCAGAGAAAGACAAGCAGAAGAGTGACTCCAAAGGCCAACACTGTGGCATAACTTCTTTGTGAATCTCCTCACTTCCTTGGGACCTTTGAGACACAGACTTGGTTCTGTGACTCCTGTGTGGCCTTACCACAGAAAGTCAATCTTACAAATATTTCAAGCAGGTCAGAATATCAGGATTGAGGTTGTTTGTTTGTTTGTTTGTTTCTGAGCAGAACGTGGTGTTGGATACAAGGCACAGAACACCCAAAGGCTCCATGAATGACAACATTTGTTGACTGACTGGTCTACAGGTATTTGTGTTTACCAAGTACAGATGTGCCCATTTCCCTCTTGCCCTCTGTACCCAGAAAAAAATGGAATGGGCTTAACAATGTATGAGTAACTGTCCCTATCAGAAGCAAAACATGTATGAACAGGCTAAAGGGTGTGTTCCAAGGCAAACTCATGAGTCCAGGCTCCTGTCTGATGGAGGAAAGGCAGGAAGGGAACACATTTGGGTTGTTCCTCATCTCATAAATTTTCCTTTATAACCACCATGTGCTCTTTGATGTTAAATCATAGGACAAACTGGAACATCTTCTCCATTATTAAAGCATCATTCTTGTGCTTAGCAATTGTGTGGTTGGTTTTTTGTCAACTTGACACAAACCTAGACATGCCTGGGAAGAGGGAATCTCAACTGAGAGATTGCCTCCATCAGACTGGCCTATAATCTGTGGAGGCATTTTCTTGATTCATGATTGGTATGGGAGGGCCCAGCTCACTTTGGGGGATGTCGTCCTAGGCAGGTGGTCCTGAGTTGTATAAGAAAGCAGGCTGAGCAAGCCATGAGGAGGAAGCCAGTAAGTAGCATCCCTTCCTGTCCTCTGCTTCAGTTCCTGACTCCAGGTTCCTGCCTTGGCTTCCCTTAATGGACTGTGACCTGGATACATAAGCCAAATGGATCCTTTCTTCTCTAACTTGCTTTTGGTCGGTATTTTATCACAGCAACAGAAACGTAACTAAAACAGCAATGTATTGTCTCTTCCTGGACTGAGACTAGCCTGTTTGCTAAACTAAATACCTGACCTATCCTCACCGATGCTCTGAAGAATGGTTTCAGCAACACAGAATGTATGTACCCCCTTTTAGCTGGGCTATGTCGATCGTCTAGGCTGCTTCCAGGGGCTAGACTGAATCTCCCTGATGATGTATAAGACTCGTTCTCTCATCTTCATCAGGCTTTGGCTCCCATGAGACCAGATATTACCAGGACCTTCAAACATCCTATCAAAAAATACCACCTGAAAAAGTTATAGAGATGGCTGGCGGTGACGGCCATACACCAATGTGTGCAGACTCAATGCTACTGAATTGGACTCCAAAAAGTGGTTAATATGGTAAATCTCCTGTCAATTACATTCACTACAATGTACCCAGCATACTTCATCTCATTTGTTTAACTGTTCTCCCTATCACTCCCCAGTATCAATGCTGGATATTGACAAGCTATTGATACCATTCCTACCCTGTTGATGATATATCTCCACAGGGAACAGTGAGCTTCAAGATGGCAACTGCTTTGCTTGTTTCTTGTTGTGTCATGATGTCCACAACTGTACCTGACATATTACAGGCATGCCTAAAGAATTTTTGAATGAATGAGTGAATGAATGAATAAATGAATGAAGAGCAGGAAAGTTAGGTCTGAAATTATTTCCATGCCTGGGTTCTCCCTTACTAATCCAGTTTCTTCTGAACGCTGACCCCAAAGTTATCAGGCTTATCTTTTAAAAACACAAACCTATTCTTATTATTTTCCCAGGCCCTAAATTTTTTCATGTTCAGAAAAGATAAAAACAAAACCCAACAAAATTCCTGCACATGCTGTTTTTCAAAATAGAAAGAAAAATAAATGGTAAGGTGATCTCTCTAGGTTCCACAGTCTCACATAAGAAGTAATAAAGATATTTTGTCATAAGCAAAATGAATCCATTAATACTAATAATAATAATTTTAAAATCCTCCAAACTAGCCGTGGCTTGTTATCATGGTAGGGATCCAAATTTAGCAGCCAGCATGACATCTTCATTTCTCTGAACATAGCAGTCTCATGCAGTAGTTAATAAGGCTATGTAACTGAAAAGCATATCCCCATATTCTTCCTACAAGGAGCAAGGACAGAAGGACATACTCTTCTCCAGAACTCTTACAGAACCAGGTCTGACCATGGGTCAGACCATCATAGACTAAGATCACCTTCTTAGCAGGCATCCGTTTCCTCCTTTGCTCCCTTCCCAGTGCAACATCAAAGTTTCTGTCAGTCTGGAAATCCTGAAGTCCCACAGAGGTGACAGAATGGCATGTGTGTCACATGATCAGCCTGGCTAACTCTCTCTACCCATCACCTCTGTTCTCCTTCATTCCCATGTTAGGACTGGGCAGCCCAAGCTATTGGGACTACAGAATTTTGGCTTTAGCTTTAAGACTTCAGCAAATACTAGAAGCATGCTCCAGTGGGGCCTCTCTGTCTACCTCGAATCCCTCATTTACTTTCCCTGCTTCATATTCCCTGCCTTCTGCTTACCTGTAGCCAGAGGGTCTGTTTATTACATCCAGTCACAGCTGGGAACAGTACCTCGTGCTTATAATCCCAGCACTCCGGAGGCTGAAACCGTGGTATTGCTGTATGTAAGAAGTCAGTCTGGGGTACATGGTGAGACCCTGTCTCAAGACAAAGTTCAGCTACTAGGTGGAAACCTTCCAGAATATACTGAACAATAAACAAACCCAGAACGCAGCCAAGCAGAAAACACACACACACACACACACACACACACACACACACACACACACACACACACACAGCTTATACAGATGTGCTACTGTGGGTCCAGAGCATCCACTGCTGATATCAGGCTCTCAAAGCTGCTAACAAGCACTGACTCCTCACTGGGCCTCACAAGGTAACTGAAATCAGTGCCAAAGCCTGGTGTGTCTGCCCTCGTTTTGTGTCTGTTTTCTGTACTTGGGGTCATCTGCTTAGTCCCACACACAGACATCTGAAACACCCATAGGAGTGTGTGTGTGTGTGTGGAATCTAACCCGCTGCCTTACTCTCTTGAAGCTAAAGGCATAAAGATCAGAGTCACTAAGGTGCTTTACTGTGAGTCTTTACAATGTCCTGCCCCAGACACCCAAGAGGCACCAAAAATTCTCCAGTCAGTGTCCTAACCTTCAGTCACCTTGATCCCAGTAATATCAGAGCCTCACACAACAGATGCTCACCCACCCCCAATGGGGTTAATTCTCTATGATGGCAAGGCTACAACTTGGAAAGGACCATCTCCTAGGAGCTGTATCAGTCTCATTAAGCAATAAGAGCTTCTTTGGACTACCTTGCAGAGTCAGAACTGAGATAAAGATCAACAGATGAATCAGACCTTGATCAGAACTTCGAACCTCTTACCCTTTCCCATGTTCCAAATATTTCTCTGTTTGAACCTAAAGCTCATGTCAATACCTGACAGATGAACTTGGGGTCACTGACTCTTTTATTTGTTCCTCTTTCCAATGTGCACGGATTTCTCTGCTTTTCACCCTTACTCATCTCTTTAATTGGCACATCTGGACAGATGCCTGAGCTAAGCCTGCCAGAGTTCTGGGAGCCAGGTCTTTTACCATGACACTCCGGTCACCAGATTATAACTCTTTCCATAACCCATGCTACTAATCTCCTGTCCTAGTTCTTTCACTTGAGCATGGATTCCTTGAGTGGAGGGCTTATTCGCATTTTGTAGCTTGGCTCAGAATATGCAGTCGTGGGGCTGGAGAGACGGCTCAGCTGTCTAGAGCAGCACTTCCTGAGGACCCAAGTTGAATCACCTTTACCAACACTGGGTAGCTCACAGCACCTAGCACTCCAGCTCCAGCAGATTCAGTCTTCCAGTTCCATGGGTATCTGAACAAAAACAAACACACACACACACACACACACACACACACACAGAGAGAGAGAGAGAGAGAGAGAGAGAGAGAGAGAGAGAGAGAGAGAGAGAGAGAGAGAGAATACATGCAATCAATGAATCACTGGCTGGTAAGATGGCTCAGCGAGCAAAGCACTTGCTGTACAAGCCTCAGGTATCCTGAATTTGATCCCTAGGATGTATGTAAATCGGAAGGAGACAACTGAGTCTATAAAGTTACCTTCTGACCTCCCTATGCACACCGAGGTACATGTGCACCCTCACTCACAGACATACCCACACATAATAAATAAAAATAAAGCAAAACACGCTGTCGGGAACCTGGGGTGTGGCTTGCTGCAGGAGGATTTGAGCAGTGTGACCCGGAGCTGACCCCAGCACCTTCCACTTCCAGAAAAGAACAATTGATTAAAAAAAAAAAAAAAAGTCAGCTGAATGAATCAATTACAAAATAAAGGCAAAATAGTGCTTAACATCTTGATTAAATTAACCAAGGGAATGATTCTGTGTATTTGTTTGGCTGTTTTGGAGACAAGGCTTTGCCTTATAGCCCAGGCTGTCCTGAAACATCCAGTCTTCCTGCCTTGGTCTCCCAAGTTCTGAGATGTGGGCATGTGATATCACATGACATCACATGCTACCAAGGCAATTCTTTAACATAAACACAGATTATTATGTATGTTAGCCACATTTCAGCATTTAAAACTTTACTTTTTAAAATGAGTAGACTCTAGAAATGTAAAAAAATAATCATTAAATCATTAAACACACACACATACACACACATACACACACACATACACACACACACACACACACACATACACACACACACACACACACACACACACACACACACACACCTACCTACTTGGGAAGACCCAAATAAAAATCAGAGTAAAGTTCTGACTCATCATCTCAATAGCTGCTTGTGCTAATCCTATAATTCATGTCTACGAAACTCTGTCATTTTCTCCCTCTAGGGTTTAAGTGACTTGGAGAAGCAATTTCAACACTACTTATGCCTATGCTATTAATACTACTAATTATTTTAATTGTCTTGAAAATAGCTTTCTTTTATTCTTTAACAATTACATACATGTATATAATATACCTTGATCATATCTATCCCCAATTACCTCCTCCCACACACCATACACCTCCCACCCCCCACCAGGTACTCCTTACATCTTCCTATGGTTCTCTCTGTCTCTGTCTCTCTGTCTCTCTCTCTGTCTCTGTCTCTCTCTCTCTCTCTCTCTCTCTCTCTCTCTCTCTCTCTCTCTCTGTATGTGTGTGGTGTGTGCCTGCATGAGTTTTTGTACACCACAGGCATATAGAGATTTGTATGTAATAACTCATGTCTTCTGGGGGAAGGTACCTGCAGGGAACCCTGCCACATCCTTCATGGCTCTGTCCTGAAACTCTGACTAGGGGTGGCGAGGAAATGAAGAAAGGACTGTGGTGCTTAACAAATGACAGACGTATACACGGGAACGCCAGGGTCAGATGGACTCTGTGGGCTGTAATGGTGAAACTGACCGCTTCAGCCCCTCAGTGCATTTGTATTGTACAGGGCAGTGAGAGGAGTTAGGTAGTCTGGGGTGTCTGTAAGTGAGCAGCCACAGGTTTCAAACTCCCAGGAAGAGGAAACTGCAGTTGCTAGTTTTCGAACACGCACCGACCAGAAGGTTTTTTACTTTTCCCAGTCTGATCAAGTGGGAAGGCTTTGCTGATTTACTATGGGTGTGCCCATGTCAGACAATAAACATTCACTTGGGGACCCACAAACTGCTCCTTCTTTAAAAATATTTTTTAAAATTAGATTATAAAGTAATTAGTTTTCCACACTTAAGGGCAGGCCCCAGGCTCAACAGTAGATGGCCATGCTTAATTGTATATATTTTTGGAGAGTTTTTTGTCTCATAATGCTTTGTCTGGGCATTGTTTTTTTTTAACCCTATAGGTTTTATGCTGTATCATGGTTTCTAGTTTTGTGTCTTCATGGGATTTCTGTGTGTGTAAATGTGTGTGTCTCTGTGTCTATACATGGTATGTGTTTCTGGTGCTTTGTTCTTTGACCTTTTTATTTTTTTAAAATATTATTTATTATTTATTTTAAGATGCCTGCTTTTGTTTGTTTGTTTGTTTGTTTGTTTGGGGTGTGTGTGTGTGTGTATGTGTGTGTGTGTTTTCAAGACAGGGTTTCTCTGTGTAGCCCTGGCTGTCCTGGAACTTACTCTGTAGACCAGGCTGGCCTTGCACTCAGAGATCTGCCTGCCTCTGCCTCCCAAGTACTCAGATTTCAAGCATGTGTCGTCATCATTAGGCCTCTGTTTGTTTTTTTAAAGAGAGCAAGCAAGAAAGGTGTTGTGTTTTATAAAGAAGAAAAGAAAGAGCCAGGATGTGTTTGGGAGGGTGGGAGGGGATGCCTCTGCGGGCCCATGCTGAGACACCCCTTTCCCTCTGAGATACCAGCCATAGGATGCATATAGTATGGGACAGAGTTTATTAGGGCATGGGGAGGGGAGTTGAGGAGGGAGTAGAGACAGAGAAAGGCAGAGAGAGAGAGGGAGAGACAGAGAGAGGGAGGAGAGAGAGAGAGAGAGAGAGAGAGGAAAGGCCCACCAGAAACACCTGCAGAGAGGGGAAGGGGCAGAGAGTAAGAGTAAGAGAATAAAAGGACAAGAGAGTGAGGAGGGGGCAAACAGGCTTATTATAAATATAAAGGTTTTGTGTCTTTTATTTTGGGGACTAAATGATCTAAGGTGGGATAGAAACCCCCAATATTATTTACCACAACAGTCTGCAAAAGCAGCTAGTAAGTACTCAAAACCACTAAGCCATCTCCCTGCTACTTGTGCTTCTGTGCCGTGCAGGAATGTGAAGGGGTGGAGCCAGCCTTCTCCAGCCTAAGCACTCAGGGTATTTAACAGGGGTACCTGATCAGCAAGTACCTCCTCTGGCTGGGTCCAAGAGGAGGCAGATTGGAGGCTGTTTTTGTGGAACCTGATGGATTGTGAGTGGACTGGCAAGACAAGGTCCAGCAGGATGAGGTGGTCACACTTTAGATGGCCTATGCAGTAACTGGTGGCATCATGCCCGTCTTATTATCGTTACTGTCATGTGTGAAAAGTGGCATCTTGAACTGTGCAATGCAAAGTCTGGGCAGCTTTGCAACACATTTTTAACTCTTGCTAAGCATGGTGGAACACTTGCAGTCTAAGCATTTGAGAGGCAGAGGCAGGAGTATTGCTTGAAACTCTGTCAGTCTGGGCTATATAGCAAATCTCAAAACAAACGATAATTCTAAGTTTAAATTGATTTGCTTTTTTTTTTTTGGTTTTTGGTTTTTCAAGACAGGGTTTCTCTGTGTAGCCCTGGCTGTCCTGGAACTCACTCTGTAGACTAGGCTGGCCTCGAACTCAGAAATCCACCTGCCTCTGCCTCCCAAATGCTGGGATTAAAGGTGTGCGCCACCACTGCTTGGGGCTTCTGTTGTTTTTTAATCTTAGAGATTTTAGGGTCTCTTTCTCTTAGGACTTATTTAAGCAAACGGGTGTTGGCGTTAGAGAGCTCTAGTCTTAAGTCTGGCTGTTTTAGCTGGCCTTGGGGGTTGGGAGAAGGGAAAGTGTTTAGGCCATCCAGTGACTTTCAGAGTCTCTCGGAGGGAATGTGGTGACTGCTTCCCACTTCCTCCTTGGCTGGTGGGGCCTTGGAACTTCTGTCACTGGGTTTGGTTCTGTGTGTCATACTCTGTCCTCCAAGGGAAACCCCGTTTTACCTATCCCAAAAGCACTAGAGAGGCACGCTCAGTGATTGAGGGTCCTCGGCAGAGTTGGTTGCAGTTTCCTAGTGGCTTCTACCTTTCATAGGTGCACCCATCAGCAAACTGCCAGTGGGAAAAGCTAGCTGTTTTGAAATTGGATGAATAAAGATGGCGTCATCAACAGCTGCTGGGTGATGGTTACTTAAGGGCTCTCATAGAGCCTGAGGAGGCTGGGGGTGGGTGGGCCTTCCCTAGATTAGAGGCACACCTTACCAGCTGGCTTTTAAATTCACAGCAGGACTTGCTTTCTCTGTATCTATCCACAGGCAGCTGACACTTAAGTGTGTGATCTTGTAAGGGGAAATAGAAGGTGTTTATTTGTTCAAACGAGTCTTGGGAATCAGATGAAGACAACTGATTTTTTGAGAACCAGGAGTCTGGATTTAAGAAACATTTATAAAATTTTCACAAGCCAAGTAGCATACATTCTAGAATCAGCCAACTGACTGCTGGAATTCTGTTACTTATACAGCATCTGTAAATCTTCACTAATCAAGTCTTAAGTGTGGGCTCCTTAGTTACAAAACACAGCATTTCTGACTTAAAACACCTGTAGCAGATGTGACTTCAACTCAGGACCTGACCTAATGGAGAATTTTGAATTGTTCATTTTTTCCCCTGGTTTTACACACTGAATGCTATAGGTTCTAAGTTTCTTAGCCTCTTCTAGATATGCCGAATGCTAACCATAAACAAACAAACAAACAAACAAACAAATAGGGAACATTTTAACATTTGTAAAAAAATAAGTGAGCAAAATCCTTTTGAACACAGGAAATTCCATAAGTGATGGAATCGAGCAATTCTGCAACAAACAAGTTTCTTTTTAGAGGTTTATTTATGTGTATCCGCGTCTTGTTTGTTTTTGTATATGTATGTGTGGTGTGTGCACATGCCAGTGTGTTTGTGTTCATGCCTGGTGTCAAAAGAGGGTGTCGTATCCCAAGAACTGAAGTAACAGAGGTTTATGAGCTACCTGCTGAACTATCCCGCCACCTTTTTTTTTTTTTTTTTTTTTTTTTTGAGACAGGGTCTTACTATGTAGCCTTGATTATTGGCTTGATACATAAACTAAACTGGCTTCAAAACTCAGAGATCCACCTGCCTCTGCCTCCTGAGTGATTGTATATATATACATATATATATACATATACACATATATACATATGTATATATGGATCAAAACATTCCATTATGTAAGGAAGGTCCCTAAGCAGGAAGGTAAAAAACTCAAAATAGCTTCCAGAAGTCCCTGAAACTGACCAGATTCATCAGGCCCCTCCCTGCCAGAGTAAGCAATAAAAACTGAGACTCTCTCTCAGATAAGATGCAAAGAAGAGTCTGAGACCAGACCTGCTACTTGGGAGGAACAGAAACCAGCTGAGCTTCCCAGAAGAGGTTTATACTGGAGTCTCCTGGAGAGAACACTTTGCAACCTTTTGAGCAGCCTGCAGGTTCTGCAGCACGGTCTGGGTTTCCCAGCTTATGTGAGCTGTCAGCCATGCTACAGTGGGCCTTGGGGATGCAACTGTCTTTGAGTCATTTCTGATCCCGTAATAACCCCATATTCCTGTAAGTAACCCCAATAAAATCCATTGGTTCACCAAGTTGGACTTTGGTGATATCTGTACTTTGGTCTGTCATGAGTTCCATATCTGGGGTTGTATCTCCTTAAAAAATTTTTGTCACACAACACTGCCACATATATGGGGGTACTTACAGAAGACGTCTGATCCTCTGGAGCTAAAGTTACAGGCAGTTGAGAGTTGCTATACATGGGTGCTAGGAATTGAAGACCCTGATCCTCTGTCGTATCTCCAAGCACCCTTAACTGCCACGCCATCTCTGCAGCCCCACAAATGAATTATTTTATTTTCAAGACAGGGCTAAATAAAATTGGCTATAGCCAATTACTGGAGGGATTGGAGATAGGTGGGTTTGGAGTGACCTGGTTTGGGGTTGGGGAAAAGAGAGGATCAAGGAGAGACCTGGAGTGAGAACAAGAGAGAGGAGGAAGCTGCCGTGAGGGGAGCTGGACCATGAGCACCGTGGCCAGGAGGAACAGCAAGTACCTGAGGTACACCGCTGGGGAGGTAGTCAGACCAGCAGTCAGAAGAGTCGGTTAGGGGTTACCCCACTAATTGTCAAAGCCAAATAAAATAGCCATAGTCCGAGTCTTATTTATTTGTAAGGTAGTCGGGGATAAGCTTAGATTGCACACGCCAAGGATGCTTGATGCTTATTTATGTGTACACGTGGAGGCAAGAGGCTCATGACAGAATGATGGGGGTCTTTCTGAGTCTGAGGCTCATGGCCAGGGAACTCCAGAGTTACCTGTCTGACTACCTCTGCTCAGAAATGACAAGAGGGTGCTTTTATGCCACATTTTGTTGGGAGCCAACTCCTAGCAGAAAGGGGCTATCATCTTCGAAGCCATCTTGAGCCATATACCCTGACAAGAGACTTGTTTTTCAACAGCCTACAACAGTTGAGCACACTCTGATAAACATCTTGTTTATCCCACATAATCTTGTTTTGTTGTTTAGTGTCCCCAGCTGCAAGGCACACATCGCACATGCTATCCACGCCTGCAAGGCTTGTGGCAAAGCATATAAATACCCCAGATTTTCTTTCAATAAAAGAGACTTGATCAGAACCTCTGTCTTATCTTCATTCTTCTTGTCTCTTCCCCTCCATCCCCACTCTCTCTCTTGCTAGACCCTGACCCTCAGAACGGAGCAGCAGCTTGGGCAGGGACACAGTGTCGCTCAAGCCGGGCAGTGTGGGCCTCAACACCATTTTTTTACCCAAGTGCTAGGAGTCTAAACTTAGATCCTTATCCTTTTGTAGCAACCACTCTACCAATACTGCCATCTCTCCAGTCCCTCCAAGGAATGTCTTCTGCACATAGTCATGAAGTTCTTTTGAAAAGTGGGAGGCAGGATCTCCTGTGCATAGCCCAAGCTGACCTTGAACTTGCTTTATTCTTAAATTTCTGATTTTCCTGCCTCTACCCCCACAAGGGATGGGACTCCAGGCATGTGCCACCAGGCCACTTATGCAGTGCTGAGGAGTTGAACTCAGGACTTTGTACACATCAGGCAAGCGCTCTACCAACCGAACTTAATCCCAGCCGAAAAGCTGCTGACATTTCTGAGAAGCTTCATAGCTTTGTGCCGTCTTCCTCTCTCTGGTACGCAGATGCTTCAGTTTGTAAAGGATAAGTCTGTGCCAAGAATTCAATGGGATACGATTTCCTGTTGCTTTGACCTTAGAGGATGGAAGGTAGTGAGTTACCTTGGCAACCCTGGATCCCCATAAATTTCATCCTTACAGACACTGTGGTTTTCTTTAGAGGTGGTTACAGGGTTTAAATTGGGGCAGGTGCAATGTGAGAAGACAACTTGCAAAGTGATTATTTAATGAAAACATCAAACTTACTAAACTTAGCTTTAACACATGCATGTCTCTCTCTCACACACACACACACACACACACACACACACACATACACACACACATACACACACACACACACACACACACACACACACACACACACAGGTACACACATAGAAGCTAGGAACATAGTTCAATGACAAAACATTTACTGAGCATTGCTAAGGTCCAGTGTTCAATCCCAAGCACCAGAGAAAACAAAACTAGAATAAATGACAAAATAGCTTTCTAATGTTTATAGACTGAGCATGTAGTAACCTTGTCTGTGGTGACTGGACCATGGAGTGAGGAAATGTTCTCCGGTCTTAGGCTTGTGCTGTGGGGTTTATTTTCAGCTTGCTTCCAGAATATGAGCTTATCTATTTTTTTTTTTTTTTTTGAGACAGGGTCTGCCTGGCCTAGAACTCACTATGTAGACTAAGCTGGCTTCAAATTCAAGAGATCATCCTGCCTCTGCCTCTGAGTGCTGGGATTAAAGATGTACGCTACCATGCCTGGCTAGGACAGGAGTCAGATAGGGTCTTGCTATGTGGCTCAGGCTTGAATTTGTGATGCTCCTGTCTCAGCCGTGTAGCAGTTCTTGGTGGGGTGGCATCATTGATATCAAATCATCATCAAATCATCATGGCATCATTTATATCAAATCATCTTTGGATAACAGTATCTTGAACTGTGCAGTGGAAAACCCTGACAGCCGTATATTAGAATTTTAACTCTTATCAGGCATGGTGGCACACCTGTAATCTTAGCACTCTGAGACACAGGCAGGAGACTTACTTTAAATTCCAAGTCAGTCTGGGCTGCATATCAATGTCTCAAAAACAAATGACCAAACAAAATCTCAGGTCCAAACTGCCATGCTTCTGTTTACCTTTGAGCCCTGGAGTTCAAAGTGCCAGGTCTGAAGAAGAGCAGCGCCGTGCCTGGTGTTCAGAATGACTTGACTCACCCAACAGGGTGGTCATAGCCTCCCTTAAATGTGACCTCTGCTGCCTTGAAACCCAGTCAGAGAAATATGTAAAGTGAAAGTTAAGAAGTCTGAAAAGTGGTCCACAAGGAGCCCATACAGCAGCACAGGGCACATTCTGAAGGGCTGAGAAGTGTCAAGTAGATAAAGGTCCTGTTTCACTGTTTCAAGCGGGGGTGGTGTGTGTGTGTGTCTTTCATTAGAAGACAAAGGGACACCCATAGGCATGTCCACACATGGTCCTACTTATTATCTCTCTAGCACTGACTTACCCCACTCAAAAATTTCCACCAGACTAAAAAAAAAAATTATTTGCGAAGAAGGAAATATCTTAAATACCCACTCAGCCTGTTTACACTGTTCCATTGTTTTGTCTATGATGTAATGTGTTCAGTTCACCCTGCATAGCCTCTGCTCTGCATCTGCATAAGACTTGCCACTGACAAATCTCGCAGCCCTTTGTAGTGTGGGGATGGAACTTAGGGCCTTTCGCCTGCTAGGCAAACTTTCCACCACTGGGCTAGATTCCCTGCTCCCGATTTTCCTTCGGTTAGAAACTAGCAGAACCGGAGTTTATAGTTGCTCAGTGTGGGTGTTCTGGAGCTGTTTTTGCTTCCAGTTCAAAGTGCAGCCTGTAACACTTGAAGCAGTGTGATGGGGCACTGGGCTCAGCACAGAGAGAGCAAGGGGCAGCTGCTAGCTCACTAGGAATTTATCTGAAATTCTAACAGAGCAGTAGCAAGAACAATACCATTACTGCAGGCCTTAAAAAAAAAAAAAAAAAAAAAAAATCTGTCCATCATCCATTCTTCTACCTACCCAGTGGGAACAAGGAGAGCTTTGTGGACTGCCTGATAGGGCCACTCCACTGGATGTCAGGTGTCAACTGTATTCTACCCTCTCACTGAGTAGACTGGAAATGGAGGACCAGGGCTCTCTGTGCCAGGATAGGCACTGCTCACATGGATAACCGAGACAGTGTCAGTCCATGACACTGTTTGATTCTTTGGGTTCTGGTAGGGACTTTTGTTTGTCCTTTCCTGTAGTCATCTCTGCATTTATTTAGCATGTGTGATTTTGTGTGCATGTATGTCTGTGCTGGTGCATATGCACATACATGCAGGACAGGTCAACTGAAGCCAGCCAAGTACCCTTCTTGGAAATAGTGTTCCTCAGAGATCCCAGGCTTACTGGCAAGGCCTCGGCTCCACTTCCCCAGTACTGGGATTACAAACTAGCACCAACATGCCTGGATTTTTTAATGTGGATACCTCAGATCAAACTTGAGTCTTTATGTTTGTGTGGACTAAGCTCAATTTTCACTTAAAAAAAAATTTTTTTTTTTCCTTAGACAGGGTTTCTCTGTTTAATAGCCCTGGCTATCCTGGAACTTGCTTTGTAGATGAGGTTGGCCTCAAACTCAGGAGATCCGCACGCTTCTGCCACCTGAGTGCTGGGATTAAAGGCGTGCACCACCCTGCCTGGTTCAATTTTCACATCTTTAAAAGACATCTGAGGTCCATGTTGTAGCTGCTGACTGTGTAATGACCCTCATCTATGAAGGCACTGAGGTCCTTCCTGGGTACCCAGTGTAGGTCACAAAGCACAAAAGGGTGTTTTGAGATGTATTCTTGTGACACTTTGCTGCTCAAGGCTCAGAAGTGTACATACCTGGAGTCTTGGAGACATTTAGAAGCTACTCCTTAGAGTATCTTTTCAGAGACAATGGGAGAGTGGAGATGACTCCCTCTGAGCCCTCCCCCCCCCCTTTTTTTTTTTTGTTTTTTTTTTTTTGTTTTTTTGGTTTTTTTGTTTTTTCGAGACAGGGTTTCTCTGTGTAGCCTGGCTGTCCTGGAACTCACTCTGTAGACCAGGCTGACCTTGAACTCAGAAATCCGCCTGCCTCTGCCTCCCAAGTGCTGGGATTAAAGGCATGTGCCACCACCGCCCGGCGAGCCCTTTTCTTTTCAGCAGGTTGTTAGCACGCATGGTGTAAGACATTCTTTTTTTTTTGTTTTTTTTTTTTTTTTTTGTTTTTTGAGACAGGGTTTCTCTGTGTAGCCCTGGCTGTCCTGGAACTCACTCTGCAGACCAGGCTGACCTCGAACTCAGAAATCAGCCTGCCTCTGCCTCCCGACATTCTGAGGCTGTTATGTCATGGACATACACATGGTGTAAGACATTCTAAGAGACCATGGGTCTCATGTTGGGGAGGAAATGACACAATCCTAACAAATCTCTGTAGAAATGAGGAGCCAGATCCGGGGTCAGGGTGGGAGGTAACACACTTTTTTTCACAGAGCTGTCACACACAGTGTGACTATCTTCAGAAGCAGGTATGGGAAATGAGACATTCAGCTACAGAAGGAGGCTGGGGTCTTCACCTGATAGTTTTTAATGTCTTTGAACCTGGCTGGCAGTCAAGTGTCTTTTCCAGAATAGGCCAATGAAGACAAGTCCAGTTTGGTGTTTAAAGCTTTAGTCAGCTCCCTGGCCAGCAGCTCATGCAGAGACACACCGTCATGGGAGTACACCCAGTTCTTCCCCGTCCAGTCATAGCGCTTGGGGCCACTGCAAGACAAAATAAATTCATGACAAGACAGTGAGGATTCCCTCCAGGAGAGGCACTGTGTGAACTAAATCAATCTGTGCATCCATGTATGTATCTATGTATGTATCTATGTATGTACAGATGTATGTATGTATCTATCATTTTTGTTTTGCTTTTCAAGATAGGATTTCCCTGTGTAGCCCTGGCTGTCCTGGAACTCAATCTGTAGACTAGGTGGTTTTTAAACTCAGAGTTCCACCTGTCTCTGCTTCTTGAGTGCTGGAACTAAAGGCGTAAGGCTACCACTGCCCAGCTTATCTATCTAGCTTTGAAGGTAGATTCTTACTCTGTAGCCCAGACAGGTAGCCTGGACTTCACTTGTGTAGCCAAGGCTAGCCTTCAACTTGTAGCAATTCCTCCATCTCAGCCTAAGTGCTGGGATTATCAGCAGCCACATTTGGCTGGACTGAATCTTAAAGGTCCCACTGGGGCCGTGGTTCAAAGCTCACCATCTAGCTCATGACTCTGTTAAAGGGGTGGACACTTTATAAGGTAAGGCCTAATTGCAGTGTGCTAGGTCACTGGCAGTGTGCTTTGTATGGGCCATTGGGAGCCTGTCCCAATTCCAGCTCCCTGGGGAGTAAACAGCTTCCCTCCACCATGGTCCTTCTCACTGCAGGCCCAAAGGCAACAGAGACTAAAAAGTCTGACATTGTGAACCAAAACAAATGCCTCCTCCTTTCAATGAAGAGCTAACCGAGTCCACAGAGCTGCCTGCCACCCAGACACTGATCAAGTGACATACAGTGAGGCAAACCTTTGCTTTCCTCAGTATCTTCCTGGAACACTCTGCACCTTTCCCCAGCCCCAACCCCCACCCCCTTACAGCCAGGTTTGGGAAGTGAAGGTCAAGGCCCAACCTACACTAACTCTTGTCTAGGTCTGAAACACCCCTATTACCATGAAAGAAACCCTAATACCTGCTAATCAGATACCCTGCCTCTTCCAGCCTTAGCTACCAGTGTCCTTGCTGGGCACGGTGGTGCAGGCCTTTAACCCCAGCAGTTGGTGGACAGAGGCTGGCTTGGTCTATACAGCGAGTTCTAAGCCAGTCAGGGATACAAGGTAAGACCTGCAGACTAGAGAAGGGAACAAGATCCCTTTATAGATGGTCATGAGGCACCATGGGAATTGAACTCAGGACCTCTGGAAGTGCAATCAGTGCTCTTAACCACTGAGCCATCTCTCTAGCACCTACATTCTAGGTTTTAAATTTATGTGTTTTATGTGCATTGGTGCTTTGCCTGCATATTTATCTGTGTGAGGGTGTCAGATCCCCTGGAACTGGAATTACAGACAGTTTTAAGTTGCTACGTAGGTGCTGGGAATTGAACCTGGGTTCTCTGGAAAAGCAGTCAGTGAGTGCTTTTAACTACTGAGCCATCTCTCCAGCACGGGTTTTAAAAGAGTTTGCTTGGAGTTTCTTGAAAATGACTTAATTACCCTGTGGTGAATGTGGGCCGCCTGACACAGATGCCAGGATCTGAACTCTAGCCCTCGTGCTGGCGCAGAAGGGGCTCTTAAGCCATCTTTCCAGCCTCCTTGGTAACAGTTTTGTTTGCTCTGTGTTTGTTGTGGTGCCGGGATTCCAACCCAGGGCCTTCTCTCACATGCTAGGCAAGTTCTTTGCCACTGAGCCACACCTGGGCACTTTTAATTTTTTTAAACTGCCAATATCATTAGGCTTTCAGAGATTTCCACACTGGTTCTAGCTGAGATTCTCGTTTTGCCTTTAAAATGTCTTCCTCAGTACTGCCGGTGAGCCTGCCTCAGCAAGGTTAGTGTGAAGGCTCCCTGCGGGTATCTCTCGGTCGTTCCCAAATCACTGAGGCCTCGGCTGAAAGCTCATCAGTAGGTCCTTAGTTCTGAGACAGGGGCTGACTGCAGTGTGCCCTGCTGTTCCTTCAACTGCAGGCACTGCCACGGTGCAGGCGTGAGGCTGGGGGCCCTGTGGCTGCTGCTAAAAACCACTGTCTCATTGTGACAGAGTCTGAGCCCAACTCTGCCAGTAGAATTACTGAGACCTTCGAAACAGGCCAGGAGTTAAAGTTTAACTTACTTTGAGGACAAAGTGCAAGTCTTCTCAGATACTTCAATATAAAAAAATTCCTTCCTCTCTTTCTCCTGCCTTCCTTCCATTTTGGGAGTTGAATCCAGGGCTTATAGATTATTGGATAAACACTTTACCAGAGATACACCCCCAGTCTTCAAAGTACTTTTTTTTTTTTTTTTTTTTTTTTTTGATTTATTTATTTTATGTGAGTACACTGTCAAACTCTCTTCAGACACACCAGAAGAGGGCATCGGATCCCATTACAGATGGTTGTGAGCCACTAAGTAGTTGCTGGGAATTGAACTCAGGACCTCCAGAGCAGTCAGTGCTCTTAAATGCTCACTGAGCCATCTCTCTAGCCCCTCAAAGTAGCTTTTTAATTAATTAATTAATTATTAATTTTTATCGCAGGCATGTGCCACTGTACCTAACAAAAGTAGCTTATGCATAGCCTGGCTGGCGTGGAACTCACTATACGGACCAGATTGGCTTATTTGCTTTTGTGATAGTGACTTACATGATAGCCCAGACTAGCCTTTGAACTGGCTATGTAGCAAGGCAGGCCTTACAGTTACTGCCTCCACTTCCTGAGTGCTGAGACTATAGATATATAACACTGTGCCTGGCAAAAGTAACTTTTTCAAAGGCGAGCCAGTGATTTTTTTGTTTTGTTTTGTTTTGTTTCTGGGCAATGACATAATAGAGAAAAGTCTGGGCCAGGTTCTGAAAAGTCCCTTCTGCTTCAGAACCTGGTCTTGTCAACATTCCGATGTCTGAAGATAGCAACCAAGTTACCAATGGGGAGAGGTGTTCAGCTACAAGTGAGCCTTTCTGCCAAGGCAGACAGCAGTAAAGCCAGTGACTGACACACACCCCTTCAAACAGTCTCCAACACTGCACTCCAGATGAGTTCACCCCTTACAGATTTTGACTTCTGAACATACCTGGAGGGAGAGGACAACCAGATTTGCTTGTTTGGGGTCTGCTTGTTGATCACGTAGGTCCCTAGATCCCCGCCCAGCTTAATGGTGAGCACGCCATCCTAGGGGGTCAGGTGGAAGAAAGTGTGAAGAAGTTAGATCAGTTAGTACTGTGATACATACATAAACACACACACACATACATATACACACACATACATACATACACACATACGCACATACACACATATACACGTACGCACATACACACATACATACATACACACACACATACATACATACATATGCACATACACACACATACACACATACGCACATACACACATATACACGTACGCACACACACACATACATACACACACATACATACATACATACACACGTACGCACATACACATACATACACACACATACACATGCACATACATATACATACACACATACGCACACACACATATACACAGACATACATACATATATACATACATACATATGTAAATAAATCTCTGACTCCCCCTCTAACCCTGAGAGTAATGTTTTTACTATATAAGCTCCTATTTTTGAAAACACACACACACACACACACACAACACACACACACATACACACACACGTTTATATCTCAATGCCTTTCATGTGTCCAAGGATGTAACAGATACCATTAAAAAATGGGGGCGGGGAATGCAGTACACTGGCTCTGGGAAGCCCTATGTTCAGTTTTTGGTACCAAAACATAACAATATTTAGTATTCAAAAACAGGAGCTTGTACAATTAAGAACATTACTCTCAGGGTCAGAGATTTGTTTTACTTTTATTTATGTGTGTGCTTCTGTTCAAGTGTATGTGCATGAATGCCCTTAGAGGCCAGAAAACACACAGGACAGCTGCAGGGTTGGAGTTACAGGGGTCTGTAAGCCATCTGATGTGATATAGTTGCTGGGATCCAACCTCTGGGTCTCATGATAAAATAGCAAGCGCTTAACCACTGAGCCATGTCTGCAGCCACCACGAGTGGATGAATCGTAATAACACAGTGCTTTCTCTCTGCCTGTGTGGTCGCCAAGACAAGTTTAGTCTTGCCTAAGATCTCAGCAATGGTAAACAGGACCAGTAAGCTTGCTGCATACAAACGCAGACCACACTCTGTGTCTGCGCAAGTGTCAGACCTGACAAGTCCATCATGAAAACACAGAAAGAAAGTGGTTGTGGTAGCAAGATCTGTCAGGTCAGGGTTTGGGAGGCTAAGGTGGGAGATGTGAGTTTGAGGCCAGCAGGCTGCACAACAGAATGCAAAACAGGAAAAGAGAGAAGAAAGTAACCAATCCCCTGCCAGGTTTGCTTTAGAAGAGCAGGCGGGCAGGCCGGGGCGGGGCGGAGAGGCCCCAGCCTACCTGTGTTATTTCCAGACCCCTCCTAGGTATCCAGCAAGTGCTCAAGTCTCCACAAGGCTTTATTTCCCTCTAAAAGGCCTTACATTCTCAAAAGACTGGCCAGTTTTTGCTCAATAAATGAACATTTAAATTTGAAAGCACCCAACAAAGGAGCCCTTCACTCTGAAGGCTTTAGTCTCCCTTGGGAAGGCAGGGTACCGGACAAAGGCTAGGCACTAAGTGCACTCTCACAGGGCCCTGTATTGCTTCTGGTAAGCAGGTGGGAGCCTCTTGTTGCCCAGATGCACCATGGGCCTTTCTCTGCACTCTGCAGAGGGCTCATCCAATCAGGAGTCTTGGAATGGTAATTCTCACAGCATACGCTTACAAACACAGCCAGACATTTAGATAAACGCTAGAGGCTGGGACCAATAATAATAATGTAACCAATAGACACACAGGAGGGGGACGGTAGTGACCTCTTTGACTCTCTCTCTCTCTCTCTCTCTCTCTCTCTCTGAGACAGAGTTTCACTAGGTAGTTCAGGAAGGTAACAAACTTGTGATATTTGTGCCTCTGTTTGCCACATGCAAAAAAAGCAAGTGGTCGGGCATGTGTCACTATGTCCAACTTCTTTCTACCTGCCTGCCCGTCTGTCTGTGTTTTTCTTCTTCTTTTAAATAATAACTTTTTTTTTCCTGATTCAAATAAAACAACAAAGAAAGAACTAGGGCCGATGCTGCGGCTCCCCTGGGAGAGTGCTTGCTTGCCTATGACCCACAAGGCTCTGGGTTTCCTTCCCACATGGATCAGGCTTCGTAGTCCCAGGGCTCAGGAGGTAGAAGATCAGAAACTTAAGGTCATCCGTGGCTATATCCTAGTTGAGGCCAGCCTGGGCAACATGAAACCCTATCAAAACAAAACAAAACCCAAAACAAAACAACCAAACAAGCTACACAAATCAAACCTACAAAAGTTCCCAATGGAGATGTGGGCATACAGGCAGAAGCAACACAGCAAGTCTCTCAGTAAACACAGGAATCCCTGTTTATTTAGGCCAGGGGTTCACAATCTTTCTAATACTGAGACCCTTTAATAATGAGACCTCATGTTGTGGTGACCTTCGATCATAAAATATTTCGTTGCCACTTCATAACTGTAAATTTCCTGTTATGAATCATAATGTATTTTTGGAGATAGAGGTTTGCCCAAAGGGGTAATAACCCACAAGGTTGAGACCCTCTGACTTAGAGCCCAGTGTGTGCCAGGATGTGTATCTAGACCCATGTGGTAACTGTTTTCAACTAGAACACAGTGTGGAGGCGGGAATCACCATCTCAGTTTTACAGTGCCAAAAAAAAAAAAAAAAAACCAAAATATTAGCAACCAGTAGAGTTGCTGGAAAGCAGGGCGGTTTGGGCTGTAGGCAACCCTTTCCCCCTCTTGAACCTTCGTTCTCAGCTGCTAGTTTATATATTTTCAGTCTTTTATCTTTGGGAAAAAACATTAGATTTGCCTGTAACTAAGTCACACAGTAGAGTAGTACTGAGTGCATTCATATCGTTACGCTAGAGCCATTCAGAAATACCTCCACATTGTAAAAACTGAAACCCTGTATACACATTCAATGTTAATTTCTCCCAATCATATGGATCTTTACCCAACTCTACAGTCTCATGCTTCTATCTATATGTTAACAGATGCGGCAAAATCAGTCACTTCTGACTTATGGAGCAATAAACGTCCCCCTGTGTGCTCCACCCTATATGTTGAGGCCTGAAGGTCCAGGGCAAATGAATGCCGAGGACTAACTCTCCAGATGTGACTTCCAGGTCCGCTCTCCTTCCTAACCAGCCTGGACCTGTTCAACTTGCATCACTTTGGCCTGGCTCCCAACATCTGGCTGGCCTCCTGAAGGGCTCCACACCTATACCTGTCATTATTACTGCTAGTGACCATACCAGGGACAGCTCTCCTAAGCACTGCATCCTCAATTTACTCTCTGATCCACAGGCTTTGGAGAGATCCAGGAGTGCATATTAATTAAACAGATGTGTGCTCCAAAACCAAAAACGACCAAGTGAAAGCCATGGGAGACCTAGTTTACAATGTTAGGCTGTTTCCAGCATCTTCCCTGCAGTCCCCTCACTGCACAAGTGCCCCTGGGAAGGTTACCTGGAGCTCTCCACTTGGCAGAGTCCTTGCAGACTTTCCCCTGATTTGAACTACCTCAGCATCGACTTGTATGTGACAATGCCTGTTGTTCCCTGACCCCCATTTTCCACTATTTTGAGTCCCTAAGAATAGGCAATCTCAATCCCAATCTCAGTCAGCGTCTACATGCTTTCACTCAAACACGGGAATGATATTTGTGGATGAATGAATCAATGGACACATAGTGACCAAGCACACCCTATGGTCCTATCTGCCAAAGTGAAGGGCAAGGTTGCCAAGGTGGAGATTGTGAAGCTCACTACCTCCTATCAGCCAGGCTACAGTAATTAGACTTTTCCCCTGGGACTTGAAGCTTTTCCAAATGACAGAGGCAGTGGGGAATAAGCCAGCTGCTACGCTGGCTTACCAGGGGGCATTAAAGCATTTAGAACTGTCTGCAAGTAGATTACACAGAGAAGGTTTTCAGCTCCCCACTGCCACTCTTTAGCCAATGTGAGTCCATGTTGGGAGTGTGGGTACATTTAAGTGCAGAGGAGAGGTCTGTGTTACTCAGACTTTCCTTGCTGTGACAAATACTTGAGAAAACATAAGGAAAGATTTACACTGGTTCACAGTGTCCAAGTTTTCAGTCCATGGGTGGCTGGCTGTATTGTTTTAGGGCTGTGGCATGGCATGGCACTACAGTGACAGAAGGGTACGGTGGGAAACTGTTCCTCATGGCAGACAGGAGGCAGAGGGGGAAGAGGCCATGGATAAGGAACGTCTTTCAAGACACACGGCCAATGACCTGCTTCTTCCAACCTCCCACAGCCCCCAGCTCCTGCCAGTCTCCACGATTCCCCCAGTTGTCCACAGAGTCACGTCTCCAGCATTGGATCAATGCTTCAGTTAGGTCAGGGACCTCACGACCCAATCACTGCTCAGTGACCCTACCAGCTGGGAACCTGGGCTTCAACACATGACTCTTAGAGGGTACCCAGATCAAACCACAAGAGAGAGAAGAATACTAAGTAGGAACGGTGACCAATCAGAGGAGACTCTAGCACCAACCAATCAGAGCAGAACCAATCCTAGCTGGCCAGGCTTAGGACAAGTAAAGATTAGCCCTGCTCCTGCAGGAACAAAAAACTGCAAAGACTGCTGTCACCTGGTCACCCATAGAAGTAGAAATAGGCACATGGGAGATGTCATGTTAAACCAAGTACCTTCACATACATGTGACTTCTTCTTCTTTTTTTTTTTTTTTGTTTGTTTGTTTGTTTGTTTTTTCGAGACAGGTTTTCTCTGTGTAGCCCTGGCTGTCCTGGAACTCACTCTGTAGACCAGGCTGGCCTTGAACTCAAAAATCCGCCTGCCTCTGCCTCCCAAGTGCTGGGATTAAAGACGTGTGCCACCACCGCCCGGCACATGTGACTTCTTATTAAGGAATAAAAATAATAAATCTGAAAGTGCTTTTTACCATCCCACCCCCTATCATTTTGACAGCCATCTGCCCTACATAGCCCTGTGATTTACTCCAAAATGCACACTTCATGACATTTCCTGGTATTAATGAATTGCTCTCAAGAGGATTAACCTCTGCCGGGATTGGTGGTGAGGTGCAGGGGAATGGGTAAGAGGAGGAGACATTTTTCTCCCCATGGTAAAAGTCTAAGCTGATCCTTGCTTAGCCTGCCACCTGGTGGCCAGCATGTAAACTTCCCTAGCTTCCAGAGGCTGGGGTAAAGCTTCATCCAATTCAGAAGTCTCAGCCATACAAAGGGAAGATCTGCAAATCCAGTTCCTCGCCCAGGGTACATTACATTCTAATTAAATCCGAAATTCTATAGGCTGGGATCAGGGATGTGCATTAGAATTCCAGGTGCACCCGGCTGTGGTGGTGCATGCTTTTAGTTCCAGTGGGTGTAGAAGAAGAAGGAGAAAGAGGAGTCTGAGGAGGAGGTGGAAGAAGAGGAGGCTGAGGAGGAGGAGGAGGAAGAAGAGGATGAGGAGGAGAAGGAGGAGGAGGAGGAAGAGGAGGAGGAAGAAGAAGAAGAAGAAGAAGAAGAAGAAGAAGAAGAAGAAGAAGAAGAAGAAGAAGAAGAAGAAGAGGAGGAGGAGGAGAAATCAGAATGGGCTGTTTCTTACAGAATACAGCAATAATGGGACTCACATATGGAGTCTGAACTACTCCTGACCAATTTCCCCACAGACACTGACACAGGCTGCATCCTGGAGTTGACCTTTGTAAGTATCAGGTGGAGTCCAGGACTCTATTTCTTCAGTACTGGGGACCCAACCCAGGGCTTCAGCCATGCTGGTTAAGGGCTCTTCCTTTAATGGAGTCACCCAATGTGAGTGCACAATCACAGACATTGCCCCTTGGGATCTGTCTTTAAGCAGGAGAGGCTCAGAGAAGCAGAGTGACTGGTCCAAGGTCCCTGGCAGAGCTGGGCTGTCATGAGAGTCCTACCACATGACCCAAGCACAGTCTACTGTGGCATGGGCACTGCTGCTGGAGGCTGTTCTTTTGTTTTTTGGAGACAGGGTTTCTCTGTGTGTTCCTGGCTGTCCTGGAACTCACTCTGTAGACCAGGCTGGCTTTGAACTCAGAAATCCGCCTGCCTCTGCCTCCCAAGTGCTGGGATTAAAGGTGTGCACCACCACCGCCCGGCTTTTTGCTTGTTTTTTTTTTGTTTTGGAGACTGTTCTTTTATAATTTATTTATTATTATTCTGGAGAGAGAGAGAGAGAGAGAGAGAGAGAGAGAGAGAGAGAGAGGCGCACACCCATGGCATGGTCACCTTTCACCTTTTCTCCTTCCACCTGCTCGTGGGGTGAGGATTGAAGGGGGGGTCATCAGGTTTAGAGGCAGCAGCTTTACCCACTGAGCCCTCCATCAGTCCCCTCTTTCTTTGAGGCAGGATATCACTATGTAGCCTGGTTGGTCTGGACCTCACTACATAGACCAAACTAGCCCTGAACATTCAGTGATCCTCCTGCATCTAGCCTGGAGTGTAGGGTTACAGCTGTGTGACGCCATGCCTGCCTGAAGGGCTGTCTTTGTTTTAGTAAGTTACGGTTAACTTTGTGTATGTGAGGTCCTCCCCTTACCCTCACCAAGATATGGTTTCTCTGGCTGCCCTGGAACTGGCTCTATAGACCAGGCTGGACTCGAACTCACAGAGATATGCCTGCTTCTGCCTCCTGAGTGCTAGGGTTAAAGGTGTGCACCACCAGTTTTTGTTTTTTTAAGGCAGGTTCATCTGTAGTCTGGGCTCCCTTCAACCTTGGTATGTTGCTGAAGATGACCTTGAATATTTAATCCTCCTGCCTCTGCCTCCCGAGTACTAGGATTACAGTGATGTGCTACTATGCCTAACCTGTATGCGGTGCTGTGGATTGAACCCAAGGTTTTGTGTATGCCAGGCCGTCACCCCACCAACCAAAGTACATCTCCAGCCTAAGTTATAGTGTTTAAGGAGAAAACAGAAAACAACAAAGCCAAGAGGTACCCCAAAAGAGACATCATAGTCCTCCAGGGTATAAGGCTTGTCTGCAAGGTCTTCAAAGAACTCTGCCAGGGCGTCCAGTGTCTCTTCCGCCAGTCTTTCATAAGCTGTCTCATCTAGAGAGCTGCAGGGGGAAAGAAACCCACCAGAACACTGTTACCAACTGCACAGTCTTAATAAATACATACAAACTGAAAAAAAAAAAAAGCCTTCCAGCTAGCAACATGGAGTGTGGGTGAGACTCAAGCACTAGGGTTCACGACAGCTCTGCCCTGCCAGTCACCCTGATTCTCCAAGGTGTTAGTACCAAGATGATGCATCTACCTTTACATTTCCTTTGTCTTGAGGCAGGGTCTGGCTAGGTAGTCCTGAGAGGCTTCAAACGCATAGCAGCACTCTGGCTTGCCTCAACCTCAGGACTGTTGACGTCACTCCCATGAGAGCCACCGTGTGCATAGCTTCTCTCATTCACACACCTTTCATTTATATTTTTATTTAGTTCCTAAATGACGATTGGTTTTATCGGTTTTTAAATGACTTATTTTTATTTTATGTGCATGGAGTTTTGCCTGCATGTATGTCTGTGGAGTTACAAGTCATTAGCTGCCACAGGGTGCTGGGAATTGAACCCGGGTCCTCTGGCAGAGCAGTCAGCGATCTTAACCGCTAAGCCATCTCTCCAGCCCCTCATTTATATTTTTAAATTGATGGAAAATATCTAGCATTTACAGAGCAAAAACTTTAATTGCATAAAGCAGTTATAGAGAGAAGTAGCCTCTTTTCCAAATGACTACCATCACCAGAGGCAACTGCATCTGCCAAGTCTTTTCTGTGTTCTTCTAGACGCTCTTAACATTTTAACAATATAAGAATGAATGGTTTTTTCCTCTGAGACAAGGTCTTTCTAGGCAGCTCAGACTGGCCTTGGATTTACGATCTTCCTGCCTCAGTTTTCCACGTGTCTGGGATTACAGGTGTGTACTATGCTACTGTGTCTAGTTCACTTCCATATTTCATTTCTATATTTTCTTTATTTCACGCATCCACTCTTGCTGGACACTGAGGCTGTTTTCATTGCTTTTGTTACTAAATTTTTGTTGGTCAAGACACAAAGTGGGAGGAAGTGTTGGTATTACATATATCTTGGAAATGGACTAATCCAGAATACAAATCAATAAAAAGAATAGCCAACAGAAAAATGGGTAAAATACGTGTACAGAATACATAAGAGACAGCCACACGGCCAGTGAGTGTGTGGAAAGATGATTAACTTTGTTAAAATTTTAAAAAGAAGATTTAAAAATGAGATATGTTATAAAAGGCACAGGAGTAGGGGCAAGCAGCGCTTTCCGAGGCTGCTGAGGGGCAAGGCAGAGATCAATCACTTTGGAAAACCACTGTGCAACAGGCACCAAAGTTGAACATGCTCATGGGCTGTGGCCTTTCCTGTGGCCCACTCTCGGGAGTATGCGCAACAGCAGTAAACTCCTAGAGTCACTACAGGACACGCACTATTTTAGCATGGTTGGATTGAAGTTATCTCAGCACCAAACTGCAAAATGCCCAGGTATAAAGATAACAGGACAGAAGAACTGCACTGAGCTCCAGTCATGGACCACCACCTAACAAGATAGAATCGTCTAAGGCTCTGAGAGCAATATGAAGGATGTCACAAATACGTCAGCGACGGGACGTATTGAGACTCAGCCATACAGAGTGTGTGTAAACAATCACACAAGCCAATTCAAGCAGCTATAAATTAGAATGGCAGCATACTAAAGGGTTAATATTAGACTTGGAGGGAGCAGAGTGCTTGCCCAGGCTACTGACAGTCTCTTTTTTTCTAATTTGAAATTTATTTATTTATTTTATAGCATGTGTATAGGTGTTTGCTCACATGTACATACATGCACTTGTCTGCCCGGTGCCTGCAGAGGCCAGAAGAGGGAGTCAGATCCTATGGAATTAGATTATGGATGACATGAGCTCCCATGTGGGTTCTAGCAACAGAGCCAGAGTCTTCTGCAAGAGCTGCAAATGCTTTTAACTACTGAGCCTTCTCTCTAGTCCTTGGTAGTCTATTTCTTAGGCTGGAACTGACTTCACAGTGTGTTCTCTTCCTCTTGCAATTCAGTTTTGGGAACATTATACAGCTGAGACCCTATGGAACATTTATTTCTCTATAGATACTATTTGTCAAGTTTTATTTTTAATTAAAATTCTTTTCTTTTTGAGACAGGCTGTCGCTCTGCAGTGCATGCTAATAACTTCCTGCCCCAGCTTGCTGACTGCTGGGATTGTAGGAATGAACCATCAAAATCCAGCCTATTTTTCTACTCACACAATTCCCAGGGCTGAGGCAGAAGGATTGTTAAGTTTAACATCAGTCTGGGCAATACAGAGAGACTCAGTCTAAAACAAACAAACAAACAAACAAACAAACAAACACAGCCCCCAGAATCCTTGCACACTGCTGTGAAACCATAAAGGTGAGTCAATTAGTAGGTTCTGGGAGCAGGGAGTGGGAGGGACGGCCTACTGACTAATGAAGTGCACAGAGTTTCTTTTGGGAGTGATGAACAGTTTCTGGAATTAGACAGTGGTGACAGCTGTAGATGGCGATGGGTACTGTCACCTCTGATAACGTCCATGGCATCTGAACTATGACAATTAAAACACTGCTGCACCGGAAGTGTCTCAGAGCTAGATACCAAGTATAAGGACCCGGGTTCCATCCCTAGCAACAGGCAGAAAGAATATACTGCAGTAAGAGTCTCCCTTCTGTGGGCTTTCGTGCCCAGTGATGGTGTACATAGTTATGAGATGTTCACTAGACAGCTCCATTATCCAAGAGGAACCTACAGTAAGACACCAGTGGCTGCTGGGTGCTAACGGCATCTGATCCGTCCTTTACCCAGACCATCCTCTTGCTAGGGCACAGTAAGGACAGACTATGGGACTGATCAGAATGGTAGGAGCTGCTCTCTAAATACAGTGGCTGATCTGATAGGCTGTGATGGACATTCTGAGACTGAATGGTGAGAGTGAAGGTGAAGGGTGTGTTGGGGTGTCTTGAGGAACTCAAGGACAGTTGGAACAGTCTTTTTTTTTTCCCCCCATTTATTCATTAGTTATTAGCGTCTGTATGTGCATGTGCCACAGCTTGCATGTGGAGGTAAAGAACAACTGTGTGGAACTGTTCTCTCCTTCCACCTCTCCATGTGCCTGGATTGCAAACTCAAGCTACCAGGCTTGCACAGTAAGCTCACCACAGAAATGGTGAGCCAGGAGACAACTGGCCTGTTTTTAAGGAGATGGAATGGATTCAATGGATCAGTTGCTTAAAGTTGGCAGAGTCAATGGGAGAATTGAAGGCACAGAACACCAAAGGCTTCTGTTAAGCCAAGGTGTGTGTGTGTGCGTGTGCGTGTGTGGTGTGAGGTAGGGAGCACTTGACTCTTGCACCAACTGTGGTGGTTTGAATGAAAATGCCCCCCTAGACTCATAGAAAAGTGACATTATTGGAGGTGTGGCCCCATTGGAGAAGTGTGTCATGGGAGTGGGGTAGGACCAAACTTCTAAAGTGAAAGCCAGCTTCAGTTAAATGCTTTCCTCTGGAAGCATTGCCATGGTCATGGTGTCTCTTTACAGCAATAGAACCCTAAGTAAGACACCAACAAAACTAGGAGTATTACAAATATTGCTGAACATGAACTCAGGGAACTTGCCCTTCATGCAGAGAGCTGGGCGTGGAGGTATGCAAAGGAATAAGGCAGCCAGATTCTTCCAAGTAGGAAGACATCTGGATAAGAATTTGGTATATGCAATAAAAATAAGTAGGTCAAGAGCCTCCTGGCTGTTTTGAGGGGAATCCATTAGAAAGAAGAGTCTGGCCTAAAATAATGCACTGGACTCTTATAACAGCCTTTGGAAGCACGGAGTGTTGTCAATCGACAATGGGCTCTGATCTTGTCACCAAGGAGAACATGCTTCCCACTGCCTGCCTTCCTTATATCGGAAAGGATGAAGGGCAAGGAGTGTCAGCCTAGGCTTGAGGGGTTCCTAGTCTGCCAGGACGGAGCTCTCCCAGGTTGTCTACCTACTGCAGGCAAGGGTTGCGGCGAGGCTGTTCTCTCAGTGAGAATTGTTATTGTAGTTATCTTGCCCCTTGATATCATAGAGTGAGGAGCAGGAGAGAGACAGATCCATACAAAGATGGAGACAGACAGACAGACAGACAGACAGACAGACAGAGACAGGGAAAGAGACTGGCAGACACAAAGGCGTTTCTATAGCTTAGAGTACTGAATGTCACTCAGACATCTTGGACTTCAAAGCAGACACAGCAACTCCCGTGTGCTTTTGGTCGGTATCTCTGGGGCCGAGGACACCACTGCATGTGAAAGGGGGTCCTGTAGATAATCAAGTAGTAAAGGTGTAAACTGAGGCAGCACTGACTCCGCAGGGAATCCACCGCCATTTTCCTGAAGACTCTTGCTAGCTTTTGTTTCCGGCTTCCTTATGCAACTGAGCTTGGTCCACAGGAACCAGAGTGAGGGACCAGTGCCAGTTTTAGCCCTCACTGCTTCCAACTCTTCCTACCAAATGGACCCTGGGCAGGCTGATCTAACTTCGACAGCCTGGAGAGGCATTACATTTGTTATAGCTGTATGTTCTTTCTCAACTAGGATGCTGAAGGAAATAACAAAACTGTGTGGGGGAAACCCCCCTAAATATCCAACAATAGGAATAAACTAAAGGAAGCCTGGGATATTCACACAGTAACACCATTCACCTAAAGTAACATGGCAGATGCTTAGTGATGCGAAAGATGTCACTCAAGGTTGTTCCCAGGGAGAAATAGTTTCCATATGAGGAGAGAGGAAGAGGAAGACATGCCTGAGGTGGAAGTGTTTCCAACTCACCTTGGGTTGTCCAGTGTCCCTGAGTTCCTCAAATGCACCACGCAGACACTCTGCTTTTTGATGTTCAGAATCTGACCAGGGTAGTGGAGGTTCAAACACTAAAAGCCAAAGTTAAAAACACTAGTTACCACATCTTAGTCTACTCTGATCCAGCAATACATGGTTTATACATTGGCCCTCCTATATTCGAGAGTAACTAATTACAGCATCTCAGGTACAGTTCTGAGGGACTGGTCCCCACCTCTACCCCTGATGTTTTGTTATGGGTCCTCCCTGTCTTTCTGCTAAGCTTGGACCATCTGATAGGATGGTCATGAGACATTGGGAACTCTCTGAATGTATTGAGATAAAACCAAATTTAGTCCTTGGTGGTTTGAATAGGAATGGCCCCTTCAAGTATTTGCAGGCTTGGCCATCAGGGAGGGTGTTCCCATTAGGAGGTGTGCCCTTACTGGAGTAGGTGGGGCCTTGTTGGAGAAAGTATGTCACTGGGGGTGGCTTTGAAGTCTCAGAGACCCAGTGTCTCAGTTTCTTCCTTCTGCCTGCTGATCTCTCTCAGCTACCTCTCCAGCACCATGTCTGCCTATGTGCCACCATGCTTCCCGCCATAATGCTAATGGGCTAAACTTCTGCACTGAAGGCTAGCCCCAATTAAATGTTTGATCATGGTAAGACAGCTGTGGCGGCTGTGTCTCAAGTGGCCATGGTTAGGTAGCACCAGATAGAACATCTCTCCACTAAGACAGCTATGTTGACTGTATCTCAAGTGGCAGTGGCTACGTAGCACCAGACAGAACATCACCCTAAGGCAGTGCTGCTGCAAGCTGTTTAGGAGATTTGGTGATCTGCACGTCACAGGAGAGACAAGGGCACATCGCAGTAGCCCAGAATTTAACTAAAAGAAAAAAAAAAAAAAGTATCAAAAAATGGTAAGAGGTAGAATTCTGTTGAAGTCTAGAAAAGAGCTGGCCCGTCAGCAGAGTGTAACCTGTTGATTTTTCTTAGTCTCTAACTGCCGGGCACTGGGCAATGGCGCGCGTGTTGATGGTGACCAGGTGAGATTGAGTGGAGAGGCAGGGAAAAGTGGTGTAGCCTTACCTGAGGTGGCAGGTGTGTGGGGTTGGGGTGGGGCGAGGCCATGGGGTGAGGCTGAGGTGACCACAGGGCCTGTAAAGCAATCACCATGACTTTGCTCTGGCATGGCAGGAAGTTTTAATAAGATCTACCATCCCACCCCGCAATTCTACCTCAGTTACCATGAAAAGGGCCAGCAATAGCTACTGCTCTCAATAGCTACAGCAGGCCATGACTGTGGTGAGCTCAGGAAAGAGGAGACAGAGGGCTCAGGCGTGGAAGTGAGAAGGGAGGGCAAAGGAAACAGCACGTTTAAGAGGGGGGATCTGAGGAGGTGAGGGCAGTCCTGATAACCACAGTTCCAGGTACCACTACCACGTGCCTGAGAGTAGTCTCTCTCTGCTTGGCACTGCTCTGTCTTTAGCTGAATGGATTCACAGAACCCTTTTCCCTCACAGGGTTATGAGGGAAGAACTTCATTGTAATCATCTTTTAAAAAATTAATTATTGTTTATTTTGCGCGTGTGCGAGTATATGGATATACACAGCATGTGTGTGGGTGCCCTTGGAGGGAGAAGAGGGCACTTGATCTCCTAGAACAGGAGTTATAGAAAGTTGGAAGCCAGCCGGGCAGTGGTGGCGCACCCCTTTAATCCCAGTACTTGGGAGGCAGAGGCAGGTGGATTTCTGAGTTCAAGGCCAGCCTGGTCTACAAAGTGAGTTCCAGAATAGCCAGGACTATACAGAGAAACCCTGTCTCAAAACAAACAAACAAACAAACAAACAAAAAACCAAAATAAAAACAACAAACAAACAAACAAAAAACCCAACCAACCAACCAACCAAAACCAAGAAGGTTGGAAGCTGCCTTCTGCTGGGAATCAAACCCAGGTAAGAATAGCAAGTGTTCCTAAATGCTGAGCCATCTCTCCAAGCCCCTACTCCGTTTTCCTCCTAAGGAGGGGGTAGCCCTATACAGTTGCTGTGTTCACTTGTTCCTGGGGGGTGGGGGTGGGGGGTGGGCGCACAGGTTGGGTCCCGGGTCATAACTATTAAATGGTTGATGCATTATCCTGTTTGGTATGCATGTCTGTTTAAAGACACGTTATTTAATATATATTATTGATTTGTCAATTTTGAACTTGAAGCAAGAGCACTTATAACTCATGCTGGAGTGAAATGAAGTGTTTCTTACACATATTTCCTTTGTAAGCCATGCCACAGTCTTACTATGTTTACTGTGGCTCTAGGCTTGGGGACCACTTTCAAACAACAAAGTCACCAATGGGTACATCAACGTGAAAAAGCATTTCACTGAATAGACTGACCATTTGCTCACTCTGTGACAGCCGAATGGAGCCTTGTTTGACAACTGCTGGGAACACCTTCCATGAGCCTTGAGCATTTTGCCAGTCTGCAGCTTTCAAAATGACTATGGGAGCATCAGGGGTGACAACTGGGGACCATAAACGGTAGTGGGCCACTGAGAACGGAATCTGAGCACAAAAATGGACTGTATTTGTATTTTACAGGTGAGGAAACAGAGATGCCAAAGACGAAGCTGCTCACGCTCACACAGATGCAGAAATCCAAAGTGTACAGTTGCAACTGGAGTCCAGCTGTCAGGCTCCAGGCAAGGGAAGAACAGTGCGGTAAACATCCGAGAAACCATTTGAGAAAGCAGGGGCTCCAGGTCCTGCCCTTCAGATCCCAGCTGTCTCTCTCTGACCATTCCACTGCCGTTTGTTTTTAAACTTTCTTTTTTCAGTGTTAAGAACCCAAAACCTCTTGAGCGCCAAGTAAGTGACTATCCCACCGCTGAGCTACAAGGCTAGCCCTATTTTTAAAATTTATTATTATTAATTATTATTAAGACAGACCCTCATGAATCCTAAGCTGGATTTGAACCTGCAGACAGTACTAGCCGCCAGACTACTCCACTTTTGTCCATAGCTCTCCCCTTCCTGGAACGCTCCCTCAGCCCCCTTCTTTGGCATCTATCACCGCCCCTCCGGAAAGCCTTCCTTCACCCCACTGCTATCCTTTGGGCTATGTTTTCAAGCCATGGTGTAGCAGACTCTGTTCTTTGCATCTTCTAGGAACCGAGACTTATCTGAAGGCCTTTGAGAATATAGTTTAACTTTCCCGCCCAAATTGCTAAGTGGGTGGTACCCTTTAATCTCCCAGGAACAAAAAGCCAAACCCTGCCCCCAGACAGCGAGGGTCTGTCTCCCAAGGTCACAGGGTTCTCCAGCGCCGCACAGTGAGAATGCGGAACCGAGGCCCCCCTCATTTTCCAAAAGCTGGAGTCTAGGGCCCTGCTGCTATACCTGTGATCCCAGGAGGATCACAAGATTGAAGCCACTTTGGGGTACACAGCCAATCCTAGGCTAGCCAGGGATACAGAGTAAGACAGACAAACAACAAAAGCCGCGCTCGGAACAACTCCACAACCCCATTAGTCCCACGCCCCGAAAAAGGCAAGTGCGGGGTGCACACAATAATAAACATGCCTTGCTGCACGCATTGTGCATCCTGTGTTAATTACGGAAACTTGTCTTTTCTCATCCCCTCACCGACAAGGACCTTAGCCCGCGCAAACACCCGCGCGTGCCCTGCCCCCGGGCGCCCGTCCAACCAGTGCGGCCCGGCGCGTGCGTGTTGCGCGTCCCCGGCATAGGGGCGGGCGCGGCCTGCGCTCCGGTGTGCGGCCCGGCGGCGCGCGTACTCACAGCCTGGCGGATGGCGCTGGCGTTGGCTGTGACGTGTAGGCCTCGGCGGCCGCAGGTTCCGATCGGTTCCCTCCGGCACGGGTTCCCGACCCAGGCTGAGGCCCGGGACGCCGTCCGGGGCAGCAAGCCCGTGGCTGCGCGACGTCCGAACGCCCACATGCTACTCCCGCTCGGCGGCCGCTCCGCCCCGCGCACGGGGACTCGGCGGCGCCACCTGGTGGCCGTGCCCTGCAAGCGCCGCGGCTGAGCTGCGCGCACTACTGCACTGGGCATTCATTTAACCAGAACCCAAAGCCTGCTCCATGCCAAACTCACAACGCATCCCTTAGACAACACGAGTGTGTAAACACGGACCTCCCTCCGCGAGTTTATTCACTGACAATAATTTTATAGAGTGACAGTGGGCGATTCTGAAGATACGCTGATGATCAAAACAGCCTTGCTTTTAAAAACCTAGTTCTAACAGCTTCAATCGCAAGTTGCGCACCTCTTAGGCAATAGAAGTACCCGCCTGGATGGAGGAGGGGCTTCCGTAGCTCCAGGCTCAGCCGAGGAACTATTGGTTGCTGATTGCTACAGGATGAGGGAGGGTCAGTTTTCTTCTGGGATGTGGCTTCTGATAGGTTGTCCTTGCTCTAGTGGATGGTTCTACACCGTTGCATATACTGTTAGTGCTAAGTGGACTCAGGGTTTAAAAAAAAAAAAGTTGCTGAGCGGTGGTGGTGTACGCCTTTAATCCCAGCACTCGGGAGGCAGAGGCAGGTATATGGAGTTCGAGGCCAGCCTGGGCTACATAGTGAGTTCCAGAACAGCCGGAGCTACATAGTGAGACCTAGTCAAAAACAAAACAAAACATTGGGAGAAGGGGTGGGGTGGATCTGTAAGAGTTGGGAGTGGCAGGTGGGTTTGATCAGAAAACACATTGTATGGGATTCTGAAACAACAGTAGTAATAAAGACATGCCCAACTGTCTCTTGGATGAGTAGTCAGGACTGGTGACTGGGTCTCCTCATAGCTTTACCCAGCAGCCCCAACTGGTTCCTCACCCTACTGCAGCTCTCCTGGCCTTTGTGTCAGTGTAAGAAGGAGTCTGTGCATTGTCCATTGGCTGGGGTTGCCACTCTGACAGGACGGGTTGAACCACAGCAACTGTATGGGCGTTAAGAACATCCTCCATGTACCATCTGACTTGGGATACTATTGCTTCTGATTTCCCACAAAAAGCCACAAGGAAAGGGGGGGGGGTTGTAGTGACTGCAATTCCTCTTCCTCTCCCTCCCCCTCTCTCCTCCCACTCCCTCTCCTCCCCGCCCCTGACCTGTAGCTAATTTTCAAATATAAAATTGGAGGCCCTGACAGTTTAAGTGACACACCCCTGATTGAAGGGGAGCTAGAACCCAGGCCTCCTGATTTCTGGCCCAAGGGCTCTTATACCTACTATCTTAGAAAAGGAGCTTTTCAGCCGGGTGGTGATGGCGCACGCCTTTAATCCCAGCACTTGGGAGGCAGAGGCCAGCCTGGTCTACAGAGTGAGTTCCAGGACAGCCAGGGCTACACAGAGAAACCCTGTCTCAAAAAACAAAACAAAACAAAAAAAAAAAAAAAAAAGAAAAAAAAAAGAAAAAAGGAGCTTTTCTTAGTTTCAATATTGCAGCCTTTATTGGCTCTCTGGAATCATGTGCCTATCCATGGAAGCAAATATTCTGCAAAAAAGTGAGGGCAACGTTACCAGTTCGTGTCATGGCCTATTTTGTGCTGCTGTAATGTACTGCCTGAGGCCGGTTAGTTTATAAAGAACAGAAATGAATTCTCTGGAGGAAAAGAGAAGAATGCTGTTCCTCACACAACAGAAAGGCCTCCTACAAGTCCTGTGTATAGCTAGGGTTGAGTCCTCAAGACCCAGACCCATACAACGGCAGCATCTCCCAATACTGGTGTGTGTGTGTGTGTTAAGGGTCTCAAGAGGAATTCATGAAGTTGACAAAAACATTCAAACCATAGAAGCCAGTACCACGGAGGAGAACATTCTGGTGAAGAGGCATGGAAAGTTCCAGTTATAACTATTGCAATCCAGAAGAGATGTTACACATATTCCCAAGACTGTAAGCCTGTTCACTTACTTATAACAATTGATAAGAGAGGTTCAAGGGTGATCCTCCCTAACATCTGCTAAGGACAGATCTTTGTTTACTGAGGAGCTTGGAAAAGCTCCTTGTGTCCCAGGAGACTGATAGCGCCCAGTATCCAAACTGTGGCATGCCTTTGATACACTGCTATGAGCTTAACACAGAATTGATTCCTGCCAGGTGGTGGTGGCTCATGCCTTTAATTCCAGTACTCAGGAGGCAGAGGCAGGCAGATCTATGTGAGTTCGAGGTCAGTCTAGTCTACAGACCGAGTTCCAGAACAGCCAGAGCTACACAGAGGAACCCCTTTATCAGAAAACCAAAAACTAAACTAAACAAACAAACAAACAGACAAAAGAGTCCCATTGATTAATAAAGCATTTGAATTAGTTAACCAATATTAGTCTTTTTGAGAATAAGTAAAAAAAGGCACTAATTTAAATAAATAATTGCTTACTATGAAATTTTCGATGACCAGAAGAAAGGAGGTTAGCTCTTATTTGCTGGGTCTGACTTCCAGCAGTGTGCCTTGGGGCCCTCTGGGTCAGGATTTGGAAAAGGGCTCTCGTTTCTACAAAAACAAAATTCTTCTTGAAGATTTATCTGAGGGGTCACAAAGATAGAGGCAGGTGGTGTGGCTGGAATAACGTGTTATTTATTTGTGTTTTTTTTTGGGGGGGGTGTTGTTGTCTTGGCTTTGTTTGTTTGTTTGTTTTTGAGGCAAGGTCTCACTATACAGCTCCGACTGGCCTGGAACTTACTCTGTAGACCAGGCTGGCCTCAGGCTCACAGGGATCCGTCTGCCTCTGCCTCTCAAGTGCCGGGATTAAATGTGTTTGCCACCACATTCGGCTTGTATAGCAAGTGCTCTGTCCTCAGCTCTGAGATACCAGCCTTAGAGGGTGGCTTGTGTCCATTAAGGAGTTGGCATAGATGTAGTGGCTATCCCTCAAGGAAGCTCTCGGGTGTGACAGAAATACGCATGGCTTTGTGGGTTCAGCAGCTGTGTCTGTACAGCACAGCAGTCAACAGGTTCTTTATAGAACCCAGGACTATCCAGCCCAGGGATGGCACCACCCACAATGGGCTCTCCCATCCTTAATCACTAATTGAGAAAATGTCTTACAGTTGGCTCTCATGGAAGCATTTCCTCAAGGGAGGCTCCTTTCTCTGTGATAACTCCAGCTTGTGTCAAGTTGACACACAAAACCAGCCAGTACAGTAAGAGAGGTCCAAACAGTCCCCCCAACAATGCAGACTATTGTCATTGCTCCTGATTGTTAGAACTTGATGGTAAGACCCCATTGCTGAAGACCCCACACACGTTGTACTGCTAGGGGTTAGCTTCTGAGTCAGAAGATGAAGCCCTGAAAACAGTGTTCTACATGTTGATGTGCTGACACAACTAATAGTCGGTAATAGGTCAAGTATGGTCATGCTCTCCTTGAAGATTTCTCAACAGCGACCCATTGACCTCCTTGCTGTGGGGTTGCCCCAGTCTGAGTTTTAGTAGCAATCCTAAATTGCAACCACGAGGTGGCAGTAGTGTCCACTCCAGAGTAAGTTGCTATGCTCTAATGTTTCTAGATCCTGTAATATATCGTCTCTTGAAGTGTCTGGGGCAAGATTGTCCCCTTATCTTTGTGCAACTTTGAGCTACAGACCTAGAGCAATATCTTTTTCTTATTTCTAAGTTTGAGATAATTTTCACGACATTGTCCAAATCCCTTCAAACTTGGTTCTTATTTATATTTATTGTTTGAGTCAGGGTCTTGCTAGAAAGCCCAGGCTGGCTTGGAATTCCCCGTTCTCTTGTCTCCAGCTCCCGAGTGCTGGAGTTATAGGCATGTGCCTCCATGCCTGGCTCTATTTCTCATTTCTTAGAGTTTCAGTTTCCTCCCTGTCTAATAGAGCAAATGCCTCGGGGCTTTACATAAAGACGGAGACACCATGACTACTATAATTCTTATAAAAGAAAACATTTAGTTGGGACTGGCTTACAGGTTCAGAGGTTTAATCCATGGTGGGAAGCATGGCAGCAGGCAAGCAGCCTGCGGCTGGAGAAGCTCAGAGTATTACAGCCAGACTGACAGGCAGCAGGAAGAGACTGAATCACACTTCCTCCTAGAAGGCCACACCCCTCCCACAAGGCCACACCCCTCCCACAAGGCCACACCCCTCCCACAAGGCCAGACACTCCCTACGAGGGCCATTTTTATTCAAACCACCACAAAACGTATTAGTCTGTTTTCTATTGCTGTGATAAAACAGAAACTAAAACCAACTTGAGGAAAGTATTTATTTCACCCTACATTCCTAGTCAGAGTCCATTATTGAGGAAAGTCAGGGCTGGAATTCAGAGTAGGAACTGAAACAGGGGCCATTGAAGCACACTGCTTACTGCCTTGCTCCTCTTAGCTTGCTTTTCTTTTTCTTTTTCTTCTTCTTTTTTGTTTGTTTGTTTTTTTGTTTGTTTGTTTGTTTTTCCTGAGACAGGGTTTCTCTGTGTAGCCCTGGCTGTCCTGGAACTAACTCCGTAGACCAGGCTGGCCTCGAACTCAGAAATCTGCCTGCCTCTGCCTCCCAAGTGCTGGGATTAAAGGCGGGCGCCACCACTGCCCGGCGGCTTGCTTTTATTTTTTTAAAATAAAACTCAGGACCGTCTGCCCAAGGTTAGCACCTCCCACAATTGGCTAGGCCCTCCCACATCAATTTTTAATCAAGAAAATCCGCTAAAGACTTACAAACAGATCAGTCTGACACAGGCATTTTCTCAGTTGAAGTTCCCTCTCCACAGATGATCCTGGGTTGTGCCAAGTTGACAAAATCAGCCAGTGCAACACATCTTTCTGTTCCTTACTAACCCTGTGAGTCATTGGAAATAGTGACCTGTGCTGAGCTGCTTGGCCCCAGGCCACAGTTCTCTGTCTCCTTCACTAAGATCTTATCACCCCTGGAAGGAAGGTCAGGCAGTGACTGCAGCCTCCTGGTTCCCAGGCTCCTCTCGGCTATTATTCACGTCTAGATCTGATCTCTCTTCCTGGACTGATTTGCTCTCTTTTATAGGGGACTCTCATCCTTGCAAATTACACTTCTGTCTTAGTTAAGGTTTTACTACTGTGAACAGACACCATGACTAAGGCAAGTCTTGTGAAGAACATTTAGTTGGGGTGACTTACAGGTTCAGAGGTTCCGTCCGTTATCATCAAAGTGGGAATGTGGCAGCATCCAGGAGGGCATGACACAGGCAGAGCTAAGAGTTCTTCATCTTCATCTGAAGGCTACTAGAAGAATACTGTTTCCAGGCATCAAGGATGAGGGTGTTAAAGCCCACACCCACAGTGACACGCCTACTCCAACAAGGCCACACCCACACCAACAGGGCCACACTTTCTAATTGTGCTGCTCCCTGGGCTGAACATATACAAAACATCACAACTCCCAAACTCCCTTGAGTTTGTCCTGAAGTTTCTTTCTTTTCTTTTTTAACTTGCAATGTTGTCTTTATTTTGTTCCTTATATTTTGAAAGTGAAAAGAAATAGTATTGAGTCGATTCCTTTTTTATGTTTTAAAATATCTGTTCTATGTGTTTACAAGCCTTAAAGTTGTTCTAACGATTTCAACCGCATTAAGGGTATTTTCCAGGGTAGCACCTTTTTTTGAACAATTCGTTGATTTTTCTGGTCCACAGTACTTTCTTCTGTTCCAAGGTTATGTATGTTTTGATTACGAGTGTGATTTTTAAATTTTCTGAAGCAAGCTGAGAGGCAGGCAGAAAGATCTGGTGATAGGGCTGGGAGTGGGGCAAGAAGGGGAAGGGGGAGGGGAAAAAAAGGATCTTTCTTACCTTGTTCACTCCAAACCTTCTCAAATCAGGACTAATAGCTATGTCCTGAAGTTTCTTTGAGACATGACAGGAGCAACCTGGGTGGACTGTGACGCTCAGTGAGGATTACAATACAATACATTACAGTAACAGACACTGTAGCCTGGAGGGCAGTGATGGGTCGGAGAAAAAAGCTGGCTATTTCCCCTCTTCCTTGTCTTACTCCATCCCATGCAGGTAGTATCTCTAGTAGTGACTGGGTTTCCTCTGTGGTCCCCCTTCTTACTGGACAAGCCACCTGATTTTAGCCAGCATTCTCAGGCTCTGATAATTCCCCCCCTTGATAATACAGTCTCTGGCTATAACAGGCAGAACAGCTTTCTGCTTCCTTTAGCTTTTACAAGCCTCCACACTTTCTTCTTTCACATCAAGCACTGATGCAGTTAAGGCTCTGCATAAAATTGCCACCATGATTGTCTTCCAGGCTGGACTGCAAATGCTACCTGTATCTAATCTATATCCTGGACTTTATAGTCATCTTAAGTTTTTCTTCCATCGCTATCTTTAACCACAGGAGTCTCTGTTTTCAATCTGCTCTCTGGTTTTAATATCTATTCCATTACCTCACTGATATTCTTTCTTCTTGCTCAGGTTTGCAATTCCATCCGCCCCACTCTACCCTAGTCCAGCTTCCTATCCATCCACTGGTAGGTTAAGCATCTAGAGATCCAGGCCCCATGGTTGCTGATGATACAGTGAGTAAGGATGCCGATCGACGTGTTCTTGTGGCGTTTATAGTCCTGTGCAGGAAGGAGTGGAGTCTATTGTCTTACAGAGCCAGGAGAGTGCTCTGATAGGAATACTCATAAGACTGGCCCTGCCTCAATCTGAGGTGTGGGAAGCCATGGCAGGGCCTTACTCTTGGCAAACACTCACCCTTGGCTTTCCTATCTACTATTCTTCTTTCTGCTTACCTTCCATGATTCACTTGTCAGTTCTCAGAACTTCAAACAAGGCCTCATAACAACCCACCTTAGTAACCCTTCCTCCTGATCTCTAGATTTAGACAACATCCTGCTAGATAGATGTTTTTAGAACCCCTGGTAATGGCAAGGCTTTGTGAGAATAACTTAGTCAGACCCCACAGCTGCAGCTAGCTTCCTCCACCTGCAAAGCCCTCTTTCCTTTCCTACCCCTCCCCAGATCCTGTTTTCAGAGTATATAACCTGTGTGAACAATAAAAGCTTTGCCAGCTTGATCAGACTTCTTGACTTGCTGTGCCTCCTTATTTTCTCATGCATCTCAGTCCTTTCCACAGGGTCTAAGGGTCCCACTTGATTGTCCAGCTGGCCTGGACACTGAGGTGTGATGAAGGCACTCGATCAGAGCTTGGTAGGCAAAGGAGGGTAGAGAGGAAGAACCAAACAGGTAGAAGCAACTGAATGAACTGAGGGTGTGACCACTCCAAGGTAGAGTTGAGGAGGTTTTCATTAGAGATATGAGGGTGAGTACAGCAAAAGACATTTAGAAGAGTCCAGACTGAACTTGACCATGAGAGGAGAGTCAAGGGAACCCGACATCGTGTGGCAGGAATGGTAGGGTTACATAGGAAAGAGAAGCTGGGGGAAGGAAAGCTGGGGATGGTTAAGGTAGGGGGTGGGGTGAGAAGAGCTGAGAGGAGCCAGGTGCCAGAGTGAGCATCCAGCTTCAGCTTTGGTATGCTGACAGAACAGCTGTTTGTTCCGAGTTTATATGGGGGTTGACAGGGACAACCTGGGTAGACTTGTAAGGGTCCGGAAATTGCTGAAGAAAGATTCCAGACTCAGATAGTATGTAAAGACAAAGAGCATTTATTCTGCAGGAACCAGCAACCAATTTTTAAAATGGGGATCCCAGACAATAGTGCACAGGCCTTCTTGTAGGGAACTGGGGAACTCTCTAGAAGGATTAGGTAATCTAAAATTTCACTGATGGGTGCTAGGGGGTCACAGGTGGTCAGTGGTCTGCATTCCTATGCCATAAACAATTAACCATAGGATAAGATGGGGCCACCAAGCACAGGTGGTCCATTCTGAGATAAGATATTTCCCCATTTTTGTGGTTACCCCAGGCTGCTCTTTGGGAGGGGATTTTAAGACCTTGTTTCTGGATTCGATGGTCTGTTCCTGGAGCCGGTGCCTTATGGCCTTTTCAAAATCAGCCCTGGTCCTCAAATGGAGACAAATGGGTTTGTGTCATCCTTGCAGACTGTGAGGCACTATGAGGAAAGTCCCAATGCTCTGGAGCCCTAGCGGCAGGGACAGGATCGTTCAAGCAGAACTAAGCTTGACTATGCCAGCTGCCACTCTTGGGAGTGAGGGTATCACTTCCTGCCAGACTTGCAGCATTCCGTTTTCCTTACACAAACTCCAAGGTGAGCACTCTGCTAACAAGTCTTGCAGGCCAGGTCTGGCTTTGGACCCCAGAGTTTCTTACCGTAGCTACTCAAGTGCCTTGCTCCTTTTTGTTTCTGCAGCTGCCCCTTGGGTGCCATTGGTACTTTTTGAAATTGCTGTGTTCGTCGGCTTCTCTTTTGTCTTACAGAGTCATCTGATTATTAAGACAATTGAGTTGAGGCCTCTCCTTTGCTCTACCAGCTAGAAGGCACTCTGGTGCACCCCTCAAGATCAAAAATGATCCAGGACAGCTCCAAGGATGCCATCAAGAAGAAGCTGACAGGAATCAAGCATGAATTAAAAGCAAACTGCTATGAGGAGGTGGTTAAGGACCCCTGAACTCTGGCAGAAAAACCAGGTGGCAGCCCAATCATCTCTGTTAGCATTCTGTCTAAACTCCACCCCCACAGTTACCTGGCAACGGCCAGGTATGCTCCTCCCCACAGTTACCTGGCAACAGCCAGGTAGGCCTGGCCCACTATAAAAGGGGCTGCTTGCCCCCTCCTCTCTCTCTAGCTCTTCTCTTGCCTCTTGCTTCTCCCTGTCCCCTCACCTCTTCCCCTTCCCTCCCCCCTCTCTCTACGTGGTCATGGCTGGCCTCTACTTCTCTACTCTCTCTCTCTCTGCCTCTCCCTCCCCCCTTCTCTCTGCCTCTACTACCCTATTGGTTCCCCTCCCCATGCTCTGAATAAACTCTATTCTATACTATACCCGTGTGTGGCTGGTCCCTCAGGGGAAGAGATGCCTCGGCATGGGCCTGCTGAGACAACCCTTTCCCCCACACATCACCACACACCCACAGAACATACTCTCTTAATCTCTTTCTCTTTTTATAAACACACCAATCTCCCCAGGGGAAGCCTTTGTGAGCCACCTCCCTGCCCCCTGCATGGAGCATCTAGCCCTTGACTTGCTCTAAGATGTAGCAGGCTGCCCCTTTCCTGCCAGACCTGAGGGGTAGGGGATTCTCAGCAGGACGAGGGCAATCTCTTCACCCCCACTCCCTGGACTGTCCTCCCTCCATCCCTGATAGTCTGGCCTTCCCAAACACCTTTTGATACTTTGGTTCCTCTTGGGTTGAAGCAGGCCAAGGCTACCCCGGCACCCAGTTTAGGGGGAGTCTGTATTCTTTTTAAAGACACCTATTCCCCATCTCTCCCTATCCCAAGGTGCCTACCTACTTCTAAGAGCAATAGTGACTTGTCTGTTTAGTTCTCTGTGTAAATGGAATGTTCTGGAAATGACCCTCCCTGCCTTACCTGGTTGTCTTCCCTTTCTCCTTGATCTTGGGCACTCATAGTCTCAGGGAAGCAGGACCAGTAAGGGACCTTCAATTAAAGAAAGAAACAAAGAAGGAAAGAAAGGAAAAAAGAAACAAAGAAAAGAAAAAAGAATACAACAGAAAGGCTAGTTAGCAGAGACCAAAAAGTGTCAAGTACACGGCAGAGGTCACTCAGACACAGGTCAAGCAGATGTACACGGCAGAGGTCGCTCAGACACAGGTCAAGCAGATATGTTTACTGGCTACTCAGAGCTCCAAACCTTGCCTGCAGGAGCATTACTTGGGGAGTATTTGTGAGTCCTGTAACCAAGCCACAAGCCTTCCAGTTAAGTCAGCTTCTGGAGCCAGGACCAATCAATCATCAGGATGTTTCAAGGTCCCACATGTGGCCACTGTGTCTGGAAGGCTGAGACCCCCTGGGCTTTCTGTACACACACTTATGCCCTCTGGCCTCCAGGGTCTATTTTGGCAGTAGGATGTGACAGCTTTCTTCCAGCTGGAGCTTTTTCCAGTGTCAAATGGCAGGTGTAATGGTTCAATCAGAGGCTAAGTGCCCTGGATGGGTCCTCTCAAGGAAGACATGAGTGCTCTTGGGGCCTTAATGCTTCCCCAGGAAGTGCGGTTGTTGTGGCAAAGGCAGAAGACACCCGCTGTTTCTAAATGGCCAAGTTATCTGCAGCACCTCATCCTGGGATGAGTCCTTGTTCAGCTGCCTGGATGCTCTGCTCTATGAGAATGACTACCTGGCTGTTCTGTGCGCTTCCTGAGAGTGACCACATGACAGGAGAGACTGGCAATGGAAACATCAAGATCAACAGGAAAGAAGGCATTTTGTGATGAAGACTGAGGTCCCTTCTGACCTGGGCTTTGTCTAATGGACAGATCATGTGGGAAGAGCCTTCAAACTACAGAAGGTAGGTGCAGGTACCATAATGTGCAACACACCCTGTGTGTGTGTGTGTGTGTATGTGTGTGTGTGTGTGTGTGTGTGTGTGTGTGTGTGTGTGTGTGTGATGCTCTGAGGGCTTTCCCTCAACCACTAGGCAGCTTGCCATCTTGGAAGTAATTTTCCTTGCATAAAGAGTTGTCTCTAACAGGGCATTGGGGAAAAGTGCCTTTAATCTCAGAAGTCAGAGACAGAGATGGGTAGATCTCTGTGAGTTTGAAACCAACCTGGACTACATAGGCCAGCTAGCCAGAGATACAAAGTCAGACCCCATCTCAAACCAAACCAAACCAAACCAAACCAAACCAAACCAAACCAAACCAAACCAAACCGATCAATGAATACACCCCCTCCCCCAGAAAAACAAACAAACCCAAACCAAAACCAGATACCCCAAATGGAGGTGTCTCTACTTATATTTCTTTAAAAGTATATGTATTTATTTTGAGGGTTGGAGAGATGACTCAGAGGTTAAGAGCACCCAACTGCTCCTATAGAAGACCTGAGTTTGATTCCTAGCACCCACATGGCAGCTCACAATAATCTGTAACTTCAGTTCCAGGGGACCTGATGCCCTCAATGCACAGATGTATATGTAGGCAAAACAAGTATTGTAGAGGTTTGAATGAGATGTCCCCCATAGTCCTGGGCATTTGAATGCTTAGTCCCTAGTTGGTGGTCTGTCTGGGGAGGCCCACAGGGTGTGGCCCGTTGGAGGTATGACACTGGAGGTAGACTTTGAGAGTTATAAGACTCCACCTTTTCTAGTTTGCTCACTTTGCTTTATATTTGTTTGTAGAGGTGTAAGCTCTTAGCATTCCTCTCCAGCTGCCACTGCTGCCTGCTGCCACCCTTCCCTGCTGTGCCAGTGATGGACTCCTATCACTCTGGAGCTGTAAGCCCAACTAAATCCTTCCTCTATAAATTATTTTGGTTGTGAGGTTTCATCATAACAATAAAAAAGTAACTAATGTACCCATATGCATACAAACAACTAAAATGCATTTTATTCTTTATATGTGTATATATGTGAGGGAACACCACACATGTGTGGATGCCTGCAGGATCTTGAAGAGGGTGTTGGACCTCCTGAAGCTGGAGGAACCAATCTGTGAGCTGCCTGAAGTGAGTGCTGGGAATGGAGCTCAGATTCTCAGTAAGACCACATGTGTTCTTAACCACTGAGCCACCTCTCCAGCCCAAATTAAACTTTTTATTTGAGATAAAGATTTTTTTTTTTTTTTTAAATTTCCTGGGCTGGCTTTGAACTCACTCCTTGAGCTCACTCTGTAGCCTAGGCAGGGTTTGGATTTGTAATACATCATCAATCTAAGATGCCTTTTTTTTTTTTTCCCTCTTTCTCTCTTCAAGACAGGGTCTCACTATGTATGTAGCTCTGGCTGTCTTAGAATGTATTTTGTAGACCAGGCTGGTCTTAAACTCACAGAGATCTGCCTGCCCTTGCTTCATGAGTGCTGATATTAAAGGTGTATGCCACCACTCTTAGCCTGAATGTCTTATAGAAACCAAAAACTCAATGTGATTAATTCTGTAGTCATTACTTTGTATGTATGTATTTATTAGACAGCGTCTTAGTGGGTAGCTCTGGCTGTTCTGGAACTTGCTATGTATACCAGGCTGGCCTTGAACTGACAGAGATCTGCCTGCCTCTGTCTTTCATGTGCTGGGATGCACAACGGGGTGTGCCATGCCCTGCTGTCAGTTTTATTTCTTGAGATAGGTCCTACATGTCCTAAATTGGCCTCACACTTGCTGCATGGCTAAGAATGACACTGAACTTTTGAACTTCCTGTCCCAACCTTCCAAACGTCATGATTACAGGCGTGTATTGCACTGCCCAGTCTATGTTCTATGTGAGATCAAACCCAATACATGCTAGGGAATCACTCTGCAGGTGGACATATCCTCAGCCCTCCTGTTTGCTTTACTTACAAGGAGTTGAGGTGACTGGGTCTGTTACTCAATAGTAGAGTGCTTGCCTAGCATGCAGGAGGCCCTGAGATTGATCACACACGCACATGTGCACACACACACACACACACACACACACACACACACACGTGCACATTCATATACATAAAGCAGAGAGAATGAATTAAAAGACCTTGGAGCTCAGAAGACAAAAGCATAGAAACTTGTTGACAAACACCTATACAAAAACACACACAGCCTTCTGAGACACTGTCTTTGATGCCTCATTTACAAATGCCCCCATGTACCTCTGCTTAAGTTTCAAGTTGCTAAGGAGAAAGTGCTTGTTTCCCTTGGAGCCCTGTCACCTCTGACCCCCTGATGTCTTTTGATGTGCTTTATCAAAGAGAGACAGTTAAAAAAAAAAAAAATCAAAAAAGAGGAAGCTGCAACATTCAGAAAAGAGAAGTGTGAAGACACAGATGCAGGGAGTCCCCAGGGTGCTGGTGTTCGGAGATCCCAAGACGCTAAGGGTGGGGAAAGCCCAGAAATCAATCAGCCAGAGTGTTGTAGCAGGCCAGAAGGCTCTGGGCATGACTTCTCCAAGAAGAGGCTGTCACTCTCAAAGAATTTTGTATATGTGGGTAAACAAACAAAACAAACAAACAAACAAACAAACAAAAAAAGGCTTTAAGTGCAGGAGAATGACCTCGACAATGGACGTAGACCTAGCCCATCAGGTCAGCCATGGAGGAGGTAACAGGTAATTACATATGTTCACATAGTATTTAGGTCAGAGTGGAGGGTTAGGGTCAGAGACAAACTCATGGCATTAAAACATTTGAGGTAGGCCTTAAAACAACAGTTCTAACATTTCGTGGGCCAATGTCACAACAAATTTAGTAGAAATTTAGCCTTTTTCTTCGTGAGTAAATAAAAAATAAAACCCAGAAAAATTCATCTACACTTCCAGGAATCAGTGGGTCCCTTGCTGAGGACCCAGCTGAGATAAATGAGTAGATTTACAAATGGGGGGCTGGGGAGAAGTGTAGGCAGAAACATGAAGTGAGGGACAGTGTCTGCTAGAACACACCGGTGCTGGAGGGAGAGAGGCAGGGGGAACCCTCAATCACTTCAGGACTCTTTGTTGGCATCTGCTATGGTTTGATTTTCAACACGGAACTCCATACACTACTAACTCAGACCCCAGTGCAACCATTTTGGGAGCTGGAGCCTTTCAGTATGTTTAGATTCCAAAGGCTCTGTCCTCATGCTTGGATCAATGCTTCTATGGAAAGGGGGAATGAATTGGCTTTCTTCTTGCCCTTCCGCCTTGTTGTGGGTCTCATGGCTGTCTAGTCTCAGATTACTCAAGCTCTAGAACCCTGAGGTTTCTGTTCTTTATAAATTACCTAGCCTGTGCTATTTGCTTCAGCAGCACACAATATGTGTGCCTAGAACGGATCCTAACCCAAGACGGATGCCCAGCAGCAACTCTGCAGGTAAATGCTACTTATGCTGAATGCATGTGAGTGCATAAGTAAGCATGAGCTGGTTCCAGCCTACATTCACCAGATTTTATACTGTGTTTGTTTACATGAATCAGCCTGCTCTAACATTAAATATTTTATTTTGAGCATCTCATCAGGAATGTCTTTCTGTAGCCTTGGTTACCAGATGGTGTAAATTCCTTGTTTACAGTTTTCACTGCCCCCCTCTGCTGGCTTCATTTCCATGTGGGAAGTAGCACCCTTCCAACCCCATTGGCTAGGGACACCATTGTCACTTGCTTTGGCCAAAGGAACGTGGGCAAGAAAAGTACTTCATGCAAGTAGAAATGCTGTGTGCCCCCCACCGGTCACTCCCAGTGCCTTAACAGTGGGATGCCTCGGGGCTGCTCCACATCCCCACATGAAGACAACCCTCGGAACTGAGCTGTATCTGGCCCACATATGTGAGAGGGAAAGAAAACTGTTCTATTGCAATTTTGGGTTCATTTGTTACCATAGTACAACATGGTGATGAATACCAGCATATTTGGGGATGCTCATTGGATTAGCTGAACAGAATCTACTATTAGGCAGATACTGTTTTAGAGATAGGAATTTTATTATTCCATTTCTACCCGTCTAAGGTAAGGTATCTTAGTGTTCTCTTGCTGTGAAGAGACACCATGACCACAGCAACTCTTATAAAGGAAAGCATTTAATTGGGCCTGGCTAACAGTTTCAGAGGTTTAGTCCATTATCAGCATGGCAGCACGCAGGCAGACACGGTGCTGGAGAAGGAGCTGAGAGCTCTACATCCAGATCTGCAGGCAGCAGGAAAAGAGACGCTGGACCTGGTTTGGGCTTTCGAAACCTCAAAACCCAACCCCAGTGACAGACTTCCTCCAACAAAGCCACACCTCCTAATTCTTTGAAACAGTACCACTCCCTAAGCATTTAAATATATGAGCCGACGAGGGCCATTCTTATTCAGACCACCACCACACTGGGATTATTTCTATTAAAAAGATTTACTTATTTATTCTTTTAATCAATCAGTCAATCAATCAATCAATCAATCAATCAGTCAATCAATAAATGTGGACTGAGGTTATAGTTTAGTGGTAGAGCTCTTGTTTAGTTTATACAAAGCCCTAGGCTTGATCCTCCAAACCCCTAACACATACATACACATGGACACATACATATACACACATAGACACATACACACACATACATACATACACATAGACACAGACATAGACACATACACAGACACACACACATGACTATAAGATCCTCCTAAACCCACAACACACACACACACACACACACACACACACACACACACACACACGACTATAAGTCATTCGAATCAATGTGTGACCGGAATTGAGAACAAAATATTTTATTTCTTTCAATAAAACTATAGTTTACAGTAGTATTTACTAAATAAATTATATAATTTCTCTTTTACGAGCAATAAACTAGATCACAAATATTTCAAAGACAAGGTATATACAAGACATAAGGCCTTTTTATAAATAGCTTTGCTTTTCTCATTTCACTAGTAAACAGTGAAAAAAATCTTTATAGAAGCTGGCTTTCTATAAAGTAAAGGCAGACCTATTATACTGATCTTTAAAAGAAAACAGATTGAAGCTTTCAATGACATGGGCTATGATTAGAATCTCTGAAACAAAGAGAGAGGATTTATATCTTATTTATCATTTTGCATGGATGGATTTCTTTTAAAAAATATAGAAGCAGATTCCATAGGTTGCTTATTTGTAATCACTCTATGCATGCAGAATGAAACACCGAGAGAGCCTATAGGAAAATAGCGCTTCCCAGTCCAAAAGGGTGATTGGTGATGTAGATGGAAAGGCAGCTTAGACAGAGGTCATGCAGGTCTTCACAGTCAGCAAGCAACAGCATCCACAGAGCAGCGTGGGATTTCACACCTTCTGCTGATCCATCAGCCACAGATCAAGGCTCCTGACATCTCACAAGCTTCAGGGTCCAGCTGATTCTTACTGTGTGTGCTGGGGTTCAGCCCAGTTCTTCTGAAGAATTCTGCAGTGGGGGAAGTTCTCTCCCATAGCTGTGTTCAGGTCCTGTTCATGTGCTCAGATGGTTGCCACTTTCACTTACTGGGGGAAAAGTAGGAAAAAAAAAAAAAAAAGAAAGAAAGAAACGGATGTGAGCCTCAGCTTTAGCGTCAGTTTGTCACTCCTGCCCATGGACGGGGCCTTAAGTTGTTACGTCTCCCAGTAACTAGCATCTGAAGAAGCATGTATTAATTGGGGCCTGTGACATGTTAATTACCCTAGGTTTATAGAGATCCAGCCTCAGCTACATCACAGCAATGACTTAGGATTGGAAGACAGAGTGTATCTTAACATTGCTTCATCCTAAGTCACTCAATCTGACCCAATTGTGAGTTGTAGTTTTATAATTTTACCTTTTTTTTTCTTTTTCTGGTGCTGGGAACCAAGACCTCCAGGATGCTAAGCAAGTGTTCTAACCCTGAGCCACATCTCCAGCCCTCACTGCTTCTCTTTATAATTCACTTCTCCCTCTGCTGAACCTAAGCGAGACAGTGTCTCTTTCTTAACTGCACAGCACATATGGGAAGGATGACCAATGATGTCAGGTCTTTCCTGATGTCTCCTGTCTCGGCTCATGTGACCCTGTTTCTCAGTTCCTCCCTTGGTCCCCACTCTCCATCTACTGTCAAGATGAACCGTGCTAAACAGCCTCACAAGATGCCCATGGTCCTCTGGATCTTAACCTTGCTAGTAATACTGGGGTAAAACACAGCACCTTGCACAATCCTGGCAAGTATTCTGACTCCAGGTGTGCTGCACCCCTCTGTTATCCATGGGGCACCCTCTGCTATCCATGGGGCACCCTCTGCTATCCATGGGGCATCCTCTGCTATCCATGGGGCATCCCCCTGCTATCCGTGGGGCAACCCCTCTGCTATCCATGGGGCATCTCCCTGCTATCCATTGGGCAACCCCTCTGCTATCTATGGGGTACCCTCTGCTAACCATGGGGCATCCTTTGCTATCCAGAGCATTCCCATTTGGTTTCAAGTAGAAGTTATTTACCAAAATGCCTTGAAGGAAGGTATTCTTCTCCTTCCAACTATCATATGCCCAACACCCTGATTTTATTTTCTCATATCAAGTTTTCCTTCCTCTTAGAGATTTAAATTTGCTTTCCCCAAGCCCTGTTCTGTATTTTTGCTATTTCCTGCTGTTCCCGTGTCTTTCCAATGACAGCATGTTGTCCTGTTTCTTGCAATCACTCACAGAATAACCAATTACAGCAGCAAAATTATAGTTATGAAGTAGCAACGAAAATAATTTTATTGTTGGGGCATCACCACAACATGAGGAACTGTATGTATTAAAGAATCATGGTATTAGGAAGGTTGAGAACCACTGTTCTAGATACAGGAAGTTTGGACCACAGATATGTTGGGAGCCGACTTTTAGCAGAAAGCAGCTATCATCTTTGCAGCCATCTTGAGCCATATACCCTGACAAGAGACTTGTTTTTCAACAGCCTACAACAGCTGAGCACTCTCTGGTAAACATCTTGTTTATCCCACATATCTTGTTTTGCTGTTTAGTGATCCCAGCTGCATGGTGCACAAGGTGAAGTGTCTTCAGCTGTGTTCCCTTGCTTGTGCTTATAAATACCTAGGATTTCCTTGCAATATGAGGAGACAATAAGAGGGAGATAATAAGAGAGACAATAAGGAAGAGACAATAAGAGAGAGAGACAATAAACGAGAAAAGAGACTCGGTCACATACTCTGTTTTGTCCCCATTCTTTTTGTCTCTCCCCCTCCATCTGCCACTCTCTCTCTTGACCAGAAGCACTTAGCTCCAAAGAGTGGGGCAGTGTGGATAGCAACATAGTGGCCCCCAAATGTGGGGCAGTGTGGTTGTCAACAAAGTGGCGCTCAACATTAGAGCGCCAGTAAGCAGGATACAGTGAAGGACACTGCGGGAATTGGAAGCGGGCATCCTCACTCCTGCGCTGGAGAACCAGTCGACTGACGGAGTTGGCTTGGCAGTGGTGCTCAATGCGAGACAGCAAGAACGAGAGACCCAGTGAGGGATGTTACTGCAAGAAGGGTCTGCCAAGAATTCAGAAGTGAAACAAAGATGATTGCAGTGAGACCATAGTAATGAAAATGGGGCAAGAAATAAGTGAGCAGAAACAGATGAAAAAGGCTTTAAAGATGCGAGGAGTAAATTGCAGGCTTCTCTGAGTCGAGAGCCAAACAGATAAATAGATAAATAGAAGGCTGCTCTAGGCAGAGAGCTGAAAAGAAAGATAGTGTTAATCAGTTGTGTTAGATTGATTTAACTTTCAAAATGGGTGTGATTCTGAGTTGTATAGTTATATTTTTCCTCTGGATAAAAGGTCAATGTAAAGGCTTTTCTGGTTACTGGCCAAAGGATAGACAGATTTGGGAAAAAATGTTTTTCTATGTGTTTTCAGAAGAGGTCATTAAGGTAGTAGTTATATCTTCCAGAATTATATGAATCAGACATGACAGAGGTAGGCCTCCGGAAGACTAGATTCCAGAGAATCAAACAAAATAATTATCTTGATACTTAAATTTGTTTTGAGATTTGTATATTACAGAATACACAGCCTTGGTGAATGAATCTTCTTATCACCTGCATGTTCTCTGATGCCTCGGACTTCCAGCTGGATGCAGTTAAGACAGACATCAGAGGCTTATCAATTTACCCTTCCCCTCATCCCTCTTCTAATATCTCAATGCCCATATTCAGCTTGAAGAAGTTAATGAAGAATCGGTGCCCCAATTCCCTGGACTTGGGGACTGAGGTGGTTAATATTAGGCTGTCTTTCTAGGGGAAAGTAATGGTTTTATTGGAACAGGGAGGAAGAGCTAAAATTGATTACACAGCCATAATCTATTGGTAGAAATCTGTATAATTGTTACTAAACTGATGCAAATTCAAGGGTTTCATTGGTATTTCTTCTATTGAAAATTTGTGGGTACAAGGCTTAGACCTTTTACTTCTCCAACAGGGGAGTTGTGTGTTGCCCTTAAAAAAGAGTGTTGCCTTTATACCAACTATTTAGGCATTAAGTCTCTTGTCTCTTGGGTTCATGCCGTTCAACAGACTGATGGCTTTTGTACAACAACAGATAGAAGCTATTCAAATAAAACCCATACAGGTCCGATATTACAGGCTGGAAGTAGGGGATTCTGAAACTTCTGTCATCAAGACTGACAAGGAATAACCCCTAACTTACTCACTAAGCCGGATAGTCAATGACGGGTAAGAGAACACTTCAAGACCCTTACCCCTAACTGGGAGGCCTCACCATCTTAAGGGAGGCTGGTGTCATTTGTTCCGACCTAAGGCAGGCATGGTTTCCATAAGTTTTCCCAGCCTTCCCTTTTGAAAAAAAAATTAAAAAGGGGGACCTGTTGGGAGCTGACTTTTAGCAGAAAGCAGCTATCAACTTTGCAGCCATCTCGAGCCATATACCCTGACAAGAGACTTGTTTTTCAACAGCCTACAAGAGCTGAGCACACTCTGATAAACATCTTGTTTATCCCACATATTTTGTTTGGCTGTTTAGTGGCCCCAGCTGCATGGTGCACGTGGTAAAATGTCTTCACCTGTGTTCTCCTCCTTGTGCTTATAAATACCCAGGATTTCCTTGCAAGGAGAGACAGTAGACGAGACTTGACTACACACCCTGTCTTGTCTCCATTCTTTGCGTCTCTTCCCCTTCTTCCTCCACACTCTCTCTTGCTAGACCCTGACCTGTGGACCAGAGCAGCAGAGCAGTCCGGGACATTTTGGCCCTTAAATGTGGGGCAGCTCGGGCTGAGGCACAGATACACAGAGTAGATGTTGTGCAGATCCAGGGAGAAGACAGCTATCTATAATATAAACCAAGTAGAGAGGCCTGGGCAGGTTCTCCAGCAACTAGGGACCCCATTGACACCTGACTGTGAACTCCCAGTCTATAAAGACATGAAAGAAGACCTTCCTACACTCTTGAGTGACTTATTCTATTGCTTGGTTGTGACAGTTCTACAAACAGAAACAGTGGCCAGGAGCCACAAAGATTTAAATAGTCCTCTTGTCTTTAAATTCTCCATATTTTCATTTTATTATATTTAATCCCACTCCCCCTTTACTGATCAGTTTATCAGCTTGTGAAAACAGGATGGGTCAGTGGCAGTAAAGGAAGCCTGTAGCGCTGGGTGTTTGTTGATACTTTGTTACATTTGCTGTCTGAACTGCAGAAGCAGCATTTTCTATGTTGGATTAAACTGCCAACGGGTGGCTTTCAGAGACTCAAGTGGATAAGAAGTGCATGCTGGGACCTGAGGGGAGGATGAGCCTCTCCTCTCTGTTGTGCACAATTCTAACTGCAGCCTCCAGGCTAACCTGAGGTGGCAGATGCTGGGTCTGTGGTATGAGATGCCTTTGATGTCCAAAGACTCTGCTACCCGATGAACTGACAGGCACTATGCTGGAAGGATATGGTCAAGTGAACCAAGAGGAAGCAGGTTACTGAGCTCCATACTCACTCTTCAGTAGGTTTCAATAGAGAATTAAGCCACTCCCCCCACCCCATGGGCAGAGCTGCCTTTTCACCAGTAGGTGGCAGCAGAGAGTTTATGGAAAGGAGGGACAGGGATCAGTGAGTTTGTGGCTGTCGATCATAGGGGCTTGCTTTCTGAATCAGAGGAAAAGTTCATCTGACTACCAGAAAACATGTGAAGCCCGAAGAGGTTGCAAACACAGGTAGGGATCAGTCCTCACACCCGCTCTGGGAGCAAGGCACTGTGGGTATGTTGCGTTCAGGCCTTTAGGAGGTGACACATTTCTGTTGCTTAAGCCACAGTTTGTGGTAATTCCTTGCAGCAGGAGAATAATACAGACAGACAAGGTAAAGCCAAGCCCTCAGGTTCGTCCTTTGGACCCCTCCTCATGTATTATCAGACTTGGTCAGCTTTGTTTATATTTTTAAACTTTATTATATATATATATATCTGCATATGTATCTGTGTACCACACACATGTTTGGTGCCTGTAGAGGCCAGAAGAGGGCACTAGAACCCCTAGAACTGGAGTTACAGGCAGTCATGGACAGCCATGTGGGTGCTGGGAATTGAACCCTGGTTGGTTGGAAGAGCAGCCTGTGCTCTTAACTGCTAAGCCATCTACCCAGCCCCTAATATTTTATTATTCAGTGGTTCTTAAGTACCCTCTTCTTACACCTCAGAAATCAGGGAAGCAGATTTGCATGAGTGAAGTCAAATTCACCAGGCCCAAGGGTGTGATATGAAATGTTCACAAGGTCTAGCTTGGCATAATCTCACCATTTGATCCCTGCAGATTCTGGGCCTGGAAGACATCAAGTTCATACCAGCAGTGCTGGCTTCCTCTGAGAACTTTCATTCTCAAGAGTTTGAGAATCTTAGGAGCCAAGACAACTCTGGCTTCTTGGGACTGAGAAGGGGACAGACGCAGACCCTTAAAGAGAAACAGTAGGGGCCAGAGGGGCTGGGACACAGAGAGAGAGGCAAAGAAAGAAAAGTAATGGGGCCACTCATGGATGACCTCAGGTAAACTGAAGAGCAGAGCTAGTCTGAAAGAAGGTGGGAGTCAACCTGGGCTGCCAGGCTACTGCAGGCAGGATGTCATAGTCCTGCAAACTGGCATCGCACTGAGCCTAGCTGGAGTGGGATCTGCAATCCAGCTTTAATTCGAACCTTGCATGGCAGTTAAATGCTCCCTGTTTAAAACAAAAAAAATCCTGAGTGCTCACCTAATCCAGACAGACTGGTTGCTTCTTGACTTAAGCATTCATCACCATTATTTCAAGAATAGCTGTCGCCTGTGAGTGTGTGGGCACATATGCAGGAACATCTTTTTTTGTTGTTGTTTTATTTTTTATTTTTGAGTCAAGCTCTCATTACAGATCTCTGGCTAACCTGGAACTTTCTATGTTGACCAGGCTGGTCTCAAACTCACAGAGATCTGCCCACCTCTGCAATCAAATGCATGTGTCACTACATTTGCACCTACTACTCCCACCCCACCCCAGCTCTTTCATGGGTCTTAAAAGCATCATTTAGTCAAATAACTTAAGGAATCAAGCACTTTGGGATAAGAGCTCCACTTTACTTTTTGAAATCTCAATTCCTCAAGCTGCAAGCAGGTGACAAACGGGAAAGGCAGTCCAGTTCCGAGTGTCCACCCATGGTGCTAGGCACCTTTTCTCTATATCCTGCTCTCACAAAACCCCAGTGGGCACGTGAGCAGCAACCTCGGGTTGCTGGGAATCAGGCTCCATCTGGAGAGGCAGTGGGAATGCCACTATTTCCAATCAACACCCCCTGGGGCATCCCATACTGGCTTATGCAGGTAATGATTAGAGAGACCCTCACTGATGCAGTGTGGCTGTGGAGGGGTCATTCATCTCCAAGCCTGAGGATTCAAATTCAGAAACTCAGCTTCCTTTTTGCCAAAAGCTCCTGAAAAATTTTCTAAGACCCCAGTGACCTAATTTGTTGGGTGTTTGTCTTGGTATTTTCTCAGGCTTTCTTCCAACATCATGGTGTGGCAGCTGGTTATTCAATTACACTCACTCCTTTGCCACCCTTCTTCCTATGATTAAAGAACACCAGTAACCACCCCAAACACACCGAATAATCAAGCTGTCCAAGGGCTGCGGTCAGCACACTAATCTCCAATAGTGGTATGGCAAAAGAGAAAAGAAAAGAAAAGAAGAAAAAAAGAGGCTTAACTGTTTCTTTCCTTTGCACGCAGTTATTTTTGCACTTCAAACAGCCATTTTGCAGAAGCACTTTCACAGATAAAGGGTTCGTTGTTGAGAGGATGCTAATGTGGCCAGTGGAAAGGCAATGGGGGTGAGCAATAAAAGTAAAGAAGGCGCTGTTGGGTGGCAGCCATCCTTTAAATGCCTCTGTTAATAAAAATGCAATTCCTTCATCTCTCACTGACAACCCATTCCCTGGGAGCCATGGAAGGACACTCTCTCCCACTCCATTTCCCAGTGGGAATGGCTTTTTGTTGTTCTCTCCCCAGCAACGTCAAACTGCATTCTACCCTAGGCAGGGCTGCCTTAGGATCTGAGGGTGACCGGCAGCATCAGAGTCTGAGGGTATCCGCAACCATCCCGCTAGGAGGATGGTGGAGGCTCCCATTTTCTAACAGTGCACTCCACTCAGTTCTGTTGTTTGCTTTTCAATACCCCAATCTGTGGCTCATCAGCACAGCATTCAACAGGAAACATCTTTGGTCACTGGATAAAGCCATTAAAAAAAACAAAAAACATCTCCCTTAGATTTGAATATTTGCAAATGAATTAGAAAGCCTGGGGGTGTACAGTGTGAAGGTGAAGGGCTTCTAGAAAGCAGTGTGGGAGGAAACATTGGTGGGACCCATATTAAAAGCCTGAATACTGAATGATGAAACTGTTAGCTCTCTTCAGAGGTCAACCATCCATTTAAATTTTAGTTCAAATTACAGAGAAAAGTAACAAGGACACTGTAAGCCCACAGGCACAAGTTTGGGTAGATCTCTAAAAGGAAATCTCATGTTACCTGATACTCACAGATCAATGTGGTTTAAACCTCCATATTTCACAGGGATATAAATTAAATACTTTGAGCACAAAGTGGATTAAGATGCCATTACTAAGAAGGAAACATCGAATCTTCAGGGAACAACCTCACAAGAGACCTCGCACTACGCTGGGCGACATACCAAAGAGAATGTCGTCCCAGGAGCCTCCAGGGCCATTCAATTAAAGATGGCTGGGATAAAAATGGCTGGGATTCAGAGTTTTTGAAATAGGTCAAAAAGAAAGAAGAGAGAAGTTGCCTAGGCCAGGCTGGATTTTTTTTTATCATTCTTCTATAATGTAGAGACAAATGAAATCATTGAAGGATAGGCAAGAAGCCGAGTCTTTCCAGATGTAGGGCAACATTAAAAAAATAATAAAATATCTCCAGCAAGAAAACATATCCCAGAACTACAAAAAAATTTTTTAAGGCCCTCTTTTCTTTTCTTTTCTTTTTTTTTCTTTTCTTTTTAGCCTTGGCTGTCCTGGAACTCACTTTGTAGACCAGACTGACCTAGAACTTAGAAATCTGCCTGCCTCTGCCTCCTAAGTGCTGGGATTAAAGGTGTGCACCACCGCTGCCTGGCCAGAACTACAAATTAACATTGTCAAATGTTCTAGATGTATTGCCTTAAAGGTTAAGTGAAGTGTAATCGTGGAGGAGGTAATGACACTGCAGACTTTGGGGAATGACTGTACCTTCTTTTGAAGAGCCAACTGTGTACAACTCCCTGTGACTCAGAACGAATGAGCCTGTCTAAGCTGCACAGGGTTCGCAGAGAGCAGTCAATACTCCATTTAATAGATGAGAAAACTGAAGCCCGAGGAGACAGGCGCCTCAAGGTAAGTGATCCATGAGAAGCAGAGACAGGCAGAGACACCGGGAGCCTGCTCCTCTGACTGACAAGTCATCAGGCTTTGCAACAGGGGAAGAGGGTATCTTCAAAGCCTAGATAAGCTGTGTAGGGACCACTAGCAGTATTCTAGGTTGCTGGGAATCCAGCTCCATCCAGAGAGACAATGGGAATGCCACTGTTTCCAATCAACACCCACCTGGGGCAGCCCACACTGGCTTAAGCAGGTAAAGATTAGAGACCCCACTGATGCAGTGCGGCTGCGCAGGGGTTATTCAGGGGACTTGTCCTCTGGTTATATTTGCTGAGCTAGAATTAAGCTACCAATCTTGCCAACATTGGGACAAACTATGGCGGGGGGGGGGGAGGGGGGGCGTAACATGGCTTGGGAAGGCTTGTGACCTGTAGAAGGGACAGGAGGCAATCATTTCTCTAAAAACCCCAAGCATGCCTGGTTTTACACAACTTAATCTTGTGTAAATCAAGGTCCCAACCCATTTGCAAACAGGATGCTGAGAGGAACGGAAGAAAGTCACTCACTAAATAGACGTCCAGGACAGAGGCGTCATCCTGCATTTCCAGGGTGTTTGGCTCAGCAGTCAGGTAGATGGTCCCCTCTTCCAAGGTGAAGGTGGAACTGGAAGGTAACCCTTTGCTGGGAAAACAAAGGTGAGCAGTGAGTTTGTGTGGCCTGCAGAACGGACCCACGGACAGGCTGTGGTGGGGGATTCTGCTTTAATGATTGTTTATTTATTTATTTTTTATTTGTGAGTCATCCTGAAAATGTAGCCATTTAGGTTTAGATTTTTAATTTTTTTTTTAATTTTATTAGCAAGTATTTTTGTTACTTTAAATAAAGTGTTATTGCTGGGCAGTGGTGGCGCACGCCTTTAATCCCAGCACTTGGGAGGCAGAGGCAGGCGGATTTCTGAGTTCGAGGCCAGCCTGGTCTATAGAGTGAGTTCCAGGACAGCCAGGGCTACACAGAGAAACCCTGCCTCGAAAAAACAACATCAAAAAAAGTGTTATTAATAACATCATTTTTCCTTCCCCTTATATGTGTGACAGTTCATGGTGTTAGCAGGAGGTGATTTGTGGGTCCCATGTCTTGTGAATCATGGCTTCTGTGAATCTAGAAGCCTCCGGCCAGCTCTGATTCTGAGTGGTCTGTTTTCACTTCTGACTGCTCTGCTCCTCTCATGTAGCCATCCATTGATAGTTTACAAAATGGAACGGGGAACAGCCCTTCTACTTCCCCCTCCCTCCCTCATTCCCTCCCCATCTCCCTCTCTGCATTCCTTTTTCCTTTTCTTTCTTTTCTTCCTGTTTTTGGACCTGAAAAGTTCAATGGCCTCCGTGGTTCTCAGCTTCACTGTACACCAGAGTCTCTGGAGGACTGACTGGTCACAATGCAACTTCTTGGACCTTTCCATTGGGATTTATGAATCAAAGGGTCTAGTGTAGGGTCCATGAACTGGGTTTTGACTAGGCCCTAGGTGATGCTCATACTGGGCTGGTCTAAGGACCACACTTGGGATGACAACAGAGCAGTGCTACCATCTATGAAGATCCCGTGTGTGGACTCCCTAAGGAAACAATAAAAGCCTGAACAACATAGGTAGCTGGCACCAAACTCACAGAGATCCATTTGCCTCTGCCTCCTCAGTGCTGGGATTAAAGGTTGAGCTGGTCTGTTTGGACAAGTGTTTAAATTGGGTATCAGCCAGGGATGCACAATTATCCCTCCGCATCCAAAATAAAAATAATGTTTTTAAGCAGCCCAAGTTTCCCATGGTTTTTTGAGGACAGAACACTGGAGGCAAGAGGGTGATACTGGTGTGTTGGGACTGTGGGTGATGGTCTGGCTATCACGCAGGTGTAAGGAATTCCATCTATGGTCTTCCTGGGCAATAGGTATGAATAAGTGTTTGTCAACTGCCACTTAAAAATAATAAAATGTGAAGCATGGAATTATGAAGTATAAAGAGATACTGCAAGAATCAACCCAGCTTTAGTCATGGTATCCATAGCCTACAGCAAACTTAATGATGTCTACACATAAGAAAAAGAAGACACATTCCCTCAAAGGATTTAGCTCAAATGCTAATAGAATGTCCACTGGGAAATATTCCGTTCTTGCATTTTTTTTGGCCTCCTGCGCCATTTTTAATTTCCCAGGCACTCATCTATTTGTAATAAATTTATATTTTCCTCAGCATATGAATTTCCTAGGTTCCGTTTTTAGAAGTTACTTGTAAGTGAGGGCATCTCTCCTGGGAGAAAGACTCTCAGAATCTAGTGGCAGGGTCAGAGTGCCCAACCATTTCTTACACTAACAGAGGGAAGATTCATTTGAAAACAGATGCTACGTGACTTGGTTTAGGAGCCTGGCAGCCAGCTTGGGTTCTGTACCATCCAGTTCTGCCATTTTCCTGTCCATCCAGACCTTCTGAGGTCCTAGTCGTCTCATCTAATGTGCAATGAGGGAGTCCACACAGGGGTCTGCATCCATTTGGTTCTGTTTTGTCTCATAGAAGCCTAGGAGGTCCTGGTAGCCCCTGCCACCATGTTCTTCATAATCTTCAAGATTCTCAAAGATGGGCATATGCAGGGGAACTCATGTCCTCGTGGTCCTTCTGAGAGCGGACGTTTATGGTACTTTGATGCCACGAGGGCTGTCGTCTCGAAAGTGACATCAGTTTATCGTCACACAGAGCATTAGCTTGGCTGGACTACTTGGTGGAAACTGTCATTGGTGATTCCAAAGCCCAGAACCCTGACTTCTGTCTGCTGACCTAATGAGTGTTTTTACAGCTCATTCTCATGGCCACATGTATCCAGGGAACAGATGGAACTAGCCACAGTGTCTTAAAAGCCACCTTTCCACCGGCTTAACAGAATCACAAATCACTCGGCATGTGTGAGTTAGGGCAGGACCCCTCCTCTGCCAGGAATTACCATCAACGTTACTCTTTTCAGTTTTGGGGGGTGAAAAAAAAATTTTTTTTTTAATTAGGTTTATTTTTATTTTATGTGAATGAATGTTTTGTTTACATGTCCATGGCTGGTGTCCTTGGAGCCCTAAAGAGGGCATCAGATTCACAGGAACTGGAGTTCCAGACAGTTGTGAGCTGCCAAGTGGGTGCTGGGAATCTGCAAGAGCAACATGTGTTCTTAACCCCTGACAAACTCTCCAGTCCCCTTCATATCTTTTCATGAATCTTGGAATAAAAGACTCTCAACTGAGGCATCCATTGGCTCCCCAGGGAGAACATGTACCTTCTCTCATGCTGTTCCCTGAGAACACCTACATATATATCTCTCATATATAACACATTATATAGCAATATATAACATGTAATATAGTATATATTATACATACACATATATGTTACATATTATAATGTATATATTATTATAATATAACATATATGGTATATAATAGATAATATATATGTATATATTATTTTGTAACTACAAATTAATTCCATCACCCACACATCATATATCCATTAGCTTTTCATATTACTCCATCTTTGCCTTCTCTTCCTTCGTCTTCTGTCTCTCACTTTGTATTGGACACATAAAAGATAAAATCGTATCCATTTCACAATGGCTGCTTATACTTATGTTCTATCTTACAGTGATACCTAGAATTTTTTTGTTTCCTCCATGTGTTGAAAATGAAAAGATCGATACACAGAATTAATGCCATTGAGGCTATGTAAATACTGGTTAATGCTGGGCCAATGGCAAATTAGCTTTATATTTTTGTCTCTGGGCACAGTGTCATGATTGGTGAGCCATGCCAAGACAAATGTTGCTGGTCATGGTTATAAGGCTCAGTGGAGACTCTGGCTCCCTCTTCACTTTTGCATAAAACATTCATGCCACATTTCAGGCTGCCCTGTGTTATAGAGTTCTTGTCTTTTAAAGCTGATTGCATTAGGGGGAAAAAACCCCAAGGGTCTCTAGAGGAAGGGCAGAAGCTGAGCCTAGGCCCTGCTCCTGTGCTGGTTTGGTATAATGTAGGGCAGGTCGTCACCTGGGCACAGAAACCTGGCCCCTCATCTCTAGAGGAATCCTGCCGGCCCATCTCACAAACTCACTCAAGGGACCAAGCCCCACTATGTGTGAGAGAGAAAGGCCAACCAGAAGGAAGGCTTTTCATTACCAACACAGGGGAGCAGCCCCGTCCTTTCAGCTCTGGAATCATGCCTTGCCCTTTGCTGAGGTCTCTTTGTGCGGATGGGTTTATCGCTTGGAAAAGACGCCTGTTTTGGTATTCAAAGCTTATCTACTGGAACACTAACGCTGTGAGTAGGGAGCTCTTCTCACAGGGAAAACCACAAATCCAGCTGAAACTCACTTGGTGGCTGCCAAACCTCATTCAGCCCTAGAGCCACACGCTGCTTTTGTTCCCATAATGCCCAGGTGGGAAGGGAAGGTCCAAAATGCCACCCTGAGCCTTACTCTGATGGGGGATGGAAGAGGCTGTTGTTTTCCTCAGGGACTGGCACCAGACTTCTCATTTACATGCTGGGAGATGTCACTGTGCAGTTGGTTCATATACCCCAACATGTCGAGCTTTTCAGCAGAGTGAGGAAGACCATCCACAGGGTTACCTAAAAGGCCCAGGAACTTGGGAGGCTTTGACAGTGGCTGTAGCATCCACGCTACCTGCCGTCCATATCCTTATCACTTCTGCCTCTGGGAGCACAGCCTTTCAAGAGAGTGCAGGTCCTTCCCCTCTGCAGTCAGGAGCAAGGTTGTTGTTGTTCCTCAGCTTCACTGTGGCTATTTTTAGGCCAGGAGACTGCCTGTTTCCAGCCAGAGTGCAGAACAGCAGGCAAACTCAAGTACTGATTGATGGCTGCCGGTGGCTGCAGGGCATGACTTAACCTCCCTGTATACCGGGCATAAAGCCTGCTGCAGAGACAGCACAGCATAAAGCCTGCTGCAGAGACAGCACAAAGCTGGGGCTCAGAACTGACAGACAGAAAGAGAATGAAACAGGAAGGGCCTGCTGCTCAGAGAGGTGACTTCACCATCTCGCAGGCATTTGTCTTTCTAGCAGCCCAGCCCAGCCCAGCCCAGCCCAGCCCAGCCCAGCCCAGCCCAGCCCAGCCCAGCCCAGCCCAGCCCCACATGCATGTTATACATAATAAAGATGACCCTGTTAAGGTCCAGCCGTTTGCTCTGTATTTTGTTCCTTGCAGCCTTAACTCTACGTTGTTTAAACACAGACCACATGGATTTAAACCCAGGCCTGACTGGAGCAACAATAAATAAATTCTGTCTCAATCCATCCAGTCTTGTGTTTCTAAGAGACTCCGAGTCCCAGCAACAATGGTCCCACTAATAAGGAAGAGCAAGGGGAAAACAGGCAAGTGACAGATGGTTCTGAGTGACATCTTTATTATTGGGCCTTGTCAAAAGGAGCAGGAGTAAATGATGCATTTGGTTTTTCGAGTATTAGGAACTGAACCCAGGGTTTCAAGAAGGTGACATAAGCATTCTCCCAACGACTACAGACCACCTCAGGATGGGTGTACAGATGCTAAAAACAAGAATGACTGAGAAGCAGTAGCGGTGCACACCTTTAATCCCAAGACTTGGGAGGCAGAAACCCCAGATCTCTGGGTTTGAGGCCAGCCTGGTCTACAAAGTGAGTTTTAGGACAGCCAGGACTACACAGAGAACTGTCTCGAAAAACCAAAACCAAAACACAAACAGAGACTAGAATGATGGTTTTTAGATGCAAGAGGAAAAGGAAACGTGGAGAAATGATGCTGGTCAAATGGTACCAAGGTTTGGCTCGGCCAGATGAGCAGTTTTTAGAGACTCAGTGCACAGCGTAGAGGCCAGAGTTACTAATACTGAATTACACACTTGAGATTTGATAAGAGAGCTTACCTGTCTTTTCATCACCTCCAAATCTAACCATGTGATATCATGGGCATGTAAACTAACTTGATCATGGCAGCATTCCACAATGTAGACACACATCACACTATGATATTGTATATTTAAAACACACATCATTATTTATTTGCCAACAATACTTCATTAAAATTGGGGAACAAAACAGCTAAACCAAAAGAGTTTGGGAAATGTCTAATAAATGAAAGCCAAGTAGCTACATATTTTATTACAACATATAAAGCACAACATCTTTACTGTCCCAAACAGCCCAAGAATAATAACATACTAAAATGTATACTCAGTTATTAAGTTAATTTTTATCACGTTTAGCAACATGGATAGCTTCTGCTGTCTAGGAAAGTGTGTGCTTCCTAAGGATCAGATATGACTCCTGGCCAGAGCTCATATTGTGGTGTTGAGAGACAATCTAGTTGAGTCAGTCCCAGAGGAGAGGCTTAGACGGGTCCGATAAACCTGCCACTCAGGCATTTCCCCAAATACCCTGGAAGGGAGATATTCTCCGAAAACAGACATAATTGCCCTCCCTAGCAGGGAATAGGATGCAAAGGCAATATTTCAGAGACCTTTTAAATGCAGTAGGTCACATGGAAGGAGCTAGAATGAGAGTCTGGATAGCTGAGCTCTGGTGCCGAGTGTCTCTGAGGGCTGAGTGTGCCAAATTGAATAAGATACCGAACCACCCTGGATTCCAGCTTGCCTCCTCTGTAAAATCGGGGAGTATGGATTTGATGAGGTGCTTTTGGCTCCCCAAGAATTTTGATTCTTAGTGGCCTGTTAGAAATACAACATGCTCTTCTTGGCCACACTGAAGAAGAAACGGGTAAAAGTTTAAGACAGGTGAGCAAGAAGTGATCCCCAAGCTAGGCACCATCCCCCCTCTGGTTTACGACACAATGGTGCAACTTTCCTGGGTGGCAGTTTGCAGCTTGCTTCTCAGTTATCTCTTTAATGTTTCCATCAACCCAGAATGTGCACAGGTGACGTCACAGGCCGATGTACCTCTCTAATTTGTAAACAGTCTTAGCCCAGTGCGCCTCGGAATGTGACCTTATATGGGCACAGGGCTGTTGCAGATATAATTTGTTGAGATGAAGTCATAGAGGTAGCCTGTTCCAACGTGACCTGTGTCATTATACAAGTGAGAAATCTGTAACACATACAAGTAAAACTTCACATGGAGATTAAAACAAAGAGCTATACCCCAGGAATGCCAACGCTTGCCAGCACACTCCCAGCAGCCATACATAAACCTGGGGCAAAAGTGAGGACAAGTTTCTTCGCAGTCTCCAGAAGCAACAGACCCTGCCAGTACCTTGACTGGGGACTTTTGGTTTGAAGAGCTGAGAGATGACACATTCCTGTCCACTGCCGAGTCAGTGGTACTTTTTATGGCAGCCTCACACAGGAGCCACGGTGGGTTACATGGTTAATATCAAGCCTGGCCTCAGCAAATGGAAAAGATTCACTAACTCTCTCTCCTTTCCAGAAACTCATAGCACCATTGGGGTGGTGGGGGTGGGGAGAACATCCTCCTCCCTCTCCTTTTGAGACAGGGCCTCAGGAGGAAGCCTTGACTGGCCTGGAATGCACTATATAGCCGTGGGTGGCCTTGAACTCAAAGAGTTGCACCTGCTGCTGTATCTGCCTCCTGAATGCTAGGACTGAAGGCATGTGGCAGCATGCCTGGCTGGAAAAGAACCTCTTATTGATGTGAATTCATAGATACATAAACCTTTAAGAAATCTGTACTGTAATGTCGTAAGAAAGGAGAAGTGGGGTGACCTGGGAAAGAAGAATCAGAAAGGGGGTGGGGGCAAGGAGATGGGGGAGGGGCAGTGGACGGGATGAGCAAGAAGGAAGTTTAGGGATGTACAGTGTAAAAATACTACAAGGAAACCCATTACTTTGTAGGCTAACCAAATAAATTAATGAAAAATGATATTTTAAAGTACCTGTAAAAAGGACAGTTCCTATCCCGTGTTAAACACTATATACATATTTTGTCCTTCAAAACATAAGGCTTTTCTCAGTAAATAAAACCTAGCAAAAACTTGTATTTTTCTGGGCTTATGCCTTACACTTCAGACTTCACTCTGGTTCTAATTGTCAGATGAGATGTTCACACAGAAGGTGGGGTGGGGCATGATTTAGTCAGTCAATACTAACTAAGACTGCAAAGGCTGCTGGGAGAAACAACACAAGAACAGATTAGAAGAGCAGCGTGGCTCTCAGAGACGTGGTTGGCAATTATAACGGTTCACCGCTACTGGAACACCAAATGCAGGTCCCGGCTTTACGGAGCCTGTTAGCATCAAAGAGGCGCAAAATGACAGGAGGGTTTCTCATGCATGGCTTGGCCAACACCATACTAATTACAGCTTCCAACTTGAATAATGGGAAAATATCATGGTAACTGCTAGTCTTTGAGGTGCATGTCAAAAACCTTGTCCTGAATCATTAGGGACATAAACAGTTTAGGGGGAAATAAATTGAACGGAGCTTTGGTGACCACAAATGCAGGGGCGCCTGCCTGGCTCCCTCACAGCAGAGGTCTGGCATTATGAGCTGTGCCGAGAAGGACAGAGAACTTATTCTGGTTTCTGAATTATGGGTGAGCTTTAATAATCTCTGATTGTAACTCTTTATAGAGCGAAGTGTTAACTGTGAGTTATGGATCAGAAGCAGGTGTGTTCAAGTCATAGGTCAGTTCATTCCTGTTGGTTAATAAGTCAGGTTTTCAAATTTTAATGTGCATCAGAAATGCCCAACAGACCCAGGAAGATGCAGTTTTAATAGGTTTTGAAGGAGGTGGATGTAGAATCTTTATTGTAAAGCAGTGGTTCTCAACCTGTGGGTGGCAATCCTTTGGAGTTGAATAACCCTTTCACTGGAGTCACCTAAGACAATTGGAAAACAGATATCTGCATTACAATTCATAACGGGAACAAAATTACAGTTGTGAAATAGCAACAAAATAATTTTATGGTTGCAAGTCACCACAGCATGAAGAACTGTGTCTAAGGGTCGCAGCATTAGGAAGGTTGAGAACCTCTGCTTTTAAGCAAGAAGCGTGTGTGGTAAAGGCAGGGGCATCTAGTCTCGAAATACTGTGGCATACCTTTGAGAATGATGCGGGACCAGAAAAAGCTATCTTATGGGATACCGCCAAGAAAGGGGAGGGAGATGGCGCTCTGGGGATGCTGCTGAAGGAAGGCCTTGCCTTTATCTTTGAGGTTTTTGTGTTTCTAGAACAGGTGCTCAGTCTGTCCACAGGGCTAATATTCTGCCCAGTAGGCTAGGACCTGGTTGGTGTGTGTAGCTTTGAATAGCATGGGTGTCAGTGACGTCAGACATGTACCCAGTTACCATGTCACACTCAAGTTTTACCTTCAGAGGGTGCACCATGTAAGCAAATAAACAGTATTGTGATTTGTTAAATTGTCATGTCTATCATTTTAATGCTGCTCAAACACCCGGCTTCTTGTTATGTGTCCATGAGTGAGGCAGTTTGTAAATATACATTTTAAGGTTTAAAACCTGTCATTGGAATTACCCCCTATGCTCATGTATTCTACCTACTCCAAGGAGCATTTGGGTCTCTGTTTCTGAATCTGATCTAAACCCTAGTTGTTTAATAACTGCCTCTCATTCACATATGTGCTTAAGCCCCATTTGCATGAAATAACTTGCTGGCAATGAATCCAAATGCTCTAAAAATATCCACACTGAGGCTCCAGAATAGCATGTCTTCAGTGAGGCTATCTTATCACAGATGAGTTGATTAAGAAGTATCTCAAGGGCTGGAGAGATGGCTCAGCAGTTAAAAGCAATCACTGCTCTTACAGGGGTCCTGAGTTCAATTCCCAGCAACCACATGGTGGCTCACAACTGTCTATAGTGGGATTCTATGCCCTCTTCTGGTGTGCTAAGACAGCTGCAATGTACTCATATAAATAGAAATAAATTTAAAAAAAAGAGAGAGAAGTATTTCAGAAGCTTTAGCCCTTGCCTCCTGGGTGCCCATCTACAGGGCTATTTAGCTGGACATAGGCCATTACTCCATCACCGGGAGCTATATGTCCACAGAGTAGGGGGTAAAAGTCACCCTTTGCTGTGGTTTAGATGGATGCTTCCGGAAGGCCCATGTGTCCAGAGTCTGGTTTCCAGGATGGCGCTGGGAAGTGGTGGAACGTTTAGAAGGTGGAACCTAGTGAGAGGTCCTTGGTTCTTTTGGAGTATACTATTAAAGAGAACAGTTAGACCCAGGCTCTTTGGTTTTTGGTTTTTTTGTTTGTTTGTTTGTTTTTTGTTTCCAGGGAGGGCCTTAACTCTATCATGTGCTCTTTGTCTTTGCCATGTGTCAAGCCCACCGGAGAGCCAGAGCAATGGGACTGATTCATCTTGGGTACCTTTTCTATTAAAAGAATTATTTGTTTTGTTTTTAATTACATGTAGATGTTTGTATCTGAACGGAGGTATGTGCACATGAGTGCAGGTGGCTGTGGAGAACTGGCATTGGCTTTCCTGGTGTGAAAGTTACAGGGCACTATGAGCCCCTGACATGGGTTCTCAGAACTGAACTTGAGTCCTCTAGAGAAACTGAATTTCTCTTAACCACTGAACCATCTCTTCAGCCCCATCTTTTCTCTTTCTAAGGTATTTTGTTGAAGTAATGGAAAGCTGACTAGGACACCCTTTTTATCAGCACAGGGTTGATATGAATTATGCAAGTCCAAGTATCTGCCATGTCTCTTGCTAATAAGATCTAGTAAACAAATGCCTTCTTTTCTACCTAGTGCTAGAAGTCCCTGGGTTTAGCATCCTCATCGCCTCCTTGTCTTCAGCAATGTAAGAACATCTGTGAAGATCCAGCGAAGTGAACTCTTATAATATCTGCCACTTGTGATCAATTCATAATAGCTATTGTTAGCCTTATCATAAAATTATTATATAGAGGTTTTGCTAAAAAGGATCATGTAGTGAATTATAGATAGTAAATTAGACAACAGTTATAAATAGCCATGTATTTGTATATATCATATTATGTTATCTATAAATATATTATAACTTTATATTATATAAACTATTAATAGTAATATATACAATGGTTTTACTATAAGGTCCACTTAACTGTCAGAGTGCTGAGTATACTCTGTAGGACTTCTGTATTTGTGTCTGATCATGCCTGCCATTGACGAATGTACAGTTATGACAAGATGCCGGTTGGTATTTTACTTTACATTAATAAGACAAAAGTAAGATAAATGACTTTCAGAGAACTCTACCCATTTGCCAATGACATGAGTGCTTTTGTTGATGCATGGGAGAATAGTTTCCCAATACTAGAAGATTATTTCTTCCATTTGTGTGTGACATTGAAAATGAACCAGGCATAGCCACAGTGTAGTTCCCAGTTAAAACAGCAGATAATCAACGAGACAATAAACCTGGCTCTGGCTTCAGAGTGCTTATCAATTGTCACAGAATTTTAAATGTAATCTTTCAGTGTGATGTCACCGAATGCTAGGAAGAAAGACAGAGTGGCTCACAATGACACTGTATTTCTACTATATAGACACAGACACATAATCTCCAAAGTAAAGAAGAAACTTAGCAGGAGATCAATTTTGAGGGCTACCTTCTAAAAACATCATAATTCATCAAATGAAAGTTCATGTCATTTAAGGATTAATAACAGCGGAGCTCAACAGCTGTCACAGTGAAACAAACGACAGTTGAATCTCCTAAGTCAGGAGAAGAAAGAGTCAGCACACCGTAGCAGGAAAAGCAGAAGAAAACATTAGCATCAATCTTACTACAGGCTGTTGTAATGGAGGTTGCTGCTTCCATTGGAATAACTGCAGCTATGGGCAAAACGACGGAACAGGGGCATATTGGTGAGGGAGCCGCAGATCCTGATGGGACTCCAGAACAGTGACAAGGGACACCATATCCATAGGCTCATATAGGATTTATTAACAGGTGCTAGGAATATGGCTCAGTGAACAAAACGCACTGACAACATTCCAATCTTTTAAAAGCCATAGCTCGTCTTTTTTTTCCTTCAGCTCTAAAAAACTCAGAGTTTAAAAATTTGTCTTTACACACAGAGCACAATCTATCTGAGGAAGTAAACCCCCGTGGCATTTTGATGAATAAGAGCTCATCTGTCTTTGCGTTAACGACCTACTTTGTCTTCGAGACACTTCCTCCCATTGAGGGGAGGATGATCTCAAATAGCTCCCCTTGGTGCAATATTGCTGTCTAGGACGCTCCAGCGATTGCCAAGAGCAACCCAGCGCCTGTGGTAATCACGAGAGCTTAGGCCAGCCTTGCTACAAGCACATAATGGATACGCATTTAGAAGACTTGGCATACGGCCTGGCCTTGACAACTTGTAATTAACCCTAGCTGTAATTCTACATGACACGAATCCAGAGGAAAACAACAATTCCAGGGGAAACACATGTTCCTTCAAGCAGCTTAGGTGGCTGGTTAATGATTTCTGAGAGTTGGAAGCATTTCTAACGGCAAAGGAACAGATCGACAGAAGCCTTTCTGCACTCCACGTTGATCCCACCTCTATCTGTCTTAAAGCCCCTTTTATTCAACAAAGTCTCCCTCCACACCCCCAACAGGGTTTCTCTGTGTGGCCTTGGCTGTCTTGGAACTCACTTTGTAGACTAGGCTGGCCTCGAACTCACGGAGATCCACCTACCACTGCCTCCCATGTGCTGGGATTAAAGGTGTGTACCACCGTACAAAGCTAAGTTTCCTAATTTTAGTTTTTGTTTCCTGAAAACAAGAAAAGCAGCCTCTAGGACCAGATGAGTTTTATGTCCTATGAGCGTCAGGAGTTGCATGAGTGTGTTCTCCCTGCCATTTTTCTGAATATCCACTAAGACACTCTCCCAGATTTTCAATGGCAAATCCCCACTTGTTCTGAACAAATATTGATTCTGTTTCTTTGCAAATGTATATCTGACCTTCGTTCAGACACCTATCAATTGAAGTTTGTTTCCTTCCGAGAACAAGGCTGTCCTTTCCTGCAGACCATAAAGCCATTCCCGGGGTGCAAAGCACAGGTGCACTCAGGTGCAAAGATCTGAGAATGCTGACCTGCCAGGCAGCCAGGTGTGCTGGCCCCAACTCGTAGGCTGCCGAGCACTGGTCTGCATTCCAGCAATTTCCTATACATGGATTATTTTAAAACTCTGATTCTATGTTTGCTCTCTCTCTCTCTCTAATATATTTCCCTCTTTCTAGCATTGTTTAATTAAAAAAAAAAAATCCTACAGTTCTAAGCATACTACAGCTAAGAGTAAAGGCCAACTGCCACCCCCCTCCCCCCCCTCCCCCCCAGAGCACTAACCTCCTGTTCTGGAGTTTCTAAGCCTGACATTTTACAGTCACTAACAAATCAAATTTACAATCTTAACAACCTGTCAGGGTAGGTGTTATCATAAGGGTTTTACACAAGAAGCAACAAAGAATTGTGTTCAAAGACTCAGGCTTCAAGCCCAATCCTGCCTTATAATGCCGGCATATCCAGTGAACTTTGGGATGTCATGGAACCTTGCCTGTTGCCGTTTTGAATGGGCAACAATTTTAGGGGGACTGAGACTGAGGCCCCCAGACCTCACTGTTAAGGTCTCATGGAGTGAGAGCTGTGGTGAGGGCGGGGGTGGGGAGGATCCCTCCCTCCTGAGCTCCTAACACCGACCACCCCAGGATGTACTTTAACGCTAAGGCTAAACAGAATGAACTAAAATATCATTTGTTAGAGAAGCAAGGAAACGAATCAGGAGATGCTATTCGTGTGTTACAGCCATGTAAGAATACATCTTTTATTTTTGACATCACAGCAGATGTGTGCCCAGGAGGGGCAGCTAGAGAGAAGTAGGGACTTTTTCTGACACTTGGCACACATACCAAAAACAAAAAATTCTTTGATCTCATCTCAAGTTCTGGAAGTTAGGAAGTTTACGTTATGAAGCTGGACATAGCTAAGCGTATAAGGCTTAAGATTCCAAGGCAGGTTAAAATATAATCCATGCCACTCATTAAACAGTTAAGCCGTCTGCAAAAGGACTCAAGGCACTCAGCAGGTGACTTATTTGTCCCCTATGTAAACAGTTGGTTTATTCAATTTCCCATTATTTCAAGTTTCAAGTAGCATTAAAATTTTTTTTATGTATTTATTTATTCATTTATGTATTTATGTACTTATTTATAGGGTTTCTTTATGTAGCCTCAGCTCTTTTGGAACTCACTCTGCAGACCAAGCTGGCCTTGAACTCAGAGATCTGCTTGTCTCTGTTTCCTGAGTGCTGGAATTAAAGGTGTGCACCACCATTCCCGGCTTTTTTTTTTTTTTTTTTCTAAGACAGGGTCTCACTATGTAGCTCTGCCTACTACTTGGCTATGTAGACCAGACTGACCTTGAACACAGAGATCTGCCTGGGTCTGCCTCTGTGCTGGAATTAAAGGCATGTACAATCACAGATAATGTTGAGGCAATTTGAAAAAAAATTATTTGAAACTTATTTAGTGTGTGTACAGTCAGGTACCCCTTCTAGAGTTGGTCCTCTCCCCCCACTATGTCGGTCCCCAGGATTGAAAGCAGGTTAGCTGGCTTGGTAGCAACTGCCTTTATCCACCGAGCCATCTCCTTGGCCCCCAGGAGGCTGTTTTAAAGCATGGCTGCCTACTATTCACGGTATGACATAATGATCCGGGACAGCATGGCTGTGGTTCCCAGTGTAGTGTCTCATGATGCCACTTCACACAGGAGATGTCAACTCCTTTAAAAAACAAACTCCACACACACCCGGTCTTCCCTAATGTGCCCCTTCTGTCCCTTTCAGGACACTATGCAGCATGGAACGTCTTTCAATTGGGTTGGGCCTATGTTTTCCTCCTGGATAGGCAGTGACTGTGAGTTGTTGAGAGGAAGACTACAAAGGCCAACTTTTGTCCTCACATCTGGTCAGTCCGTGGTCATTGTGACGTTAGACTCTATGGCTTCGCCAAGGCAGTGTATGAAGCTCCAAGACCATAAAGTTCTCTTCCTTCTTCCTACACTATGTTACTTGGCGGGGCGCTGCTGAGTATAGCCTGCAGTCTGAGCATAAGGGACCATGTTTGTCTTCCCTATAGCAGACAGGGTATCTGTACAGACCACCTGCAGTGTTCCTGCATGGGAGCTTCCTCCCTCTGCCCTCATTTTTTAAACCACAGATTCACATCCACATATTCTATTGGACTTTTTAAATCGGGGGAGGGGTGTCCACAACTCAACCCAAGCTGTTTTATTGCTTAGATTGTTTCAGTTAAGCCAGAGAGAGCTCCTTTAGCTGCTGCCTTTGCCCTCTGTGCCCAATGTTTTGCTTTCTGAATACTTAACTACCTTTAAAATTATATTTATTTTAATCTTAAGTATGTATGTGTGTGTGTGGTGGGAGAGAGAAAGGGGGAGGGGGCAAAGAGGGGAGGGGGAGAGAGAGAGGGGAAGAGAGAGAGAGATGGGAGAGAGAAAGGGGGAGGGGGCAAAGAGGGGAGGGGGAGAGAGATGGGAGGAGGGAGAGAAAGAAATTGCATGTGTATGCATATGCAAGTATGTAGCTTATGAGTGGTGGTGTGCTGGCAGGCCAGAAGAAGACACTGATCCCTGGAGCTGGAGCTATTGGTAGTTGTGAGCTGCCTGAGGTACATGTGAAGAACCAAACCCAGGTCCTCTGCGAGAGCAGCAAAATATCTCAACCATCAAGCCATTTCTCCAACCCTCTATCTGCCCTTTTAAAAAGCAAAGAATAGAAACTTCCATGGTTTTGGTTCCACTTTGTTAGTTCAGAAATCAGTGATCGTTCACTTATGGGGAGAGAATTTCTATCCCTCTTGTTATGCTGAGGGTTTGCAAACAAGTTTCCTAAGCCGTTCTTAGTTTGTGAAGGAGTTGGGTGTAGAACTGTGCTGTCTGAAGTAGACTGTACCTGGCATGAGGTTTGCAGGGGTGCTTCATTGGTCACTGTTGTCACTGTTGTAACAGAACACCTAATGAAAACCTGCCTGAGGCAGGAGTTATTTTGCTTCATGGTTTCATGGTGGGAGAATGTTTGACAAGCTGGGCTCCATGCCTGGAGCTGGGAGCTTGTGGCCAAGCATGCTGTCTTTCAAGATCAGGGAGCGGAGTGGGACAGGAAGTGGGAGTTGGTTATAAACGTCAAGGTCCACCCACCAACGCCTACTTCCTCCAGATGGTCACCACCTGCTACAGCTCTGCAACTTCACCACAGTACCATCAGCTGGCACCCAAGTGTGCACACGCACGAGCCTCTGGGGACCACTGCACACTCAACATCCCTTTCCACATCTGCACCTTATACTTTGAAATGACATTACAGTGCCTGCCAAGCTAGACCAGGGATGAGAACGCTTCTTGGTTGGAAGTCACAGGTGATGTAGAAAGAATGTGAAGGTGTCCACCTTTGGGGACTAGCAAGAGTTGTAGGCGTCCTTTGACCCTGCTAATGGCCATAGTGCCTAGGATATAGCATGCTTAAAAAACTGGCTATTGATGGAACATTCTAGTCTAGCCTGTGCCATTCTGTTCATTGGCATAGAGGTTTTCCTTACATTAACTACCCCCCCCCTTTTCCTTTTTGTTGCATACAGTGAATGCATGTGTTTGTGCAGATGTCTGAGGCCAGAAGGTATTTTCCTCCACCACTCTCCATTTTATTTGTAGTTGTATTTTTTTTTTGATAGGACCCATTACTAAACCTTAAGTTAATCGATCTGGCTATGCTGACTAGCTGTGTAAGCCTCAGGGATCTACTTGTTTCTGTTCCCTAGAATTGAGGTGACACATACATGCTGTATGCCCAGCATTTCCTGTGGGTTCTGGGGATCTGAACTCAGATACTTATGTTTGTGTGATGGATACTTTTATAACTGAGACGTCTCCCTGATTATTATTACTATTCTCCTTTGATTCTTCTTCCTCCTCTTCCCCTCCTCTTCCTCCTCCTTCTTCTTGAACCAGGATCTTTTTCTGTAATCCAGTTTAGCCTCAGACTCACAATAATTCTTTTGCTCCAGTCTCCTGAGTGCTAAGGGTATAGGTGTGAGCCACTGGGTCTGACTCTCCTTCTTTTCTGACCCTTGATATCAGCCAAAAGGCAAAGAAGTAATCCTTCATTTTCTCTTTAGCCATGGGGTCTCATTACATGACCCAGGTTTATCCTGAACTCCTGGCCTTGGCTGAGCCTCTGGCCTTATCCCCCATCTACCAGGACAGCAGGTGGGAGCCCTCAGATTTGGCTTTCCCTTCTCCGTCCCAGTGTAGCAATGAAGGGCTCACTATGCTGCTCAGGCTTGTTCTGAACTCCTGGGCTCACAGGAGCCTCTTACCTCAGTCTCTTGTGGCTCCAGCTGTAGGTGTGAACCACCACGCCCACTACTGCAGTAACTTCCTTTGTGTGTCTGTGTGTGTGTGTGTGTGTGTGAGAGAGAGAGAGAGAGAGAGAGAGAGAGAGAGAGAGAGAGAGAGATCCTTAATCTCTAGTAGATGAGGAGACTGGGGCCCAGGGATGTTAAGTGACACAGCTGGTTAATTACTGAGTGAGCAAACCCAATCTTTGAAAAGTGGTGCAAAATCTTTGAAAAGTTTGTGCCTACAAAGGAGGCACAGTTTGTCAGGGTGGGGGAAGCTTCCAGTCCAGACCCCTTTAAGGCTTTGTGCTTGATGGACTGGCTTTGTTCCGCTTGTGAGCAGAGTGAAGAGGCATTATTGTACGTGAAACAGACACTTTCATTTCCTCTGTGTTTACTGTGAGGACTGACTCAAGAGACTCCTCGAGAGGCAAGGCCACAGGGAAACTCAAGGATATTCTAGTTTAAAAAGCAACAGGCTATTTCTCTTCCCAGGTCCTTTAGCTCTACACGGAAGTGGAGCCTCCTGGAAGCTAACCTTAGCCATACCATTAACGTCTGTCTTACTAGGACAATCCCTCCTTTGTAACTTCAATGTCTGGTTTCTGATTCTTTGCCCTTGGGAGAAAGAAGCTTTTAGCATTTATTCACACAGAGCCCCAGCAGCGTCTTGGACCGCATACAGAGTCAGGTTGGACCCAAGTCAGGCTTGGCTTGTTTGGAGACAAACTCCAGGGAGTAGCCTTCGCAGCAAGGCAATCACAGAACAGATGCCAATTTATTCAAAGTTCAAGGTATCAATACATGCACTGTTCTGAGATAGCAAGATAGGATGTTTACTTATGATAAATAAACATTAGCCCCTTCCCTCCCTTAGGGGGCCTTGACATCTCTTAATGGTATTTTAAATCATTTTGGAAACCCCTAGGAGACATTTTAGTGCATTGGTCATGTGAGTGGAAAGGGCCTCCATGGGTGAGAGTGGAGCTACATGAATTTCTAAGTGTCTATCAGACTTGAAGTTCAAAATAAACAAGCTAAAGGACATGTGCACATGCCTGAATATATAGCACTCTTGAAAACGAGAGGTTTAAAGACTGCCGATGGGGAAGGAGGAAAAAAAAAAACGCTATTGATTTAATTTCCTTCTAAAATGAGTAGCAGGTGCTCAGATGAACTGAGTTATAAAAATGAGGTGTGTGTGTGTGTTTGTGTGTGTGTGTGATCTCTCTGCATGAGTGTGTGTGTTCATACATGGGGGAGGGGGGGTGGCAGGTCTACTAACTGCCAGGAGTTTAAGAACACAAGATGTATTTTTATTTAAGTTTTTTTTTTTCTCCCTTGCAGATCAGATTTCAAGTTTTAATTTAATTTGGCTTGAAGAACTGACCCACTGAAAGCTACTGTCAGAGCAGGAAGAAACTACCTGAAATTCCTGCCACAAAGTGCTCAGCACCCTGGGAGGAAACACCCAGGGGAAGGGACTACTGTATGAAGGGTGCCAGGTTTGTGACCGAACTCCAGGATTTGAGAGATGGAGTTTTAGGAATGGACTTCATAAGTTATCCCTAATGATCTTGTAGTAAAGACCCCTGGGCAGAGGGCTAGTCATGGTACCAGGTTAAAAGTGTGTATTATGGCGGGGTGTTGGGAGCCGACCTTTAGCAGAAAGCAGCTATTCACATGCTAGCCACACCTCCAAGGCTTACGTCATATTCACAAGGGGCGTGGCAAAAGTGTATAAATACCCTAGATTTCCCTTCAAATAAAGAGACTTGATCAGAACGTCTGTCTTGTCTCCGTTCGTTGCGTCTTTTCTCCTCATCCTCACTCTCTCTCCCTCTAGACCCTGACCGGAAGACCGGAGTGGCAGTTTGAAGCCAGGCAGAGCTGAGCAGGCCGCAACATAGTAACTAACCAGGCTTTTAAAGTCTTTTGTCTCAAGCCAGGTAGAGCGGAGCCGGTTGCAACAGCTGAGGGGGTGGGGGGTGGGGGGTGGTGGTGGTGGTGGTGGTGGTAGAAAGTGTGTATTATAATCAGCAGGTAAGTATCTTCCTTTAGGGCTGGCTTCAGGTACATGTGACCCATGCAATTGTTCCAGCTTAGTTTAATGTCCTGCCTTTTGTGTGTGTGTGTGTTTTGCTATGTAGTTCAGGCTAGCTCCAGATATACTCTGTAGCACAGGCTGGCCTAGAAATCATGATCTTGTCTGAATGTTCAGAATTCTGAGATAATCAAATGGAATCACGATATTCTTGTTAACAGTCTTTGAGCAAGGGGTCTCACATTTTTATTTCTTGTGAGACTTTTCACATCATGGAGTGAGTTTTGAATGGCTGTGATATTTGGGGAAGGGCACACTGACATGCATCATTGTATATGATGTATATATTCAGAGCCTTTTCAGGAGCTTGTAATAGAGTTTAGTGGTCGAGCTGTGCACAGCACACAGGAGGCCCCAGAATCAATCCCCAGCATGGAAAATAAAAGTCATTTTTTCTTTCTTCAACATTTAGATTGGAAAAAAGAATTGCAAAGGCTTGAGAGACAGGCAGTCTTGGAGACATCAGTCATGACAACATCTTAAGATACTGAAATGCTTTAGTTACAAGGTAATTCGGAATTGTCTTGGATGTGCCAGTACACGTGGCAAAATGGCAGGTCAAACAATGACTGGCTTTCTCTCTCTTGGTGATTCACCTGCTATGTCTTTAAGAAGTATGTCTGGGATGTGTGGTGTAATCCTACGCAGTGGCAACAGAAACAGGAACCAAGTTAGCTGCCTGGTCAAGCAAGTATCCCAGAAGATAGTGGTTGATGCCTGTCCCCCCATCATTTGAATCCTCTGAGTCCTATATTCAGTGTAGATGAACTGAATAGCTCCTTTAAGACCAAAGAGTCACGTGAGGAGAACATGCAGACAAAACAGCAAGCCTTTCCTCTCCCTATCACAGAAATAATCTGTCTTCTTTACGAGGCAATGAGAATTGAGAACTTCAACCTTGGCTAAGCTCGGGGATGCTGCCCCACTTGGCCAGGTGTTTCAGCTTTTATTTTTATTATTTGCTTTAAACCTCAAAAGAGCCAGTGATAAACCTTATGCTTAAATGAGCTTAACTAGGTCTCTGGATTCAGACAGGACTGGTCTTTCTACCTAGACATGAAAAGTAATATTTCTACCTTTGGTAGGGGAGGGATGTGTTTCGACCTTTTGATTCTACAACTATAAGAATAAATTGTCCAGAAATAAATGCTTGTTCTGTTCTCCCCAACCCCCCAAATCAGAATTTTAAATGAAAACGAACTCTCAGCAGTATATAACATAATGGATCAGCGGAACTGGAGAAGGCAAATTCTCTATTTTTGATACATGTTTCCCTGCTCACTTCATTTTCTCAAATTTGATCCATAGAGCCCCTGGACAAGTCTGGAATTAGAGGGAAAGTGCATTCAGTCGGGGAGAGGGAGGCAGTAAGACAGGAGCCTCTGGCTAACAATCTAGTTAAGAAGGCAGATCAGTTCCCAGAATCCTCTTTACTATGCAACTGTCTTTTCTCAACTGCATTTTGTTTTCAAGTCTTAGTCTCAGGAGTGGGTAGAACAGAAAGCCTTTGGATTACAAAGCATCAGTCATGGCGTAGGTTAGGAACAAACATGGAGATGAGATGGGGTTAGCTCATAGAACCAGCCTTGATCTTGCAGGCTGAGAGACTAGGGAGTCTCTTTTGGGGAGTCTGACAAACTCTGGAAGCCAAATGTGACCTGAGAGGCTCCTAACACTAGTAGCTCTGGTAAATTACCCCAGAGCAAATCTTCAAATAACAAGTCCCATCCCCAGGCTCCCAAGCCCCAGCCCTAGACTCCCCGTGTCCCACTTTTTGTTTGCTCTACTGAAATATCATACACATACCCAACAATCGATTCACTTAAAGCACATGATTCAGTGTTTTTTCAGTATACTCAGAGTTGTGTGACAACCACACAATCAATTTAACAATGTTTTCTTTGTCACTTGAGATGACTGTGCTCATTAGCAATCACTTTGTTTTTCCCAAGCCCTTTTTTAGCACTAGGTAACAGCCAATTTACACTCTGTCTCTGTAGATTTACAGTGGCACACTTTTAAGCCTCAGCAGACAACTAAGAATTATAGAAACCTAAGAAAAGGCACTATTGTAAGAGAGGGGACAATACAGGGGGGAAAAAAGCTAATTGGAAAGAGGTAAGATTATAAGGGAGAAAGAAATGCACCTCCAACCTCACACCCCAGTATTGCTTAGATCCTCAGTGGAGTTATTCAACGTCTGAAATAAAAGAAGAAGGCACAAGGAAATAACTAGGACAAGAGAGGTCTTGGAAAGTGAAATGTGGTAGCAGGACTGACTCAGTGACAGGCTGCATGAGAAATCAAGGTTATTACTCTTAACAATAGATACACTTAACAATAGATACACTTAACAATAGATATACTTAGCAATAGATACACTTAACAAAGATAAGATGGCAGGTGGGATCAATCAAAAGAAACATGGACAGTGCATGGTGTTTTCCAACAAGATCATAATGAGAGAAGAGAAAAAAACAGACATGAGGAAATCAACAAGATTGCTGACTACAAAAGCCAAGTCAGACAAAAAAGAAAAAATAGAAACGTCTTACCCTGGAGGACCTGTGCGTAGACTGAAAAGGGACAGTGTAGTTTACATTGGGTGACAATAAGCCTAACAACTCCATGCACTTTATCAGAAAACAGAGAAGGTCTCTAAGCTTTAAGAGGGAGAGAAAGTAGACCACATGCATAAGATCAGGAAACAGTAACTTTGAACCCCTTATCAGGCCAGGTAGCCTGAACATAGTACAATAATGCCCTCAAAGGCCTTAAGGAAAACCATCCCCAATAAGACTCAAGGCCTTGCTAATCCAGTACATATGAGTTAGCTTTGCACAAAGACCTTTCAGATATACAGAATCTCACGACTCCCTAAGAGCTCTGTCTCAAAAAGTGCCTGGAGGATGGGCTCCATAAAAGTCAAGGAATAAGTTAAGAGAAAAATATAAAATCCATGAAGTAACAGAGTTCAGAGAAGATGGGAAACCCAGAGAAGATGTGAATGATGTCCTCAGAATTGACAGGTACCAGGTACAAGGAGCAGACTGGAGTAGGCCAGAAGTTTCTAGGAGAAGCGTTCCGGTGTATGAATCTGATACAGTCTATTTGAGCCACACAGGTGTGGTGGGAAACTTGGATAAGACAACTAAGAACAGAACAGAACCTCATTCAGGGGGCAGGGGTGGTGGAATGCAAGGCAAAGTAACGATGCCTTACAACAGGGCAGAGTTGTGAGTGACATTTGTGACATAGTAAGGACGATGATGATATGACCAAAATGATGACATGGTTCTAGCAGAACACAGAGGAGATGAGCTGATTGTTATGGAGGTAGGGGTGGTGAGGGGGTTATCCTCATCCAAAGTGGCCCATGCCTGTGGAAACTGGAGGACAACCCTGCTTGTCCAGACATTAATTATCCCTCTCCAGTCCCTAGTGGCAAGATAATTTTGTTTATAGAGCTGGAAAGAAAATTACTAAAAAGAAAATCAGATGTGAAAGGTGACAGCCTTTATCGAAGATATGAAGGCTGAGGACATATGGGTTAGTGGTTTGCTCAATAAGTTGTTGGTTACAACAACTGTAAGAGACAGAGGATCAGGACACCTGCTGCTGGCTAGTGTTTTCTATACATGAGAGGGAAGCTGTCTGGGGTTCAGTTAGACACTAGGTATTATATTAAGGAAACAGGGATGCTGGAGAGCGGCTTCCCAGGTAAATACTCATTGAGTAGGCCTAACCACCTGAGTGTGTTCTCTGGAACTCATATTAAAGTGCAGAAGAAAAATTGACTCCATAAAGTTGTCCTCTGATGTCCACATCTGTGACATGGCAAGTGCGCCCCACCCCCTGCATCATACATACAATAATAATACTAAAAAAAAAAATAAAATAATAGGGTAGTAGAATTAAGAATAACTGGCTTCTTTTTTAAATCACCTAAACAATTTTCATAATCAGAAAATGAACCAATATAACTTAAAAGTGTATTCTAAATACTTGTCCTTATATTCACCAATGAGGGGAGTTCTCAGCCCTCATCAAAGAAGCTGTTTTTGTTGTTGTTGTTGTTGTTTTTTTTTTGAAACACAGACTATGTTACAAAGATCCCAACTGGTTCAAATGCAAAGAAAAGGTGATCACGGGGTGCCCAACTCCACTTGATATACTTACAACACAGCTTTTACATCTAAGGCCCAGGGAACATTGTGGGTAAAGGGGAGGGGAGATATTGTAAGAGACAGAAGACCTGGACATTGCTGCTGGCTAGCGTTTTTTATATATGACAGGGAAGCTGTACCCTGCATTCTTGACAATAGAGCTGCTGAAACAAGATCTTCGAAAAGGCAACGGAGGGTGACATGTCAACAAGAATGGGAGACATCTCACAAGGGTCTGCCTCTGGATGGAGAGCTACATACAGGCTCTCTCATTGGCTGCTGTGAGACTCAGTATCCAGGGAGGAGCTTCTGATATGGATCCAATCCCAAGTGTGCACAGTCACAAAACTCAGTATCATCAGGTTGTGCGTGCCTACACACACACACACGTAACAATAACAACTAAAGAAGAAGGCATTAATTTGAGAGAGCAGTGGGGGCACTGGAGGGGTGGAAAGGATGAAAGTATAGTATTCATACATGAAATCTTCAAAACTATTTAAAAATTAAAAGAAAATTAATTCACAAATAAGTCCACTTCCTATGTCCCCTCCCGCCCATTCTCTCTGGGTTTTGAGACAGGGTCTCACTATGTAACCCTGGCTGGCCTGGAACTTGCCATGTAGACCAGGCCTCAGAGTTGCTGATCTTTTTGCCCTCCAGGTGCTGTGATTACAGACATGGCCAGCCTTATTTCTTATATGAAGCCAGTTCACGGTTATCTCTATTAACAGAACCCAACCCTTTCCGGGATGTCAAGGAAAGATCCTGTACCAGAGCGGTTTTCTTTTCGCTTTTTCACCAAGCTGATACTGAGATGACTATAATTAAACTTTCTAAGGATTATTAATCGATCAAGCTAATGATTGTGTTTGCTTTTTCCCCTCAGTACTGTGAAGATTTTTTCTGGAGTCAGAGCAGCTCAATAAAAAGAATACTTTCTTTTGTTATCAATTCTGAGTTGAGGAAAAATAATTCTTGAAAGGTCATTTTAAATTTCCAAAGTCAATAAATATTACTGGAACCAAAAACCCCTTTGTCTTTTTAAAATTTGCAATGTGAGACATTTGGGTCATGGCAACGTTCGGTTTAATGTTTGCAAAATGTGACACAATTGGCTCTCTGTGGCAATCCTTGAGATGTCTCACAAACATGCCGAGAGCCCATCTGATGTAAAGAAATACAGTATTCATGTCCTGGGCTATAGAGACTGATTAGTTGGTAAAGCATCTTGTCACACAAGCATGGGGACTGAGTTTGATTCACAGACCCATCCTGCACTATTACAATCCCAGCACTGGGGATGTGGAGACAGGAGAATCCCTGGGTCCTGTCAGCTAGCCAGCTTAGCCTAATTGATGAGCTCAGGTCCCAGTGAGAGAGACCCTGACTCAAAAAACAAGGTGGATGGTACCTGAGGAAACACGGTATCTGAGGTTGCCCTCATGAACATACATGCATATATGCTCCCATATACCCATGAGGCTTCACACACTATTAATTATCAATGAGGAGGAAAAAAGGGCAAACTACTGGTACCTAATTATATGATTCAAAGCCATAAAATCCTAAGTGGCGTTTGGATAACTCCCAGTTAAAATGAATTCGGATAAAATTGAAATGTCTCCAAGATCTGTAAAATGTTCAATCTGTAGAATGTACAGTATCAAAATGACTCCACCGAGTAGGCCTTTGGTCTGAGGGCAGAGACTTATGGGTAGTACTATAGCTGGTGTACTCTAAACATAAGGAACACAAAGCTTGCTTCAATAAAACAAAACAAAAACAGGTGTCTGTGTGGTATCAGACACCTTAAATCCCAGCACTTGGGAGGAAGAGGCAGGCAGGTCTCTGTGAGTTCAAGGCCAGCCTTGTCTACACATAGGGAGACCCTGTTTCCAACAACAACAACAACAACAACAACAACAACAACAACAGCAGCAACAACCACTGCCACCAACACCTCCAACATCCTGGGTCTTCACACCTTCCTGTTTGGCACTGTTGCTACCCCATAGGCAGAGCCTTTGGCATTGCTAATAGTCTCTAAACTTGAATTGAAGCACTGGAAAATCTAGATGTGTTACTCCAAAACACGGCATTGTGGCATTTCAGAAAACATACGAGGTCGTAGAAGTAGGAAGGTCACTTATTCTCTCACCAACCCTTACACCCTCCTTTTCCTTTGCTCCATTTTCTTCCTTCAAGGGTCCACAGGGGGAAGACATAACGTCTGAAGCCATGGCAGCCATCTTGTGACAATGGGGCAACAGAACAGCAAAAAAAATCAAAATGTGAAGGAGAGCAGAACGGAATGATGGGACTACCCTGGATCTTTGAGGATGTCAGCAGGCTGACCTCCATCTCTCAACTTCAAGTAAGTGACTAATGCAAATTGAGCCAGGGTCTCTCAGTGTCTCTTTAAGTGTCATGACATTCATGGGACATGAGGTTTGTACTGTCCTTTGGGGCATACAGAGGAGAGTGACTCCTGACACCACTGGTGAAAGACCCTCAGGGCTTTAGCTGTCTTGAACTTCCCACCTCCCCCAAGATCTCGGTGTGCCTAGTTCCCACCATGCCAAGACCACCCACATCTCCTGTGCCTGGCCAGCAGGCCTCATCACTGAGAGATCCAGCTGAAGCCCTACTTCCTTGTTGCGTGGCTGAGAGCCTTTGTAAGGCTAAGTAGTACACTGACAGTTCATGCAATGTCTCCTACAGCCTCTGACCCACACAGATGAGCAGCTAGTCTGGCCCGAGACTAGAACCCACCACCTCACTCTGCCTGTGCTTCTTGCCACTGAACTCATATTCGTCTTGTGAACCTTTGGTGCACTTTCTGAACCATGGTGATGAGATCTCATCGGATCAAAACAGAAGCACTCCCACGTGACACCCCTGAGTGTATATTTATTGTGATTGAATAATCATAGATTTGAGAGAATAAAAGTTTCATCAGTATGTATGAATTCATTTCATATAACTTATAATTTTTTCACATGGTGTTAGGTTTGGGTGTGCAATGTCCTTGGTAAGAATTAATTTTTATCTGTTTTTATCATGTGTGTTTCCACTTTTTTCCTACATCTAGAACACATACCTTACAGAGATAACAGATCTATTAAATCAAATAATATGTGTAAAGGTTTTGGCAGAGTATGTGACATATGGTTGGCACCTAATAGGTGTTTTCTAGGATTATCCTAAGCCAGAATTTGAAAACTGAACATTATTTACGGTAATCATAACTGGCAGGTTGAAAATTTATCTTCCATATCGGTCCAGCGACTTTATAAACATTAATAAGTACTATAGAAAGAGTAAGCTCACAGCATCTCTCAGCCATAGAACAACTTGCATCTGCAGCCAGCTCTCAGGCAGCCGACAGCCTGTGTTGGCTCAAGTTCCATCAGGGCTGTGTGCTGCTTTTCAACAAAATATCCCATTCCATGCTTGTCACAGTTCCTACTGAGAGCCTTTCTCTGAATTCCTTGTTTATTATGAACCATTTCTGGTCATGAAGGCAAAGACATGAATTTTAAAGACTGTTTCAATTACAGGATGATGCATGCAGTGAATGACAACCAAGCAAGATGGGGACTGTTCTATTTCTCAGCCCCTGGGCTGTGTGTGCTGGAAAAGTCAGACATAATAGCTACAAGCACTGTTAGAGGCAAGAGACAAGTACATGCCTTCCTGAAACACAATGTTTATAAGGTGATGTCTTCATTTTGGGGTCCTGTCTTACTTCACTCAAGCTTAAGTACCTCAAATGTATTTAGGTATTTAAGAAATGTTATCAATTGTGGCAAAGACCCCAAGTACTACTATTAGGGATATGCAGTCTTTATACTTTGGCACTCAGTCTAATATCCTCAGAGAGAAAAGAGAAGCAAAAAGTCACAGCCACGAAGGCACAGTTCCTACAATATGGAACCTCAGAGGAAAAAAGAAAAAAATCCTTAGAAAACACGGTATACTGGCTCATTTTGTGTGTCAACTTGACACAAGCTGGAGTTTTCACAGAGAAAGGAGCCTCCCTTGAGGAAATGCCTCCATGAGATCCAGCTGTAAGGCATTTTCTCAATCAGTGATCAAGGGTGGGAGGGTCCATTGTGGGTGGTGCCATCCCTGGGCTAGTAGTCCTAGGTTCTATAAGAAAGCAAGCTGAGCAATCCAGGGGAAATAATCCACTAACCAGTACCCCTCCATGGCCTCTGCATCAGTTCCTGCCTCCAAGTTCCTGCTCTGTGTGAGTTCCTGTACTGACTTTTTCTGGTGATGAACAGCAATGTGGAAGTCTAAGCTGAATAAACCCTTTCCTCTCCAACTTGTTTCTTGGTCATGATGTTTTGTTTAGGAATACAAACGCTGACTAAGACACATGGGAATGGATGGATTAGAAGATAAAGTTGAGTAAATCTTTTCGGCAAAGTGGGAGAAAGATGAGTGGAAATTAGGATACAATGTAAATAAAATTGGAAGACAAATCTAGAAGATTCATACATGAATAAGAGAAACTGTGGGAAACGAAAGAAAACATAGAAGAAAAATGTCAGGGACTTCCCCTCCCCTCTGCCTTCCCTTCTCTAAAACCACTGGTGTGCAGACTGAAGAGAGCTTCTGACTGCTCAGCACATCAAGTGAGAACAAGCCAGCACAGAGGCGACACCTCAGGAAACCTGACACACTGGCGGGAAAGCAAAGGGAGTGTGCATGGACAGAATGAAAGACTAGGCTATCCAGGAAAACCAGGTGTCAGCGCGGAGGGGTTGGGGTGGGGGATACACTGCAGATGAGAGATGCCTAGGGTATTCAGAAGGATGGAGAAAGAAGGTCCCAAAGTAATGGCCCTAGAAGCCACCAGTCCAGACTGGGACAGGTCAGAGGCTCTGAGAAAACTTCCATAGGTTAATGACAGGACAATGTAGAGAGCTTGAAGTGAGATAAAGACAAATATATTAAAAATCAGTAAACCAGGACTAAAGATGCACCTCAGTGGTAGAACAAGTACTTGCCTCCTTGTGCAAGATTAAACAAATAACAAAGCAAACAGGAGGATTGCTTATTTGGGAAATGGGAGATAAAAAACCACCATCACTACCACCAACAACCACAACAACTACAAAATCCCCAAACAACCACAGCACAGTAGGTTCTATGTTCTGCAGATGTGAAAAACTTACACCCAACTGACAGGTTTGAAAATTTTTAGAAAAAAAAAATCATCATAACCCACCCCCCATCTTTATTTTATAAGCAATGCAGTGAAACAGCTATTTATACAGAATTTACATCCTGTCAGATTTTATATGTACCCCAGGGATGATGCAAAGTATACAGAAGGGTGTGCACAGGCAATATGCAAATACTGCATTTCATATAAGGGATGTATATGAGAACATCCATAGATTTTGGTATCTGGAATTCCAACCCCTTTCAAATATTAGCATGTATAATATGGCATTTGCAATGTTATGACAAATACTCAAAATTGACCAGAGAGCATAATCATGACAGAACTATTCTAGAAGATAGGAAGGCAGGAAGGGTGTCCATGGAGGCAGGGAGAATTCATGGATGAGGAAGGTGTGGGGTTAAGAAAAGACAGATAAATTCACTTTCTACAGGGAGATGTTATCAGCTAATGCACAAAAGAAAGATGCAGAAACAGCAGCCTACGCATGCTACTTAGTGACACAGACATAACTAGGGAGTGATTAACCCAAAGAGCTGAAGACACAGCATCTGAGGAGGTGGACAGAGCCCATGTGGAGGACAGAGCCCTGTTCATTCTCCTTGTAAATTTTACAGAGCCATCTGACTGCTGAACACTGCACATTTTTGTGTGTGTGTGTTTGTGTGCGTGCACTCGTGTGTCTGCACATAAGTTTGATACAAAATGAAATAAATCAAAGAATCTATAATGACAGGATGTCAAAGGTTTCCTTCCATTTCCAAAGCTCCGGGATTAGAGTGAGTTTTCTACTGGGAGTGGACACAATAGTAAACATGTTAACACTTCATTTCCCAAGTAAGATTAGACTGAATCCCGGAATGCTGCCCACTCAACCCACTCAGTCGCAAGACAGACAACATCCAGTAACAACAGTTGTCTATATAGGCATAATCCAGATGCACCCACAGATAATACAAGAGAAAATGTCTTCTTGCAGATTAAATGCCTAAATACTCAGAAACATTCTTAAGGCTTGATATGAAAAAGAAAAGAGAAACGTCACCATCTTTTTCCAAGTAGCAATCAGGGTAAACATTTCCATTTTAGCCAAACTATTTTTTGGATAAATAAGTCCCGATTGTTTTAATTCTTCTGTGACATTCCAAACGCTCCCTTTCAACATGGGGCAGAAAGATAATGAGCTTTTTAAAAAATCATTTACATATTTTATCTTTTCTTATCACAGAAAGCAGACTAACTAGTTAATTGGTTACTATTACTCTAGACTGGAGTTTATCACCACCTTCTATTCTATATTGAATTTACTTAAATCTCTGGATCCTCTCATGAATAAAAACCCAAAACAGGCAGGGATCATGGGTCCATTTGGCTTACAGAGGCCAGGCTGGAACAGATCTCTGAAGTTAGTAGCTCTGGGTAGCAGGCATTCCACCCCTCTCCCCAGGCCCTACCCAGAGATCAACCAGTCATCTAAACGAAGAAGACATTTGTGGAGTTCATCCCACAGATAGCAATAAGACGAAACAGGAAATGGATCTACTTTATTCTTATGTTGGGAGAAATTATGTTGGTTCCTCTTCCTGTATATTTGTCAGAGAAACCAAATTTGACTCAGGCTTCAGGCAACATTCTGCACTGGAAGCCCCTGGATGGAGGAGGAGTGGTTGGACAGGTAACAAGAATTCACTCACCATGGAGTGCAAGCTCAGACATTCACTACTCACTACTGCAGGATATAAGAACTACATACATAAGAAACTATGACAAGCAGGCCATTGGAGACCATGTCAAGGAGAAGCTAAGGTCCTGGGGGCAGCTAGATAGGCAGGGATTACCCTGGTCTGGTGCTGCCCTCTGAAAGACTGCATGATCAGGAACTGTCCAGGGTAGGAAGTTAACATGTATACTCTCAGATTCTGAAAAGGATCCAGCCAGCTGTCAGATAGACTAGCCAAATAGATTCAAAAGGCCAGGACCGAGAGGTGGGTTTCTAGGGCCCAGAAGGCCCAAAGTAACCCTCACATTGAACAAAAGAGGTGGTGAAACCCAAGGGGATTAAAGAATTTCTCTGTTTAGCTATAACCAAGGACCTCAGATGAAGGACAGTCAAGGACAACTGGGGAGCAGAAAAACATTTTGGTCTTGAGCTGGGACACAAACTTGGCAGTCACTTAGTATTTTTGCCACTAAACCTGAATCAAGGGACCAAGGTTCTGTTCTTAACATAATCTGCAAACACAGGCATTTTGCTATGTTTTGTATTTCAGATAACATGCCATACATTAAATCCCTGAAGGAACCTGGATGTACCACAACTACATCATAGAGTTTATGCTTTGCCACATTCACTGCATGTGTATAAGAAGCCCTCACTGACCTCACTGACAGGCAGGTACCCTAGATGCAGAACCTAAGCACAAGAAGAAGCATTTTTCTAGAAGGTCAGGGAAGGAGGCCAGACAATTGGAGAACTGTCAGAGATACATTCACTGTAACACATTTCCCTGCCTGGCAGTCAAGGAAAATAAAAAGGTAATTTTTTTTTGGGGGGGGGGTGTGAGACAGAGTCTTATTATGTCGCCATGGCTGGCCAAGAACTTATTATGTAAACCAGGTTGTCCTTCAACCCAGAGATTAGCTTGCTTCAGCACAGAATGTAGTTTTTTAGTGCCAAAATTTGAAAGACAAGAAATGAAAACAAAGCGAGCTTTATTTTTTTTAAAGACAAGGTCTCACTGGACAGCCCTGGATGGCTGGATGACCTGGAATTGCCTATGCACACCAAGCTCATCGGGAACTGGTAGAGATCTGCCTATCTGTGCCTCCCATGGGCTGGGATTTAAGGTGTGTGTCACCACATCTGACAAGAAGGTAGTTTTTTTTTTTTTTGTTTTTTGTTTTTTTTTGTTTTGTTTTTGGTTTTTTGTTTTTTTGAGACAGGGTTTCTCTGTGTAGCCCTGGCTGTCCTGGAACTCACTCTGTAGACCAGGCTGGCCTTGAACTCAGAAATCCACCTGCCTCTGCCTCCCAAGTGCTGGGATTAAAGGGAAGGTGTTATTTTTAATGACTTGTGTGTGTGTAGTGCAATACATGTGAGCGCAGGTGACCAGAAAGGCCAAGGGTGTCAGGCCCCCTGAAGCTGAAATTGTGTTGGGAACTGAGCCGTCTACAAGAGCAATAGGCACTCTTAGCTAAGGATCAGTCTCCATCTCTCTAAAGTCTGGTCAACAGAGTCACCACCCAGTCCTCCTCCTTTCTGGCATCATTTTTGATCCATGAAAAGAATCTTACTAATAGATGAGAAAGGGACCTAGAAACAATACCATGCACCAATCCCTTAAAAAAAAAAAATAGAAGTATTCTCAAATTACCTCTGAACCCTAAACTATTCATACAATGTCATGTATCTGAAAAATTCACTTCACTTTTCTGCCCATTCAGAAACCATGAAGGACCATTTGAAAACCCAATCACTTCAGAAGCAGTTCTATAGTTTATAAAAATGAAAAGAAAAAAAAATGCAGCCATCTGGTAAAAATCCAGGTGCAGAAGACGTGACAGAAATCCATGATCCTCCTTTAGCTTTCTGGGGACACAGGAGAAGCAAAACTAAATGGCACATCATGAAGCTTTGGTCAGGGTCTGATGTGCTCTGCATGCCACAGCTACACCTGGAGCGACACATGAGGCCTCCCTCAGAGCCCCTTGTAGCTCCAGCATGGCCAAGTCCTCTTCCTAACAGATATTCTTGGGAAGGCTTTACTTCAGGATCCTGGAAATGTGAACTTTTATTTGGTGATCTACTTTCTCAGACGATATTAGGGACATTTTATTTCCTTGTTCACGAGTACGTGCTCCAGTCTGAGTTACAGTCAGCTGATGGGACAGGTTAGGGTCTTAGGTTCAGAAGCTAGAATGTGTATGGCAGCTCTTCTTCCTATGATACTGTGCCTGCAGTCTCACCTGGGTTCCTCGGGGCCCATCAGACCTCCCTGACGAAGTCTTGAGCTAAAACAGTGCTTTGTCTATTCCATGGGCCTGGAATTAGCCAAGAGGGTATTTATAACCAGCATTCATTCTGGTACAGCACCTGGGAGAGCCAGACACTTTAGTAAATACTGCAGTGTCTAATTGCATAGATCATTAGAAAAATTGCAGCTACTTTACATACAACGATTACAGTGGCATGTTAATAAACAGGCTCCAGGGTTTGTGTTTCGTAAGCATTGAAGTAGATTTCTCTTCTTGTGTGCATTCTCCTTTGTAAAAGGCTTCTTTCTTCTTTTTAAAAAAGATGTTACACAAACCCGTCTTTTTTTTTGTTGCTGTTGCTTTTATTTTTGTTGTTGTTGCTTTTGTTTTGTTATTTGTTCTGCATTGTATTTTGTAACTCTAAGGACACCTTACTAGGACAGCCTGCACCAAAGATTTTCCTTTGCTAGGTCCTGCCAGTTGAGAAGTGGCCGGACATAGATGAGGAGGTGAGGACAGAAGGTCCTGGCTCCCTTTGCCCTCATTATTCTTCTTCCTTATGTGTGTAGTGTCTCTAGTGTTGGCTATGTTCCTGCTGCTATCTCAGTTGGCTTCATCCTTCACTGATCCTGCTTGAAAGATGTCTGTAGGTCCCAGGTAGCAGGGACACTGTGGGAGCTGGTTCCTATGGGGATTCCTTGGGTTTCTGCCAAGTGTCCCTCCCCAGCCTTCTAGCCTTCCTGCACCCTGTAAATCCACTCACTTTGAAATTCCAAATTGGGTTTTGTATTTTCTTGACTGGTCTCTGAGTAGCAAAGTGCCCTCTGATGCTTTCTACCAAAACAATTACACTTTGCCTCCTTCAGGGAATGTGGGAGGAAGCTCCAAGGTGTTCACACCTCAAAGCTCTTGGTTATTTATGGTAACAAACGATTTCATGGTGGGATGCTCCAGGAGGCATGATCATTGCTTTCTGATCATTATTTCTGTTCCTCTTTGGAGCAAACCTTTTGGACCATGGTATAATTTACTTATTACAAATGGGGACCTCTTACAGATGGGAAAACTGTGTCACACAAAAGTGAATCAGTTGCCCGGTGTTCCATGGCCAGAAGGGACAGTTTGAGGGCTGAAGTTCTAAGTGGTAATTTATTATGATGAGAAAGCAAGATAAATACCTGAGGCAGGGGAGTAAGCAAGACTATCTGCAAGGCTGAAGACACCAGAGGAAGAAGCAGAAAAGCCCCAAAAGTCCGAGAGGCCAGACTGAAAATTTAGCATCCACAGGGTATCACCTGAGGAGGCTGAACAGTCCTGGATTGGGGTCCAATTAAATGTTTTCTTTTAGAAGAGTTTTCTTGGTTATGGTTTCTTCTTCACAGCAATGGAAACCCTAACTAAGACAAAGGGTCTCTCACCTACTTTAGCATGGCTGGCTCTCCTGGCATGGCTTTAATTTGAGTGGTAAGCAGTTTGGGAGAAGAGGCTTATGGTTACAAGAATCAGCTCATTGGCTCCTAGGTTGACAATACTCGGCAGGAAGACGAGGGCTCTGGACTGCTGTCAGATCTTCTGAATCAGCCTGAGATTTAGCTGCTGGATTCATTAGTTAAGAAGGTTTTGCCAGCTGGCCTGCCAGTATGGCCAGTTACTTCTCCTATGGTCTCTGCTCTTGTCATGAAACTCCATATCTTTATAGTGGACTAGCTGTTAGAGATAGCCACCAGTAAAACACGGGCAAATACATGAGACTAGCAACCACAGAGATGCCAGTAAGGGCTTCTGTGATGGGGGAGCAGAGATGCATTGTGGGGAAGAGAGCTTTCAATCTGTATGCATAATCAGAGCCCAAGCTCCACTCCCAACTGCGCAGGGAATCATGGAGAGAATGAATATTCATGTCCGTAACTTATTTCACAGCATAAGTTGAATTGCTCTTAGTTTGAAGATAAAGCCTATTTGCCTCTCTAGTTGTTAGTGCTCAGTTTACATCTCCTTTAGAAGAACAGATTTCTTAGTAGAAAAGAAAAATTCAAGCACGAGAAATTCAGAACTTACACAGCTACGGTTTGTTTGTGAAGCAGGCTGCTGATGACGTGTCTTTGTAGTCTTGTGAGCTGCAGGCTCTAACCAGGGATCATATAGTAGGGCCTTTAAATATGCACTTCTGGAGCTGGGGAGGCGGCCCAGTTGGTAAAGTGCTTCCCAGGCAAGCACAAGGACCTAAGTTCAGATTCCTAGCACTGGGGAGGCAAAGACAGGTAGATCCCTGACTGAGAAAGCAAGACAGATATGCACATACACATGTGCAGACCCCTCACTTCCAGAGAGAGAGAGAGAGAGAGAGAGAGAGAGAGAGAGAGAGAGAGAGAGAGAGATATTGAGCATATTCTCAATCTGCAGTTAAAAATATACATTTAAGGCATTATAACTTTTTTCTTTGTTTCCTAGTCAATTTTGGGACTATACTTAACAAATCAGATTCTAGAAACAGTGGAACTTTCAAAGTCACAAAGAATGATCCTCTAAAAAGAAAAGAATTCCAGAGAGCCGTTTCCTACTACAATACATAGTTTAGGTGTGGATTCATCTGGATGCTGTTCAATGTCTTAAAAGTTAAGACTCCAAAGAGACAGAAGAGGACAGCAGTTAGCTTTAGTATTTATAGCGTATATGAGTACAGATAAGGATAACACGTTTAAATGAGAAGCAGGCCACTTGGAACAGAAGTATGACTCACAGCGAAACAGAAAAATCTCAGATGTAAATTACAACATCAATATTTGATGCACTTTCTTTTTCCTTGTTTGATGCATTTTCTTCTCAGGCTGTCTGTATTTGGTTTTAAAACTTAAAACCAAATGAGACTTCAGATCATCTCAATTATGACTTTATATAAAATGAAATCCCATGTGCAGCACTAAAGAAACAAGACTATCACGATATGGATATGGATATGATAGTTTGCTGGTTAGGTTTCCTTGCTAAATAAGCAGGGCTGGGCATGGCAGGTTAAGCATTCAGGGATGTTCACTCCCAGGGGTCCTTGGGCCATTATTTTTCTTCAGATTTTTAGCATCCCCGAGTCTCTGATATCCATGATTTCCCTAAGGAGAAGGTAAGAACTGTGGTAGATCTTTCAGCTTTTTGTACACAACAAGGCTAACAGCAGAAACGCCTGTGGGGTCAGCAGGCAAGAGATAGGCAAGAGAATGAAGCAGACAGGATGGTGCCTGGAGGGTCCATGGGTCTCCTCACTAGCTGAGAAGTGTCAGGAAAAGTGAAGCTGCCTGAGTTTCCTTGTTGGTGTCTTGTGAGGACATCCTGGGATCTCAGAAACACTTTCCCAGTTGTCTCTGAGAGAGGTTGAGTATCACTCAGCTTGCTGTGCTGCAGGAGGGTGGGCTCAGCAGAATGACCAAGACTGATCACTGTCTCTCAGCCAGCCTTTTCACACACATTGCAAATACCCAGCTCTCTTCTGCTTCCGACGGAGGACATTTTTGGTTCTTGTAACTGAACCCGAACTGATAGCTAAGTATAAGATCCCAAATCCCACAGTAGAGTACCAGGGAAAACTGCTTAATGCAACGCAACATCAAAGAGAGAGGGAAGACTGTCGGACTATGACAGACAGAAGGCTCACTGTTCATTTCCCACATGCACATCTGGAGGTGAGCTAGCATCAGCAGGAGAGAAAACGTGCAAAATTAGAGCACAGTGCCCAGAGTGCACAGCCAGCTTGCTAAGCACTCCTGAGGCCCTGGGTTCAATCCACAGAACATTAGCAAACATGTATATGTGTGTGTGTATATATATATATATATATATATATATATATATATACTGGAAAGAGAATACTGATGGGTGTGACTGGGTATAAATGGACAACAAACACCTTGTATATGAATTCAAGGTTGGCTTGTGCTACATGAGCACTTGCCTCCAAAAAAGGAGATGGGGCTAGGTAAAAGCTCACAAGCATGGCTTGACAGGTAGAAAGCATCTGCTATTCAAGCAAATGTGAGTTTGAATCCCCAGAGCCCATGTAAAAAGTGATATGAAGCAAGGGCATCTCTACTCCCAGGATCTCAGAGGCAGACAGGAGACTCTTGGCAGCTCCTGGGACAGCGACTCTTGCTTATGAGTCAGGAAAACAGAGACATTGTCACAAAAAAGGCAGAAGGTGATGACTGAGGCATAAGGTCATCTTTGATCTCCACATGTACACGGGACACATGTACGCCCAAATTCATACATGTGAATGGCCACATACATGTGCACAAAACACACACACAATTCACTAAAAATGATGAAAATTTTGTCCTGCATGGAGCCAAGCGTATAACTGTTTCTAACTTATTTTTTGACAAAAACATAATAATTAGTTGCAAAGGGAAACAGAAGTGTTTTTCTTTAAATGTGTTTTTGCAACAGCAAAGTTAAAGCATGTCCTTTCTCCTACATGTGAGGTAGGGACAGGCACATCTGGTTGCTAGGAACACCCTCTCTAAGATACTGCTTTGAGGCCTTACGTTGTCTGAGTAACAGCTTGATTGACCAGCTGACAATGTTACCTGTTTGAGTAAAGCGTAGTCCTGTCATGTGGATAGTGTTCGCCGACATATAAGGAAGAAGATGATATTGTGGTCGCTAAGGAAGCAGCTTCAAATAATGATGGAGTGCTGGGTACCAGGTCGGGCCTGTGTCGGGATCCCAGGGCTGGAGGAGCAAACGCAAAGGCATGCACTCATGAATCTCAGGATGCAAATGCAATTATGAATTAACCGTGCTCTTCTGAACTACAACAGAAGAAATGTAAAATAGCTGCTTGCAAACAGGTTAGACGGAAAGAAAATGACATTAATTTACAAAATGGCTTATGGAAATGACATTAGGGAGGCTCTTTTAAAAACCTAATAAAGCGACTTACTCTTCAAAAACGATGGCATAAAACCTCCTAGGAGCTTAAGGAGATAATTCAGCGGAGATTAAAAGGATGACTAGCAGACGCATGAACAGAAAGGACTGCTTTGCCCTCCATGTGAGAGGCAGACTTCAAGGGACATAAACAAGCACTTTAACAAGACAACAGCCCATGGCATCTCAGTCCCACGTGAGCCTGCACAGACTTCTGGACGTGAGCCAGGGCTCTTCTTAACATCCTCTTTTAATAGCAAGCTTGCCCTTTTAAAAGTGAGAAAATTCTTATTTCTATTTAAAATTTTAGGAGTCCAAGAAAGTATTTACGTCATTCATGGTCTTCACTCTCAGGAAGGATGAACCCTCCAGGCTCAGCAGTGACCTGGGCCTGGGTTCCATGCAGAATCCATATGGATTTTCTCCCCTCTCTTTTTGACACAGGGACTTGTTATATATAGCCCTGGGTGTCCTGGATCTCACTATATAGACCAAGCTGGTCTTGAACTCACAGAGATCTGCCCGTTTCTGCCTTGTAAGTGTTGGGATTAAAGACATGTGCCACCATTCTTGGCTTATCCGCATTCTTTATCTTTCCCCAAACCGAGCTGAAATAATGTTAATGAATACAGTACAGTCTTGGGGTGTTTTTGACATTGCTTGATACACACAAAAGGCCCCAAATGATGTATTTTGACCGTGTAAATAGAAAATAGGAAAATAGCCCCAGATGAGTTTGAGGTGTATGTATGTATGTATGTATGTATGTATGTATGTATGTATCTAAAAGTGCCCACCATCAGTCTAATTCCAGCCCCTGAATTTTGGATTTGAAGAAGAATATTTGATGAGGTAGAGGGAGAAGCATGGAGGGAAAGTGAAAATGCTGAACTGAAGTTTAGATAACATGTAAAAAGGTGCCCAAATATGTAAGCAATGGGTCCAATAATTCACATGAAAAAAAAAAACCCTAAACCCATCTGACAGGTACACATCACATCACAAGTGCACTACTTCCTCTGTTTCTAGGCATTCTGGGAACAATGGAGTATATTTAATTTTACTATAGCTAGTAGCTACTGGGGAGCCTGAGACAGGCTGGTTGCAAGTTCTAGGCCAGCCTAGAAGCTTAACAAGATTTCAGTTTAAAACACAATAGAAAACAAAAAGTGTTTGTTAAAACAAGAGTTATTTAAGAAAACAAATTTTGTTGTCCTAGTTCTCAAACTGTGGACATCTATAATTTTCAGTGTGTTCTCAGAAATCAGGTAGCCTGCTGAGGAACAGGCTAGCAGAAGGCAGCTTAGAAGAAGGAGATGAGTATCTACCAGGAACTGCTGTCATCGATACAGAGAGGACCTGGCTACTTGTCCTATTGGTGTGACAAAATAACCTGACAAAAGCAGCTCAAGCAAGGAAAGCTCGTTTATATTTTGGCTCCCAGTTCCAGGGACCCATCCACCATGGGTGGGGGGAGGGGGGCGGGTCACAGTAGCAGAGCTTAAGGTAGCTGGTCATATTCATCTGCAGCCATGAAGCAGACAGGGAGGAAGGTTTATGATTGGCTAGCTTTCTCTCTTTGCAGGGCAGGATGAAGGCCCAGGAAATGATGCAATTAACTTAATTAAGACACACTCTCAGAAGTATACCCAGATGTTAAACTAATTTAGACAATTTGCAACAGGTATGCCTGGAGGTTTGTCTCCTAGGTGACTCTAGAACACACCAAGTTCACAACATTAACCATCATAGGCAATTCATTAACTCTCCTTGAAGTAACTCTAGACATAAGAATATGATAAAGAAGAAATTCAACTTAAAATACAGAAACAAATGCTAAGAAAGAAGGGAATAGAAATAGTAATGTATTCTGAAGACTCTAAGAGAAAGAAAGTATCTGCAAGAAGTCTTGAATCTTCTATAGGAAGACACACTTTGGAGATTCTCCAAAGAACATAACTGATTTAAAAAAGTTTACATTTGTTGTAAACCAAAAGATCCAAAAGAGCCTGGTATCATGCTGTATACCTTTAATCCCAGCACTTGGGAGGCAGAGGCAGGCGGATTTCTGAGTTTGAGGCCAGCCTGGTCTACAGAGTGAGTTCCAGGACAGCCAGGGCTACACAGAGAAACCCTGTCTCGAAAAACAAAAACAAAAACAAAAACAAAAACAAAAACAAAACAAAACAAACAAACAAAAAAAGAAAATTCAAATGATCAACTCAGTAGATAGAGAAAAATATTTAATAAAATTCAGTACTCTAGTTTGTTAAAAACTTTTTGGTAAATTAGGAATAAGGAAAGGAAATCTTTTGGTCTGGCAATTGGTAGGAAATACAGCAAGCATCATTTTAAACAGTGAACCATTAGAAACATTGTTTTAAAATCAGGACTAGGCAAGGCTGCCTAGAGATAGTTGCTTCTGCTCAACACTATATCAGAAGTCCTAGCCAGCAAGTGATGGGGGAAAGAATAAGATACAAGGTCTACCGAACATCATTGTCAAACAGCCAGAACACACAGTTCTTAAAAAAGATACAAAAAGTCCACATCAATCCCTTTCTTTCTGTGTATCTAAGACATTCATACCAAATAAACAAGTTCTAACACTTATTTAAATTTACTAAAGCAGCTCTAAATAAACTGAAAAGGCTTATTACATCACTGACATATGCCAGGCAGTGGTGGCGCACGCCTTTAATCCCAGCACTTGGGAGGCAGAGGCAGGCGGATTTCTGAGTTCGAGGCCAGCCTGGTCTACAGAGTGAGTTCCAGGACAGCCAGGGCTACACAGAAAAACCCTGTCTCGAAAAACAAAACAAAACAAAACAAAACAAAACAAACAAACAAAAAAAACCAAAAAACAACAAAACAACAACAACAACAAAAAAAAGCCAAAAAACCAAACCAAAACAAAAAAATCCACCACTGACATATGTGCACACATTGGTGTATTTGCAGGTGTTTATCTGCACACACAGAATAAAACTTAGGAAAACAAATCCCAATATGTTAGCATTTATTATCATTAAATCACACACCATATATTGTTTATATGGCATTTCATCTTTATATAAATTTATTGTACTCTGTGTACCTATAACATTTTAATAGGCTAACTCTTGCAGCAGATAGTCTCTAATTTCTCTACGGTGACTTTACACTAATCACAGAATTTACTAGAATTTTTCTGCTTTAGAAATTTGCAAGCATCTACCTTCTTCATCCAGGCTGCTGAAACTCTGTCCTTCGGTTAACAAATCCCGCTTTTCATCCTTCCATTCCTGGCTGATGGAGGACACGATCTCCTGGGAGGTTGCCTTCAGTGCTGCGATGGAGTTGCACCGTTTCTTAGAAGGCGAGGCCTTCAGAGCTAGACGGTAAGGATGAGTAATTATAAAGCCAGGCACAGCAGGGTAGTGTCTCATGGTAGAGCCAGGCACAATGGGGCATGTCACACTGTAAAGCCAGGCACAATGCAGTCCCAGAACTGGGAAGGCTGAGGCAGGAGGAGGCCTTGGAGGTTGGCCTGGGTTACAGAATAGGATCTTGTTTTAAAACAACCACAGAGGCTGGGGGCATGGTGGCACTTGGGAGGCAGAGGCAGAAGCAGAGGCAGGCAGATCTCTGAACCCCTCTCTCAACAAACCCAAAACCAAACCAAACCAAACAAACAACCCCCCCCCCCACCAAACCAAAGACCCCCTCTACCACAGAACTAAAGAACTAAAACTTACAAAGTCAGATTCATGTTTCTACATTTAATATTCTATTTATTAGTTAATATATTAGACATAAATTGAGAATAGAAAACTAAGATCTCATTTCATATCTATATACAGCAAGGGAGATCAAAATGGTTTGAGCTATATTATTTGTTCAAAATGGTTTGATTTTAAGAGAAATAGTCTAAAATACATTGGAGTTGAACTGTATTTTGAAACAGTTTTATTTGAGGTGAACTTTAATTTTTTTTTTCTAAAGAACTGCCTCTCCTCTTTATTTTTCTTATGCTGGGAGTGGGCTGGGAGAGTCAGTAAATGCAGATGCTAGTGCAGAGAGTTCTCACAACCCTGGTTTGATTAGCCAGGGACCAGCACTTTCTAAATGTGCCCGGGTTTGATTGTGTTGGATCGTATACTCGTGTTGCCTGCACGTTACTCCTGACTGCTTCTTTCTTTGTGATTTTTCCACTGAAATTTCCTTCTCTTTGGTCTTGTCAGATGTATAATTCACTCCCATCTCTATCCAAATGGGATTCTCCAACCTGAGAAGCATGTTGGAAACCAGGGCTAGTGAAAAATGGACTTCCCCAAGCCACCATGCCTGCCGAAGCCTGTGGTCTCAGAGGATACTTTGAGCTGTCGTCTGATCCCACCACTTACAGTCCGGCTTCCCTATAGTAACTCTTCTTGGCTGGTTATTGCTAGAGAATCTCACTGGAGGAAGTCAGAGGGAAAGAGGGAAGCTGAGACCTGTTTATGTTGCCCCTGAACTTGTTATTGGCAGCAGTCCTTTGGAGGTTTGCTTTAAAGGGGTGAGCCAGCAGCAAACGGATTAGCCAGTGTGTTTAGCTCTGGGACTCTCCTGAGTTTGGATCACATGGCTCATTAGGACTTTCTGTGGACAGATTTAATTGGAGGACTCCGGGACTCACTAATGAGGGAAGAACTGAGGGCAATCTCCCCACTTCCAGGGAAGGCTTAGCTTTCTTCCAAGCAGTTGTATGTTAATATTGTCACTATGATAAAAAATGTTTGTGGACTCAGGCTTTAGTCTGGAGGCTAACACTCACACTGCATATCTCAAATTGCTGAAATGTCTAAGGGAGCCTGGCCCCTTTACTGTCCTAGAAACAGAGGGCAGAAAAGTGGGCTCGCTCCAGGTCACAGGGCTAGAGAGTGAACCACAGGGGCCTTTCTTGTTTTCTTCACTTGATTAATGATAGTTGATTTTCTAGCTTTTAGCATCCCATTTTCTGGTTAAGGTGTGCATGCACATGTGTGTATGTGCATGTGTGTGCATGCGTCTGTACACTAGTGCCTATCTCTGTGTGTGTGTGCCTGTATATCTGTGTGAACGTAGAGGAGATTTTGGATGTTCAAACAACTGATCTTGCCATTCCTCTTGGCTGCTCACAATGGATTTTAATGATAACTAAGTGGACCAAAGAAGCTGGTTTTCCCTTGCTGTTTTCTGTTGAGCAATGCTCACTTTTCCTTTCCAGGGCAGAAGTGGTTATCCACACACTGGCGTCTGCTGGCACACTCCCTCTGCTTTTGCTAACCTTTTATGAACTGCGACACATTCCTGTCCTTTGCTGTAATAGCTTTAGGTTTCCAAGTAGAGCATGTTCTGATAGCTAAGTCAGAGAAAATGAGCCGTGGTTTGAGGACTGCTAGGGGTCCCTAACACCTCATATGTGCTACAAGGTTGAACTATTTCTATAAGAATATGAAGGCATTGGGGGTTCTTCAGATGTTGAATGAAGTGTGCTGTTGTCATGGGCTGAATTCAGAAGCAGATGCAAGTCTCAACGGAGCGACTCAGAGATACTCAGCTCTGACTCCCTCTTCTGGCCTCTGTGGGCACTGCATGCACATAGTGCACATATATACATGTAGGCACACATACACATGAAATAGAAACAAATTAATCTTTTTTAAAAAATAAGACTTATTACATTAAAAGCACGATAAGTCAGTGATTGGGAAAGTCTGTAACACATGCTGTACTTTTTTGAAACCAAAGAAGCTATTGGTTATGGTACCAGTTTACATGCTACTGCATTAAAGAAAAAACACCAAAACCACAAAACCCCCAAAACAAACAAACAAGCAAACAAATAAACCCCAGCTACCAAAGTGAAGGGATGCCAGGAAAAGGCGCCCTCTTCCAGAATTGGATGTGTGTGTGGCATTAAAGGGCCATGTCTTTTGAAACTTTATAAAGTACTGACTCGGTGGGAAGACAGGCAGAAAATCTTGGAGAATATGAGCCACAAGGCTGTTCACCAGAGACTTGTAGTCTAAATAAACACTACTTTATGGTCCTTCTTAGGTCAGGAAAACCTTGGGCAGAAAATGTAATTTATAGGGTGGTCTCAATTTGACAATAAATTTTAAGATGCCATTGAGACAACCAATTGTATATAAAAGCTGGTCTCAGAATAATAAGGTGAAGGTTTATATAAACGTAGAGATTATGTGAATCATCTGGAAAAATGATAAACACCCAACATACATGGTCAAATATTACGTAGCCTAATTCTCAAAGGAATTATAAATGGCTGACAAACCATGAGAAAACCTAACCAGTACTTGAGAAAATAAAACTATCAAGTAACATTTTTTACTTATCAGAATGGCATAGTTCAAAAAGCCTATTGCAGGCTGAGGGCTGTGTTTGGTTTCTCTTATGTACATTTAATATCCTACATCCACATCTTGAACTCTATCCCAAGTAAATAATCCTGATTTAGACATAGCATTTATTTGAAACTATGTTCTTAAGAATATTAGCTAGAAATAGAAAAAGAAAAAATGATGTAAACTGAAAGAATGGCTAGAAAATTACAGCACACCCCTATAATTTTCATGCTGCATTTCAGTTTCAAATGATGTTTAGAATATTCAAGGATCTGAGAAACTAATTATAATGATATGCAAAAACCAGAGGGCGGAGCCTAACAGGAGTCACCATTATGCTGTGTGTGTGGTGCCAAGTCAAACCTGGAGCTGGCACACAGCAGTCCCGTGCTTTGTTGGATACCAGCTTTATAGAAATGCACAAAGCACAGAAGAGAAAGTCGGGAGGAAGTATGCCAACGTCTTAGTACCAGGCGGGACTGGGTGGAGGGCTTTTAAGTAATTATCATGGTTTCCTTTGGATTTTCAAACTGCAGCAAATATTATAAGAAAAATTTATGATTACTAACATGATTTTGGGGCTGACTAACTTATTATGATTTGTGTTATTAAAAAGTTGAACTATAGAATAATTAAATGGTAATTAACAATATGTGTATGATCTGCTTACTTTCCACTTTCCATACAGTTTGAACGCTAATAGTATGCACATAGAAAATTCCCCATGAGTATGAAGTTAAATAAGATGCCATATACACCTTGATTCAAGATAATCATTATTAGCTTTGGGCTTAGTTTGTTCTATTTATTTATTTACTTCTGGTTTGAAGGCAGGAGACTGGTTTGAGAACTTTCTCCTTTTTGATTTTAGAGCTGGGCATCAGTCTGGGGTCCTCCTGCTTTTATATCACTTCACTGACTGAGCATCTCCCTAACCTCAGCTTGTGGTTTCTTTTAATATAAAAATGGGATAATAATTATGGCATCATTAAATCATGACATTTAACCATAATTAGTCATTACTACCACTGCATGAAGAAAAAAAATCCCCATTCTTCCAACAGAAACTTTCCACAGATGCATGGACACCAGTCACAAGTGCTACAAACGAGAAACTTTAAAATACCCTTACCTTGAATTTTCTTGAAAACTCTGGAATTCATAAACTTTAAAAATCTATCTGCATAAAAACTTGGTCTATGAACTGAAACGGTGTCCTGGAAAATAGAAAGAGAGATGACAGGTTCACCTCTTGGAGTTCATCTTAAGTTGGGAAAAGGTTCTGTTAGTCAAGGTCCAAAATAAAGCATGGCGAAGGATTAGAAGGACCGGCTGGGGGCAGCCAGCAATACTCAGTCATAGTACAGAGTCGATGTACTCAGCACAAAACGGATCATGCCGGGATGGCAGAGACAGCCACAAGACTGTCTGTGACCCATAAGTGAAAACTGTCCATCCTGTCAGCACCACCAGGTCATGGGGGCCCTTACATGTTCTGATTCTAACAGACAACTAGCAATCCAAGCGCCATCCCGGATGAAGGGGGGCACTTGTAGTGAATACACCGTTTAAATGAGGTGTCTGCACTTTTAGCTAGGAACGTCCTTGGCAACTCTGCAAGGGCCAGCTAAGAAGGATACAGTTCTTGGTTACACTGGAAAGAACAGAAACACATAGAGCGCTCCTAGAATAAGAGTGATATTTAAATCAGTGTGGTTTCATCGTTAGGTAACAAGGCAAGAAGACTGTCTGCGGTTCCACTGCATTACCTACTGACCACACAGGACTGGATTTAATTAAAGGGTCAGGATCCTGTTGTGGTTTGCAGGAGACCTTAGGACTGACAGGTCATTTTATTATAATCCAGAGAACAGCCTGGATAAAGGAGCGGATTCTCTATGTTCAGCTGGCAGATGCTCTAGTTTTGAATGTAGGTTTCTGGAATGCAACAGTGAAATGTCTAAAAGGTCAAGTGTGGACACTATGAAGGGTCCACAGTGGGGTTCAATGAAGTCAGAAGACCTGCATTGGGGGTGCAGTCTAGTTTTAACAGGCTGTGTGATACTGGGAAGAGACAGTATCCCAGGGCTTCCCTGATTAGAAACATCCTGTTAGATGTTTCTAACCCTAATAAGAAACACTCTGATCCTAATTAGAAACATCTGTAACACACTGTCCTATGAGTTGATGTGCTCCTAGTTAGAAACACCTTAATTCTGCAATGGGCAGTTAAAAGGGGGCAGCTCTCCAATCACACCAGGAAGGCTGAGCAGACCCTTGAGGAGCAGGAGATGTGGCTAGACATTTGTTTCTGCTGGGACGAGCGCTCTTCCGATGGTACTGGTAGCTTCTGTCTACATGGAGAGTTTCTCACAAGAGGCACCATGACTTAGAAATACTGGTAGGAAGTGAGGGAAATCCATGGCTGACTAGTTCTCAGCCCTTGACTTTAATGGGCCTCCATTATTGTTATCTTTGGTCTGAAAAATCCCTTCTCAATAAGAAACAAAGTTGCATACAAACGAAAATAAGTCTTGGTTATTGTTTACAGTTGTTATGTATACTTTCTTATGACGGCACTAAAGATCAGAAGGCACGCTTACAATGCTAACTTGAGTCTAAATCATTGACCTGGTAATGGAATAAAAGTGGCTTTGAAAACACAATGTGAGCTTAAGGTACTTGGCATTTACCCTCTGCATTCAAGGTGCTGCGAGGTTCTCTTTCTCAGCTGGGAGACTGAGACTTAACTGACCTTGATTTCTTTCATAAGAGGAATCCTTGGTCTGACTGAGCCTGTGGCTGATTCTTAGAAACAACTCTGTGTGCTTATAATTTAGTGTTACATTCTGATGGAAGCCAGTCATCAACCCATAGTTCTTTTCATGCTGAAAGGTTATTAATGATATTCCACAGGATTGAAAAATGCATATTCTTTTTCAGAAAGGAGGAGAACAGTGTCTATAATTTATTGTCTTTCAAAGGAGGGTGTCTGTTCACATCTTAAAGGGAAATGTGCAATCAAGTCTTTGACCGTTAGACTCTGAGGAAGTGTCACAGTCAGTTATTAACCGAGAGAGACTCAGCTCTGTCAGCAGCAGAGGGTTCAAATCAAACATCTAGATATGAGTGTGTATGTATGAGAGAGAAGTGAGGAGGGAGTCTGCCCTCTTTAGCTGATTTTTTCTTCACCTGACATTTCCCTGCCAATCAGCATATATGAATATATATACATGTATGTATTCATAACATAGACTAAAGAGATGGCTCAGTGGATAAGAGCACACAGTATTTTTGCAGAGGACTCAAGATTGGTTCCCAGCACCCAAATCAAGTACACACTGTAACTCCAGCTCTGGGAGATCTGATGCTTCTGATTTTCGTGGGCACAGGTACTCAGGTGACAAACTTAATATGCATACATGCAAATATACAGATAATTAAAAATAATAAAATAAATCTTTCAAAGAGTTCACTGCATTTGTAAATACATTCTACGTCAGCATTTTTCACTCTCTGTGTCCTTGTCATGTGTTAGGCATTGAGCTGCACATTAACATGCAATACCCCACACCATACTCACAGCAGGTAGGCAATGGACCCTCAGTGATGAGAAAACTGGTTGCTTTCTCATGTGGCCAGTCAAGTAGGAAACTGGTTCAAATCCAGGGCTGTTTACCATCATAGTCAGGGCTCAAAAATCTTTAGTCCAGTTTTCATTTCAAAGACTCCCATCTTCTCAGAGCCTTTGAAAAAGCTCCACCTCACAAAGGCCACCTTTGTATTCCACAGAGACTCGACCACAGTTTTGCTTTCCTAACATTTACCTGGCTGCTGGGCTGAATGTCATTTATTTGAACAGCTGTTCAAATTTATGTGGTCTCCTTCTCAGACTCAAACCAGCATCCCAGCCTCAGACTCTGAGCGTGCAAAGCTCTTGGCTCCCCTCTGAGTCTGATGACAGTCCCAGCTGGACTAGAAATGCCTCCAATTTAACAAAGCATAGGTCACTCACCCCATCATAAACAAGGGCTTTCCAGGAATGTTCTAACTTCTTCATTAACCTAAAAAGTAAACAGACAGGAAGACCACCACTGAGAATGTAAAACTTCTCTCATTCGGTAAATGTTCAGAAGAAAACATTGTTTTGATGACTTTTTGAAATAATGAAAGACCACTTCCCCAAAATTTCTCACCTATATGATTGGAGAATGTCAATAATGCCCATGAATAAAAGCAGTTTTTCTCCCTTATGGCTTTTAGCTGGAATGCCTCCCATTCTGTGGATAGAGCAAAGGGGGAAGATACTTTATAACATGAGTACAGAGAGCTAAATTCATTACTAATTATACACTGAAAACATTAAGAATTCTAGACTACCTTTAGACTACCTTTATTGCCACAAGTTTTCATCACTTTAAAGGATAATGACTCCAGAGCTGTCAAATCTATGATGACTTGGGTGGAAAGAATGTAATTACAAAACTGCTTCTATTTAAAAATTAGGAGCAAAGAAGGATATTTAGAGCAGTATAAAATATTGCTTTTTTAAAAAAAGGCAGTACTAGGGCTGCAGGAAGAGTGCCTGTCTAGCATTCCTGAAGCCTTGGGTTCAATCTTGAGGGTTGTGTAAAATCACACGCATGGTGGCAGATACGGGAGACAAAGGCAGGAGAATTAGGAGTTCAAAGCCATTCTTGGCTGTGTAGGAACTTTAAGTCAGCCTGTACTACAGGAAACCATGACTCTCCCTATATATACATATTTGATCTAAAGAATCTTATGTTTACTGTGAAATTGAAAAAAACACATAGAGACATGGTATGGTAGTACATACTTTTAATCCCAGCACTGAGGAGACAGAGGCAGGTGGATCTTTGTGTTCAGGCCAGTCTGGTCTATACAGAGAGTTCCAAGAGAGTCAGAGTTACATAAGAGAGACCCTGACTCAACAAGAACAGAAACAAATAAAAACATATAGAAGAGAATTCGTAAAGTCCCTTCTTAAGATATGTTTTTGCATATCTTAAGAATGTGTGTGTGTGTATGTATGTATTAATCTGAAGAGATGTTGGATTTAGTGGTTTTATAACTTGAACATTACATTTTCTAATGTGGAATCTTTCCTCACATCAATGGCAATATGATTAATAGTTGAGTAGGATGTCACAATATGAATATAGAATGATTTGTTCAGTGGGTTATTGACTATTTAGAAAGAATTGCAAGCAAAGATATGAACAAAGACAGGCTATGTGTTAATTTCCTTCATGAAAGACAAAAGTGCACCTGGCTTAGGCATTGCCCGAGAATCCTAGAAAGCAGACAATTAAGGCCTTAGGAAATGCTCTCCTTTATCTCCCTGCTCAGCAAGCTCACCTGTAATGAGTCAACCATTCCAACAACCTTTTGCGGTTGTAATGGTTTCTATTGTCAAATATGCACTCTCCATATGCAAATGATGCCTGCAGTTACTAACACATCTGTCTGAGGAGAGAGCCAACATCTGCCAGGGTGAGAGGTGAGAGCAACAGAATCCCCTTACACAGGTAAAAAGCTCTGAAGTGCCAACACCATGTATTTACTTAAGCGTACGCTTATTCAAATCTAGAATCGACTCTTTCCTCTTCTGGGAGATGTTTTGAATGTGCAACAAATGAGGAGGGGAAGAAACTATGTAAAACCAGAAAACAGGTGGGTGAAAGATTTATACAAACTTGAGAAACTGCCACTCCTCTGGTCCTTAGTGATTTAAAAAATAATAATAATACTAAGATGAAGCTGGTTTAAATCATCAATCCCAGAGTGCCATAAGGTGATTGTATCAACCAGTGACTTGGGTACCGGAAACCAGGATGGCGTGTGGCAGCACTTACGTGTCTGGATTCTCTGCAATGATCCCATCCGCAGACTTGCCCGGACCCTGGATGGATTCCATGGCTGTGGAGTAGAGGACTTTCTGCATCCCGGGCCGCTTTGCATCGGGTGCATTTTGGAGGGGCTCCTCTTCTTTGTCTTTCAGGGAATGGTCCAAGATGTGGATGCCCAGCAAAAGGCTGTAGTCCATGATCTTGAAGCTTTCTAGTACCTGAGGAAGGAAATGACCTAGGAGGTCAGTCAACCCAAAGAACCCCGTGAGTCCATGAGCTCCTAGTTATTGGGGGTCGGGGGGTGCTACTACAGGACGGACTGCTGTGGAGGTGGGAGAATGAAATTTCTATGCAAATCTAAACGGAGCACCCCAACCTGTGGTTCATTAACAGCATTTATTGACTGCTTTTCACATGTCAGGGGCCATGGTCCTCCCTTGGACTCAACCCTCACAATGGCCCCATGAACTGGGTATTGCTGCGGTCTCTGTTAGGCAGATGAAAAACATGGAGATGGAAGAATTGGCTCAGTCACAGACAGCCCGTCAGTGACTGATCCATGAGGTGGACTCTGACACTCACACTCCTAGTCAGCACAAGAACAGAGAACCCGCGAACCAGTCTCACAAGTGCCCACACCCCGGTGTGAACTCCGCTTTTGCCTGGATTTTATTCTCCACATCCGAATCTCACTGAGTTTGGTGATGGTCTTTTCTCAAAGCCCTTCTTTCAGAGTTGCCAATCATTTCCCCATAGCCTGACTTTTTAATATATATGATCTCAACGAATAACGGGGCTTAACACTCAATTATCCACTCTGTAGACCGTGGGGAGGTGAAGGAATTAAAAAATGGTTCAATGTAGCCAGACAAGAGAAACCAGTGCTGTGAAGGGAAAATGAGAGAACAGAAGGTCCAGGTGGGCATCCCTCAGACTGGCTTCAGAGAGCAGGGAGACACCTGGACCAGCCTTAGATGGAAAGTGCCTGGTCAGGAGGCATGCCTGAAAGTGGGTTCTTTTCCTGTATGAGCATTCTCCTTTTCTCCTAGTGTGAGTGAGTTCTCCAGGCCACACAGCCTGTTGTAATACCTGCCATTTCCACACAAAGCTGTTCAGGAAATGAAAACGTGAAGACCTAATCCTGGCCCTTAACCAACATTAGATTAAAATCCCAGAATTCTGCATGCTTCTCATTTTCTCAGCATTTTTCTTTTTGAATTTTAAAAACTTCTTTTATGTACAGTGGTGTTCTGCCTCCGTGTAGGTCTGTGTGAGGGTTCGGTCCCCTGGAACTGGAATTACAGGCAGTTGTGAGTTGCCATGTGGGTGTTGGGAATTGAACCTTGGCCCTTGGGAAGAGCAGCCGCTGCTCTTAACTGATCTCTCCAGCCCCTTGCCTAAATGTTTTTAGAGCAATCATGCTATTTGAAGGAGGGGGTTGGATGGGAAGGAGAATAGTTGTGGATGCAACATCAAGGAGGCTAGGTTAGAAAGGCTTCATGAAATAAGAAATGCATAGTTTTTGACACATGCTGGTTCCTGGGTCTCAGTCATCTTTGCCATTAATGTTGAGCACATAATGGACTGTAAACAAGTGTCAGTTATTCCAGAGAATTCACCCTTTGATTTTTTTTTTTTTTTTGAATAACACCAGGGATGAAACAGAATCTTGGGAATATTACATAAGCATGCTATCATTGAGCTGGAGCCAGAGACTCACCCTTCATCCTTTGAGATGCCAAAGTTATATTTTTTAGAGTGCAGACAGACAACAATGGAGAGTAGAATCATATTATTTGAGAGGCCTGGGACATAAAAATTTTATTTTCAGAGATCCGGGTATGACTTTATAGTCATGCAGAACCAGCCTTCCCTAAGTAACTGAAGCAGGGTGATGTCACTATGGAGGAGGAAATTGGAGAACTGGGTAAGGCTGCTGAGCACTGGCTCAGGACAGCCAGTTCTCCATGGAGGCATGCCTCTGCAGCCCAGCCCTTCCACAGCGCAATGAACACCATGGGAAACAAGACTGCTTTGGGTCAGGGCACCAAGGGCTCAGCCTCTGAAGAGAAATACTGATGCAGGCTGGTTGTCCTTCACACAGAAACAAAGAGTATATAGGGCCTCAGCCATACTGAAATTATGGCTTGGGAATGAATAGTCCCCACCCAGACGACCCAAGAAGTTCTTCACCATTGCCAGGGGCTAGATGATGAGTTTTCTGTTCATATTTCAGAACTAGAGCTTTCTTCTTAGAGATTTACTGGCGAAGGAGTCAGGGCTAAGGTGCATAGGTCCTGTGACCCTGGGTGGGTCTCCTTACCCATTAAATTGTGATAATAACATTGCCTGTTATGTATGGTGCTTGAGAAAATTAAACACAGAAACACAGATGAAGTAAGTGCTCGGGAAAATTCCTCATATAAAGTAACTGCTCTCAAGACTCATTATGATAATTCATTGTGACCCATAACTCATACTAGTTTGAGAAAATATACATACCACCAGAAACAAACAACTTTTTGGGTTCCAAGTCTGAAAACAAAAATTCATTACAAGTCCAACAAAGACTCGAGTCATTCCGGCCTGCTCATGGTGTGGTTTGGAGGACCGGATTTCTTTAAAAGCCGTGCGGTCTTTTTTTAATCACGTTTTTGGGATCTGCACCAATTAAGGACCAAACAGTTATTGTTCACACCCTCCCAGTCATTTCATTAAAAAGTCGTTTCATTAAAGGAACTGATTTATCTGCCAGTAGTGTAATACCCGTGAATGTTAGGAGTGAGCACTGTCTACAACCCCAGCCCAGTCCATCATGCAGGCACATCTTTATCTCCAGGACATCTGTCTGATGTCACTGTGATGGGTGGGTTCTGTACATTTACTATTCCAAACACAGGCCACTGTGCAAACACAGGCACCTTTTCATCCAGCTTGGGCAGTACTTTACTCTTCCACTGGAGAAAGGAAGCAGATCATCCTCAGAGGTACAGAAAATGGGGATCAGGTTGGAATGAGGCTTTTTACTGACAAAGTGTGATGTTTCCTTCTCTCCCAAGAACCATTTAAAGTCAGAAATATAACTGGAACACATACTATAAGTACAGGGAAGGATGTCAGCAGGCTTGGTAAGAGACTGATTTTTGAAAGAGGTTGAAGCCGCAGAACAATGGTCCACGCAAAGAGGACGACCTTGCTAAGTCAGCCAGAGCACTAGAGTATGTGTATGTGCAGCTTGGGGTCGAGTTTAGCTACATCTTCCTAGAGGAGACTCCTAAATTGTTATCTTTGGCTTGTTCTCATTCCTCAACTGTAGCCCAATTATTCCCAGTGGCCTCTGGGTATTTTACAGCTTCTAAACAAAGCAGATTGTACCTCAAACTCTTATTTTGTCCCAAAGCAATTCTTTTCCCTCACTTCCCTCTCTCATTTGAAATCAATGTAATGTAAATTTTGACTCCGGGATGCCTTTCCTTTCATTAGCTGCCCAGTCCTGCAGCTGGTGTTATCAAAACATCCTTCTTTCTAATCATCCCATTGCAGCTTCCCTTTCGGGTAGGCTCAGTGACCCACTGCCACGATAGGTCACATCACATCCCTACACCTCCAGACTTGTCACTACTTGGTGGCAAGGTCACATCAAAGGTCTTTAACTCCTGTGGTCATGTCCCTGTCTCCTTCTTAGATACCAGCCTAGATTCACCTCCCAGGCTACTTAAAAGCCTAAGTTACTCCTAAGGGTCCTTCAAAATGGAAGCTCTGATGTTTTTCTGTTCATGTTATTTCTTCTACAGACTTTTTAGTTTCTCAATGAAGAGGGGATTTTTTTGCAGTCTAACCCATAAGGTAATTCTATGAAGACTATATTATGAACTGTTGGGAACAAGCTTTCCCTCTGAAACTTCAAACACGGTATGTGTCCCTTTGTGCCTCAAAGCTGGAGCCCAGGTTGTATCTGCAGTTTTCATATCAAAAGAAGAGGCTGGGCTCACCAAAGGCTTGATCTACTGCATGCTTCCTGCTGTGGAAGGAATGTCTGCATGCAAATAGTAAGGAGAGCACTCAGCAGCAACCCATCTCTAGCATGACACTTCTGTTATTTAAGTATGAGCCTCGGTAATCATGGGCCTCATGATTACCGTGCCTGTGCAAAAATTCTGGTACTCAAAACATTTACTGTGATTGTGTGCTGTGTTTTCAGGAAAACGAAGATAAAAGTTCCCAGTGTTTTCAAAGCTACTTACATCATGAGCATTTTGTATACTCTGCTCCAAGGGAAAATGAAGATATTTGAAAACACTGCCATTTACTGTTTAGTGTGCACACAACTAAATGGGAGGTTGTTTTGCTGTAAATGAGACTGGGTTTCAGGCTGGAAAGCCTATCCCACTGTTCTTTAGGCTCAGTTAAGTGTGGACTCCTTTATCCCTCAAGAACATTTGGTATCGGCCCTAAAATGGAGGCTGGCTAGTGCAATACATTAAATTAGAAAGGATCTCAGAAATAATTAGAAATTTGGATTCTGCCTATTTGATGTTTAGATTACTTTAATGTAATATTTAAAATGTAATATAATTTTAACTGAATCATATGACATCTAGGTGTTTTATTTTTTGAAATTAAAATATAATTATACCATGTCCCCTCTTCCCTCTCCTTCCCCAGTCCTGTCCCATGTCTCTCCCCCCTTGCACCCTCTCAAATTCATGGCCTTGCTTTCTTTAATTTAAAAAGGGGTCTTCTTTAACATCATGAGAATCATATTGAAATATGCATCAACAAAAGGATATGATGGCTGGGATGTGTTCTAAATTGTATAAAAAGAAAGAAAGGAGAAAGGAGAGGGACAGAGGGAGGAAAGAAAAGGGAAGGGAAGGGGAGGGGAAGGGGGAGAGAGAGAAAGGAAGGGAGGGAGGAAGGGAGAGAGGGAGATGGAGAAGAAGAAGAAGAAGAAGAGAGAGAGAGAGAGAGAGAGAGAGAGAGAGAGAGAGAGAGAGAGAGAGAGAGAGATTGGCTTTGATACATGTTGGTGGAACTGGTGGAACATGCCTTTAATCCTAGCACTTTGGAGGCAGGCAGGCAGATCTCTGTGAGTTCAAGGCCAGCCTGGTCTACAGAGTGAGTTCCAGGACAGCCAAGGCTACACAAAGAAACCCTGCCTCAAAAACCCAAAAAACCAAACAATACCCCCCAAAAGATCTGAATTGAAAATGGGCATGGAACACACACACACACACACACACACACACACACTCACACTCACACACACAGAGAACAACATACATACATACACATATATGTATGAAACATACATATAAATTGTAGCATTCTGCCCACTTTTATGTATGCTATAACTTTTCAAAAATAAAGTTTCATGTACTTCCTGGAGGTTCTTAAATGAAATGCATCTGATATTTGGCTACATACTACATAGATTGCCACTGCTCAGCCACTGACGGCTGGTGAAGAGACTTGTGAAGACACAGATTAGAACCAGGGGACAGAAACCACAGTGGGCTGAGCAGGAGGCTGGCTCATGCTCTGTGCTCCTCTCAACCGCTTCATTCTTTGTCCAAAGACCAAACTAATAAATGGCAAAATGTGGAGCTGACAGCTGACGGGGAGATTCATCGAGGCCCCTGAGTGATTTCCTAGCTCATCTCTATCGTCACCAAATAAGGACTCAATAACTGGTGCAAAGTATTGTCAGTAACCCAATAAGGCTAAAGTAAATTCAAAATGGTATCCTGGAGGTTAGATGCAAATAGTCATTCTTGGAATTAACTGATTTGAAGAAAAATGGATCCAGTGACCCACTAGTCCTTGCTAAGTCAGCCCCTGGGCATAAAGTGCTAGAGAGTATGTGTATGTCCAAGTCCAGTTATAGCTGAATGCTGTCTTTTTTATTTAACTTAATTTCCTCAATAAAGCCCAGAGTGTTTGTTGCTAATGTAATAAAGAGAAAATACAGACATGTAGTTTTAGCTAGCAAATCAAAATGGATTAAATATTAAATCCTTAGCCTAGTTATCAAAGGAATGCTTTCCGTACCACATCATCCAGAGATTCAGAATGCTGGACTATACAGGACTCACTGTACACAGGCAACTTTTTGGTTTTCTCTTCACTTAAAAACCCTGAAGTAACAGAATTATGTTCTATGCTTTAGAGACATTTATCTATCACCTAAGATTTTTACATGCATGCATGTATGTCTATCAGGGATGCCTACATATCTTACACACACACACACACACACACACACACACACACACACACACACATACACACACACACACATACACACACACACGTTTGTATGTTTGTTCTGAAACAGAGTCTACACGGTCCAGGTTGACTTTGAACTTGAAATCCTCCTGCCTCAGTCTCATTTACATTCCTGTGTGACATGCTATTTAAAGTCACAAGTAGCTGTGAATATGATGAAGAAGGTGACAACTACACTTCTATTCTTCAATAGGATGGGGAAGTTATTTCTCAGCCCTGGGGCAGGTTTCTCCTCCCCAGCCCCAGTTTCCTTTTTTTACTTTTTCTGTAGAAATCTTTTTATTTTATTTTTTTTTAAGTTTCCATCTGAATGAAAGGGAGGGTTATAAAATTAGTACTTTGGCAATCTTTCAGTTTCTGTAGCTAATGAGATTTTTTTTTTTTTCCTTTCCGAGACAGGGTTTCTCTGTGTAGTTCTGGCTGTCCTGGAACTCACTCTGTAGACCAGGTTGGCCTCGAACTCAGAAATCCACCTGCCTCTGCCTCCCAAGTGCTGGGATTAAAGGTGTGTGCCACCACTGCCCAGCTAAGAGAATTTTCAACAGCTGCTTACACAGGACTCAATGTCACGAAACTAGCTCCCAACTGTCCCCTGTAACCATGCCATATCTCAGAGAAAAGTCTTGCTTAAATGCTCATAGAATATCCTGGTCACACATGCTGCAAGAGTTGGCAGTGTGTCTACTGGCTTTTATTATGTTTTCCATTAAGCTTTAAGAACTAAGTGTTTGCACTATTTATTTTCCTTGTGATCCATCATTTACCATCACTCCACTCCCATCTCCCTCTTGGAAGCAGGCTGTGAAAATTCAATGGTCTTGTTCCAAAGTCTCTATTTTGACAAAGCCTTTCCCAGTTTTCTCAAGAACCTACCCCAGTACCTTATCACCAGAGCCTGAGGACCAGGCACAGTGACCTTCTACCCTTTGGTAACTAGTTAGGTTATAATACAAGGTTTTCATTTTAGTGTCTCTCCCCCCATCGTACCTACGGTTAAGGGAGACGAAGGAGGACCATGGGTTTGGGCTCAGAGGAACTATGAGGCCTGGAACCAGCACGTTAAGTTCATCAGACCCGGGAAGTTTAAGTGGAGTAGTCTCCATCTGTCAAGAGCCAGCCTGTGCCACTTATTTCTTAGTGTCGTTGTAAGGACAGAGAACAACGTGCCTCTAAGGCCAAGCACTGCTGGAGTCAAAGCAAGTTCACAAGCAGCGTTAACGAAGGCAGTGTATGAGATGAGCCTAGGAACAGTGTCTTTAATCGTGAATCATGTATTGTATATATTTGATGAATTCATAGTAGATATTATGTATTTAAAGTGTTAAACTACTTTGGTATCTATAAATGATATCTAACATAGAATCTTTTTTTTTTCTACCAAAACTTGGATAAGCTGGTTTTGCAAAATATTGAGAATTACGTGTCTGGTTTACACTGACTGAGGTATCTTTTGCTTGGTAGAAAGTTGGGCATGAGCAACACAGAAATATATATATATATATTTAAATTTTATCTTTTTTATACAGTTTCCCTGTCGCCATCCCACACTGACCATCTGTCCCCTCTGTTACTATCAGCAGGAGACTCTTGCCAGTCAGCCACACACACTGCAATTAACCTGCAGCAACTGGCAAAAATTGGGGCAAACATTAGTCCTATTCCAAGACTCATGAACAACTGTAACATGTAGACAGACAGCCTTAAATGGGAGAATTAGCCACCATTTAAATCAAGACTGAGGAGAATGAAAAGAACACACAGTTGCAGCTTACTAGGCATTTGCACATCCTGGTCTAACGAGCAATACAATTTTAGTATGATACAATGTGTAAAGGTGACATGATCGGTTGACTTTGGTTCCCTTTCAACACAAGTCATGGGTTGGCTGTTATTAAAATCTGCTTGTATTACTTTAATGAGTAGGTAAGACCCACTAGGTCAAAAACATTTACTGCTGTAACATCCTAGGCTTCACTAGAAGGTGACACTGAATGAGCACCCACCATAGAGCGAATGGGAAACTAAAGCCACCCGGTTTCTGTTCTCACAGAAATGTCTAGTAGCAGACTTTAAAATTAGATCAATAATTCCTGTGCAATGTAGACCTGCTGATGGCTACTGAATGGTTTTGGACGAAGCACTGAGAATTTAGTCACATGGAAATGCTTATTATTAGAAGCACACAGACCCACCCAAGTCTTGAAATCCCAAGACCTCACGGTTCACTGCATCAACACCCACAGGCATATTATTGGCTACTTTGAGCTGTACATTTTCTCATTTCCCCTTTCAGGTTTCTTTCTAATGCCCTCACATTGCGTCTCTGCTGGTCTCAGCCTTTGCTTTGGTGGAGTACATACTCAGGTGATATTTCAACAAGAGACTTAAACACACACTGATAGAATGACAAGAACGTGCCATCAGTGTACACTGATGAAGAGGAGACTAACACAGACCATTTACACCAGTTTATGGGAATGGGCAGCAAGGCCGGAAAAGGGTGCGCCAGCTTTTTATAGATGTAAACACGTACTTTTCATAGAATGCAGTGATAATGCTCAATCATTTGTCCCAGAGGAATGCAAAATTGTACCAGGCAAAAAAACTGGACAAAAAAATTCACAGTAGTTTACTTGAACCATTCAACAACTAATCCCTCCTCAACCCCATATTCTTTTAGCAGGTTAACATTAAACTAGCATATTCATATCACAAAATATCACTCAGCAGTTAAAAAGAGCAAACTATTGATGCAAGATCTGATTGCATGATCTCAAGAACATTATAATGCGTGAAAAACACCCTAGAGAGCTTCGTGCTGTAGTTTTTTGTAGTTTTTGTTTTCTATAGCCCAGGCTGGCTTTGAACTCCCAATTCCTTCTGCCTCTTCCTTCCCATCCCCTCCAGCACTGGGACTACCAATGTATCAGCATGCTCATCTCTGTACACAATATTCTTGAAATGCCAAGTTGACAGGCATGACAAAACATCCACAGTGCTGTGAAATTAGGGAAGGGAGGGAGGAGGCTGAGGCTAGGAGAGGGACCTCAGAGAGGGAACTGTTCTGTCCTTCATCCTGGTGGGGAGTGGCTTTGTCAATTCATGTGAACCTGCTTATGTCCATAATTGCACAGAACCCACCTCCAGAACACATGCGCACATACAAAACTGGAGAGAATAAGATGTCTGAAACATAGCAATAGATCATATTCGGGTCTATCTCCTGGCTGTGATGCTGTACTGAGGTCGTTTAAGACACTACCACTGTGGGGACAGGAGGTGAAGGGTGTATATGATCTGTATACAACTGTCTCCAACTGTTGTCACTCCATGAAAAAGAAAAGAAAAAGACTTTATAGGTTTTGGCGGAAACATTTAAAGTCCTTACAAACACACTTTTTTTTTTTTTTTGGTGGTTGTTTTCAGTAGGGGCCTGGGTTGGCCAGGCATCTCCAGCTTACCCTAGCTCAGACCAGAGGGTGGAAGACAGGATACTGCTGTTTCCCACAGACTCAAGGGATTCCTCCCAGCTTAGACATCTTTTACTTAGAGTTAGTTTTATTCCTTTATTTGCCCAACTACTCCAAATTAGATTTATTCTTGTTGTTGTTGTTGTTGTTGTTTTGGCACAAGAGTAACTAATACTGTAGATAGCAAAACTCTAATGTAATTTAAAATAGTGGAGGCAAATACGCATTAGATGGAATTACAGTGCTTGCAAGAATCTAGCTGGAAAAATAATTTATTTGTCTGTTCTTTTTTCAAGTTATCTTTGAAAAGAGAAAAAAAAACAGGTGTGGTGATGAATGATTCTAATATCTGCATTAGAGGCTGAGGCAGGAGGACCATCAATTTGACACTATCCTGTGGGACATAGAAAGAATGGATGCTTTACATGCTCTGAACCCCAAACAAACCAACAACGAAAACAACAACAACAAACCCAGACAAAAGCCAACCCACCTCCGAACTATCTAAATTAAATGCAAAAGACAGGAAGTACAGCTGGAGCATAAACACTGATCATAACACCAAATTAACAGAAGTAAGCCATATTGCAGCCCATTGAGCTGCAAGCTCACGGCATCCAGTCTGTAAATCAAGAGCTCGCCATACACTGGAGCCTCTCACTTCGCTCATCAAAATGTTCCAGTAGAAGCTGGTTTCATTAAAGTCCCAGAGCCTATTAATATTTATGATAACAGTGATTTGTGGGAAAAGAGAAAATAGATTCCACACTACTGAAAAATTAATAACTTTGCTGCTTAACAAAGAATGATAATAAATGTAAATGACTCATTTAGGCCATTAATTATCCAGACTGTCTCTGATATGACTCCCACTCGAAGGAGTAAGAAATATTTAGGTTATCAACATGAGTTCCCAGTAATTTCACTTTTCCCTAGCGTGCTCCTAAAATACTGCAGGATGTAATAATTTGTCAAATTTATTAAATGACACGAGACTCTAGATTTTTTTCATAGATAAATCACACCAGAGGGGAGAGAAAAAATCTCCGTAAATTGAAAACAAGTGCAAAACAATTTAGAATCGCTCTTCCAAAATTCATCTGTAAAATTTCAATTACAAATCTTACCACGGTCACTTCGTGCTATGCTCTGAGTGCAGCAGCAGTGAGGTGGCCGCAGAGAGGGCTAAGGAAGGAACATTGGCCTCTGAGACAGTCTGGCGTGTAGGGATTCGAACTCAGGTCTTCACATTTGCACAGCACGGGAGCCACCCTCTTCCCCGCTCCTCCCACCAAACCCCCTCCCCCTACAGTACTTCCACTGACAGTTGCAGGAAGAGGAGACTGAGCCTCCCTTGCAACCTATGCAGAGTTTCCAGCCAGCACATCTTCTTCCCTTCCCTTTTGACCCTAAAATCAAACGCCCAGCAGCAGACACATCTAAGTCTTGCATTATAAACAAGCCTTTTCACCCACAATGAAAACAGCTCCACAGCCTCTTCAGTAACATCAATTTCACCCTCCCCCTTCCCCCCACGCATCCTTTAAATAAACTAGCTTAACTCTTCATTGGGCCAAATAGAACCCAGAGAGGCAATCTGTCATTTGGATGTAAAATTCAGATACGAATCTGTTTATTGATCACACCAGTCTACTTTGCTTCCATTTTAAATTTGAAGCAGAATGTCATCTGCCGGAGGAAAGGAAAAAAAAAGATTTTTTTTTTTTTTTTTTTTTTTACTGGAGGGGCTCCCTGTTACAATTAAGAGGCTTACAAACCTCTTAATTTAAATCCCCAGGGGGAGAAGGACACATACCTATGGGAGGCAGAGGTCAGCGACAAATCAAGGTCTGACGATCATTCCAACATGGCTTCCATGGGAAAAATCACTGAAGTATAAATACAGTTCTGCTAAACTAATGACTCAGTGTGAGGATAGCCAGTGCAGTTCTAATCCCAAGGGACTCAAAGTGGAAATCATCTGCCTTATTAAATTCTCAATGCCATTTCTGGCACGCATTTGAGCAAAACTGGATGTTCCCTTCCAAAGGACTGTAGGAGTAACTGGAAACACAGAAGTCATAAAGGACAGGTTTCTTGGAGCGGCAGCCATGCCTGCCTCTCTTTATCCTCAGATATTCTACTTACTGTTCTTTTGTTCAAACACGGTTTCCAAGAGCTCTTTGCTAATTACCCACTGAGCACCAAGCATGTAGAGACAAAGGCTGAGGCTTGATCCTCAGGCTTAAAGATCTCTCCATGAGAAAATAACAAGGTATTAAATATCTCATGAAGGAGCTAAGGTTGGGAGGAGGAGGAAGCGTTACACAATGATCTCAGAGGAAGGGGTGTCCCAGTAGCCCTGAGATGTGTAAGGGAGGGGGCAGAAGAAGACAGGAAAATATGGTCTGGCAGAGTAAGCTAAGAGAATAAGGGGTAAGCCAAGAGAATAAGGCACTGGTTGGAAGTTAATAAATAGCACACTGAAAATGAGCGAAGAGGCTATTGAAATTCCAGATGAATACCCAGGGTTTCTACGAAGGCAGATCCAATAAGGTGGCTTCATGTGATAATCAGGAGACAGACTGGATGAGACATGGTGATTTACTGTGTGTGCAGTGTGTGGGAGAGGAAGGAAGAAAAGACGTTAAGAATCAGAGCACTGCTTTGGGTAACTAGCAACCTGATAGTCATGGCGTCTGGACTGAGAAAGCCAAGAGTACAAGCTTGGGGATGATAGCACAACGCATGAGAAAGCAGTTTTCACAGGGATGCTCAACTTGGTTTTTCTCTTATTCCAGAAGCCCGCAGAGAGTTTGGATTCCTACTCTCTGTTTGTGACAGCAAGTGACCCGTGATGTACTGGCAGTCAACATCGATCTTTCCCTGAGACAACCTGACTTATAGAAATGGATAGTTATAGTGACAGAGTCTGAGGGATAGGCAATGCTTTGAGAAAGGGGACCAGTTATTTACAGATCCAGCCTTCCTCATTCACAGCCGGTAACACAGGGACAGGGGAGGTCCCAGAATCTAGATGGCTACATTTGGAAAGGACTCTAGGGATCCTGTGTGGGAACCAGACTCTGCAGGTTTGAAGTATACAAGATTAGTTTTTGAGAATTTCAAGTGGTGTGCGCACCATGGGACGAAGCTGGTGAGGAATTGGCCATCACAAAGGAAAGGCTGACACACAGGGGTTTATGTATCACTGGGCAGGCCAGAAAGAGAGATGGGGCTTTTAACCAGAGTGCTTGCTTGTGTGCTGAGGTCATGTAGCCTATTCTGAAAGACAGTCTGGATAGAGAAGCTTTGGATTGGAAGCAGGGATGCAATTCACAGGAAACAGGGGGTAGTCAGCACAGCCCCAGCTGACTCAACAAGTTACACAGGAATCTCCCAACCGCACTCAGGCGAAGGGAAATGGAATCCCCTAGTCTGAGACCTTACAACAGAATGTATGTTGGGAGCTGACTCCTAGCAGAAAGCAGCTATCATCTTTGCAGCCATCTTGAGCCATATACCCTGACATGAGACTTGTTTTTCAGCAGCCTACAACAGCTGAGCACACTCTGATAAACATCTTGTTTATCCCACATATCTTGTTTTGCTGTTTAGTGCCCCCAGCTGCAAGGTACACATGGTATCCATGCCTGCAAGGCATGTGATATCCACACCTGCAAGAAGCACGTGGTACTCACACCTACAAGACATGTGGCAAAGCATATAACTACCCTGGATTTCCTTTCAATAAACGAGACTTGATCAGACCCTCTGTCTTGTCTTCATTCTTCGAGTCTCTTGCCCCTTCATCCCCACTCTCTCTCTTGCTAGACCCTGCCTGACCCGAGGACCAGAGCAGCAGCTCAGGCTGGGACAAATGTATATGAAAGATGGAGGGTGGATGGAATGCTGGGGATACATTAAGTTCTTAGCAGACTTCATGTGCCTGTTCAGAAAAACCACAGAGAAGCTGGGGGGGGGGGAACCGCTGTGGATTCTTTATTTTGTATTTGTTCAGTTTTAGTTCACCGTCCATAGATTTAATAATGACATTTTCATCTAAATGTATCAAATACAACCATGTTCATACCCTCATCATCCTCTCCTTCATCCCTATTCTTCTTGCTGACCCATTTCTGAATCCCGAATAAATCCCCCTCTACCTCTATATCATGCATGCACACATGTATATATTCTAGATTGTACACTTGAGAGGAATATGCGATGTTGTCGGAATCAGACTTATTCTGCTTAACAGAAAGATCTGTAGTTCCATCCATCTTCCTGCAAATGACCTAATGAAACCCATCTTTATGGCTGAATAGGAAACAGCACTGTGTCTTCAGATCACATTTTCTTTCTTTTTTTTTTTTTTTGGTTTTTCGAGACAGGGTTTCTCTGTGTAGCCCTGGCTGTCCTGGAACTCACTCTGTAGACCAGGCTGGCCTCGAACTCAGAAATCCGCCTGCCTCTGCCTCCCAAGTGCTGGAATTAAAGGCGTGTGCCACCACCGCCCCAGATCACATTTTCTTTATCCATTCACTTGTCCATGGACACCCAGGCTGATTGCAAGCCTCGGCTACTCTGAGTTGTGCTGTGGTAGACTCAGATGTGCTGGTGTCTCTGTGGTATGCCGATGAAGGGCTCTTTGGGTAATATAGTCACGAGTAGCATAGCTCGATTACATGGTAGTTCAAATCTCAGTTTTTGAAGACCCTCCAAACTGATTTACATAGTATCTTAAAGCCTAATCTATACCTCCATCAGAGCGTAAGGTCTGGTGGGTTTGTTATTTAAGTCCTCAATAGAGTTCTCATAACACTGGAAAAGGTTGTTTGACAAATATCTGGATGCATTTCTCTCTTACCTCACATGCCTTTCCTAATTATTAGCTGCTACGACAACAAACAACTATAGTCACTAAAACGTGTCATGCTATTTCATATCCAATATATAGGTTTTTCTTAGGAGTACTGTTTCTACTGCTTTGCCTACCCAAGAATTTCTTACGTCCTTCAGCATCAAGCTGTGACATCACCTACACCAATCCTCACAATACACTATCATCACCGCATCGCTCAGACTATTTGGCAATGGATCAAACATGGAGGTCACTCACCCCATCCTCAGCAATAAAGACATGTCCCAATATGAGCCCAGCTCAACTTTCTTGTGCTAGAGTGCTGTCATGATAATGTTCTGACTGGCTTCTTTCTGAAGCATCATGTAGACAGCAGGGTTTTAACAGACGAGATCCCCAGTTGTTAGGTACCAGCACTGGCCTCAGAGTGACCCTGCAGCCCCCCTAGATCCCAATACCCATCAGCCATATTGAAGCTCAGTTCTGAGAAATGGAAAAGATACAGAGAGGGAAAGGCACAAAAAGCTTGGGCCAAAAAATAAAAATAAACAAGTTAAAACCAACCAACCAACCAACCATACAAACCTAGTCCTGTAGTGAGTAGTTTACAACTCCTGTCTAAATTAAATAAAAAAGGCACTGTCTAAATTAAATAATTAAATAAAATAATTAAATAAAAAACTGTCTAAAACTGTCTAAATTAAATAAAAAAGGTACTATTACATAAAGCTAAAGGGTAAACATTAAACATAACAGCAAATTACCATATGATACAAATCTAGATACCAGGGAAGAGGGAATTTTAATCAAGAAAATGCCTTCATAAAATTAGCATGCAAGCAAGCCTTTTTTTTTTTTTTTTTTTTTTTTTTTTTTTTTTTGATGTTAGGGGCCTGGCTCACTCTGGTTGGGTGCCACCCCAGGGTATGTGGTTTTGGGTGGTATAAGAAAGAAGGCTGAGCAAGCCATGGGGAACAAGCCAGTAAGCAGTGTTCTTGGCTCCCCTTAATAGACTGTGACACTGTGGCCCTGGAGAGGTAAGCCAAATCAAACCCTTTGCTAAGGCTGCTTTGGGAGATAGTGTTTATCACATCAGTGAAGCATCCATCAGATTTACAAAGCAGTCCTCTAGAAACACAAGGAACCACAGCCATAGAACCCTGCCTTGCACACAGCTCAACCCCCAGAGCCAGCTACTGGCTAGGATCACAGAGGACTTGGCAGGGCAGGAATTGGAGTCAGGCTCAGCATTTACATGTTCCCATACCTAGGGATGAAAGCATTTGTAAAGAGAAGAGCAGGTTTCACAGCTTACGTCTTACATAAATTCAAATGAAGTTTGATTCCTTGACATTGGCTTCTATGCTTGTCAGAACAACAAACATGTTTTAAAAAATGAAAAATAAACAGGCATATCTCCAGGATCTCATTTTTGATGAAAAGTCATGTTTGACTATGTTCTCTCAGGATTAGGCTCAACACAACACACACACACACACACAAACACACACACACACACACACACACACACACACACACACACACACACACACACACACACACATCCTATGCAATGGCATTCACATTTGGCCTTTTCTCTTCCTGGCCTAGAAGTATGTGGCCCTGGCAGACTGTAGAAACACTCTCTCTCTCTCTCTCTCTCTCTCTCTCTCTCTCTCTCTCTCTCTCTCTCTCTCAGAGGCAGCAGGCGAGGGGAAAAAACAAATCTAAGACTGGAGAGGCTTGGACTATATACTCTGGGGAACTTGGAAGTAACTTTTCACCCACATCCTGCAGGGGTAGAAAAAACACAAGATAAAAGGTTTCCATTAAAATGTGTGTGTGTTTTCTTTTCTCCCCGCCCCCCCCTTTTTTTTTAAAAAGAAAAACATGAATCCTCCAGATAGCTGAACAGCTCTGTGGGATATTTTTTTGTTTGCTTGGTTCCCACTGCTCCTCCTATGACCTGTCCAAAGATAATAATAATAAAAACGTCTTAGAGGTCAGAGAGCCTGCTCAGCAGTTCCAGAGGACCTGACTTCCTACCACCAGTGTCAGGTGGCTCACAGCAGCCTGTGACCCCAGAATCACCTGTCTCCCATAGCAGACACACAAACACACACGAATAAAAAAAATAAAAGTAAATCATAAGAAGATCCTTAGAGTGAATCTTTATGTCTCCATTGTTAAGATTATAAGCTTTGTCCCCAGACAGATGTGAGTTCTGCCACCGACCTGCTAAGCAACACTGCACATGTTTTTTCTTTTTAAAATTAGAAGACATTTTCACATGGATGGATGTTTTGCTTATATGCATGCCCGCTGCTCACAGAGGCCAGAAGAGGGTGTTGGATCCCTGGAACTGGAGCTACAGATGGTTGTGAGCCACTATGTTGAAGCTGGGTATCAAACTGTGTCCTCTGGAAGTGTAGCCAGTGGTTTCAATTGTAGCAGGATGGTTTCCTGCTGCTGCTACTACATTATTTGCAATAAGCACGGTGATTGGGGAGGAGCTAATGTGGGAGGAGTAAGGAGAGGAGGAGGAGGAAGAGGAGGAGCTAGGAGAGAGGAGATCCAGAGCCACTATGGATAACTGTGGATGCATCGAGAAAAGTCCTGGGTAATGAATTTTATCTAAGGTTATGTATTGGGTAAGATCTCTAATTGTGTGGGCATCTTGTTAATTGAGCATTTCCAAATATATGTACCAATTGGATAGCCATTAAGTATTAAGAGTCTTTATTCTACCGGGTACCCCGGGCATGGCGGGTATTCTGGGGTTCAGCCAAGCTTTGTGGAGACAGTATGGTAGATTGGCAGAGCCATCTCCCACGTTGGCGTCTCATGGGTGCCAGAGCTGGTGTTTCTGGCTAGCTAGAGCCGTGGTCTCGCAGATCTTGTTGTGGCACATGTGGCCTCTGGCCGCGGTGTGCTTGGCTCTGGCTGTGGAACATGGCAGCCTGAGCTAAGCAGAGCCACACTGCTGCCAGGATAGTCGGCCGGCGTGGGACATTTTTAATTACCCGCCGAGCCATTTATCTTAACTCTGAATAAGTATCCAACTTTCTTCTCTTTCTTCAGGACAGGGTCTGACTATGTAGTGATAACTGGCCTAAAATTCTCTATGTAGACCAGGCTGGTCTCAGACTCAGAAGTCTGCTTGCTTCTACCATCCCCAAACCTGGATTACCTTCTTTTAGGAATTTCTTCAGCAATTAAAATGGGAGCATGGCTGTGCTGAATTCAAGGGGCTCAAAGGGAGAAGGAAGCGATGCCTAAGGAGTCTAAGGCTACCTGGCACACTGTGTGCTCTTCATTGTTACCTGGCACACTGTGTGGTCTCCATCTGCCATTGCTACATAACCCTTTATGGAACAATTGTGTTAATGAAGAAAAATGAATCCAAGGAGTTAGTTTCATGAGCTATTATAATTCCGCAGCAGGAGAAAATAAAAAGCCCAGAGAATGTAGAATTAGGTTCCTCAGTGGGGACTCTCTGCTCTATACACTAGAGTTCTCAGCCGGCCTTCCTCACCTGAGATCCGAGTGTGGCCAGGCTGGATGTATGGGTAGCCGTCCTTTCTCACAATAATGTGTGTCATTTACCTAGGCCCAGGGGAGACCCAGAAAGGCACAGCCTGAATAGCATAGCCCTTATTTATTTATTTATTTATTTTTTGGTGGTCCTGCCTAATGATACTATCCATTTTCTAGAAAGCCTTGGCAAAGGTCCAGCCTGCACCATCAAGTCCTCTGCTCAGCCCAATAGTTCTCTAGTCAGCTAAACAGCCTTAATGGGCCTTCCAAGTCCATCTGGATAAATCTGTCTAAGTCTGTTTCTGGATGGTATATGTATTAATTATCATCAGCCTTCAGCAGCTATCAGGATAAGATCTTTATCTTTTCCCCCAAGAGGATTTTTATCCACTTTTACCATAGAAGATGCTAAGAGTTTTGGTCACTCGTTTTTATAAATCAGTATGATAAGGTACATGCATCACCAGCTGGGGAATCCTTCCTTACCTTCACAATCACACTTTCACAGAGCACTGCACTCTAACCCGGTGCCTCACAGACCACAGAACAGTTGGAGCAGAGATGCAGCATTTACAGGTCACAGTGGGTCTCCAGCCAGCCAGCCCTTCATTAATCCCGCCAAGTACATTTTCCCTAAACTCAGTCTCCTCAGTCAAAAATCCCATTTCGTCCACGATTTGAATACGGCTTTCCTTGATGGTTTCTGCATTAAATCTAAATTTCATTTCCTTCTCAACTACCTTCCCCCGAGGGAGGAAAGAATGTAAAAGTTCTCATGTTATTTTACCAAAGGAAGCTGATAGAGACTCTCATGAAAACCAGCAAAGATGTGTTAACAGACCCCAGGACATTCCCTTATCACCCACCACTTCCTCAGAGATCTGGGGAGCCTGGGTCAGCACTGGGCCAGGCAGAGACGGGACGGCACACATCTGTTGTGGATCTTCCCCCATCCATGCTATTGGCAGGTAGCAGCTAGAGCTCCTGTAATTGAGATAATTTCAAAGACAATCAGAGACATGTCCTTACCCGGCAGTCTCTCTGTAGTGTCTTCATAAGGGCATTGTATGTTTCCGTATCGAAATACAGCCCCTCGTGCATGTCCTGCAGGAAGTCCAGGTCCTTAAACGTGGGGTTGGGTTTCTCCCTCTCTTTTCGGGATGCTCTTCGCTTGTATGTGGAGCCTTTCAGGTCATAGGTCAAGTGCATCCTCATGGCGCGAGGCAGCACATTGTTCATCACCACGATGCGGATGTTGATACCCCCCGACTGCATGCAATACAGCCCATAGAATTTGGGCAGAAGAGTCCTTGGATTCTGGTTTAAATTCTTGAATGAAAAAAAAAAAAAAAGTTGTTCTGTTTCATTTTCACAAAGTAATTTTGCACTAAAAGTGAGTTTAGAAGCTAAAATGACTAAATAAAGGAAGTGCTGTTAATGTCCACTGTAAAAAAAAATTTCTAATTTACACTCCCTATACTTCCTGCCCTCTCCTCCAATCTCCCTTTGTTCCTATAGAAACTTGATCCTTTTATGTCACACATTCTTACTCTCTTTCAAACTTACAGCTTTTAAAAAAATTGTTGTTACCTATATGTGTGTGTACTTGATACACATATATGAATGCAACTTGATTAGTCTGTATTATATGGCTTGTATGTGTATGTTTTCAGGGATGACTGGTATCAGATAACCAGATGTTTGCTCATTTTTTTAAAAATCATATTTTCACTTATCTTTGTGTGAGCATGCAGGTGTACACATGCCATGGCAAGAAAGCGTGGGGGAGAGAACAAATGTTCCTGGAGGCTGGTTCCCTCTTTCTACCACCTGGGTCCCAGGGATTGACCCCAGGCCATTGGGCTTGGTGGAAGGTGTCTGTGCCTAATGAACCATCTCACTGTTCCTACAAACATTACTTTTATGCATCTAAGAGTCACACGTGAGAGATGTGATATTTTTTGAGACTGACTCAATTTGTTTAATATGATGACCTCCAGATGCAATGATCTTTCTCCTATAAGTGACACAATTTCATTCCTCTTCATGGCTAAGAAGTTCCACTGTACGCGTGCACCACCTTTTCTTTACCCACTCTGCTGTTGATACACGGCTAGAATGGATGGATGCACACACGGCTCTGTTGTCTTGAATTTCCTTCTAAATCTGTTCTCGGAATAGCAAAATAACCATTCTAAACTCACAGCGGCAAGAGTTGAATTAAGCATGCCCATAAATCTCCAAATTAGCTTCAACTAAACACATGCAAGAACTGATGGGTACTGCTAGTGACTATTCTCTAAGGTAGCTAAAGAGAAAATTAATTCCTGGGGATAAGGAGTGAATCATCTAAAACTTAATTCTGCTGGCAAGACTGTCTTCCTAAATGGTGGGACCAATCTGCAAGCTTGTCTGCAAGAAAGTGCATTCCCATTGCTCTCACCAGGAACAAACACTGCAAGATGTCAATACCTTTATAGATATTACAGTTTTGACCATCACTGGTTATTGTAGAGAGTTACTGTTCTTGATGCATTTTAGCTACCTCAGTAATAATTCAGTGCTAGTATCATTGGCTCATTCTTCTGTGTTGCAATGCTGCTTGCAGGTCTTGATCCATCCAGGGTTTCTACAATTCTTTAAATCCTATACCTAATAAATATTTTCTCCTAGTATGTTGTCATTACAAGTAAAGACAAACTGTCTTAGTTAGGGTTCCTATTGCTGTGAGGGAACATTCTGACCAGAGAAGCTTGGGGAGGAAAGGGTTTATTTGGCTTACACTTCTTTATCACAGTTCAGCATCAAAATCAGTGAGTGGGAACTTGGACAGGGCAGGAACCTGAAGGCAGGAGCTGATGCAGAGGCCATGGAGGGATGCTGCTTTCTGGCTTGCTCCTTGTGGCTTGCTTAACCTGCCTTATAGAACCCAACACCACCAGCCCAGGGGTGGGTGGCCCCACCTGCAATAGGCTAGGCCCTTCCCCATCAATCACTAATTAAGAAAATGCCTTACAGCTGGATCTTATGGAGGCATTTTCTCAATTGAAGTTGCCTCTTTTCAGATCCTGCTTATGTTAGGTTGACACAAACCTAGCCAGCACACATATACATTTTTGATGTATTTTAAGAGTAAGGTGGATATTTAAATAGCTTACTATTTAACAAAGACTGTGATATAATGGAGTGGGTCAGTCAGTGGGTTAAGGCAGTTGTTGCCAAACCTTGCCAACTTAAGTCTGACTCCCAAACCAGTACCATTGGCCCTGATTCTTCCTCCAATCCCCTGATTTGAGGAAACAGCTGTTTTGTTTCTTTGTATCATTCCGTGTGATTACATTAACCTTATGCCTATTTTTGTTCTGTCCTTTGTCAGAATCACATTTATCCATTTCTTATGCTTTTGTTTAGCAAAAATATTTTTTGTAGCTTAAGAGTTTAAGTCTCTTTTTCCTTCCAACTTTGTAATAATTTTCACTATTATATTTGGCCTTACTTCATAAGCAATAAATTTTATGTACGCGAGAGATCTGAAATAGGAATATAATGTCCATGAAGTAGACAGCTAAATAGGCCTTCCCTGTTGAGTTTAAATCTGTCCTAAGGTAATAAAATAAATACACATGGGTTTGCTTCTGGACTCTTCACTCGAACCATTGATCCATCTATTGAAATTGTAGTTATACAAGATGCAGCTTTAAAGGAATCTCATTTTCCTTATTTATTGTCTCTGTATGTGGGGTGGTAGCAGAGATGTACATGCCATGATACATGTGTGGAGATCAGAGGACAACTTAGAGAAGAGGGTTTTCTCCTTTCAGCATGTCTGTTCCAGGGATCTGACTCAGGCTGCAAGGTTGGGTGGCAACCACCTTTACCCACTGAGGAATCTCACTGGTCCATCGTACCACATCTGTGGCATACTACCTACCACTTTATAGATTTTTAATGCAGGTTATCCAGGCACATTGTCCGGCCCTCCCCCCTCTTCCTCTGTGTATTTGTGTGTGTCTGTGTGGAGCTTAGTATATACCTGTGAGTATGTGTGTGTTTGCATGTGGGCACTTGTGTGTGTGCATGCATGTAAAGGCCATAAGTTCATGCTATCTTCTTCCGTCACTTTTCTACTTTGCATGTTGAGGCAGGGTCTCCCACTTCAACCTGGAGCTCACAGATTCTGCTAGTTTAGCCAGCCTGCTTGTTCTGTGGATCCTGCCTCCACCTCTCATGCACTGGGATCAGGGATGGGCCTCCATGCTTGCTTGGCACTTATACTCACTTGGGGACAATAGGAATCTTTACACTAGCAAGTTCAAGAACAAGGTATGGATCGTCATTGTTTCACATCATTTTATATCTTTAAATAAAAATTTGTAGTTTTATTCAGATCACTCTCCTTTAAAAATCCGTTTGTTAAGGTTTTTAGATAGCGTACAAAGTAAGAAACATCACCGAGTTCTTCTTGGCTTTAATTGTTAAGTTGACACACCCGAGAGTCACCTGAAAGGAAAGCCTACAAAGATGAACTTTCTAGGTCAGATAGATGGGCCTGTTGCATGTCTGTGGGTAACTGTCTTGATGTAGAAGGGCCCAGTCCACTGTGGGCGTTACCATCACTAAGTAGGTGATCCTGGGCTATATTAGAAAGCATAAACCTGTAAGTAAGCTAGCAAGCAACATGCCTCTGGGTTCCTATTTCCAGGTTCCATCTTTGAGCTCCTACCCAGACTTCCTTCAGTGATGGATGTTGAGTAGCAGTGTAAGCCAAATACATCCGTCTTCTCTCCAAGTTGTTTGTCGCTCACATTCACACCTCCTTTCCCCATCTCTGCTCTCTGGCTTTGCTATATAGCTCTAGCTTCTCTTTCAAGTCAGATTACATGAATGAATAGTTGTTTTGAAAGATTTAATCATTTTGAAGTTTTTCTTATTACAATTGTTTGTGAACTGACTACTATTATTCTGAGGTTACACTCACTGTAACTTGTTTCCCAAAGAGAATCAGTGTCTTCCTATATGTTTATCTTATTTTTCTAATTACTGTCATCACAAGGGCCTTTTCCCCTTATATTCTCCTCCAGTGTCTTCTATAGGACAGAATATAATGGGAATCTACCTGAACACAAATTGATCTTATATTTTGCAACTCAGAAGAACTCTTATTATTTCTAGAGATTTCTGGTTTATTTTCTTTAATTTTTATTTATGTGTAAGTATGCAGGTCACGCTGTGCATGTGTGTGCTCCCAGAGGCTGGAAGAGGTTGTCAGATCCTTGGAGTTGGAGTTATACACAACTGAGTGCTGGGAGCATCGCTCAGGTCCTCTGGAAGAGCAGCAAGTAAGTGCTCTCAAACAACGAGTCATATCCCCAGCTCCTGGCTTATTTTCTTGAAGATCTTCTCATTTTCAAAATGTCATGAGAACGTTGCAGAGACTTCTCGCAAAGTCATTCTGAAATTCTAGCACAGGTGTGGGGAGGATCAGTGATGGCTGGCCTCCTCCTCGTTTGTTATTTATAGGGAGAGAACTCTTGCTCCTCGAGACTCTTCATGGGTCTCCCCTTCCCAACCCCTTTGCCTCAGGGTCTTACTCTGAAGTATAGGTTGACTTGGAATTACTGGCCTTGAACTTAAAGTAATTCTTCCTTAGCCCCACAAGTGCTTGGTTAAAGGCTATCATGTCTGGCTTCTATGTACCCTTAGAAGTTGATAAATGTAGAATTTATGTGTGTCCTTTGTCTGTCTGTCTATCTGTCTGTCTATCTATCTATCTATCTATGTATGTATCTATCTATGTATGATCTATCTATCTTGTTGGAGAAGGTAAGTGATTGGGGGTGGGGTAGGCTTTGAGGTTTCCAAAGCCTACAGCTGCTGCTCCAGTGTCATGCCTGTCTGCTTCCCATCATGATGATCATGGACTGACCCTTTACAAGAGTAAGCAAGCTCTCAACGCCTTCTTTTTTCTTAAATAAAGAGTTGTCTTGGTCATGGCATCTCCCCACAGCAATAGAAAGTAACCGAGACAGCCTGTTTAACCTATGCTCCTGCATTCTGGAATGCAGTCTGTATGGAAAACTGGTATAGATCAGGTGCTGGCTGGTGTATGGCATAGGAGCTGGAATGTAGCCTCTGGCAGACTGACCTCAGCAGCTCTCTCTCCCTGAATCACTTGCCTTCTTTTCCAGTTTAATTGTTGCCTCAGTTGCCTTACCTATGCCCCGGCAACAACTACAGTGTCTAAGATTGTTGTGAGGATTAAGGAGTTAAAGGGAACAATCCCCAAAGCCTTGCTTAACCAAAGGAGACAACTGATGAATGTCACCATGGATAGCATGGCCACTGCTGCGTGCAAAGAGCATTACCTCCTGTCTCTATCACTACAACTACACCACACAAACACTGTTTCCCAGCTTTTAAGGGCCAAGGGAGCAAAGCTTCAGCAGCCGCCTTGCTGACCAGGCCTCAGCAAGGTGATGACTGAGCCACACTGAAACCTAGGATGACAGTGATCCAACAACTATGCTTCACTGCTCAGTTCTCCATTTATGTCATGTGCTCTTTTGATACAGGGTCTCTCTGTGTATTCCAGGCTGACCTTGAAATTGTGATCTTTTCATCGAAGCCTCCCAAATGCTATGCACCACCATGTTTGGTTATTACTTCTTAGCATTAAAAATTACTATTATTACTAGCGTGTATATATGTATATGATTTGTGGATATGCACATGCCACGATCAGAGGATGATTTTGCGGGGTTGTTTGTCTCCTCCTACCATGAGAGTTCTGTGGACTGAGCTTGGTTTATCAGGCTTGTGTGGTTAATGCTTTCACCCACTGAGCTATCGTGCTGGCCTCTGGTTATTGCTTCTTACAATCCATTGAATGAAGGCTACAACATAGTCTAAATACAAAGAAAGGAAAACACACAGGACAAAGCCCCTCAAAGGAAAATCATCAACTTACGACAGAAACTATAGCTGTGTGCAGCCCCTTACCATGTAATAGCCTGGCAGCAGCTTCTGCAGGAACTCGGCTTCCTTATGCTGAACAGTTTTGATGATAAATTCATCATCGCTGGTCAAGAAAAACAAAGACCCACTGGCTCCAGGATTGGACAGTTCTATCAGAGGTTCACTGCAGATGGAGTACTGAAAAGAAAACACACACAAAAAGCATTTTATACAGGGATGCATGTATGCATTCATGCATGCATGCATGTATGCATATACTTACTTATGTATTCACAGTGCTGAACTGAACCCAGGACCTCATCAGGCTTGGTAAATGTTCTCCAGTGAGCCATAATGCCCACTCTACTAAGCAAACATTTAAAGAAAACTTTTGGGGACAGGGAGGATGTGACTGGTAAAGTGTTTGCAAACATGGGGGTCTGCATTTGGATCCCCAGCAGCCATGTATGAAAGCGGGTGAGGTGGCTTACACCTATAATTCTGGTGCTGGGGTGGCTGAGACAGGAAGATAGATAGATAGATAGATAGATAGATAGATAGATAGATAGATAGATTGATTGATCGATCCCTGGAGCTCCAAAGCCAACTAATCTTGCTGAGTCAGCGAACTCCAGTTTAGCAAGAGGTCATGTCTCAAAATAAGATGGTGAATGAACAGTATAGTAAAACATCGTACAGTCACCTGACATTGACTCTTGTTTACACATACACACAGCTGCACAAACATATGTGCACACAAGAACATGTACACATGGATGTATCAAACACATACAAAATTAAAAATACACTCTTTTTTTTGAGATAGGGTCTCTCAATGTACCCCAAGATGATCTCAAACTGGTCATTCTCCTGCTTCCACTTTCTTACTCTGTGATTGTAGGCCTGTGCCACCATTCATTGGTAAAATTTTAATGTTTTAAATGAATGCATGTAGGTGTGCATGTGTTAGTCAAAGGGCAAGCTTGGGTATACCATCCTTAAGAACCCGGCCCAGTTCTTTTGAGAGAATCTTGCATTGGCCTGAAGGTTATTAAATTAATAAATTAAAGAATCAGGTTAGAGAAGCTGACCAGTAAGATACAGGGATGCCCTGTCTCTCTTCCCTCAGTTCTGGAATTACAAGAGTATGTTCTTATGCTTTTAGAGAGGGTTTTGGGGGTTGAACTCAGGTCCCCATGCTTTAGAAGCAAGCACTTAGCACTTACTGATTGAGCCATCGTCTTAGTCTGGCTAAAGTACTTTTAGTGTATATGATGTTTCCATGAAGGATGACAAAGTAATACCCATTTGACCTTCTTGAAAAATTTTCAAATAATTTATTTACTTTTATTTTATGTGTATGTTTTTTTTTTGTTTTGTTTTTTGTTTGTTTGCTTGTTTTTGCTTGCACATACATCTGTGCACCGTGTGCATGAAATGGCCACATAAGTCAGAAGAGATCATCAGATCCCCGGGAACTGGATATAGATGGTTAGCTAGCTGATGGACACTGGGAACTGAACCTGGTCCTCTGCAAGAACAAGTGCTCTTAACCTCTGAGCCGTACCTTCAGCTTCCTTGGCCTTTCTGAAAGCGTAAGTACTGTCTATGAGCTTTACAAGGAGCTCCAAGTAAACTCGATATCACTCTAGGAGATTTTACTTATTTTATAGTTTCATGATGGGAAAGATGCATACTTCCTTCAAGCCCAATGCTACATGACAGAATCAGGGGTCACCACATCTGTCTTGTGAGATCGTTAAGCAGGAATGCAGCAGAAAATGCTTTGTTTACAACAAGCCCTTGAAGGCCCAGCTGAAGGCTGAGTGCCCATGTGTATGCACTACTTCAACACAAAACCTCTGTCTTCTCTCTGCTCTCCCAGGGGGGCACTGTCCACTGTCACTGCTTCAACTGAGGATGATGTGACATCTGCAGCTCAGGACTCCAGGGCTCCAAATATGTCTAGCATTGTAACTGATATCTCTATTTGGTTATAACTCACTACTTTACAGGTGACAAGCATGAAATCAAATTTATTCCAACGCTATGATTAAATTATATGGCTTTGCTGGGCATGACGGCACATGCCTTTAATCCCAGCAGAGATAGGTGGACCTCTGTGAGTTCAAGGCAAGCCTGGTCCACATAGCAAGTTCTACTAAATTGAAAGACCATGCCTCAAAAAACAAACAAGCAAGCAAGCAAACAAACAGATTAGATGGCTTTTGTTGTTGTAATAAGACTTTTATTTATTTATTATTTATTTATTTATTTATTTTTTACCATGGCAGATCCAGCCATGATTTCCCACCACAACCAGAATACACGTGTGGTGAGCAGGGCTGTAATCCAGACCCGATTTCTCCCTTTCAACCAAGCAAGAGTAATTTGGCAGCATACACCCTTACAGCAGAAAATTGTGTCTCTACATCATCTGGCCCCCATCTTTTATCTTTTCTTTATTTCCTTATCTTCAAGGCTGAAACACTATTTGTCTTGTTCTCCAAGCCAGAACCTTGGTGACTAGTCTTGACACTAGATATTTCCTCATTTGGATCCTAATGTTTGCTTGATTCTGCCCACCTCCTTCACACCATCTCCCCTGCCCATCCCCCTAGGTCAATGCTTTTATCAACTTCTGTCTGGCCTCTGTGACACACTCCTGGTCTCAACTGAAATTCTTAACCCATGCAGTGTCCACTCCTCTGGAAACCAGGGGTCTTTCCAACCTGGCCTTGAGCTTTGCTGCATCTTCCCATGGCTTCTGACAGCATGTTTATGACCATGAATGGCCCGTGCTACTTTCCAGCTGTCTTGCTCATCAGTTTCTCCCTGAAGGTCTATTCTCACCTTCTCAAAGGTGATAGTAACTCTTGACTTTGTATTTCTGCAGTGCTGGGGATGGAAACGGAATAGAACTTAACACTAGGTTATATTCTACTATTGAGCTACATTCCCAGCCTGAGATAAGGGTCTGGCTTCCTGCATAAGGATAACCAGATTCTTTTTCAGATTTTATTTTACTTTGATTTTATGTGTCTGATAGTTTTGCCTCTATGTATGGCTGTGCACCACATACATGCAGTACCTGTGGAGGCCAGAGAGGGCGATGGATCTGCTGTGACTGGTGCTAGGAGGCTGGGAGGAGCCAAGTGGGTGCTGAGCCCTCCTTTCAGGCTCTCTGCAAGAGCAGCCAGTGCTCTTAACCACTGAGCTATCTTTCCTGGACCTGGATAACCAGTTTCCCCAACACAAATAATAGAAGAAATAGCATTTTTCATATTGTGTGTTCTTGACATTGCTTCTCTTTCCCAGAACTACTGTTCTATTTAATACAGTGTCATAGCACAAAGGAACGATACTGTCGAAGATGCAGGCAGCTAAAAATAAGGTTGAAAACTCCTCAGAGCTTTTTGTGAATATCTAGTTTCCCTTCACAGAAAAGGAAGCAGGTGATGGGGGTGGATGGGAGGGGTTGGAGGGAGAGATAGAGTCACAGACACAGACATAGAAAGAGAGGCAGACAAAGACTAAATGAAATGACTGGAAATGACTAAAGGCAACTTTAACCCTAGATTCAGACGTAAACATCTCTGCCAATAAAGTCTTAAAATTCTCTATGAGCACTGACCTATTCTGGGAATGGCTTGATCATTTATGTGTCCATTATGTAATTTTTTTTTTTTTTTTTTTTTTTTTGGTTTTTTGAGACAGGGTTTCTCTGTGTAGCCCTGGCTGTCCTGGAACTCACTCTGTAGACCAGGATAGCCTTGAACTCAGAAATCCGCCTGCCTCTGCCTCCTGAGTGCTGGGATTAAAGGCGTGTGCCACCACCACCCGGCATTATGTAATTTATAAAACACTAACAACAGTCAAGTGTTTGGCCTGTTTGGGTAACATTTTTGAATTAACATTACGGATAGCACACTTATCAATGTGTAAGTGACTGAGATTATGATATTAGACAGGAATATGATTTCCACTCCAGAGCCCTAGAGCTTCATTACCATGTTCTTGGCAACTTCTCAAGGCTGATTTTTAAAGGACAAACAAACAGAATTGAATCAAGTTTCCCTGTGCGCTCCTGAGCTCTCGAAAGCTGCTCAAATGTACGCATCCTCTCATTTTGATCTTCTGCAAGGCCTTCGTGCTATGCCCACTGGAAAGAAAGCATATCCCAACAGGGCTCTGCCAATGCAAACTAACAATGTAGACTCGAACCACATGGCACCAATGAACCTGCCCACTAGTTCCCTGATGTTGTACAACACCCACTCTGCTTTCGTTCTTACTGCTGTAGGTAAGCCTAAAAATTCCTTTGAGTAGCTCTTGTGAGCTCCATTGGGCTTGTGAATACCTGGAGGGGAAGGAAAGAGCAAACAGCTCGTGGCTGCAGAGATGAACGTGCCTGGGACCTCTTGGGTGGGAGACGCTTGTCTGGGAACAAGTAAGGAAGAGTTCACAGTGCTACACGCACTTGGAAAGCACGTCACCCCACTGCCTCCCTGTCCAAATTATACATGCTCAGAACTGAAATGTGCGCTCAACAAGCACATGGTAAATTTTAATGAAACTGAGAACATAGACACAATAATTCTGGCAGACATCTCGACATCACAGTATGAAACTGACAGGGATGCAATTTCAAATCTATCTGTGTAGCTGGCAATCACTCGTTGATGGTCTCGTCTCTCTTCCCCTACTTATAGCCATGTATCCTCACAGTGTGGGTTTCAACAGCCCCTAGGAGACAGATGCCAGGACTTGGTATTTGTGTCACATCCTGTTTCTTTACAGAGACCTTTTGGAGACGTGCCCATTTATCTTCTGTGCTTTGTTTGAGCGTAACTTCCAAGATGTACCTCATGAGATGGATTGGACTTCTTAAGGCTGTGTTCTACAGGATCACCATGGGATGGGTGTAGCACGGCTACCTGGAAAGCAAGCCTGATGTCTGTGACTTCGTGGGTGCGAAGTGAGACACTAGTGGAGAGGGTCTTCAGAACATCTGGAGACCAGGTAGGCAGATGTAGATCTTCTCATTGGTTTAGTCTGCAAGGCTCCTTTGTAAGTTCCCCTACTCTCTGGAGAATACATCGTTTGGGCTTAAGGAATCATTAAGGAAATGTGAGTAAATGGTATAAGAGGTTGTTCAGAAAAGAGCTTTCCTAAAGAAAGCAACTGTGTGTCATCAGAGTGACCAGAGTGAGCTTGCTGAGCTGCGAAGCAATGGACACAGTAGGACCGAGATGAGCAGTCATCTTGTCACATCATACCCAGTCCTGTGACAGATGCTTGTATTAGCAGTGCTGTGAACTGTTGTGGACTCTCTCTGGCTGATCAGAAGTTTAATAATATCCAGAAGGAAAAGCTGTTAGCTTTTAGTGTGTGTGCCACAAGGGAGGAGAGTGATCTTGCCCTTTTCACTATGAAGCCCCACTGAGTTCTCCTGAGAGAAAGCAACCCTCAATGAAACCCAACAATCTTCCTTCCACCTCCAGAACAGGCCTACGTGCTTGTGTAGGGAGTGATGGGGACAGGCTCCAGTATTTCAGAGGGACAGGGAGGTAAAAAGAGCCACAGTGGCCAGGATGCTCAGAAGCTTGCTACGTCACCATCACTGTTCTGTAGAGACTTACTTGTGCATCTTATGTCACTGGAAAGAAATCATGACTTTCTGGGCCCTTGCCATAAACCTGGTCATCTGAGTCTGTCTCCCTTGGAACCCATGTAAAAACTGGAATGTAGTGGGGTCTCTCTGAAATCCCAGCACCTTCAAGGAGATTTGATGCAGAGGCAGGAGACTATCTCAGCAGCTCACAGGCTAACTAGTTCAGTGCGACTAGTGGCAAACAATGAAAGAACCTTCCTCTCCATTCAAAGGTCTTCTTTGACTGCAACACATATGATATATGCATGGCTTTACATAGATAGACACATGTGCAACCACCACACACACACACACACACACACGCACACTTGAAACAGAAATCATTATTTTTTAAGTACCAACTAAAGGGATGGGCTTTCATTAGCATGGAACAGATAGCAGTTTTGAATTTCATTCTTTCTTTATATTTTATTTATATCATAAGATACATTCAAATGTTCTATGTCAGTGACAAACACTGCTGTACCATGTGCTTGAGTTAGTAGTGCTAGGGACAGTATTTCAGAGGGACAGACAGTGAGGCAAAAAGGAGGCACTGGGACTTGTAAAGCCCCAAAAAGCAGTGCACCAGGATCTCACCAGAGTCTTACTGAGACCATCCAGAATGGGGAGAAGTGAGTATGGCATCCTTTCTATGGTTCCGTTAAAAACAACTTTTTAAAAGCCACAAGGTACTAAACTGATTAAATTATTAGGTAAACAAAAACTGTGTTGTGGCCCTCTGAATAGGAATGAGATAAACCCGAGGGTTACAGACACATCACACACAGGCTGATGTATCTGTGCCTCCTGTTGTGTTGGAGGGAGGACAGAGAGAAGAAACAGCTGAGGTAGAGTATATGTGTGAAAATATGTTTAAAAAGAGACTTCAGGGCTGGGTGGCAGTGGCACATGCCTTTAGTCCCAGCACTCCAAAGGCAGAAGCAGGTCAATCTCTAAGTTCAAGGCCAAGGTGGTCTTTAGATTGAGTTTGAGGACAGCCAGGGAGATCTATATCTATATCTATATCTATATCTATATCTATATCTATATCTATATCTATATCTATATCTAAAAAAACAGAGAGAGAGACAGAGAGAGACAGAGACAGAGACAGAGACAGACTGTAGGAAGAAACATGGAGAATAAAACTATTCAGCTTCTTTTGAATGTCATCTGAAATTACAGGTCAAGGTAAAATTGTGGGCCAAGGCAGGACTGAGATAAGACAAATAAAATAGAGGACATTTGAGCAGAATCTAATCAGTAAAACTCACAAGTCTTTTAAATTAATTATAAGGTATTTGTTGGAATAATTACCTGAAGTGGTAATATCACAGTTATTTAAAAATTAACCATCACAGCAGATTTTCTAACTATCTGTTATGGGCTGTGGCATCAAATTGCATTTTTGAAGCCAAAATATGTAAATATTATAAAACTTGGAAAGTCCGCTATGTTCCTGAGGTTTCTAAGAGACAGGCACTTGTCACCGCTGCTGTTCAAGATAACATCAAGCATTTCACAGAAAGGAAAATGATAGGCTCTTACCAAGTAATCATCGGGCTTGATACCAAAGAGTTCTCGGAAGTACCGGAAGGCCAGCGGAGCGTAGGTCTTAAACCTGAAGTCTGGGTAGTGATGTGCTGGGGTCAGATTGCTCCCTTCACTGCAGTTCAAATATTCATGAAGGAGACAGAGATAAAGAACATCAGCAGACAGTTTTGATATCAAAGTCTATCTCTATAAGTCTTGGGCCAATTTTATCCCTAGGAAAAAAATACCCTCTGCTCATGGTGGTCTTAAAGCTCCTTTCACAATAGCCAATGGCCCTTGTGTAAAGACACACTGACACGGTGAGGGACGTCTCCACACAGACACTCCCTGCTAATCATGAGGTGTGGTAGATATTCGTCCTCTCTCCACTCTTTCTTCCTTGGAAAATTACCAATCTTCTCTAGTAAAATCACATTATAATGTTTTAATAAGACTTTGAGCTTAGTGTGGACCAATTAAAATAATCCTTGGCCATGAAGTTTGGATATTGGATAAGTGTCTGTAATCAGGAACATTTGAAATAATTAAAAAAAGATTTATTTATTTTTATTATATGTGTTTGGGTGTTTTGCTAGACTGTATGTGTGTGCATACCACATGTATGAAGTGCCCTCAGAGACCAGATGAGGGTCCCTGGAACTGGAGTTAGTAAGTTGTGAGCTACCAGATGGGTTCCAGGAACTGAACCATGTCCTCTGGAAGAGCAGCCAGGTTCTTAGCTACTGAACTATTGTTCCAGACTGTTGGGAGCCGACTTTAGTAGAAAGCGGCTAGATCAACTTTGCAGCCATCTGGAACCATATACCCTGATGAAAGACTTGGTTGTCAAAAGCCTATAACAGCTGAAGCACACTCTGATAAATATATTGTTTATCCCACATAGCTTGTTTTGCTGTTTAGTGACCTCAGCTGTATGGTGCACGTGGTAAAATGTTTTCACCTGTGTTCTCCTACTTGTGTATATAAATACCTCAGAATTCCCTTCAATAGGGGAGACTTGAGAAAATAGAAGAGACTTGAGAAAATAGAAGAGACTGAATCACACCCTGCCTTGTCTCCATTCTTCGCGTCTCTTGCCCCAAGAGCCACACTCTCTCTTGACCAGAGCACTTAGCACCAAAGCCTTGAGGCAAAGTGTTGAGGCAGAGTGTGGGCCTCAACACCAGACCTCATGTGAAATAATTTTTAAAACAGCCTATGATCTAGAGCAGTGGTTCTCACTCTCCCTAACACAGTGACCCTTTAATACGGTTCTTCATGTTGTGCTGACCCACTAACCATAAAATTATTTTTGCTGCTACTTCATAATTGCAATTTTGCTACTGTTATGAATCATAATATAAATATCTGACATGTAGATGGTCTTAGGCAACCCTGTGAAAGGGCCGTCTGACCTCCTCGTAGGGGTCACAACCCACAGGTTGAGAACCACTAAGTAAAATTTGCCAATTTTCATCTTAGCATGGTCCCAAGGCAGACTGCTCACAAACAGCTACCAGGCTGTTTCTTTCTTTGCAGTTAAAAAAAAATGAAAATGTATTATTATTATGGTTGTATATGCATTTTTGTGCACACAAATCATGTGTATATGTGTGTATGTGTGCCGCAGCATGTATATGAGGCATGCATATTTGTGGAGGCACGCATATTCGGCTTCTCTTCTTCCATCTTTATGTGTGTTTAAGGGATGCAACTCTTGATGGCAGGATTGTGCAGCACACACATTACCGATGAAACCCTCTTGCTAGCCCATCCCTTTGGGGCTTTGAAACAGTTATCCACTTTGAAACTCAAGCTGGCCCGAAACTCACTATGTGGACCAAGCTGCCCTGAACCCATGATCCTCTTGCCTTAAACTCCTCAGTGCTGAGATGACAGGTGTGTGCAGCCATGTCAACTTATAAATGGTTGTTGTTTCCCCTAAGCAAGCATGGCTGAATATTCCTAATCGTGTGTGATGACCTGCCAACGCAGCCGAATATTTCCTTAGTCCACGTTTTGTAATTTATGATGGGAAACGCATTCATTTGTAGGTCTCCTGGGATGAGTTCAGGATTTATGGGACATGTAATAATTTATAAATGTCAGCCATGTAGACATAAGAGTTAAAAGCAAAGAGATTCAGTGTGAACTCTGACCTCCTTCTTCTCTGTTGTGAGCAGTAGAAACAATCACATTGCTTGCTTGGAAGGAGGCTTTCAGTGGGCTCAGGGACTGGCCTATTCTTTATTTCTCAGGCTCCTGCTTATTGCTTTCTTGTTCATACCATCAAAGCTATTAGGGCAGGTTTCCTTTAACAGTCAGAGCTAAGATGAAATGCCCACATTCCTTTTATTGGTTTCCTTCATTCTTTGGCTGGGAACTCCAAGCAGTAAGCTGGATGCTGCAGTTACAATGCTGCGTAATTTTGCTTTGCTTTAGGTGCATTCTGAGCTTCTCGTGTTGATCACTTTGGCTTACACTAATTAAGACATTTCCTAAGCAACAGTTCCTTGATTACCATGCTCAGGTCCCACATGGTATCAAATGGATAGTCTTAGGTTTTCTTGGAAATGAGACACACACACACACACACACAAATGTGTGCATGTACAGCAGTGTATGTACCTTCAGGTAGAAGACATGAACACTGTTCCCTTTAAAAATACATTTTTCTGTGTTGTGTGTGGTATATGTACTTGTCAGTGTGGGTGTGTACACATGCAAGTGTGTGCATGTTCGCATGTGCATTTGGAGGTCAAAGGCTCATTGCTCTCCCCTTTATCTGAGACAAGGTCACTGTGTCTCTAATCACAGGCTACTGTGTTTGTCCAGGTAATTATTTGTAAGGATGGAATGATGTTTAAGCTTTACTTTCAGCCTTTGAAACATAGCTGCCAGACTAGAGCTTACTCAGCGATACTATTTCCTACAAAAGAGAAGAAAGGGGCAGCATAGGTATTTTTTTTTTTTTTTTATGGGCAAAGAGGCCAGAAATACTTCTCCAGAGCTGTGTGACTGTGGGATAGAGGACAGCAGAGCTTTGGGACCAGTCACACTGAGGTCATGCACTGGTTTTACCATTTACGTGTGAGTTAAGTGACTTAAGATCTTAGGTTATTAATTACTTCACATGCCAATGGGATTTTGTTTTTTGTTTTTCTTTCTTTCTTTTCTTTTTTTTTTTTGGCAAGTATGAAAGTTATTAAAAGTAAGCTTGCCATTATGGTGGCAAACACCTTTAATCCCAGTACTCTAGACGCAAATGCAGGCAGGTCATTGTGAGTCTGAGACCAGCCTGGTCTATATAGTCAATTCCAGGATAGCCAAAGCTACACAGTGGGACCCTGTCTTAAAAAATTAAGAGTAAACTAGTATTATATATTGTATATTAATATTATACATTGTCCACTACATAAACAAAACCATGCTTGGTTAGCTGTTACCTAAAGCTTGCTTTTAATTGCCATCTCAAGTTCATGGTCACGTGGTATAAATGTTACAAAAATGTTCTTCCTTCTCTATCTGACCAGTAATAAAACCTCATCAGGGTGCTTGCTGAATGCTCACAATTCTTTTACTTATCCACTTTGATTTTGGAAGACCATGTTATCAGAGAGACTGGACAGGGACTGTTATATTTTTCTTAAACCTTAAATGTCTGGGCCTTTGCCCATCTCCAAAATGAAACGATCTGCAGAATAAATATGTGATATCTAAAAATAGCTTTGAGTGATTTCAAAATAATAAAAAGGAACACAATGCATTTGGTTGCTAAGGGAAACCAATTCTGTTGCTTCAGCCTGGAAATAAATTAAAACAGCTCTTTTAGGGGCTGGATTGACGGCTCAGTGCTTAAAAACACGAGCTGCTCTTACAGAGAACCCAGATCTGATTTCTTACACCAACATGATGGCTCACAACCATCTTTAACACAAGCTTTAAGGCATCTGATGTCCCCTTCTTCAGCCTCTGAGGGCATTAGGCATACCAGCAGTGCACACAGATATGTGTAGGAAAAATGCCAACACATATGAAATACTGTCAAAAAATAAATTAAACAATGTGTCACATCAAGCAATTAGTTCTCTAGAACTGAGGTAAACTTACGTTTTAGAGACACTAGAGACCTTAGAGTGTTTCAGTTGCTTAGAACCAGAGCCTGCCCTGGCCATCCATCCTGACTCACATTCTCAGATGAGCTCAGAAAGGTGGGGATGGGTAGAAGTATTTGATACATTCACATATATACACATATATACCATCAATGTATGAATTGTTATTTATTTGTTTGTTTTTTTCAAGATAGGGTCTTTATACACAGCTTTGACTGTCCTGAAATACACACTTAGTGGTCTACATAAGACCAGGCTGGCCTCCAACTCAGAGATCCACCTGTCTCTGCCTTTCAATAGTTGGGATTAAAGGTGTGCACCACTACACCTGGCTATGAATTGCATATATATATATATATATATATATATATGTATATATATATACACACACACACACATACATATATATATGTGTGTGATGTGTGTGTCTGTGTGTAGTATATGTCGCGAACCCCCCACGCTTGGGCACCAAACTGTTGCGCTTACTGGAGCCCGATGTTGGACGCCAAACTGTTGCAGCCCGTACTGCCCGTTCCGGTCCGAGGGTCAGGGTCTAGCGAGAGAGAGAGTGGGGATAAAGGGGAAGAGACGCGAAGAATGGAGACAAGACAGAGATTCTGATCAAGTCTCGTTTATTGAAGGGAATTCTGAGCTATTTATAGGCTTTTGCCACGTGCCTTGTAGGCGCGTGGATACCACGTGCCTTGCAGGTGTTGATATGACGTAAGCCTTATAGGCGTCTATAGCGTGGACAGCACATGCACCGCAATGTCTTGCAGGCGTGGATAGCACATGCGCCTTATAAGCATGTATGGCGTAGATAGCACGTGGACAGCACGTGAACTGCAATACCTTGCAGGCGTGGCCACCACATGCACCTTGCAGCTGGGGGCAGTAAACAGCAACACAAAATATGTGGGATATCAGAGTGTGCTTCAGCTGTTGTAGGCTATTGAAAACCAAATCTTTCGTCAGGGTATATGGTTCCAGATGGCTGCAAAGTTGATCTAGCCGCTTTCTGATAAAGTCGGCTCCCAACAAGTATATATATATATACATACAATATTGTATATATATACACTATATACACACATATATAATGTATGTACATATAGGTATATAATGTATATATACAACTGTGAAATCATAATCACAATCAACATTCTCAATGTATGCATTGCTTTGTGGAAAATTCTGGCTGTTGTGATAACTAGGGTATTATTCTTGGTAGGAGGCACCATCCTACCCAAGGAGTTATCTAATCTAAAACAACACCTGCCATGAGAAACCCCCGAGACACTATCCTTTGCTAAGTTCATGAAGAACTTGAATCCAGGCAGTGAAAGCAGGGAAAAGTAACATAAATTCATTTGTCTTCATGTAAATGTATCAAGGATGCACAATGGATATATTTTTTTAATTAATTATATATTTTTAAAAAAACTAAACAACTGTACTATAATGTCGCATTGACATTTAAAAGCTATAAGACTCTAAAATGGTATATTTAAGTGTGGCAGTAGATTTCTCTAAGCAAGGGATGACTGGATAGCCTGCTTCCCCAGTGGTGTGTCTGATCTGCTGTTGGTGGGGACAATAACGTGAAGAACAAAGACGAAGTTTAGGTATTTACAATTTTAGTTTCTTACTCAAAAAGGTGGAAAAGCCATCATTTTCTTTTCTCCATGAGGATGTTAAAGGCTTATAACAAATTCCCCAGGAGCAAAAGGGGCAAACATACACCTGGGCCTCGGCAGGCTGCTTTTCGTGACCACAGATTCCAAAGACAGAACCGACTTCTTCATGGTAGATGTGAATGCATTCACACCCAATAAGAAAATACACAGGAGAATGTGTGCAGTTCACATGCCAGTTGTGTGTGTGTGTGTGTGTGTGTGTGTGTGTGTGTGTGTGTACCTATGCTTGGGGATGCTGGAGCACACCCCCAAGGGCACTGAGGGCTGATTATTATCAGGAGCTGACTGACGAGACCAAGCCCAGTCATAAACAACAAAATGGCTCATTTCGAACACATAAGTGTGTCTGAAAAGCCAATCCTCATAGCCATAAAGACAAAGCAAGCATCCCCAAGAAGCATGTCTTTATTTGTAAGCTCATTTTCTTTGAAAAATCTTGAAGATATGATGACATTTCAACTGAACAAAGAATATTTTTCTGTAATAGCGGAATTGGAGTTAATACTTTTACCTATTAGGGCAATTGTAGACACAACATAGAGACACTTTAAGTATGCACTCTCGTCACTGTTATCCGTCTCCACATGCATTTGTTTTAAAAAATATTTCTGTTACATTTATTTTGTATGTGCACATGTGTGTGCATCCATATGCATGCACAGATGCCACAGTGTGAGGGCAGGTCAGAGAACAACTTGTGAACTTCTCATCCTCCCATGTGAGTCCTGGGAAATCAAACTCAGGCAGTCAGGCTTGAAGGCGAGCGCCTTACCCACTGAGCCATCCCACCAGCCCATCTATTTGATTTTAAGCACTTTATGTTTTTTTTTTTCCACAGACTGATAAATGTATGAATAACTTTGGCATTTTTGTAAACATGGTGTCAAAATGGCAGCATTATCTCAATTTGTTTTTCCCTGGAGAGAATGTAAGTCAAAGTTGTCACAAAACGACAAAACATATTGGCTTAATTCAGATGCAAGGCCATTTGTGGTCCCTCCAGTCCATTCTTTAATTAATCACTTAACTTTAAAAAGATTTGTTTTTATTTTATGTGTATGAGTGTCTGCCTGTAGAATCCCCTGGGACTAGATTTTTAGACTGTATGGGTGGCCATTTGGGTCCTGGCAACTGAACACAGGTCCTCTGGAAGAGCAGCCAGTGATTTTATTTTCTGGAAACAGGGTTTGTCTGTGTAGTCCTGGCTGTCCTGGCACTTGCTCTGCACACCAGACTGGCCTTGAACTCAGAGATCCATCTGCCTCTGCCCCCTGAGTGCTGGCATCAAAGGCAGACGCTGCCACCCCACCCCACTCCCACTCCCACCCTATGTAGCCGGTGCTCTTAACCTCTAAGCCGTTTCTCCAGCCCCAGCTGATTCTTTTAAATTTGGCATAGCAAAAAAATCCTGGCAACGGTGCTGCTTTATGGAAGCTTTCTTTTTCAAAACATGTGGCAGGTGTTACTCTGAGATTTCTTTATCACCACCCACCAAATCCAATGATCCTTTTCCCTATGGTTTACCAGGCACCCACCACAACTAATTACAGCTGACCCACGGATGTCAAGTCACCATCGCCACAGAAAACGTAGGGCCATTCTTAGGCAACAGGCAGCAATACCAAGGTGAAGCTGCAGGTCCCACCCCCACCCCCACAAATATATGTAGTAGTATTTTTATCCCGTGTGCAGGGTCAAAAAAATCTTTACATAGAAGGATGTTAGTGGAGTTTCCTCAAAATGTTCTTACCTGGGGAGGAACACACTTTCCACCACATAAAAGTCTTGCATGAGGACATCACGTTCAGGCTTGGAAGTGAGGTTGCCCACTGTGTATCCTATTCCCAGCTGAATAGCACCTTTGATGGCTGATGATGCAGTCTGTAGAAGAAACACAGGGCGCCATGTTAGCTTTGAGGGCTTTGCTCGAGGTCACAGGCAGCAAACTGGAGGGTCAGGCTAACAAATGGCAGGAAGCTGGGGCTTAGTTGAATCTCTTAAGATCCTTCTCCTTGCGTGATTTCTCACACTGACTGTGGAGTGTCCCCCCATAGGCTCATGCATTTGATCTCTTGGCCTCAGCTGCTGTTTGGGGAGGATGTAGAGCCTTTGGAAGATGGACTCCTGCAGGTGACATAGGCTATCAGGAGCTCATATTTTGTTCTGCTTCAGGTCCCCTTTTCTGTGCCTATCTAGCTGTGGGTGAAGAGTTCCAGTGTACCCACCACCACACCTGTTCCTCCATTCCCTAACAGCCATGATGACTGAGCCCTCTGAAACCAGGAGCCATAATGAGCACTCCTCTCTTAAGTTGCCCAGGCCAGGCATTTCCATCATCACGGTGCACCATGAGATCATTTTTTGTATGTGTGGCATCTTACATTCAAATGTATCTGAGGTTAAAAGTTTGCACTTGTTATTCTTTCTTTTACTAAGAACTTGTGAACATCATGGACAACTTTCAATGAGGAACACTATAGTTTCTACTCAAAGGTAAATGGTATAGTTGATGTTTTCCCTGCAACATACTTGTGAATGAGTAAGAATATTTTATTCCCATAAGAGCAAAAAAAAAAAAAAATTACTGGGGCTTTTGGTGTTCACACAAAGTTTAATTCTGAAACTTGCCTATTGCTGTTGACAGTGATCTATAATTAAAATTGTCTTTATTGATCTGTGAAAAATGATATAGTACTGCCGGGCAGTGGTGGTGCACGCCTTTAATCCCAGCACTTGGGAGGGAGAGGCAGGTGGATTTCTGAGTTTGAGGCCAGCCTGGTCCTGGTGTGATAAAGGATGCAGCATAAGGACCACAATTGTTTTTTTGAGACAGGGTTTCTTTGTGTAGCCCTGGCTGTCTTGAAATTTGCTCTGTAGACCAGGTTGGCCTCAAACTCACAGAGATCCATCTGCCTCTGCCTCCTGAGTGCTGGGATTAAAGGTGTGTGCCACACTGCCTAGTAACACTGATATTTTAAAATTTACTAGTGTTTTAATATCTTACTAATGAAACCGAGATGCTGTTAAATTAGGAAATTAATGCTCCATATATATGTACACAAACATCTGTGCATGTGAGTACATGTTAATAGGGTGGTTTTTTGTTGTTGTTTTTTTGCATGTGTACTCTTGGGAATCAAACCAAGCATCTTAAAACACACACACACACACACACACACACACACACACACACACCACACACACACGCTCCATGAATGATAGCTTGGGTTAGAGAGAGACCCTTCTCAAAATAAAAAAAAAACCAAACAAAAATGAAATCAAATTTAGAATAGATTCCATATATTTATATATACATTTATTTGTGTGTTTCTATGTATGCACACACATATGTGTGCATGTGGTGGCCTGTGTGGAGGCTAGAGACACCTTCCTTGGTGTCATCTCCTTCCGACTCGACTTTGAGGCAGGATCTCTCTTTTTGTTTTTACCTCTGTGCTGCACATGTAGGCTTCTGGATGAACCTCCTGCCTCTGCCTCCTATCTTGCTGTAGCAGTGATAGGACTACAGTCACCAGTTTCTATATCTGGATTTTTAATACATGGGTTTCAGGGACTGAACTCAGGACATCAGGTTTGTGCTTCTGACATGTCTCACAGGCCATGGAATAGTTGTGTGCATTTGTATCTCTCTGTATGTATGTGTGTGTGTGTGTGTGTGTGTGCGTGTGTGTGCACCTATGTGTATGTGCATATGCATGTGGAGGTCAGAGATGAACTCTGAATGTTTTCTTTGGTTGATATTCACCCTATGTTTTAAGACACTGACCTGGGAAGTTGACTGACTCAGCTCCAGGAGTTCTCCTGCCTCTAGCTCTCCAAAGCTGGTTGGAATGAGTCTAGCATTTTATTTGGGTTCTAGGATCTGACCTTAGATTCCTGTGCTTGTGCTGTAGGCACTTTACTGAGCTGTGTCCCCAACACCTTGGTACATTGTTCTGAAGGGTTAGTGTGTTCTATTTTTTTTTAAAGATTTATTTATTTTATGTATATGAGTACACTGAGACTAGCTGTCTTCAAACACAACAGAAAAGGGCATCAGATCCCATTACAGATGGTTGTGAGCTACCATGTGGTTGCTGGGAATTGAACTCAGGACCTCTGGAAGAGCAGTCAGTGCTTTTAACTGCTGAGCCATCTCTCCAGCCCCCGTGTTCTATTTTTTTTTTATGTCTGGTAGCGCCAATGCGGAACCACACACCACAGCAGAAAACAATAAATACGTTAAGTGCATGCTTCTTAACCAGAGACATTTGGTAATGTCTGCAGAGTTGGTTTTTTTTTTTTATTTTTTTTTATTGTTTTTTGTTGTGGTATCATAACTGGTGTGTTGTGGGTACTGCAAGTATCAAGTGGGTCTAAGCAATCAATCTGTGCTACACTGAAAAGCTCCCTACCACAAAGAGTTAGCCATCCCCAAACATCAACAGTTTCATGGTTGAGAAACTCTGACTAAAATGAATAGAATAAAGATTATCCAGTATATTCAAAAGGAAACACTTTCTTTTTTCCCAGGCAATATTTTATAAATCCAACACTAATCCCCATCTTCCTCTCTCCTTTATTATTTTTTATTTCTTCATGTTTGTTTTTAAGTATCAAAGAATATCTCTTATTTTTTTTTTCTTGATTGTATGAGGAAGAACCACTTCCAGCTTTCGTGATGGTCTGCTCTGTCACTTGTCCACTTCTCATAGTTTATCTTCTGTAACTGAAGAATTCCCTACAACTTTGATTTCATGACGTAGAATCCTTTGTTATTGTCACCATGGTAACAGTCTAGTATTAACCCTTCCATTCTCTCTTTTTTTAAAAAAATTATTTATTTTATGTATATGAGTATACCATTGCTCTCTTCAGACATACCAGAAGAGGGCATCAGATCCCATTACAAATGGTTGTGAGCCATCATGTGGTTGCTGGGAATTGAACTCAGGACCTCTGGAAGAGCAGTCAGTGCTCTTAATCGCTGAGCCTTCTCTTCCATTCTCATCTCTATGCCAATGACTCTCGGGTCTTCTCAGTCTGTTTGGATGCTATTCCGCCATCACGCACATATGGCACTATTTCAGAACCTGTCTACCCTCTATCCAGTATCTGGTTCTTTTCCTAAGGCCCTTTCCTCTTCAGTCGCCCAAGACTGAATTCCCAAACAGACACTTAACACAGGGTAAGCCCCTCATTAATTCTTGTTGATTTTGCCTGAAATGGTCACCCACACCCAACCAGTACTGTTCAGAAGCTTCCACATATGAATAAGAGTAATTCCTCAAACCATCATGTAAGCCTTTTGCTTGCTCCACTCTGAACATCTGCCATCCTTCCTCTGAGACCAACGATCCACATGTTGGACCATGCAGAACACAGGAAAATGTCTTGATGGTTTTCTTTTCATACCCTTTGACTTAAGACCATCAGAAGCAAGGTACAAAAGATTGAGACTCAAGTGCATCTAGTGCCTGAAAAAGACAATTTTGTTATTTTAATATTTTTTCCCCTGCATTCTTTGATGCCACTAGTTGTCAGCAGTGACCTTTTGTGCCGCTGGTGCTGAATTCTAAAGGCACAGATCAATTTCTTTAATTTTAAACCTGTACAAAGATTCAAAAGCCATTTCTTTTCCTATTTGTCACTCAGGGTGGTATGCCATAAGAACAACGCTTTTCAGAGGAAGCAGCACTCTAGAATGTTCTCTCCAGTCCTAAAACAGACTGCATGCTTCTGTGCGTTTTGCATTTCGTGCCCATCCTTGATGCTGTTTTCCAGAGTCATGAGAGTGCTCTTTTATCACGGTGTGCAAGTCTGTCAGCAGAGAGAGTACCATGTTCCTTGCTGTTACCACCCAGGGAACAAAAGGCAGTCTCAGCTGCCAGTAGTCTGTAACCTTGGACAGAACCCTCAGACCTCAAGGGGTGTGTCACTGGACATGCTTCTGACTTGGATGGTGGGTTATATCCCTAGAATTTGTGAAGCAGAACTTTGGGAATAGGATAAAATAATGTCCTCTATAAGGACACCAAATAAGGAACACCAAACCCAACAACCTTTCTCCTGTGGTATGCAGTTAAGTTTTGAGTTCTTGAAGGAATGGAGAATCTCACTGATGTGTTTAATTAAATAAGCAGAACTCGACAAAAAAAAAAAAAAAAAAAAAGGAAATTTGCAATCACATCAATTTCTTTTCATGCCTCTTAAAAATCAAGTGCTTGGGTAACAGAAATAATAGCACAGTAATAAATAGAAATAAGTTAATCATTTTTTGTGCAACTCCTCTGTGCCGGACACTTGACAGCATGGATAATGATAATTTTACTGACGTAACCACAGCACACACTTCCACAAGGCTTCCGAGGTTCCCAGGGCCCTTGACTGATGCTGATCCTTTTATCCTCACAGTAACTCTGGGAGGTATGTAACACTCAGTAAGCAGCTCTAACGTGAAAATTTCAAATCCAAAATGCTCCACCATTGGGAACGATCAGTAGTGTTATCAACAGTGTGTATCTGTGGTATAGTGAGCATAGCTACTCTTCCAGCGTCTCAGAGATTCTGGGTACGGACAATTGCCACAAGTAGAAAATCCCACACCCAAATTCCCTTGAGTGTCAATACCGAACAAGACCTGGAGCATAGCAGCACAGTAGTTCATTCATTGTCAAGGTTAAGAGAGAGTCTACCACCTGATTAAGATGCTTAGAAACACTGTCTGAAACTGTCTTCAGGCTAAGTGTATAGGAAATCAATGACATATCAATAAATTTACATTCAGTCTTAGCTTCTATCCACAAGCGTCCTCATTATGCATATGCAAACATCCCCAAATCCTATATCCGAAATATGTGCCAAGAATTTTAGGTAAAGGTTTTCCATCCTGCATTATAGCCTCCATTTCATGGACTCGGGCATGTTTAGCAGCTTCATACAAGGAGAGGAGGCAGATCTAGGACTTAAGCCAGGGTTGGCTGTGTTATATACAACCATTCTCTGTGGTCTCTAATAGGTCTTAATGCCCATAACCAAGAAGCTGATCTTGGTGACAATGGACAATGATTTCCTCTACAGCTGTACACACATGGCTCAGCATGGTTAGGTGACTTCACCAAGTCTCTCTGTGGATGTGTGAGAATCTGACCACCAAGCACAGGCTGCTTCCATATCTGTTTTTTATCTGTTTTTTTTTTTTTTCCCAAAATGACTCAATAACCAAAGTTGAAAGTTCTCTATTAAGTCAAGATGTTTGACCTCAGCAAGGGTAGGAGCACCAAAGGAGCCATTCCTTTGGATGAAATGAGATAAACATGTTTAATTAGCTGCTAATCACACCTAACTACAGGCAAGCCGAACAAAGGCTTACACACCTCTTGGGAAACCACATCATTAGTATTGCTGGTAACATGGGGCGTTATTGATACGAAATGGTGCGTGGCTGCCTTGGTAAACAGGACCCCACATACTTCCTGTTCCTAATTGCTGGGCAAAAATGAAATGCTTTAACATGGGTATACTTATATAGCATCCTGTCTGCTTTACGGACATCTATGCTTGCATTCAGTGACACATACTTTTTCTTAGGCCACCAGCAGAAAAGGTCCTAACATCTGTCATTTTCCAGTTGGACGTTAGGCTTGGCTTCATGTTCAGCAAGATGTGCTGTAAAGCTGAAATCACTTTGAAACCTTGCCTGGAGTGTGCACGATTATCAGATCAGTAAATCATCAGGATGACAAAGAATATTCAGCATGAAATGTTGGTGGCAGCTCTCCTATAACCAGCCATTCTCTCTCCACAATTCAGAAGCCTTAGGACTCCTTCCTTTCTTTGAGATACCAGCAAGACTTCAGTGAGCTAACAGCTTCCATGCATTCTGGGCTACTTAAGTTTTCACCGCCAGGCTCTGCCTGTTGTGTCCCCAAAGTACTGGAACATGACCATTCCCCCTTCCAACTCCAGGGGAAACCTTTGGCTCCTTTAGTAGAGGCTTAATATGGGCTTAGATTCAGAACACGGCAACACGAGCTATTTTTAATTCTGGACCTCACAGGGATAAATGGAGGCCGTATGTTGCCTGGATACCAAGCATGTGATACTTAGAGGAAGATAGAGCTGCAAAGTATCACAAAGGCAAATCACTTATTTATTTCCATAGCTTGTTCAGATGTGATGTTAATACTAAGGAAAGTGGTTGTCAGCTTGCATTTATGTGATACCCCTGCAGCTTCTAAAGCTGTTTGTAGAGGTGCGGACTAGACATGGTCCCTTGTTTATGTTGGGCTAGCCCTCAGAACACTATCTCTTAATGACTGTACCTCCCTGTCATAGTTGTCAGATAGCCAGGGATTCATAATGTCCATTGTGTAGATCAAACTAATCTTGGAATTAACTTCCTGTAGATCCTACCGCATGCAGTACATGAATGAGTCCCTGATCTTCTAGAAGGCTCCCAGCTCAATGTTCTAATCATTCCTTGAACACGAGTTTACACACCTGCTTGACATATGATGTTTCTTTGCAGAATATGGAGCTGACAGATGCTGGGAAGCACGTGAACAATGGAGTAATGAGCATCTTAACAGTAAGATGAAATGCCTACAGAGATCCACCATAAGGAAAGCAATGACCCCAACGACAGGGAGAGTTTAATGACCGTATACCGGTTACGGGAAACTGCTTCCTTTAAAGCATTGTCTATGAAATTGGATCACTTAATAGGCCATCTGATGTCACTGGCTTTGAAAGGAAGTATTGAAACACTTCATGACAACAGCAGTTCCCCCTCAGGCTTTTGGAACTAATTATGGGATTACAGCATGGATACATGTTGCTAGAGAGATTTGCTTCAAAAGTACAAAGGTACTCATGTTATTACTTTACTTGAAATCTCTGAATGGGCCCAAGGCATCCTTGTTCTAGGAGCAAGTCCAAACCTCAGACAGCTTGTCTCTGGAAGCCATCTTTTAACCTGATCCCCTCCATTCTGCTTCTTGATACCTACACACATTATGAGAACGATGGCACAGCCAGGGCCAAGTCTGTCCTTAAGTCAGGACATCTAGAGAGTCTAACTCTAAGTCAGACATGTTTGTTGACAAGGTCTCCTCTTTTGCCAGGCCATAGAAAGTAGGTATGGAACATGTCTCTGTATGATGAAATCTGATGTAAGATGGCCATCTGAGTCAGGGCAGGGAGATTTCCACTACTGTCCCTCATTTTGGTGGTTCAAGTCCAGCTCCGGGTCTCTCTCCTGTCCTTGCAGCTCAAGCAGCAAGGCCCAGTCTTCTCATTTATCTCAGGGAGACAAGTAAGGGAAGAAAAAGGGACAGATGTCAGACAACTGGTTCTAGGAATGCAGAACTGAGATGCTGCAGGAAGAGAATGTGGACATCCTGGGGGCTCTACTATTCTATGTACTGCATACACTGCTCTATCACAGGCCCTGCGCTGGTATTTCCCCAGCATTGTCCTAAACAGAGCAGAGTTGCTGTTACCAAGTCATACAGTTGCCTGCTGGTCATTTAACCAAGATCTAAGAGCCCAAGATTGTGCTAGGCATTGGATAATGCTTGGATCAAAGAGTCATGGCTCTTGCTTTCATGGGAGTTTTTGATCTGGGGAAGGAGGAAGACACATTAAACGAAGATATGTCCATAACAACAAATAGTAATCAATGACAGGAAGATCAGCATGGCATTATTGAGATTAGGAGGCTGGAGACCCACTTACAGATGATGGCATTCACAGAACACAACACAGAGAGTGTTCTAGGCTGAGGTTTGAGAGGTGGTAGTGAGCCAGATAGCAGGTCATGTCACTAGAGACTGGCTTTAAGTTTATCATGTGTCAGGCAATTAATTCTCTACAAATCAGGGAAATGAAAGTGGCCTAAACAGAATCCGTGTCCTTAACAAAGTGACAGTAAGAACTTTCATGTGGTAGGAAAAGGTCCCATTAGGGGGCCGAGGAAGCTCATTTTCAGGATTAGAAGAAACAGTTGCAGAGACCTGGAAGCAAAGCACCCTGGGCAACATGTAGAGAGTTGGCATTGGGGGCTGGAAAGACAAGACAGATGTAGATCTGGACCCTCGAAGGCATCCTAAGGGGTTGATGGGTTTCACTTGTATTGGTCAACAGATGGCCAAAACCAGTGAAGGATTTTATGTGAAGAAGTGGTGTCTAATTTGAAAGGATCACTGGAGGCTGTGTGGAGAACAGATTGGAGGGATGGTAGGAGAGAAAGTGATTAGGATGTGCTTGCTTGGTTCATATGGAGATGGTAATGGCCTAGAGAAGTCTAATGAACAAGATGGACAGAAGAGTCAAATGTGAGATGAATTTTGAACACAGACATACATACAGACAGACTGACAGACAGGGCTTGCCATGAGCTAGAAATGAGGGAGGCGAAAAAAAGCATCAATAGTGCCTCAGGACAGTTTTCTGGATGCTTCTTGATCGGCTTCACTTGTAAAAACTCCAATCTAAATTAAGATTCTTCGACAAAGTGACTTGATGTAACTAAACCATCATCACAAAACCTATTCTATAATATGGAAAAATAAAATGTCATGCTAGATCTAAGCAGGAACATGCAAAACAAACTTAATGAAATTTGGAGAAGCATGTGTGTGCACCCACAGAGGAAACTCAGACGAAAGGACATTATCTCTGTACTAGTGTGTGTGTGTGTGTGTGTGTGTGTGTGTGTGTGTGTGTGTGTGTGTGTACTGGGGTGTATGTCTGAGGTAGACCTGGGATTTGTTTCTTTTTCTTAAGGTTTGCAATTCTATAAAACCATGTCACCATTAGATTGTTAGGAAACAACACACATGGCTGATCTGTATCTCCCACTGTTTCTCTAAATGTATTCTGGAGTGGAATCTACCTTTGCTCAGATGAACTCTACAGCAGGTCTAGGACCTGCCTATCTGTTGACTCAGAATAAAACTGCTCCTGTTCATACCTGGACACAGAGCCATTATAAGTAGCCTCCCATCAACATGTGCTCTGCTTTATCTAGCTCAGTAACAGACAGATTTGGGTAAGCTTTCAGTGGAATCCATCCATCCCTCTTCCAGCTTGCTGGGCACCCACCAGGCATCTAACAGGAGAAGGGGGAGGGGCTTTTCTTTTCTTTTCTTTTCTGTTGGATGTTGGAAGGAGGCAAGACAGGAAGGTCCCCTGTGAGGAGTTCAGTTGTAAGACGTCTCAGATATATGCATTGCTTCCTGCTGGGTGTCTCACAAGATCTGTAACTACCCCCTATCAATGGCTACTACCTTCTCATATTTAGGGAGAAAACATCACATCTCTCCTGGTTAATCATTTTTTTGCAGCTGCTTCTAAGCTCTACCTGCATTTTCAAAGAGAAGGTATAAATTCTAGACAGTTTGTTGTGCTGGTCACAGGCCAGAGATCCTCCTGTCTCTACTCAAATCAACCAAGGCCAAACTAAATCATTAACAACTGCTTGGTGTTTCCTGGTCTCCACATCCACAGAAGCCAGGTTTCTATTCTTCCCTTTCCCCATTTGCTTCTTAATACTTTACCATCAACCCCAGGTTCTGTTCTCCCACTGGGCCCTCCGCAATGTCTCTGTTCATGACAGCTAGAAAGGACAGGTTCCTTCTGCCATCATTAGATCCACACATTGACTTCCTTGTGTTCTATTGCTTTCCTGGCAGGCAACTACTTTTCTGGTACATTTTCTTTTTTGCAGCCATCTACTTTTTTTTCAAAATAAGAATATTGTAGCCCCGTCTTAATGAGGCCTCTTTCTGGGCTTGCATTCTGTGTGGTGAACTGCCTTGGGATAAGGTCATTCTGACACAGTAGGCACAAAACAACCTTGGAAGAAGCCCAAGGCAAACATTCTATTTAATTTTCCCTTTTCACTGAGAAGCTTTTTAAGAGGATTCCAGTGTTTGACAGAGGAGCTGCTTCTTAAATGTTGATAAAGGTAGAACAAAGAAAGATATTGCATAGCTTCCTTTAAGTCAGCTCTACTTCGTTGGTAATCCTGTCAGAGAGGTGTACTTCCTGGAAAGGAAAAGCGTGCTACACAAACACTCCTCATTAACAGAAGAAGGCTGAACTCTTAAGGTTTGTGTCACTCAGCAGCAGTGAATTAGGCACCCTCCACTGGCCTTGAGGAGATATGCCAGCAATTGCAAAAGAAACTCATGATTTAAGACACTGTGCCATTAGAGGTGCTTCTATATTGGCTTTTAACAAATGTTACAGTTTAAACTGAAGACATTCATCATAAATATGGCACAATACATTCTTAATATCATTCTAACACACCAGGGAAGAAAATTACCCATGTTCATGTATTCAAACAGAAACAGTATTTATTTGACATAAACACAAATTTAGATTCGATAGTAAAAAAAAAAAAAAATAAGGATTGACATTATTTTTTCAACTTTCTAAAACCGACCAAAATTAAATCTCACAAAATTTTAGAATGTTCCATTTCCTGAGAAGGGAGCTGTTAACTTTAAAGCTAAAACATTACCTAATGCTAATCTCTATTGGGGCAGATGCTACAGATGTTCTGTACAGATGCTGCTACTTGCTTTCCGCATTTACCATCTGCTGTTAGTGAAGGGTCACTTTGCCCCCGAGGTGACACCTGGAAGATTATGGAGATGATTCTGATGGTTTGAATTGGAGAGAGTTCCTGCCATCTGTTGGTTAGAGGCCAGTGGTGTGTTCAACATCCCACAGGCACACTGATGGTCCTTACAACAGAGTTACCCCAAAGCTGATAACCCAGCAGAGGCAAGGACGACCTCTGCTCTCTTACTGAGAGAGAAATAAGCGTTATCACTGGCATTCTCGTCCTGGCACATAATAGAACCCAAGTTCCAAGCGCTATCACTTATGAACCTACACACAAACGTCCTTGACTTGATTCAAAATGTTCTCAAGGTGAAAAACAAATGTTTACATAACACACACTGCTTAACTTAAAAAAAAAAAAAATCCATCAGACTGTGGCCCGTGTTCACTGAGGAAAAGTTAAGCAACCCTGAATTATAGGAGGTAAAACACAAATGTTCCCATTTCCCCTCTTTGCATGTGAAGGTTAACCCTACTCAACTGTTTAGTGTGTATCTGAGGTATTGCTCTCAATGCAATGAAAATACATACATGTGTACCCTGGAGATGAACAGATGCTTATCATGGGCACAGACAAGGCATCACAAAATGTAAATTAATAAAAAGTGGGATCCTACGATTTTAAAAGGTTTTGTTGCAACTTGGCTCTTTCGAATATTAGCCTTCTGTGTACAACCATACGAACTTTATGTCCCACGCTTTGAATCTAGAATGTTTCCCACAGGCTCGGGTTTTCAGCACTCGAGTCCCAGCTTATGGCTCTAAGGATCCCTTAGGGAGTGAGTCTCATGACTGGCTTCAGCTTTGGCCTGGCCCAATGTGGAAAAACTGCTCCTGCTGCCATGGACTGAGCTTCTCGGCTGTTTTCTGCGCCATGATATACTGGGACTCTGAAACCAACAAAGACAAAACAAACCTCTCCTCCCTTAAGTTGCTTCTGATAAGTACTTGGTCACAGCATTACCGATCTAACTGACATATGATAGTCAGTGGAGACAGATTTTTCACAGTTTGTATTTAGCACAATTGGTTCAACTGCTCTCCCATTGACAGATTATTGTTCTTGTAATCATTCTTTCTCCGTCCCTCCCTCTGATGCCATATTTATGACGAGTGCCTTTAGCTTAAACTGTAACATTTCTCAAAGACTCATAGAGTAGAATTCATAATGCCTCGCTACTGAGAGTTTCATTTGCAATTGTTGACGGAGCTCCTTAAGGGCAATTGAATGTGCATAACTCACCAGTGCTGTGTTATACATGAGAGTGCAGCTTTTGTGCTGTTAATAAGGACTGCAGTGTTTAACTCACCTTTCCTTTCTAATGAAACAGGCCTCCTCCACTCTGTCTGACTGAACCCAGAGGCTTGTGCATGCTAAGCAAGTCCTCTACCTCTACGCTACACCCTGGCTCTTACTGCTGAGACTGTTGTCCAGGCTGGCTTTGAACTTGTGGTTCTCCTGCCTCAGCCTCCCAAGTAGCTAGGATTACAACCACTCAGCTAGCTCAGCCCTCACTTTGAGGTAAATTATAATACCTAAAAATAGGTAATAGACAATTGTTCAGCCACTCCTGAAGCAATGTTCTGAGTGTCTTGCAGCAGAGATTCCAGAGAATTCTTGAGTTAAAGGAGGTGAACATTTATACTTTTGAAAGCAGCTGCCAAGATTGTCCTAGAAGACATTTCAACTCACACAACTTCCCAAGAGTATACAAATGTTCTTATTGTCGTATTCTTACCAATACCACTGTCAACATTATTTTTTTTCAAACTTGCTATTTTAGTCCCCGCATTTTCTTAATCACCAGTGTGTGCTTTTCGCATATTTGCTGTTAGTTTCATAATTTCACTTTTTTATGGTCACACACTAATAACCATGCTCAATTACTTCATGCTAATTGAAGCTAAACAGGACTTGCAAAATACTCCCTCTGGAAAAGATTGATTTTATTGTGGAAATTATAAATTCTCCCAGGATAAAAAAAATGTAGCTATTCTTTATCATCCACAAAATAAAGTTCTTTATTTCCATAATAAAATTTATAAACTTTTAGTTGTTTATGTTTGAAGTAGTCCATTAGAAGAACTTCATTTAGAGGCACACAATTCATGTTTCAGATAATACACAGGAATGCATTGCACAACAAGCTCAGCTGGGCAGTGGGGTCTTTTTGGCAAGAATAAGAAATTCTGGAGCGGGTGGGATGGGTATGCAGAACTCATATGGTTGAAGTGACAGGTACATAGACATGGTCTAAATGTCTGTCTACCCGTTTGTTGATAATCTCATGTCATGTTTTAAAAATTCCTTCCCAGCAGTGGGCAACAATCTTGTGTCTTTAGCTGGACTTTTTCATTAGGGTGGTAGCTTTTCTTCAGTCTTTGTGGTTGGGGTGAAGTGGGGTTGAGATGATTGACTGCAATCTTTCCAGAAAGCTCACAGAAAGGGCTGGAGTGCAGTTCCCCGCACCTAAATCAGACGATTCACAACTGCCTGCAACTCCAGCTGTAGGGGACCCAATGCTCTTTTCTGAAATCTGCAGGAACTTCCCCCGACCCCCAACTATAAACACACATATAAATAAAAATAAAAATAAAAATAAACTTAAAGAAATAGCACACAGATTGCTAGGTGAAAATTCATTCACATGTCTTTCCAGAACTCCACAAGAAGGTTATAGTATCAAACCCGGGTAGTAGTTTCAAGTACTGTGCACTCTTGCAAATCTGGGTGAAGCATCCTTTGCCTGTGTAATCTCTATTCTCCCTCCAAGATCTGGGCTTGACTTGTAATCAGGACATGATTTCCCCCACTACATTTGCCTCTTAGGCTCATGGAAGTTCCTGTCTTCTTTTATTTAGCCATCTAGTCAAGCCATCACTACAATCACGTAAATCTCCAGGCACCCCTCACCTACGACTGGCCTCTTCACACAATCTGTTGGCTCTCTCAATGGCCTGTCTAGACTACTGTCCATCATAGACTTCTGAAGCAGAATGTTCTAGGTCTGGAGGAGATGACTGGCTCTTCTGCATGGAGGACTTACTTTGAGGAGCTGTGTCAGAACCCAGGGATATACTCGTGTGGCAACAGGGATGAGAGCAGAGTCCCAAGTCCTACCCCTCCACTAGCCAGCTCAGTGACCAGGAGTAGAAGAGAACACAAAGCATCCAGTGACCACTTTCTTCATTTCACAAGCCCCACTGTAGTAATTTGCAAATAGGAACAAACTGACCTAATGGGAGTAGCAACATAGAAGAATCTGGACGGCCAGCCCCTTCTACCATAAGGGAGCTGAGATGCTATAAAAGGGTCCTGACATCCAGGGGCTTTACTTCATCCTCTATAAATGAAGGTCGTAATTTAATGACCATAAAGGCTTCTTATACATAAAATATTGAAAGTCCACTTTCCTATTTCATTATGTTTTCAGCCTTTATGGTCATCAACCGAAAGCCACTTGTTTCCTGTGACTTAACATTTTTCATTCCACCACTTTTTTTTCTGTATCTATTATTTTCTCTCCATTTATAGTGATGCCAGTACAGACACTCTTCGGTCACAGTTATACCAGTAGAGACACAACAGAAAGCAAATGTGCCATGCCTCCTTTGGGTTACAACTTTCCAAGTTATTACTGATATCGAGAAAGGGGAGCAGATTAGGCATCATCTCCCCTGAGTAGTAATGGGGAAGCAACCTTGTTTTATGTGCCTGCAACCTCCAGCCTTACCATCTAAGGAAGCCTGGGGTGTCACTGATTTCTGCAGAGCCCTCCTCCTTGAGCTCCAAAAGAGCAGTATTGAATTGTTTTTGGTATTGTTTAGCCCACAGATGTCTGAGCTACCAACAAACTATTTAGGATTCTTCCCTGGGAGTGATCACTACTTGGATGGATGGGGCTACTCTGGGAATGTTTGTAGAACCTCGAGACTTAATCCCAACAAACCCTCCCCTAGTGGCTCATCAAAAAGGGATCCCTTGTGGCTCCAATAGATGCATGACTTGCCATGATAGCACAGATAGAAGAGTCTGGTCCATAATCAACTGCTCACTTCAGGATGGCTGCCTCCCTCCTTTCCCGAAGAACACAGTTAATTGGAATGTTCCATAGGACAGGCCTTTATGGTCAGTGTACTCTGTCCAACTGTGGTCATCCAGAGCTAACTCAGCACTGATGAACTCAATCACCAAATACAAGACATTTAAGAGACTATTTCTGTTCACAACTAGCCATTTTATTAGAATCCAAGAAAGGATACAGACGACCATCCCAGCAACCGCAACATGTTGGACTAACAGAACAAAGCAATCTATATGGCCCCTCAGCCATGAATAGCTTTATTCAGTAAGTGATTTGGTAGCTGATGGATGAATAGAGACCATCTCAACACTCAGATTCTATAGGCTATGGATACAGAGCCCTACCGTAGGGTTTGGTTTCTTCCTTGGGCAGTAATCACCCAGCATGCACATAAACAAGGAGTTAACAGTCTGAAGATCCCTGTGTTACATTTTCTGACATGTTCTTCGGGTCTGTTGTATAAAAGGTATGCTCACTCTCCACTATGTCCCCCATGATGGCTGCTGTTCTGGGCATTCTGTACCTCTCTAAATAGGCCTAACCTGCCCCTCCCCCCAGCTCTCCCCTCCCCCACGCACCATGCCTTCATTTTGCCTTCTTCTAGGCCTTGTTGGACACAGCCTGTGTCTGGATAGGATCCTTTAATCTTTGCTCCAGCACTAGCATCCGAGACTAGCTCCAGAGTCAACCTATGGTTGCTTAGCAACAGGCAGGCTTATGAACTAAACATATCTGATTTGGTTATCTGGCTTGGGAGAAACTGCTGCCATCCATTTAGGTAAACGAGTGGGCTCTTGAGAGAAAGGACAAGCATGTGAACAGAAGTGAACACAAACAGCCTTGGCTCCTGCCAGCCATCAACAAGGGCTGCTAGGCAGGTCAGCACCACAGCTGCTGGGCTCAAGTGGAGGAGGTGTGGTCACGGGAGGGGTTCCATTTTGGCTGGGCCCCTAAACGAGGAACAGGATTGGAAATGCTTGCACATCTTTACCACATGGTTCCATCTGTATGAAAGGTAACCACCTGGTGTTGGGGGCAGGGAACCCCACACAGTATGGAAATTTTCTTTCAAAGATTCAAAAAGGAACAAGGAAATGCAAATCTTCCTCAGGACACCTGCCCCTGAGCAGAGCTCAGAGTTAGAGGAAGGCTTAGGACATCCTCCCAATCAGCTTGTCCTCCTGTGCCCTCCTCTCCTTTCTCAGTGTCGTTGGTGATGGTGGAGTTTGCTGAGACCCAATCCCTCACCTGGCACAGGTTCTCTGCCTGCAGCTGTTTGTGTGAAGACTGGGTAACAGCACAAAGTTCCTTTGTTCTGCTTATTCTTAATTACCTCTTCAAATCTAGTTATCTCAACTATTTCAAGACACCCTCCTCTCTCTCAAACAACAGCAACAACCAACAGCCCCAGTATGCCTAAATCCTTGAACCCAGGGATGGAAAGAACAAAGAGAAACTGCCTTTCCACTCTGACAACTGAGAACAGAGGCCTGAGGGAGAGGCCAAGTCATACAGAGACTGCTTTCATTGGCTTCCATTCTCCAAATGAGGTCCTTGCACCTGTCCATTTACCTTGTTAGATGACAGAAGTCGTCTTAAGCTGTACCAGACCAGATATGCCTAGGTAAGTCTGTTTCTCAACTAATCAGGTCTCTGCACAACCTTCTAAAGCCAAGAATTAGCTAAGTCAAAATTTTCCATAGGTCAAGGGTTTCTCCTCCTTGGCTCAAGTGACATGTTGGACTGGATACTTTATATTGTGGGGGACAGTCCTGTGTGACCTCCACCTGCTCTAAGCAAGTCACCCCTCTTCCCCTGAACCACATTTTCATCTAAGTGTAAGACTTGCAGGACCTACACTAGGTACATCATTTCTCTCTGTGGGTGAGCATGCCACGTGGTTGCTTGTTCCGCTGTCAGCATGCCTGCTGTCCTGCTCCCGGAACCAAAGGAATGTCCTCTGTCACAGGCTCATTAGAACAATGTTTGAAAACTGTGGCAGTTGTGTTAAATGACATTTTGTTATACAAAGTCAAGTGAGAGACACAAACACTGATGTGACAGCGAGTCCCAGAGTACAGGACCCATTGCTTTGGTCCTGACTCTGGTTCTTGAAAAATGTTCTGGCAGCCAGCGTGTTGGCAGCTCTGCTTGCCCGCTCGCCCTCCTTCCATGGGCACAGGGACACATTGGGGCTGTGTCCAACAGCAGATAAACTATACGGAGTTCTTTGTGCTAACCAGCAAGCCTGCAGTAGGGACCACCATGCAGGGCATCTTAGGAGCAGAGGCCATGGTCTGGTCACCTCTGTGAAACCTCTTGGGGTACTGAGATGAGTGCAGGGCTGGAAAAGGCTAATGAGATCCAGAGATGTGAAATTGACTGCAGCTTGGGATTTTGCCCTCAGCACTAACTTGTCCCAGGGACTGAAAGTTTCCTTGGCTTCCGTTTCCTCTTGTGTTAGAGAACAGTTTTATCAGAGGCACATCCAACTCTGAAAGTCTAAGTTTCTAAGAATACAATGCAGAAAATGTCACTTCCACCCACCCCACAATCCTTCTCCTTTCTAAATTAATCATTTCCTCTATTTCTACCTCAAATGATGGTGACTCTTCTCAACAGACTGCAAAAAACCAGAGAACGTCAAATTTCTTCCAAAGGAAGGGATTGATTCTGTTATTAGAGGTAAAGATCTTATTCCTCTCTCTCTCTCTCCTCTCTCTCTCTCTCTCTCTCTCTCTCTCCTCTCTCTCTCTCTCTCCCTCCCTCTCCTCCTCTCCCTCCCCCTCCCCCTTTTTCTCTGTGTTTGTGTGTGTGTATGTGTGTCTGTAATAACTCTGTGGGTAATTCATGTTCTACTTTCAAAAAATAGATTCATCTAAGTTTATTGAAACTATGTTGGAAAGATGGAAAAATACCAGTCCCACGGTACATATGAAGTCACTGGCATATTTATAGCCCTTGATTCCAGCTGAAGGATCACCTGACTCTATACCCTATGAAGGTATTTTCCACATATCGTTTCCTTCTTCCGGACATGCTTTGTAATCACGCCCTGCTTCTTTAAACACAAAGGAACAACAAGGCAAACGGTACTGAGGGAGAGGCATGCTGATCCAAGCAAGGAAGCAGACTAAACCATCTGCAGCACCAGGCTCAACATTTGACTGAGAATTCAAATATTAATTGCTTTATGCTAATGGCAACACCACCAGCCACACTTTTTTTTTTTTTTAAATCACAAGGAGTTTCACAAAAAGTCCAGTTTCGTGTGCGTACTGGGTGAAATGATCCTGTGTCCATGCAGGTCCATGGCAGGGACATTTAGGTACAGGGGTTATAGTTACTGAGCTCAATGATTCCAAGCTTGCAGGGATGGGGGATTAGATAGAAGGGGAGAAAGAATCAGAGGAGGAAATGCAGAGATGAAGATGAGACAGTCTGCATTTTGGATTTCAGTCTGTCTGTAAAGAGCTTCAGGCAAATTGACAGCAATATGATTACAAGGCACCAAGGCACTATGGGTACACAGGGAAGGACTGCCTGATTATACAGAGGCGCTGAGAACAATAGCACCCAAGGATGCTCACGTCTTAACTCATAGAACAAGCAAGTGGGTTACCTGAATAGGCAAAATGCATTTGTCATTTTGTTTCTACCCAGCTCACTATACACAGGGAGATATATGCAGTTCTGATGTAATAACATGTCCTTCCAAGTGAAAGGGAAGAGGCTAAAGAGGAAAGTGATATACAATGCAAGAAGGACCCAACCCTGCCTGTTGTCTTTGAGGAGGATGAAGTGGCCATGAACAAGGAATGTAAGCAGCCCAGAGAATCAGGGGGTGGGAGTTGGTGGGAGGAAGACCTAGATGCTAGGAAGGGATTCTTCTCTACTCCCAGCATGGGACAAAGCTACACAACAGCTTGATTTTACTGAGATAAGTGTTGGAGGTCCATCCATAGAACAGTAAAATTGTGCTGGGCAGTGTGGCACAGGCCTTTAATCCCAGCACTTGAGAGGCAGAGGCAGGCGGATGTCTGAGTTCGAGGCCAGCCTGGTCTACAGAGTGAGTTCCAGGACAGCCAGGGCTATACAGAGAAACACTGTCTCAAAACAAACAAACAACAAACAACAGTAAAATTGTAAGTTTATGCTGTTTTAAATTGCAAAGCTTATGGTAATTCATTACCAGAGTAACAGTAAGTTACTTTTAAAACTCTCAATACCTTGGTCCTGTCTATGTGAAGCATCCCCACCAATTTATTCTTCGTCCTATTAGTCTCAAAAGCCACTGGTAATTTGCACTGGGCTAGAATTAAGAAGACTGGTTTGTATGAGGACCCAAGGGATGGCACAAATGAACCTTAGATCATGTATTGAACAGATGAATCGGTGATGAGTTTCTCGCATGGAACAGTACACATTTGGCCTTCAGGATTAAAGATGTCCTATAGAGCCTCTGTAGGCTGCAGATGCGCAAGGCTGAACCCCACATTTTGGCTCTGGTTCTGTCAGAATCCAGCTAGGGTGGAAGAGATCTGGTGGGTTCTGCACCGTGCTATACCTTACTCACACTGGTCTACAACAGTATTGAAATCACCATGTCATGCTTTTGAAGTCCTTTTGAAGTTCATTTCCCTAGACCAGAGAAGAGGAAGGTGATGGGGCCATTTTTTCCCCTATAGGATTAATCATTTGAAGCAGCGTCATGGGAGTTTCTTACTCCACAGGATTTTTAAGGAAAGACAGGAAAATGCACTGATGCATAGAAATGAGAGCCATCTCATTTGGAAGCAAATGAGGGGTGAAGTGCAGCCTCCCCACTCTCCATGCATCTCCCCGACTCCGACTCCGACTCCGACTCCGACTCCTGCCAAAACCTCCAGCATGGCCTTAAATCAGAGCAATGAGCAGAAGAGACCATCACAGAACCAAAGCAAACAGAAATCAACTCAGACGGCCTTTCCATGCCTCAGTGTTCACAAATGAGATGGAGCCAACTATTACATAAACATACATTAAAACATAAAAAACCTCAACAAAGGGAAAAGAGAGGAATTAGCAACATTTCAAGCAAAATTAACCACCAACCAACCTCAACGCAGAAATAAGAATAACAAAAGAAGTACGTTTTTTTCTTACCTAAAGCTTTCTTTCCTTAGAAAGAAATGGCCTACCCCAAATATGTTGCAAACAGCACTCCCTTAAGATAACTGATACATGGATTATTTTGTTTTGTGGCAATGCGCAGCAGATCCATAGGGAGAAAAGTTTACAATTTCTCAAGTTATAAAAATAACGCATTTACCTGATCTGTCTGGACCGATGAAAACTCTAAACAGAATACTAGTTTAAGAGATACATGGTTTTATCACTTGATATTATTCCCAAAAGCTGTGTTCACAATGATTGCCTTTCCACTGCTCACTTCAATCAATTATAGGAAAAACCACAGTATTCAATTAAATAATAAAAATACAATATTTTGGTAAAACTAGAATCAGAATAAAAACTTGTTAACAAAGAAACTATATTTTTCAAACTAAACAAAGCATCATACCGAGAGAAACACGAGTGCCCTTTCCAAATGGCTTTTGCTTACACATCTATTAAAAACCTGTGTGTGTGATGAGAAATCTGGGAAATGGCACAAGAGTATTTGTACTTTAAAGTCAAGAAGATAGGCTGGACACTTATCACAGAGAGCCTCTGATACTTTGACTTCTGAAGATCCAGTTAATAAAGCAAAACAAGCCAGTGATGAAACAGACTGACTGAAAACCCAAAATTTATACTTTATAGAGTTATAGATATTGTATCTACATAAAAAAATCAATCATGAACCTAATAACATAACAAATCAAATCAGCAGTGTATAAAATAAACTTGAAGAGATTAAGCCCAGAAAATATAATGGGAAGAATAATCCCATTCATAATGTCTGGTGATTTGAATAAAAATGGCACCCATGGACTCATGTGTCTGAATGCTTGATCATAAGGAGTGGTGGCCTTGTTGGAGGAGTTGTGTTACTGGGGAGGGCTTTGAGCTTTCAGAAGCTCAAGCTAGGCCTAGTGGCTCAGTCTTCCTTCTTGCTGCCTGCTGATCCTGATGTAGAACTCCTTGCTCCTTCTTCAGCATCAGGTGTGTCTGTGTGCTGCCATGATTCCTGCCATGATGACAATGGGCCAACCCTCTGAAACTGTAAGCCCGGCTGAATTAAATATTTTTCTTTGTAAGAGTTGCCATGGCCATGGTGTTTCTTCACAGCAATAGAAAACTCAAACTAGACATAATAGAAAAAAAATTTCCCAAATATTAACAGACAAGAAAGTCCCATATAGGTATGAAACAGAACAAAAAAACAGTAAAGAAAAAAAAATTTCACTGAAGTGGATAAAAAACAGTAATCACATAGACATTCAATCCTTGGAAGGAAGGGTAAAATAAGTTAAAAGTATTCTTTCTCCTTAAATGTTTAAGTACATGTAATACAACTTTAACAAAAACCAAACCATAAACAAACAAAACAAAACAAAACAAAACAAAAAAAACCCCAAAAACCACGGTATGGTCTTGGTAGAATGACCATCTTATCCTGAAGTTAAGTTAGAGGAATGAATATTAAAAACATCCCTAGGAAAAACTTAAAAATTAAGTAACACCATGAGAAGTATGTCTTATAGACTATTATAATTAAAACAAGGCATTACCAGAAGTAAAATTGAAGATGGGAGTGGACATAGAGCCTCGGGTATGGGCAGCAGCATGTCTGACTTTAGGAAAGTCTTGATGAAGACTTGACTCCAGAGCAATGCAAGAGAGATGGGGAGAAAGAGCTGGGGACTGGCTAGTGTATACAAAGTTACAGTTAGAAGGAGCAAGTTACAGTGTCCCCAGTAGAGAGGGGTGGCGGTGGTAACAATGCCTTATTGATTATGTTACATGGCTAGAAGAGAAGATTTGGGATGTTTTCATCTCCAGGGGTGACAATGTCTGACACAGTGTGTATGCTAAATGTCCTCATTTGATTATCCACACAGTGCTTACATGCAACACACTATACATTCTATAACCACAAACCTGATATATTTCTTTCCATTAATTGGAAATAAAATAACAATCATTCTATAACTACAAACTGATACATTTCTTTTCCATTAGTTGGAAATAAAATAAGGATTTTTCACTAGAATCAGGTAACAGAATTAAAAATCTAATTTTAAGCCAGAAAGATATTTGCAAGAAAAATGCAGTGGCACTTGTAAGTAGAACTTATCATAAAATAACAGCGGGAACTCATGAGTAATTCTCAAAATGATACATAGAAGTCAGTGCAAAGGATCTGAAAAAACATCAAACATTATGAGCAATAAAAGCAAATATAAACATGCTAATGAAGGCATTTCAACCTCTCTAGCTGGCTAAGCTACGTAGAAATAACAACATGATGGGTGTGGTGGTGCATTCCGTGGATCCCAGCACTCAAGAGCCTGAGCCAGGAGGATCTTTGTGAGTTAAGGCCCAGCCTGGTTTACACATCAAGTTCTAGGACAACCAAGACTTCCTAGAAAGATCTGGTCTTACACAAACAATCTCAAAAACACTGAGCAGGGCTAGTGAGGAGTGAGGACACAGGCAATCCTTAGTCGGCTGGATGGTCTCCACAGTGGGATAACGGTTCAAAAGGTTTTAACAGTGTTAAACTTGGTTTCCTGAAGTCAAAGATCAAGGATCTTGTGCCCACTTCTCGTTCCCCGTTTAATGCAAATATGTGCCTAGTTTGATCTACTGACCCAGAGTAGAGGGGTGGGCCTGGAAAGCTAGAAATGTTCTGGGCCACCTGGGTGCCCAGTGCTTTTGGGGTCTGGTGCTGTTGTGTATCCATTCCCTCTGAACTGGGCAGTCTCTCAGGTGGTGCATGAGCTCGAAGGATGCAGCTTTTGTGACTCAGGGTCACCCTACCTGGTAGGGTTACTATTGCTGTAAGGGAACACCATGATCAAAACCAACCTGGGGAGGAAAGGGTTTGTTTGGCTTACACTTCCACATCACTGTTTATCCCTGAAGGAAGTCAGGACAGGAACTCACACAGGGCAGGATCCTGGAGGCAGGAGCTGATGCAGAGGCCATGGAGGAATGCTGCTTACTGATTTGATCTTCATGGCTTGCTCAGTCGCTTTCTTAAAGCGTCCAAGACCACCAGCCCAGGGGTGGCTCTCCCATTGGACTCTCCCCTATTAATCACTAATTAGAAAACGCCCTACAGGCTTCCCTGCAACCACATCTTATGGAAGTTTTTTTTTTTTTTTTTTTTTTTTTTTTTTTTTTCAGTTGAGGTTCCCACCTCTCAAATGGCTCTAGCCTGCATCAAGTTGACATAAATCTATTAGGCACAGTGTGCATGCTGGGATAAGCTTTTTGATCATCTAGTTGTCTTTGGGTCACCCATGTTCCCATAAGTAACCTCTCACTCACACAATTCTGTAGTTAACTCCACTCCCCAAAAACCTCACTGGTTCACTAAATTAGACTTAGGGTAATTGTTTTTCTGGCCTATTGTTGATGGCCTCATCTGGGGTGAATGTTTGTACACAGCTCTCCAGGAAAAGTCCACACAAATGCTGAGGCTAACCTTAGGTGAGAAAGCAAGAGGGGTGTGGATGCCTGTAATTGCTCTTGCTTTTGGGGAGAGGCTTGGCTTACATTCTCCTTGGTTAGAAATGGAACCTCAGGCCAGAGGGCTGAGTCTTCAGTAGCCCAGTTGTGGCTAGAGCCAGTTTTGTGAGGCAACCAGTGTGCTCCCCTGGAGCAACACTGCTCTGCTTGTGTGATCACTAATCTGGTAAGAGATCTTTCCTTGGGTAGGTAAGTCAGGAGCTTTGGCATATTCTGGGGTTTCTTCTCACACATCTGTGGACACATGTGAAACAATTCAAGACCCATCCAGTACAAAAAACAAAAAAAAAAACAAAAACCAAAAAAAAAAACCTTCTATATTAAAAAAAATAGCAGCATGCTAAAAAATACTTGCCCGGAAATAAAATGAATGAATAAAAAGCCCAGAGATAAACATCAACACAGACTGAGTTGGCATGCCCTAAATTCCAAAAGGAAATGGAAACTTCTGATATTTTTATTACATTGGACACTTCCTAGGGGAAAAGTTTCTTTTACGAGGTTGACTCTCGTGAGACTCACATTTTGCTTTGGCTCCTTAGTTTGACCATACTGCTTTAGACCTCTTTGTTTGCATCGGAAACCTGAAGATAAGCCTGATCTTAGTTTTCATCCTAAAGGAATATGCTACCAAACATGGAATTAGGGAGATGGTGGAACCAACCTACCTTCCTTCCTTCCTTCCTTTCTTTCTTCCTTCCTTTCTTTTCCGAGACAGGGTTTCTCTGTGTAGCCCTGGCTGTCCTGGAACTCACTCTGTAGACCAGGCTGGCCTTGAACTCAGAAATCTACCTGCCTCTGCCTCCCAAGTGCTGGGACTAAAGGCATGCGACACCACTGCCCGGCTTTACCTCTGTTTCAATAATCAATAAGCTAAAAGTAAACATGTAATCTGGAAGGCAGGACTTGCTGTCTGCACTGCTTAGTTCTTTCATCATTTTCCTTAAAACACATGCAAAGCAAAACTGGGCATTGCCTGCCCCCAAGCCCCATGAGGCTGTCCTTAATCACACACCCTCATCCAACCCACTCTGAGTCCTTAGAAAGGACAGCATCTGTTTTGCCAGGAGAATTCCATTACCCCAAGAAAAGCAGATAGGCCCTGTGCAGGCAGAGATGGAGGGGAAGGAAGGAAAGGCTCTTGAAGACCACTAGAATTTCTACTGAATGTGAAAGAAGCCAGAGAACTCTTTCCCTTTCTGGATGTGACTTTAAATTATGCCATTAATGCGCAGACTTCTTTTTGACAGTTTTGCAATGTTTTTTGAAAATCACCTGCCCCTTTCATACTCAAGAATAGAGATCACCTTAGATAAAAAACAGGGTCTTAGTCTGTTCATAGTTCCAAACTTTGAGCAGGGAGCTAGGATGGAGAGGGTGACAGTCATCTCAAAGGACTAAATTCACACCTCATCAGTACCCAACAGTCCCTGTTCTCCTGAGATTTAAATTTCCCCAGAAACAAGTGGAGAGTCCCATGGACTCCCAATCCAGATTTTCAACCTCTTACTTGGTTCTTCTCTTCAAGTCCTCACTGGCATTACTCAACCAACATATCCAAGTTTAGAAGACTGTCCCTAGACAGCCTTCTCCATCTCCACCAGTGGCACAATCTAAGAACTCCATGAGATCATCAATGTTTTTCCTACCACTTCCTCAGCCCACACCCAAGTCAGGACCTGCCCCACCCTCTCAGTCTACCATTTTAATCTAGGCCACTAACTCATTTCCTACTATTTCTTAATGTAGCTCTGCTGACATTCTGGACCAATGTGCTGAAGCATTGTTCTGTGGACTTCCGGAGGTGTCAGAAAAACCTTGTCATGAGATGCTAGTGACAACCCTTTCCCTAGTTGCCACAACTTTGTCTGCTGACTCCATGCAGACAAAACTGGCTCCAGCTAGGAACTGCTCACCGTTTGCTTTTACTTGCTCAGAAGTCTCCACCACACCAGCTTCACTTTAGTTCCTGGAATCTACCTGGCTGCTTGCTGCCTCCAGGGCTTGGCAAATGCCATCCCTTCTGACAAGTGTTCTCTCTCCCACTCCTCTCAGCTGCTTCGTTCTCACACCTGTGACCACAGGCCCCACATCAGATCCCTAGAGGAGTTCCCTGAACGCCATGCCCACGCCCCTTCATTCTTATCACATCTCCGTAATTATTAAAATGGCTACTTATTTCATCAACCTTATTTTTTTTGGCCCACCTTTTATCAAAACAATGACAACATTATTTAGGGTGACGATTCTTGCTTTCTTTGGCCTCTGTTTTACCTTTAAAGCACAGCACTAGGCCAAGCTACATAAATGTTTGTCAACCGATTAAGCCAACGATCTTTATATTCTAGGCCCAGACCACACCACAACAAATGACGAGGTCATACTATAAAACACATACCTCAGGGGAATTAGGAAATTACCCAGGCCATTTACATGTCAGTCCTCTGAGAGCAAGTATTCCTGCTCTACAAGAGGTTTCTGTCCTTCCTGAATGAGAAGAAGTCATGGAGTGGGGGTGAAGTACCCCTCCCCTCAGAGAACAAGGTGACAAGACCCCAGGCAAGCCCCATTTCCCTTGAATGGAACCTACATTGTGTCTGGTGGTGGCTGAGAGCACTTATAGGTTGGAGTTGGGCAGAAAAAAGAAAAAAGAAAAGAAAAGAAAAAGAAAGGAAGGATTCACAAGTGACAAAAATCTAAATTTTCAGGTCTTTATAGGGAGACATTTTTCCTCTCTTCTGTGCGTGTGTTCTCTCTCTCTCTCTCTCTCTCTCTCTCTCTCTCTCTCTCTCTCTCTCTCTCTCGCTTCACTATGTAGCTCTGGCTGGCCTGGTAGTGCCACCTTACCCAGCCCTCTCCCTTTATGATATGTTGAATATCTCAAAGACCATCACTTCGCCACAGAGGACTAAGCAGACTCACTTCCCTCTTCTAGTGTAATAAAGTCACTGATACAGGACCAACAGATGGTGGGCTGCACTCACCAGAAAGGTAGGTGTTCACTTGGGAGACCTTGATTCCCCAGGGGAATCAAGCAGGCCCAGGGCTTCCTCTATCAGATCTTTGTTTGCTCTAAGCAGATTAATAGTGAAGCATTACACAGGAGAATCTACGTTGCTGTCAGCTCACTAGGTTCTCAATGGAGATTTCCCCCTAATTTTCTTGAGAATATTATTTATTCTCGAGAAATAATATTTCTCATCTGCCAGATAGATTTCACTCCTCCACTGTCAATCCTGAGCTCCACTTTCAAGACAACGCTATGAGTCAGTCACTTTATCCTTTTCTCTTCAGCACTCTGCACAATGCACTCAAAATATATTTATTCCTCATTTACAAATTATTGGAAAATTACTATTGTATAGGAAGGGGTATCCTCCAGGCTGTAGTTTGACACACATTGAATTAGGGAAATTGGTTTTTAGACCATTGAAGCAAGGAAAATGTTTTATGATTACTCAGTATTAATCTATTTTCCAATTCAAAATTGCCAGGTTTGTGTTGTTTCTGTTATTACAGTGAATAATTCAGAATGACCCCCCCCACACCTCACAAACATACACACACATACATATACATACTACCCACACCATACACTCATTATACACACACACACACACACACACACACACACACATCATACACACACACCATACACACATACATACACAATGTCCATCTCCTCTGAGAAAGGGTCCCAATCAAAGGACCATGCTAGCCTTGAACTTACTTTGCTCCTGCCTCAGCTTCCCATGTAAGCTTTTAAAGATGTGCATCACCACACATGACTGAGAATGGTCATCCTCATGTCATTGGCAGCACCACTGTCCTGGATATAGTGTTCAGACCTTAGTGGAGGGGACGTGGCAGACTCTGGACACAGACAGGGCTAGACACCGGGCCTTATTCTGCTACTAGTTACTTAATTGCCTCTGTATCAAAATTTTCTCATCTGTAAATAGGAATAATAGGACAGCTGTCCCTTTTCATAGAAAATTGGTTCTAAAATCCCCATAGAAATGCAAATCTATAAATGCTGTCAAGTCCCTTATATAAAATGGTGCTATATTTGAATATTACCTACATTCAACATCCATTCTTCTATATACTCTAAATAATCTCCACAATACTGAGAACAAAAATACCAAGTAAATGCTATGCCAATCACTACTGCACTGTACTATTTAGGGAACAACAGCAGGAGAGAAATATCTGTACATTTCAGAACACATGAAATTGTTCTCCCTAAAGATTTTCAGTGCATTGTTGGCTGAGTCCGTGAACTGGTAACTCCTGAAAACAGAAAGCCAGGCAGATCTCCTCACAGGGTTCTTTAAAAATTACATCATGTCCATGTGCGTGTGTGTCTACACACATGCCATAGTGCATATTGGGATGTCAAAAGACAACTTTCAGGAATCACTTCTCTTCTTAAACGATTTGGGTCCCAGATTTGGTGGCAAGTGCCTTAACACACTGAGCTATTTCACCTGACACCCTCTCTGGATAATTAGGAAGACAAAAAGAATAGTTCTAAACTATTTAGAATTGTATCAGGCATAAAGCAAACACTTAATGTTAGTACTCTCATCAGCTTAGTTTTTGAAATTGATTCTGACTATAATATGCTTTAATTTGTCAAATAAATAGGGTGTGGGGTAGCATAAATGGAACTCCATAAAAGTTATTCCACCAGCCAGTACTCGACATCACAGCCAACTCTGAATAAATACACAGGGGTGCGTATCCTATGAGTGTGTTAGTAAAGTACCTTTAAGACTAAAACTTAATTTATGTTTCTGGTCTTCTTTTTTCAGAATCCAGAATTCTAGCATCCTATGTGATCCCTTAAAAAAAATACTCTTCAGGGAAACAGACCAAGCATAGGGAGGTCATGATAAAGAGAGCTAAGCCATGGGCCTTGTGGCAAGGAGATCTGCTACTCAGATGAGAGCCCCTGGCTCCACCATGCAGGAGGCAAGTTACCACCTTACATTCCGTCTTTGCATTAGAAAACGAAGCAGCATTGTTCACTGTGATCAGAGGCAATGGCTGCAATGGAGTCTGGACACAGGAACAGAAACGCCCAGACCCTGTCCTGTCCTAATATCAAACACAACTACGTTGTGGTGTCTGTTCCCTGTAACAGGTTATGAACTTAGAATGGCATCTCCTTAGGGACACCATGTAATGGTTACTGAAACTGGGAATCAAAGACAGAGCACTGGTGGTTGCAAGGCAGAGATGGGGCACACCCAAGCACTCCAAGGCCCTGTCCAATGTGCATGCAGAAAGTGGCCATCTTTTTGTGACCCTTTGGAGAAACAGACTGACAAGATGGCTTGCTTCCCTGGTGGGCTCGCTCTGAAGCTGCTGATTCACTTGCTCAATGATATGTGATATCTTACTGAAAGGAATAAAGGACTATTTGAAAACATGTATTAGGGAAGCAGAGATGTCAGGAATGGGGTATGTACCATGTGGGGAGGGAAATGACGGTTTATCATTACACACACTTGCAAATTTGACCTGATTATTTAATTACACCCCCTACCTTCTTGTTGTTCAATTTTAAAAATCCCAGGGGCAGTCTATTATTACGGCTTTGCATCTTATTTCATAAGCCACTGCTGTGGGGAAGAACAGTTTCTAGTTCCAATACTCCCTACTTCCCATCCCACGCCCAGGCTGACCGCGGCTGGCCTCTGGATACTAAGCAATCATGCCTATGAGTCCTGAAGGTGGCAGCCACATGACATCCTTGCTGTTCCTACAGATGGATGTGGAAATCACGGTGGAAGGAGACTTACTCCCATTAACAAATACTGTGACTTCGCTTGTTAGCATTTCTTCTTCATCCAGTCGTGTTCACATCTGTTAAATCATTTGGTCCTCACAGCACTGTGACCCAGCCAGAATAATAATGGATCCATTATATTTTATGAATGGAGAAAATAAAGACACAGATCAATTGAAAAAAAAAAAAAAGGCTCAGGATTACAGACTAGCATCAGCAGAGAAGAACTCAAATGCACTCTCTTCTTCCAAGGTTTGGTTAGGCCAGGGACTTCCAGTCTCAGTACCAGTAACATTTAGGTGATGCTTTGACAGGTCTTTCCTGTGTATTATAAGACACAGTGTTCTTGGCCTTTATCTCCATGTAAGCTAAAAGGACTATCTCTTAAGCTTCAAGTACCAAAAAAATGTCTCCAGATCTTAAATGCTCTCCACACAACACAATTTCTGGTTGAGTAGTTTCCACATTTGGATGAAATAATAGCAATGTTCAAAAGGCCACAGGGTCCCTCTTCCTAGAGACCCATGTACCTGATATTCATGACAACTGGTACCCAATACACACACATACACAGATGTCTAGCCTAAGCTGAAGAGGGTAGTCCCCCCAAGATAGGACATAAGTTTGTTAATTTAGGGAAGTGGAGTTAGCTTCGAGGAAAAGGAAGAGTGGTCAGGGCATGAGACAGAGAGCAGCTCTTTTATTTACCCAAATGATTTCAAGGACTTATTCAATTTTTGAATAAGTAACATACTCATATGAATTCAAACTAAGTATGCATGAACAGATACACACAGATGTGTCTTCCTCCAATCTGAGATCCCCACTCCAGAGTTCTCCAGAGGCGGCTGTATGTCCTCATGAAGACTCTGTAAAGGGGGCTACATTTAAACAAGTGCTTTGATTTAGATCAGAGTGTCTCTGGGCCATTACTCACATTTCAAAGTAATAAAAGCCATCTGCCCTTGTAAATGTGGCAAGGGTCAGGCATTGCTGCTCCTGCCTCATCGCTGCCTGTTCTACCAACAGAAAAATTGGCTATGCTTTTGCAAAAAACAAAACCAAGGTCTTGAAAGAAGAGAGATGAAAGAAATAGGAGCACTTAGGTCAAGCCTCTCCTCTGAGTGTCCTGGACTGCCAGTCTCCTACCAGACATGGTGCAAATTGGTTAGAGACACATGGGTGTTGAAAGCAGGAGGCTTCTGCCCACCCCTTCACTCCCAGTCCCATTGCAGCCTGTAGGCACCAGAACTGACCTCCTTAGGGGAAGAAGGTTGGTGTGTGGACAGACGTAGAAAGGAGAAGGAGGCTGGAAAAACAAAATACAGAAGTGAGGTGACAGAGGTGGAAAGGCAAATGACTACAACAAACACTTCCTATACCAGCACCTGCCCAGCTGCCTGGGAAACGCAGTGCTAACTGGGAGAGAGCAAACTCAGGCAAGGGTGTTGATTCAAATCATCTCCCTGGCTAAAAAATGCTAGGTGATCTGGGACATATCACTCAGCCATCCTGACATCTGTTGGCTTGAGAGGGGTAGGATTAGGCAATTTTATCACATTTAAAATACAGAAGCTTGGGGGGCTGGAGAAACGGCTTCATGGTTAAAAAGCACTTGCTACTCTTGAAGAGGAATTGGGTTTGGTTCTTACCACAATTGGTGGGTCACAATTGCCTATTACCCCAGTTCCAGGAGATTCAACCCCCTCTTCTGTCTTCTGCAGTTATCAGGTTTGCATATGGTACACATATATACCTGCTTATACTCGTATGTATGTATGTATGTATGTATGTATTATGTATGTATGTGTGTATGTATGTATAATAAAAATAAATAAATCTTTATAGAAAAATACAAAGATCAGGTGTGGAGGCAACATTTTCTTAACCCCTTAATTGGAGGCAGAGTTAGGCAAATCTCTGTGAGTTCAAGGGTAGCCTGGTTCTATAGAGTGAGTTCCAGACTATACAATGAGACTCTGTCATTAAAAAAAAAAATCCATATAAAATGCTGAGGGTTGGATCTCTGGCATCACCATCTTACCCAAGTATTGACCATCCCCACAGATGAATTCCTTGCCTTTTGCTTGTTTTCAAGTCTCTCACCTGGTCATAACCTGACCCCCCACCCACATACACGACACCATATGCTTTACTAGTAATGGGAAAATTCTGGTAGTCACTCTGATCACAAACTTTCAGTTAAGTCTTCATTGTGATGTTTTTTAAAGACTACATTTCTTAAAACAACAACAAACAACAAAACTCTTCTTGCTGAGGATGGTCACATTCACCTGAAACCCCAGCAGTGAAGAGCCAGAGGCACGAGGATTCTGAATTTGAGGTAAGCCTTGACTACCTGAGAAAACTTGTCTCTGAATTTTTTCCCCATCTTTTTCCTACTTTAATTTATGTCTAACTCTTGTTTCCTTGAATAGAAAAGCTGCAGGTGCCACAGTCCCTGACCCTGTGCACCCTGTACTGCTGTTAGGTGTATACAGCCCTCACAGTGTCCCAGTGCCTTAGTGCCTACAACTGCACCAGCCATTATGGTAACCAATATTTTCCTGTTTAAGCTTTGGGTTTACTAACAAAGATTCACAAATGCAGTTCCTCAGCCTGCTAGTATACAAAAATCATCAGTGGTTTTCCCAGTGGTGGATCCTGCATGCTACAAACTGACCTGCCAGCAAGAGATGCCCCATGATCCAATAGTGGCATCACTCTTAGAGGGATAGCTAACTGCATTCTGATTGGACTTGGGCCTGCTACATGGGAGAGGATTCCTGTACTGTAAATATGGTCAAAATCCCATGGCCCAGAAGATCATAAGCCCCAAAGGGAACCTCTAGTGTTGTTCTGCTAAATGAACAAGTTGTCAAACTGTCTTCCAAATAGTCGTTGATCCCCATAGATTAGCGCTGCTCTCAGCCTTGGTCAGAGAAGCTTCTCTTCACAGAGGGCAGTAATCAATGTGGAGACCCATCAGTTGTCAAAGAGCTGATAACAAGTGACAGGTGACTGCCCAGCCCTAAATGAGATATGTATGTAACACACACACACACACACACACACACACACACACACACACACACACACTGCTTCTGTCTTCTAGGTTCTGAGAAAAGAGAAAGAGTGGAGAGCTGGAGAATGGAGAGGAGGCTATGAAATACGTCTTCTGTCCAGGACATGGCATTGCACCCAGGAACTCACAGTATCTGTGGTGATTCATGTGAGAAGACCTAACAACATGGAGCTGTCAAAATTCCAACACATATGGGGGAAAGGGCATGTAAGACTCCCACTTCTGGAGGAGCTCACTATTGGCAGTTGACAGTTGCTGGGGGAGGGAGAAGTGACTTTTCTTCAAAAGTGTGGCCCACCATTCAGTGAATAACCCCCACACCTTTACACACACAAGCAATCCTATTTAAACTCAATAGGCTATTTTCTTTTAAAGACATGAAATTAGAAAAGAGAAGTGTTGGGAAGGAGGATTTCACATGCAGCAGAAAAGTAAGAAAAGGGAATGGGTGGCGGTTAATACAATTAAAATACATTATATACACATAAAATTTACAGTCAATAAAATGATTTTTAAACTCAAGACTAACAGTTGCATCAATAAAAATGCAGTTCCTCAGACATGCTTGCCATTTAATAACCTCACAAATCTTACTGGCACGGACTTAGTGCAGATTATCAAACACTTCCATCATTCCAGAACATTCTATTGGACTAACCTGGAATATAAAGTTCGAACCCTTTACACCACGGTGTACCTGAGGCTGACTCAGAGTCAACCCCACACTACCACCTACTATGTGCCTCAGATACCGACACTGGGCTGAGTCCAAGTCAGCCTTTCCCATCCTTCCGGCAAGCCACCCTCATCCAAGCGTGTGTCATGTTTATCAGATGCCCCATCAGGTAGACAAGTAAGCAAATAGTAGGCACAGTCACTAAAGGAGTGACAGAAAGTAAATAAACATCAGGAGAATGTTACCCCAGCAAAAGCCTCTCCCAACTTAGAAGCTTCAAGAGCCTGGAAGACAACAATGAGGTTTCAGCTACTTGGGACTTGTGATGATTAAGGCAAAATGTCTGCCAACTGTTCTGGCACTTAATACTGACTTGGGTATTTATTTATTTATGTGTCACATGAGTCTACATTTTTTTCTCCCAAATAAACCTTATAGTCTTAGGAAACAGAGACATGGTCTCAAAGGCGTTTCTTTTATCTATTTTTTTCTTAATACCAAGAATGTTGTTCGTGTTTACAAACCGTTTCAGTTTGCAGCTGAGAAAAGTTCTACTGGCATGTCCTTTTGCTCAGAGTGAACTTAAAAACAAACTTCTGAAATAGTTGATGATTTAAAAACTTGGAAGATTTCACATCAGGATTTGTATTTCAGGCAGGCTGGGGTCCACATTCGCACACGTCTCCGTCAGCAGCAGCTCAGTGCCAACCACCCCCAAAAGGAAGGCAAGCATCCTTTGGTTAGTTCCTATAGTTATAGCGAAACCTGTTTCCTGCCTGGCTCCTGTAGGCTTTTGTGTTTATAACTCTAGCTGAAGACTTTCAGCAAATTAACTGAGAGTGGAAATCCTAGACTCTGTAAACGGAGAGGCAGCCATCAATGCCTGCCTTAATGGGCAGCATGTTTGTTTTATGTAGCTAAAAACCAACTTGCTTCACCCTTTAGTTGAAGACATTAACCTTATGGACTTATGTTTAGCTCCTCCTGGCCTTGCCAAGAATTGATAATAGATTAGAGAAATGGGCAATCGGAACCCAAAGCAGCCAGCTCGACACTCACGTGTAAATGATCAAGACAAAGAAAGCAGAGAGTTCACAAACGCTGACTGTTCCCTAAAACGCGTGGAAATCATTACACTGAAGAAGCTGGGTGTTGCTGGACGTTGCCCACCTAACCTGGAGCCTTGTACAGAAAGGCCAAAGCACTGGTTAACACTAATCCATAGCGGCTTCTCTCACCACCTCATTAGAGGCTACTGAGACCTACAGTTGTTTTCTGTGGCCGCTCACTTCTCCCACTCATCGGAAACGTCTTTATAGACTCCTTTGGGGTCTTTCTTGTTCCTGGCATTGGAGGGGGAGGGAGATGTCTTTAACTTGGGTTGTTTTCCATCATAGTAAACAGTACATCATCAAGTCTCTTTACTAAACAGACCCATACTGCGTCATCAGAGCTTCAGAACTAGGAAGGAAACCTCACTTAAAGACACAGCCAGTAGAATGCAAGGTAGGCTTGGTGTATTCCTAGAGCCGGGGTGGGGTTGGTAGGCATAATTTCCAATATTTGTGCACATTTACAAAGTATAACTTTTATGTTTCCATGAAGCGTTCCCTGTGTGCTGTGAACCATCAATACCACACTGATTAAGGGCTAATTCCTGCATCGCTTATATTCCTCTTAATAATCAGATCATCAAAAGAGTCCTCCTGTACTATCGTGTTTCTTAAAACATTGTGGCTGTGTGTGGGGTGTGTGTGTGTATGTGTGTGTGTGTGTGTGTGTATGTACGCGAGTGCATGTATACATGCTGGACTTTTTAACTTTCTTTTGTCTTCTTCTATAAGAATTATTACAGCACCTGAGTTTTTAATTTTTCTATCTTCCCCAACTTCACTGGGTCAAATATCCAATGACTGTAGAATCCTCCAGCTTTGCTACATTTTGGATCAGGGCACACTGGGTAAATGCCAAGGTGTCGTGATCATGTTCTTTCTATTACTTTCATAAGACAAAGGATTTCAGTCCAGAATCTTGGTGCACTTTGATGCTGGACTGAGGATACTGCCGGAAGCTAACCTAAAGTAATGATAGGTTAATGTCTCTACAATGTTCCTATGCTTACCGGGTAAAGAGGAAACAACCGGTTTTCCACCTGTCTAAAGTTAATTGTCATTACTATCTTTGGCTGAATTACAAAGTTTATAAGACCTAATATTCTGAAATTCTACTTTTTTGTTGTATATATTGTTTTTCAAGACAGAGTTTCTCTGTGTAGCCCTAGCTGTCCTAGAATTTGCTCTGTAGACTAGGCTGGCCTCAAACTCAAAGATCCACCTGCTTCTGCCCGGAATTAAAGGCGTGTGACACCACCACCCAGCCATCATGGAATCTTTAGTCTTCATCCTGACATATCTTTTTCCTGAGTGCATCATCACCAGAGATAGCAATCTCCATGATTATACTTCTAGGTGTCTCTGAGTAGAAAAGAAAAGTTTAAAAGATCTACAGGAAAAGGAGACTTAGGAAAGCAACATTTCACATCATGACCCAAATACATGGTCAGAACAGACGTCCTGGAGAAAAGTTCTCACTAGCTGTCCATCAGAGAATAAGCAAGTAGAAAAAAAAAAGGGATATAGTAAATCTACAGTACACAAGCCCAAAAGATAAGGAGGCAAGAACTTTTAAAAGCTGTAATGTATAAAGAACAAGGACATCCTGAGTTTTGTAGGCAAATGGATGGAGCTAGAAAATTATCCTGTGTGAGGTAACTCAGACTCAAAGGACATGTATGGTATGTACTCACTAATAAGTGGATATTAGAAAAAAAAGTACAGAATACCTAAGATACAGTCCACAGAACTCAAAAAGGTCAACAAGCTGAAGGGACCAAGTGAGGACACCTCAGTCCCACTGGGGAGGGAGAAGAAAGCAATCACAAGTGGGGAGGGAGAGAGGGACCTGGGAGGGAAAGTGGATGGGGGGGGGCGGGGGAAAGAGGAGAACTGATCTGTATTGGGTGAGGGAAAAGGACTGAAACCCCGAGGGCCAGAAAGAAATGGAAACAGGCAACCTAGGCAGGGAGGAGGTTGAAGAGACCCAGAGACCTGAGGTGAGAGACTCTCAGGACTCACAGGAAGGGACCTTAGATGAAATGCCAGACAGTAGGAGAGGGAACTTATAGAACCCACGTCCAGCAGAAAGGCAGGGTATCAAACGAAGGAGGGGGTTGCCATCCCACAGTCAAAAACTCTGACCCATAATTGTTCCTGTCTGAAAAAAACTACAGGGATGGAAATGGAGAGAAGCCTGAAAAAAAGAAGGTTCAGCGACAGGCCCAAAGTGGGATCCATCTCAAGGGAAGGTCCCAAGGCCTGACACTATTACTGAGGCTACGGAGTGCTCTCAAGGAGGGACCTATCATGACTGCCCTCTGAAAGATCCAACAAGAAGCTAAAAGAGTCAGATGCAGATATTTGCACCCAACCAACAGACAGAAGCTGCTCACACCTGTAGTGAATTAACAAAAGGCTAAAAGAAGCTGAGGAAGGAGGGCGACCCTGTAGGAGGACCAGCAGTCTCAATTAACTCTGGACCCCTGAGATCTCTAAAACACTGGACCATCAAAAAGGCAGCATACACCAGCTGAAATGAGGCCCCCAACACATATACAGCAGAGGACTGCTGGGTCTGTGTTCAATCAGAGATGATGCACCTAACCCTCAATAGACTGGAGCCCCAGGGAGTTTAGAGGTCAGGTTGGGTGGGGGGGTGTGGGGTGGGGACAGCTTTGTGGAGACAGAAGGTGGTAAGGAGGTATGGATGTGGAATGGTTGGAGGGTGGACAAGGGTAGAGAATAAAATCTGGAGTGTAAAATAAATAAATAAATAATCTTTTTTTAAATGTTAACTTGGAAGTAGGGGCAGTGACTAAGGGCCACATTTTATCCAAGAACACTGTTAACATTAGATTGATTGGTTAAGAGCCAAACATTTATCAAATTCAAAGATTGGTAAGATAACACTGGAAGCCCAGAAAAAGAGGTATGTATAAAATGGACTGAAAACATGAAATTTTAGAGGATTGAAAAGGCAAAGTGACAGCAATTCATGCTTATACCTTTTAAAAACAATTTAAGACAGAAAAGTACTTAGTGCTTGACAGTGAGTCAGTTAAAGGATTCATATGCTAGACACAGGATATCATACGCCACTGAGAGTCTTCCTATGAATATCAAGATAAAGGCTGAAAAATAATTCTCTCCCCTCACCTGTCTACTTCACATGGTAACTGGGATGTCTCTCAAAGACAATCCTTTGACCCTATAAATATGCAATCAAGAGTTTAGGCTAGGGAACATTAAGGCTGCTGATCAACTAACTTTAAAATTAAAAAAAAATCATTTTGCATTATTTAGGAGGGTAATTCACTGGTTCTTTGCTGTGTTAAAAGGGGACACCCTTCCAACTTTACCTTGACCGCCACTGCTGGCTTTGAGACAGAAGGAAGTGTGATAACTTCTAGTAACCGGATAGAACAAGGCCTCCGGTCCTTCCCTAGCTTCTCTGGAAGGGATGGAGCCCTGTGTGGTCCCAGTCAGCCCCTGCCAGCCTTCCGACCGTTATAACTATGCGATGATACATTTTGTCACTTAAACCACCAAGGTTTTGCTCATTCAGTAGAACCACAAGCGAAAGTAAGCCGGGTTAACAACTGCTTCAGAGGAAGGAAAGGCCTAAAACCATCAGCCCGTCAACAGCGGAACAGCACTACACACTCACCTTTTTGTAGGTTTTTTTCTTCGTTTTGTTTTCCAGGTACGGCATCTCCATTTTCAGCAGCTGACGACATCTGCAAAGGAGAGATATTTCCGTGTGAAATCTGACTGCTCCTCTCTAGTGCTGCACACTAACAATGCTACTAAAGAGCCAAAGATATGTTACACACTGTTGGTTGTTGTTGTTGCTGCTATTGTTTGGAGTGGGGGGGGAGCAGAGGAAAAAGAAATCCAAGAGCTCTTACTGGGAGTGCGCTCACTTCTCTCGGTCAGAAGAAAGATGCTGTAGAAGGCCTAGACTCTTATCATGTGGATAGATTTCTTGTTACAAGCTATTTAAAATTTATTTTTGCTTCAGTTGTAAGAGCTGTAAAAATATCTGGAAAGTACCAAAATTATGAGGCCAGAACACACACACACACACACACACACACACACACACAAAACACACACACACACACACACACACACACACACTCACACCACTCTTAATAGTACTTCCCTTAAGCAACTCCATGCTTCACATTCTAACACACTCATTTTTATCTTTTGACAGATGCACTTTGATATGAAAAATGATAATATCATCTTTGTCTTTGCAGTGAACATTGATGTAATAAGCATGTGCCTCTTTTGTGATTAAAAAAAAAATCCTCACCGGAAAAAGAATATTTTCTTTTAGATGCATGGAGACATCACTGTGTGAATCCAATTGTGTGCCAGTATTTTAGTTAATAATGCTAATATTGATGGATAGCTGAGGTGGCTCAAACAATTTGCTTCTGCACATAGCACAACAATTATCTCTGCTTATGTCTTTGTCCAGTGTCAGTGGTATCTTGGACTCAATTCCTGGAATGACTAAGTCACGCTGGAGTATTAACACTTTAAAGCTCTTACTAATATCAGTAAACTGCCTTCCAAGAAGTCTCTGCCCACTCATAGCCGTATCTGGGACGAGTGGAAGCTTGGCTCACTGAGCAACGGCAGCTCCTGTATTTTGATAATGTGTCAGGTCAAATAAGGCCCCTCCTCAGTTAGTGAGGATTAAAGTTTCCTCCCACCACTGTTAGCCCTTCATCTGTTTTCTTTCGACTTTCTCACACTTTTGCTAATCTACCTATTAGGGTCTTAGTATTTTAATTATTGATTTTTAAACCCACAATTGTTAGTAGTACTAGTAATTCCTTGTTAATCCTAAGTTTTTGGACTATTATTTCATTACTAAGCACATTATTAGTATTTTCCATGCTGCGATATGCCTTTTAATCTATTTATAAATTGTGACACAGAAAGGTTTCAGTTTTACTAACTCAAAAATAGTTATTAATTTTGTGAATTTTTTTCAAATGCAGTTAAGATAAACTATTTCTTCTCGCTGACAGTAGGTGTTCAAACATGCACTTGCAATCACTTCTCTATAGGCATTCATATTTAACTTCCAAATCATTTAAAAAATGTAAAACCAGTTACTTCTGTGATAGATAAGGGTATCTGCACTACCAGCAAGCTACAGTATTTCAGCATCTTTTAAAATTACAAAAGATTTTCATGTATCACATTTTAGTCATATTCTTTTCCCCTCTATTAACTCCTCCTAGGTTTTTCTTATTTCCCTAACCACCCATCTTCTCCCTCAACTACCTACCCACTCCCACTTCAAAAACCTAGGAAAAAACCAACACAAATTAAAATAGCCAAACACACATACACACACACACACACACACACACACACACACACACACACACAAAATGTGCATACCACACCAAACCAAACCAAACCCGAAGTCTGATTTGTGTTGGCCAACAACTCCTGCGCTTGGGGCCTGCTCTGGAGTGTGGTTGACATATTCAGTGAGATAAAACCAGTATTCACTTTCCTGTAGGAATCAACTGCAAATAGCTTCTGGGTTAGGGGTGGGATTTTGTGTCTGCTTCATCTCTCAGTATTGAGATTCTCTGTGATTCAGATGTGTAACAGTCCTGTTGGGTCCAGAAGATGCTGTCTCTCGAGAGTCATCCCCAACCTCTGGCTCTTAAAATCTTTCTGTCTCTCTCTCTCTTTTTTTCCCTTACAGATCCCTTAGCCCTGAGGGGAGGAGAGAGTTTTTTTTTTAATTGGATATTTTCTTTATTTACATTTCAAATGTTATCCCCTTTCCCGCCCCCAAACCTCCCAGCCCCTCCCCTGCTTCTATGAAGGTGTTTTCCCACCCACCCACCCACACACTCCTGCCTCTTTGATGAAGACTTACGATCTAAGGTTGAGGCTCCAAAGTTTCTCACTTCTGCACACTGCTCGGTTTGGAACTCTTTGCTAATCACCTTCTACTCCAAAAGCACTCACTATGGGATCTTAAATTACAGAAAGGGCATGTAGTAGCACCAGGAGAGAGATCTGACTTTCCTACAAGCCTTTGAGTGTTGGACTCTTAATAAGTTCAGTATTTGTGGTACCAAAGAATTTGCCAGCTGTGTCTTTATACCTGAACTGAAGCACTGATGTCGTGTACATGACATGATTAATTAAGGCCATTCAGAAGAATGAAGGGAAGGAATTAGATGAGCCCACCTCACCGGGCCTACTCTTGCCCTCTCAACTTTCAGATGGGGTCTGTTCAAACTGTCTATTCTAGAACTGGGAGTCTTCAAAGACTCCTGTTTCACAAAAACATCTGCTTTATTTGTTTAAAGAGGAATTGACTGTTTTTTCTAGTTTCTTAGAATAACACTTTTATGGGTTCTAAATAAAACTCTAGGAAGATTAAAATGCTTATGAGACTTAATAATATCAGCTCAGGATAAAAAGCCAACCTGGCTCAACGGAGCCAAGAGACAGAGGCCCTCCCTGAGGAACGCCACTTGAGTATCTGCATTTCTCAGACGCCCAGCTTTGAAGATGGAAACATGTCAACATCTACACAGTGGGGAGTTGAGAACCAACCTCTGGGAAATGGTCTAATTGGCATGAATGAAGGGTAGTAAGCAGAGAGTCTAAGGTATTTTCATTACATTGTAAATGACTCCTGACTTGCCAGGAGGGAAGAAATTGAGAAACGGGCCTTATTCAGCTCATTGAAATTCCTTTTGGGAAGCACAGAGCAAATAAATGAGGGCCATTGTAGTGATAGGGGCGGGGTAGCTATTCCTTGTTTACAGTGCTTCTGCCCCCTACCCTGGAGTCCTGTTAGAAAAGAGATCACTGATCAATACTTATTATGATCAATACAATATATCCTGACTTCATCACCCCTAAAGGATCACCTGAGTTCCAAGTTGTTATTTTTCTTTCTTTTAAAATATTTGAGATTTCATATAATCATAGAGTGATGTTTGACAAAACACTGCGGATATCAACCAGGGATACCCAAGTCAAAGAGGTGAATGGAATGGTTGGGAACGGGCTCTTAGCGCCTTGTCCTATTGCTGTGATAGATTCCTAGGACAAAAGCAACTTAAGGGAGAAAGGTCTTATTTTAGTTCAAACTACAGTCTGTCAGTGTAGGGAAATCAAGGCACAGGTACCTGAAGCAGCTACTGACTGGGTGTCTATAGCAAGCAGGGAAAGCAATGGCCTACCTGCCCGTGCTTAGCTCACTCTGTTTTATACAGTCCAGAAACAATACTCAGGGAACATGGAAAATCTCACCCACAGAGGACAGTCTTCCCACCTTGGTCAATACCATCAAGATGATCCCCCATAGGCAGGTCCAGAGGCCAGTCTCCCTGGTGACTCTAGACCTCCCAAGTTGACAGCAATAAGTACCACACCAGCAAACTACAAAGAACTATTAAAATGGGCATGGTAGGGGTTACTCTCTGTCCTAGGCTTGTCATGTTTCTGCACTTGGTACAATACGCACTTGTAAGTGTGTAAGCCAAAACAGGCATAGATAGCAACATTATAATCATACCATCTCTACAAAAGAGAGGAGGGAAGAGATCCTGACAAGTACTAGTGATTGATTGCCCAAAGATGAAATTGCAGATACACTGAGCATTCTTTTTAATATTGTGCTGTATTCTCTTGAGTATTTGTTTAAAATTAGGGAGAATTTGAAGGTGATTAAAAATTAACCATGCACCATAGTTCATGGCATTTTCCACCCCTGCCATGCTTTGTTCCTCCACACACAGACATTCAAAACTTCCCTGTCCCATTTGCTTGATGTTTGTTTGAAATTTGATATGGTCAAAGTTAAATGGCATGAACTCCCTAAGTCAATAAAGATACAGTAGAAAGATTAAGGCCTCTATAGAGCATCTGTCAGGATTACTTAGGGATACAAAATATATTTTCTTACTTTGTAAGTAAAATGGCAAGTCATCTGTAGTTGGTGGTGACGGGTGGCCTGCTCATTGTTGACACTGCTTTTGTCCCCCCAGGTTCCTGTTAGAGAAGAGATCACTGGTCAATATTTATTGATATCCACACTTCCTCTCCACCAAAGGATCAGATATGGCTCTCAGTTTGAGTAGTGAGGATAAAGGAAGGGGTATGCATGAAGAATGGATAACTGGGAAGCAAGAGAATAAACCACAGGACCCAGCGTGTACTGAATACATTGTAGCATCCAACTTAACTTGGAAGCCAGTACTTGCTACAGCAGAGGAGGTGATCAGCTTCCAGATCAGAGTCTCCAACAGATAAAAGTAGCCCCTCAAATCACAGAGGCTGCGCTGGATATTCCCCTATCAGTTTTCATAGGGGATCCTTTTCTTAATATGTAAATAATCTTTCAGCATTAGTTCTATGACAAATCGACTGATTTTTATCAGAGTTGCTTAGATGACACACTGCAAGTTATAGCCACAGACTTTTGGCTATAACTGCACTTAGCAAAGAGGTGGTATCAGTTTGCTGTAATGTTTTCTTTCTCAGGACTAGAGGTTGAGTGCATATACCATCCATGCCAGGCAAGCACATTACCATGCAACTGCACACCCCTGTACCTTTTTATTGAATGTCCAGGCAAGATCTTGCTAAGTTTCCCCAGTAGCCTTGAACTTTGCAATAATGCCACCTTAGCTTCTTGAGTATCTGAAATTGCAGACCAGTGCCACCTTTAAATTGTAGACAGGTATAAAGTAAAAACAAACCAGGTCTTACACATATATCCCCCTAGAGATAATCAATGTCAACAATTTTTCATTGCTGGAAAAAAAACCACTCCTCTATGCTTGTTGCTGTACATGTGTTCTCTCTTTCTCTCTTGCTCTCTCATTCTCTCTCTCTTTTGCTCTCTCTCTCACTCTGTTCCACTTGCTCTTATCAGTACTAAGATATATGCACCTTCCTGTTTAAAAATAACTGTCTGGCAGAGATTAAGTGACAGTGGACATTCTAAATGGAACATCTACATCAGCCCACACACCCCCATAAAGCTCAGGGAATATCATGTAAGAGGGAGGCGGAAAGATCGTAAGAGTCAGAGGTTGAAACCATGTCTCCTCGTCACAACATCATCAATGTTCTCATGAACTCACTGCAGCTGTGCACTGCACAAGATCTTAAAAAAGAAGTATACACTTAGGGATGACACTGGATGTTTTGTTATCCGGGTTTGGTACTAAGGAATTGATGCATGTCATTACATGGAAGTATTTATGTGCAGTCAGTTTTTGTTCTATAATTATTCAACTCTTGAAATTTGTAATTTATCTCTGGATAAAATTTTAGTAATTTATCATTTGTTAGGGAACCATCCATTTTACATAGATTTAAAATTTTTATTCCTAATACCATATACTTAATACTATAACATTTTAATGGAAGAGCTATTTACGGTTCTTATTTTATTCTGAAACTCAGACTTACTCCAAACCACAATTACCATATTAGCTTGCTCACACACAGTCGTCTGCAATTCTACAAAACGACAGCACACTGCCAAGCCCTATTCACCTAGAGCTTAGGAAAAACAGGCTTGGTCACACCCACTTAAGAACAATTAAGTCGTGCTATTTGCTAATGTTTCAGTCTAGGTTCCAACAATGAGGTTATGGATATCGGCACATTTCATCTTGATTTTCCAAAGTGGCCAAAGGGAGTTCCTTCCCCGGGCTGAAGCTGAAGAACTTGTAACTTGATCACCAGACATACGTTTCCAGTGATTTTTAATTTGTCTTGAAGGAAGGCTGACTGAGGATTCATTTTCACCAGCCACCAAAGCCAGCAAGGCTGAGTCAGCCACGGTGATGGAGTTATGATGACGGTGGCCTTTGTGTCAGGGTCAGGGAGCTCCCAGCCGGTCCCCTTCCTTGTGTCTACCATCCAGGGCCTCCATCACCCTAAAGGCAGGGGTATCACCAATTTTCCAGCTGCTCCCTTCTTCCAGCTGTTTCTCAAGCTCCTTCAAGACAAGATTTGAATCCAACACTCTTGAGCTGATAAAATCAGCTTCAATCTGATGGCTCAAAAGGACCCGGTGGCTTCAGGAAGACGCCTTGTAAAACCCCTTCCATTTTATTGTTAACACCTTTGCATTCCCGTTACTAGCTCTTCCTTGGGCTAGACAGGTTGTAGGTCAGTAGTATAGCCTTGTATAGGTTTAATTCCCAGTATTGCCAAAAAAAAAAAAAAAAAAAAATCCCTTCTTTTTTGGGGTTTAAAACTTAGGTATGTTTTGTTGTTTTGTTTTTTGTTTTTTTTTTGTTCCTTTAAGAAAAAAGTACATAGCATTCCTCAATGCATCAATAATATCCCCATTAAGTGTTTGGTTTTGCTCTGATGATTTTTCATGCAACTCAGGTTGGCCTCCAACTAACTATGTTGTTGTTGTTGACAGTCCCCTTGAATTTATGATCCTCTGCCTTCATCTCTATAGTGCATGTACTACACCAGTGTACAATGTCCAACGCAGGGCTCGATTAATACTAGTAACTGAGATAGGATCTTGCTGTCCTGGTCAGACTGTCCGTGAATTTATGATCCTTCTATCTCTGCCTCCCAAGCACTGGGATTTCATACATGCATCGCCATACCCACCTGGTTTACAGTATGGGCAGGCTTGTCCTCCCCCCAACCCCCATGCATTTCTACTGGGAATCATGCCTGATGCATGCTGGGTACACATTCTACCACTGAGCTACATCCCCAAATTTGCTATTCTATATTTTAACCAAATTACCAAAGCACCAGATTGAGTCTCCTCCTACTACAGGATTTCTTACTTTCTTATAAATACCTTTAAAATGATCATTTTAAAAAATCTGACTTTGCTATTTAAAAAATTTTATCTGTTGTGAAAAATTATATTTTGGCTTGCTTCCAACACACATTCTTATGATTAATTACACGTGTTACTATATTTATTGTTTCTCACTCCTTTGCTGGATTTATCAAGTTTATAATTCAATTATTTTTTTTTCCTTCCTGGTAATCTAGAAGTTTAATTCCATATATATATCTTTCTACTTTAAATCATTTTTTAAAATCTTTCTTTTTGTTGTTGTAAAGCTGGAGATGAAACCTAGGGCATTTCCCACAGTAAGGAAGCATCCTACCACTGAGTTATATTCCCCAACCACATTTGTTCCAGTAAAAACAAAATGACTATATATGTCCCCCAATACCAGCTATTTTTCTCGTGGCCTAAGGTGGCAGGCTCAAAGATTTGCCAATCAGATCTTCTGGGAAGCAAGAGGCCTGGTGGGGTGGGGTTGGGGGTGGCAGTTGGGTCAGTAAACATCTCAGCTTGCAGCTAGCTCCTTCTGGGTCAGCCTCTGCAGGCAGTCAGTCACTCTAGGTCATCACCTCCTTGGGCAGCCCTTCCTGTAGTCAGATGACAAGGCCTCTTCCTCAGGCAGTCATTCCAGGCTCTGTGGCTTCTGTGTAGAAGTTTGGCCTTCGGTTCCTCACAGTTTCTTTTAGCTCTCTTAGGCTGCTTTATCTTTTCCCCTGGTTTCAAGGTTCAAGGTTCAAGGTTCTAAATCAAGGCTGTAGCAGGGCCATGATGTCTCTGAGGCTAAGGGTGTACCACTCCTTTGCCTCTCCCATCCATCTGTTCAGTCTGTGGTGTATGCTCCTTCACTCCAATTGTCGCATCTTTGAGCCGAAAGCATGTTCACTGGGTAACCCTAAGTGTGACATTTCCTTATTTCCTGAGCCATTCTTTTTTTTTTTTTTTTTTTTTTGAGACAGGGTTTCTCTGTGTAGCCCTGGCTGTCCTGGATCTCACTCTGTAGACCAGGCTGGCCTCGAACTCAGAAATCCGCCTGCCTCTGCCTCCCAAGTGCTGGGATTAAAGGTGTGTGCCACCACTGCCCGGCTTCCTGAGCCATTCTTGCTTAAAGCCTAATCCAACAACATCATCCTTGTTTGATCATACTTTTGAAAGGTTCATTTCCAAACAAGATCACATGAACAAATTCTTGAAGCCTTCAACATATCTTCTCAGAGAACACAATTTTCACAACATAGTTAATTCTTAATAAATATCATGTGCCCAATATTCTATTCCAGCATGTGTTTCTAGAGAACCCAACCTGTAGCATCTCTTCTCTCTTCCATTCCTGCAGATGGAGACATTTGGGATGTTTTAGATTCTCTCGTTTCCCACTGGAGACCATCTATCAACCCCCCTTTTCACAGACAGTGCCGTTTCTTCTTCAGTGAGTCTTAACAACTGACAGCTCAGAGTCCCTTAGCATCATTTGGACTTGACAGTAAATTGTGACAGTTGATCACCATTGTCAATTTGGCTGGATTTAGGATCATCGAGGAGACAATACCTTTAGAGTCTGTAAGAGTTCTTAGAGAGACTAACTGTGGAGGGAAGACCCCAAGGTGGGTGAGGCTACCCTATGGGCTAGGGTTTGGACCAAATACAAAGGGGGAGGAGGAAGTGAGCTGAGCACCAGCACTGGGCAGTCTTAGCTCTCTGGATACAAAGTGACCACATTCCTGCCTCCATGCCTTCTCTACGGTTATGGACTGTATCCCTTCCAACTGTGATTCAAAATAACCCTTCCTTTCCTCTGGTGGTGTTTGTCCAGTATTTCATCACAGCAAAGCAAACAGTACCTAGTGGGTTTGATTAAGTTTGCTGCTTACCTCTTTCTTTACTTTTTTTTTTTTTTTTTTTTTTTTTTTTTTTTTTGGTCCTCCCCTATCCTCATGCCTTTGGTTCAGTTCTCATTTGATAGAAACACTTCCTCCAGGAGCAGCACATAGCTGGTCTACCGCGACTCATTCCATGTGTAGAACTATCTTTCTGTCATCATCATAAATATATCTCTTGGGTAGGGGAAGGCTCCGAGCTCATTAACCTTTTGTTCAACTCTATTGTATCTCTCATTTGATCCTGTTCCCATCTTTCCACTCTCTTCAACAAAAAAAGCTGTGTGTTTTCTTTGTCAATACACAGTTCACAATTCTCTGATGGTGGGGCTTTCAATTTTCATTCATCTTCCCGGTAAAGTGAAACTGACAAGGAGATGCGTGGAGACCCTGGTTGGCAGCTCTTTGGTGATCTGACACAAACCATGAGGAAGATTTCAACCTAAACTCTTTCTCATCGAGGAACAGACTCCATATCCTCCAGCCTGTCCTCTGGGAATGACATTCTTCACAATCAACCTTTTGATAAGAATTAGACAGGGCTGCATTCATAGTATCTGCAAGAGCATAGAATGCAGACAATCCAATGGCTAATTAGGGAAATAATCTCCTTAGTAATGTGTTGAACATGCAGTCTGACCCATGATTCCAAGTAAAAACTCATTTTAAAAAGACTTCTGAAATTAAACAAAGCTATCTTATACTGTCATATAGTAAGATGCTGAGAAAGAAAGTTGGTTAACAACAGCAAAAAAGTCGGTTGACATAACAGATGCCAGGAAATAAAAGGTTTTGTTTTTGTTTTCCTGTCATTCTGATTATTTCTATGTTTCTGGTACATACTATCTAAATTCTGTTAACTTAAAGAATAAATAATTTAGGAACTTGGGAGATGGCTTAGTTGGTAACGTGCTTCTTGCATGAGCACAAGAATCAGAGCTTGATTCCTTCACCCATGTTAAATGTCAAGTACGGTGGCACATGTTTGTAATCGTGATGCTGTGGAGGCAGGCAGGTAGAGCCTGGAGCTGACTGGCCAGCTAGCATAGTAGAATTGGTAAGCCAGAGTCCACAAAGAGACTGTCTCACACACACATGCACACACACTAACACACACTTGCACCCACATACTTTTGCATGCACACACACACACACACACAGACTTTTGCATCTACACACTTATACCTTCTCATGCACAGAAATAATAAACAACGGACACTTAAATTTTTTTTCCAAAAAGAATATGGTCCACAAACTCCTAAGCTTAAGTGATCATCCTCCTGCCTCAGACTTCCAACTGCTAGGTCTACCAGTGTCCACCATCATGCCTAACAGCAGAGGTTTTTGTGTAGTGACTATGGCTATTCTCAGGGCTATGACGTATGAATGGTATCACACACATTAACTCACTTCATATTGTAAACAGCTTCCCAGCATTCCTCAATTTAGCTTTGTTACTGCCTCAGAATTTATTTTTACTTTTAATTATATACATGCGTGTGCCTATGTGGAGGTATATGCACGTGAATTGAAGTTGCCCACAGAGGGCATTGGACATCCTGGCGCCAGGGTTAGAGGTGGTTGTGAGCCACTGGATGTGGTGCTGGGAACTGAAATCAGGGCCTCTGCAAGGGCCATTGATTGAGTCCAACTGTTGAGTCCTCTCTTTAGCCCACAGTGTGCTATTTAGATACTTGTAATTGACTGTTGACTGTTTCATAAAGCAGATGGGACATAGCCACTTTTAATTTTCTTAGGGCAGCTATTCTTGTTGGAAGGCTGATTTGTAGAAGGGAGGTATGTAGTTGGTCAATGAAGCTAGTGATGCTCCCCATTCCTACCTCAAGGACCCCTACTTCAGTGTGGGGTTTGCTGTGAGAATTTTTGGAGACTCAAATTCTTAGGCTGCACGCCAAAGCAAGCGACTAATTACTACCCATGCATAGCAAGAACAGAACGGTGAGCCAGCATTTTCAGCATTCCTCATAGGCTTGGGGGCCATGTTAAACCACTCTAATCAGTAAAGGAAATATAGATAACTGATCACTTCAAGAGTGTCATCAGAGGCCACCAGGGAAAACAGAACTAAGTGGAGTAAAGAAATGGAATTTGATGCATGGAATTAGTTATGGAAGTGTTGGGTGAGGTGAAAAGCTGAGCAAGGGCTGGGCGTGTTGGTGCACATCTTCAATCCTGGCACTCAAGAAGTAGACACAGCAGAATCTCTGACTTCAATGCCATCTTGGTCTCTATTGTGAGTTCTAGGCCAACTGGGGCTCTATAAGGGAGAACCTGTCTTTAAAAAATGCTAAGCAAGAGGCCATAGTTAAAGACAGAGATGGGCATCAGCAGGAAGCCACTGTTCAAGGCGAGAGGGTTTTAAGAGACTCCAAAAGCAGAGATGTCTGTTGGGGCCTGAACAACATGGTGAAGGTTGAACAATGTAGCCTGTAATAGCTTCTCAGCCTTTGGGCCAAGATCGAGTGCAGAATTGCAGAAGTTAGACTATAGTAGGGGCTCCCAAGGAGCAGCCTGCTAAAATCACCTGATCCCATAGAATACCCAAGCTAGGCAGATGAATCCCTGTGACTTCTTAGCTAGGTCCAGAACTGATCCAGAACGAGGAACAACTGAGGATGGGCATGCCAGGGATGGACAAAGAACAAAACAGAAACGAAAATGAAAGCCAGAAGTTAGGCATGAAGTGGTGAGCCATAAGGACCTTTGTTCTCAGTGGAAAGGTGGACTGTGAGAGGCTGGCAAAGGAGCCTCCCTTTTTATGACTCTAGGAGTTGGGTAAGAACTTCAGCGGTTCACAACCAAGCTGCTGGGCTCCATCATTGCCCTCATTGAGCAGAGGTGTGACAGGAAGAGAGAGACCATGACCTTGGGCAGTTTGCTGGAAGCCTAGGTTAGAGTAGGACAGAGCTGAGACCTGGCTCAGGGCCGTTTGACTTCAAATCTAATGTTGTTTATAGCATGGTAACACCCTGCCTTCTGCTCCCCAAATTAAACAACCAGAAGACTAACAAAAGTTACAGCGCATTTTTTGAATCTATAAACGCATCTGAAAGGTTAGCCTGCAGTATTAAATTTACATAATCATTTCACGTAAAATGTGTTCTACATTAGTGAGTCTTAACCCAGAGGACGTTCTTAATTTTCAAGATGGCAGGGGAGCTGTTTAAAGCTACTGAATGTTTTAGATGCTGTATTATACCCAGGGCCCATGTTAGAGGACTACAGCAGGAAGCCTACAGCCCCAGTTCCTAGCTAGGTCCACATCCTTTGTTTTTTTGTTTTTGGTTTTGTTTTGTTTTGTTGTTTTTTGTTTTGTTTTGTTTTAATTTGCCATAGTTGAGTTTGAGGCAAGGTCAAATGATGGGCAAAGTGGCTAATTATCTAAGTAGGTCAGCAATCACATACACGAGGTGAAGGATCCTAACTACCAGTGCGAACAGCTCATTAAACACCAACTAAAACTAATGGTGAGCACGGCTTTCCAGTCTGGATTTTTGTCCTTCTCTTCTGCTGACCCTCTGTGACCTCAGGTCCTCATCCCCTTCTCTTCTACCCTGAGTTGTGCTGAACCTGTAGGAGTTCTGGTTTGGTGGCATTGCCAAGTTCCTCTGATACAGCCTCACTTCGATCCTGTTGGAGTAAGAAGGGGATGTCAACTATTTAATCCTCCCAGAGTTCCTGCCCTCTGGAAACTGAGCTTCCGTAAGACAGCAATATTTGAATGTTCTCACGCCATTTAGGCTGCATGTATATCCACATTTTCTAAATTCCTCAGAACAGAAAGCAGACAGAGTATGTGTGGCCCTTGGTCATTTGTGGATGTCACTGCTAATCATTTTTTACTTTAATCATCCTCTTTTCATGATCATTATGAAACAACAAATAATCCCATTCTTTCAATAAACACGTAATGAGTATCACATGTCATGTAGTGAGCCTGGCTCTGGGGCCATAATGACAAAGACAAGGCCCAATTCACAAGGAAATCACAGCAGTGGGAGGGAGGGAGAGAGGAACATGCAAACGGCTATGACAGTGTGCCCTGAGCTTGGCTCTGGAGTTTTGCAGGAGGAACTGGGTCAGTCCAGTCTGTGTGTGTGTGGGGGGGGGGGGGGAGGGGGTGTCACAGAACATTCTATTTCCATTATCTGAGGAGCACAGACATTGAGCAAAGGCAGTTTGCAGCGGACAAGAACAGCGATGTGTACGTGTGCACAGTCTTGCTGGAAAGGAAGTACTTCCATGATCTGCCCGGTGTTTGAGAAGAGGCACAGTAGCCCTCAACGTGGCTTTTGGTAACAAACAACAGTAACAAAGATGCAGGAAAGAAGGGGGAAAAAAATTAAAACTTCAATGGGTCTTTCTCTAAGGCTTAAAGATAAGCAATAAAAACCCACTAAACTGAAAACAACCCTTGACATAGTTTTTAAAGTTAGAACTGTCTACACTTTTCAGACTAGAAAAAAAAAAAACAAAGTCTCTTGTTATATTAAGAAATCACATTCTCAGATTTTTAAAGAAAATAATATTTGCATAATCTTTTAAGAAGTGTGGAAATATGTATGCTATGCATCTGCACAACGAAGGCCACACATACGTACATATGTTCAAACATATGGTATGTATCATGTTCATATGAGAAGTTGTAAAAATAGAACCATAGGGTCTAATATTCAATGTAAAGCTCCCCTACGTGGAGAAAGATAATTTAAAAGATGCTTTAGTCTGTATTTCTAATATTTATATAACTGAGCCCACTGCCAAAACCAATTCCAAACGACAGCACCTGCTCTCTTTGAATCCGAATGAAGATCAATCAAAACAAATTGCAGGCTCTTCTATTCTCTCATAAAACACATTCATCAGCCCTCAGAATGGCTCTCACAGAGTGAACAAACAGGACAGCTTTAAGCGGGGATAACAAAAGGCTCGGCATAAAATGAACCACTTGTAATTCATTTTCCCAACAAAGGTTATGCCGAAAGAATTCATAAGCCTTTTCAAAGCCGCTTCACCACAAGCAACCGACAGAAGAAACTTGCTGGCACAAACAGCTACGAGTCATGTGCTGTCCTCTGACCAGCGTCGCGCTCAGTCTCTCATGGAAACACCACCACAGCCGGATATTCCCCAACCTCACTTTTAAATCCTAAATACACAAAGACCTAATGTGTTTGTGCGTACTTGGCAGGCATGCCAGAGGGAGGAAGAAAAAAGTCAGGAGAGTAAATACATACAAAGCCATGATATTTTGCATGTGGGAAAGGAATCTATTAACATTAAAATATCTTTAAAAATTATCTTCCCGGTTGCACTGGGGGGGGGTTGGGGAGGGGGTGATAATGACAACAAACCTCAAGAGGTGACTCCTCTCCACATAATTCTTCTATGCACTCTCATTTGCTTCTTAACAGACATTTGACCAATGACTGATTCCAAAGTATCAACTCTTGATAGTATGATGCATCTTCTCATACCTTTTGATTTTCATTTGTTTTCTAAGGTGTGCCTCTTTAAGTGTCCATGCCCCAGAAATTGCTCAAGGACAAACCATATGCACATAGAGCCGGTTATAACCAGAAGACAAACATTTGGTCTTAGAAATAAGTAACCTGGTCTTCTTCTGGCTGGCTCTGCTCCTGCTGCAATCTACAAAGTACTTATGGGATGAGCTTGTCTTCTGTTGAGAAAGGCAAAACAGCACAGGCTCTCCCATAGGCCAGAAAATTATGATAAAGGATAGGGTCAATGACCCCAAAGAATTTCTAATGAACCAGCTATCAGAGCTTCTGCCTGTTGGGAAGTCTGAAAGAACACAGTGGGGGAGTTGGAAAGATTTTAAAAGACATTTTCGGGAGAGGATGAAAATGCAGTTATGGAAAGGGGAACAATATGCAGGAGGAAAATGTTGAACTGGGAAATTGTTAATGTTTTTCTATGGCTTGAAGCTAATAATAAACTTAACTGTTATCTTAGTTAGGATTTTTATTGCTGTGATAAAACTACAAGACCAAAAGCAATTTGGGGAAGAAAAGAGTTTATTTCATCTTATTAGGTCATAGTCTATCACTAGAGGAAGTGAGAACAGGAACTCAGGCAGGGCAAGAACCTGGAGGCAGGAACTGTAGTGCAAACCATGGAGGAATGCTGCTTACTGGGAGGACCTGCCTAGGGGTTGCACCACCCACAATGGGCTAGGCCTCCAACATCAATCATTAATCAAGAGAATGGGCCAATTTGGTGGAGCCTATCCTTTTTAAAAAATATTTATTTATTTATTTTTATGAGTACAGTGTAGCTGTCTGCATACACACCAGAAGGCATCAGATCTCATTACAGATAGTTGTGAGCCACCATGTGGTTGCTGGGAATTGAACTCAGGACTTCTAGAAGACCAATCAGTGCTCTTAACAGCTGAGCCATCTCTCCAGCTGTGGGAGACTATCCTTAACTGGATGGTGTTCTCTTAACTCAAGTGTGTGTCAAGTTGACATAAAACTAACCAGTACAACAGGCAATAAATAAACAAAAGTGACTTGAACTACGCACAAATATAAATATCTAATAAGAGGGAGAACAGTGTGAGAACGACTACTTAAGGTATGTTCTTCAGCAAGGGCATTCCATTTCCTCCCTTACTCAGGGCTCCTTTCCATGAGGCACACTGGGGATTACAACAAAGGGTAAGACGATGCCCGTTGTCAAGGAACCCAAATGAGAAGTCAAAACACAAGCGCATGTAATAATGAGGGTGTCTTTAGCAGGATTAGGATTTAATACGTTCACTTGGTTTTGCCTCCAACTAGTATTCAGTCATCACAATCAGAGGGCTTATATGTAATGTTCTAAAAAAATGCAATAAAAATTTAAAAGCCAAGATAAATAAATAAATCCAGGCCAACAAATCACAAGTCAGTTACTAATCACTGAATATTAAATTTCTACAGAGCATTTGACGTGTGCTTGGCTCTGTGTAGGTTTAAGACACACTGGGGGCTGAATGAGTCGATGAACCAGAGACTGAATTAAAGAATCAAGGCTAAAAGGAGGCAGAACAGGAAAGTGTGGAGATGAGGGAGGTGGCAGAGATCCAGAGTTTGCAAGATGGACAGGATGCCAGAGCAGGTTAAAAGGCTGTCAGTGGGGCAGGAAGGGGCCTGACCGTGGAAGGATTATCTTGACTTTCAGGTGGGTCACCCTGAGCAAATGGTCAGTTACTGACCTTGTATGTGACCTTGGGGGCAGCCACAGACTTCACACATAAAGTATATCTGCTAAAAACTTCGCTTAAGAGCAGAAAAGGTGTAACACAAGGCCAGATTTAGAGTGCAGTTGGAAACTTCTGTGGTAGTGTTGAGGTGAAACCCAAAAGCTCTGAATCCAGCTCATACAAAAGAAGAAATCCCATGATGGGTGGGCAACAGAAACAGCTCTGCCTCTGGGCTCTGTTTGTCTGAGTTGGGAAGCATGGGGTTAATTCATAAGTGTGTAGGTTTTCAAGCTTTACTGACTACTGAAGGCTATAGGGTTCCTGAGAGACTCTTTCTCTTTGCCCAGAGGGTAACTCTCACCACTGCCCCATTTGGCTGATGAGAGTGGAGGAGGGACACTCCTTTTAGGCTGAGCCAGCACATCTGTGCTTCTGTAGAATGTCTACAACATGTCAGGTCATGCAGAGGCAGAGCTAGCTAGAATCACAGACTGTAGAAAGATGGACAGAGCCATATGACCTTTGGCAGGGCTATGCCAAGCCATTCTTCCTAGTTAGCAGCTGGGTTGGGAGGGCCTTGTATTTACAATGCATGCAGAGCATGATAGCATGTTGTACAGAGTCTCATGTGTTTGTGCCTCTTGTAGCTCTTTATAGGACGCTCATGCGCACAGTCACACTCCCTTTAACTTAAGACAGAAACAGACTCTTCATGAGCTGGTATAATCCTGGCATCAGTTCCACCTCCACCGGTTACTCCTCTCTCAGCACGGCCATTTATAAAACAGGACAAGCTATGTTAGCTGGGGGTTGAGACAGTCTGTGAAGCCACACTGACAGCTTTAATGATGGCACCGACCCCCCATCCCCACCCCCAAGCTGCATGACTTGGACAAACGGTTCCATTTCTGTGTCACAGCATCATCATCTGAAAGCAGGAATTCGAGCTGTGCTTTTTCCTTCATGTGAGGACGCGCCCAACACCACAGCCCAGATGCATCATGGCAAGTAGCACCTATTCTATACATTTAGTGACATACTAGTTGTAGCCACTCTCATATGGAAACAAACAGAGGGCAAGAGTGATCCTGTCACTGCCCCTAAAACCCAGCTACAGAGGCCCAAACATGTGAGACTCTGTACAAAAAGCTATCATGCTATGTCTGGCCACTCCCTCTGCTACACGGCCCACTCAGGGCAAACAGCTTATATATAGACGGCTCTCTTCTTTCATAGGCTTCCTGTCAACAACATTCCTAAGGGCTCACTTTTTACAACATGGCAGGTTCTTAAAGGACTCTCGCCTTGTGCCTCCAGTGTTTGCATTCCTTGAAGCGGCTCTCAATAACCTGGTGAGCCAATCTTGAGGCCCCTCTCTTTCGAGGGCTTCCAGAAGAACACATCACTTCCTTTGCTAAGATCACCCCTTCCCCGTCAACACACTCATCCACTCACCTAGATAGGTGCTAGGTTCACCCCAG